>NC_134676.1:57780682-58401628 GCF_030463565.1 Pelecanus crispus
TGTATCAGTCAGCGGGTGGTGAGCAATTGCATTGTGCATCACTTGCTTTGTATATTATTATTATTATTGTTATCATTATTGTATTGTTATTATTATCATTACTACTGTACTTTATTTTAATTATTAAACTGTTCTTATCTCAACCTAGTTCTTCTTCTCACTCTTACCCCTCCAATTCTCTCCCCCATCCCATTGGGGTAGGGGGAGTGAGTGAGTGGCTGCGTGGTGCTTAGTTGGTGGCTGGGGCTAAACCACGACAGTCCTTTTTGGTGCCCAATGTGGGGCCCAAAGGGTTTGCGATAATAACAGATTAACTAGGGTGTATTAAGGAATCTGTTAACAGTTGCTGGTCATGATGTTAGTTCATCTGATCTGTAGCATGTTCTTGTTTTTGCTGTACATGTTAAAGCTTTGTGTTGGTTTCTGCAGTGTGCTATGCCCTGCAGTGATTCATGATCTTTTGCTTGGGAGGTTCCTTATCAAAATCCTGACCTTGAGCATTGCTTGGTATCTGGGTTTCATACACAAGTCATTACTGTACTTCGGGTACCACCTCATGGAGAGAGTTAGCAATTATACCTTTTCCTCAGAGAGTTTTGTTGTGGAGGCAATACAGAATGGCACCTTCACTACCTTCTTCTGTGATGTTTCCTCCTTCATTACAGTAACTTTTCAGTATCTTGAACATCCCTGGGCAGTTAAGATACTTCTATTGATACTTCTTGGGAATATTGTTTCAGTTTTGACAAAGGTTAGTAAGCAATTTAAGAATATCATCCAGAGATCTGCCCCAAGGCTGGAGAGTTATGAGTGGCAGGGTGTGTGGGATAGTATAGGCAAGTACCTAGGACAGTGGGCACCTCCAGTGTTTTGGAACTTCACCCCTGAACAAGTGCAGAATCCTGAAAAATTAGTAAAGTATTTGGAAAAAGTATGTTGTCATCCTGGCAACTCTAGAGACACACAAATCACTGTAACATGCTGGGGGCTGGCCCATGCCTATCGAGCCATGGTCAACACTATTCAGTACCCTCAAGGGAAAGAGGTCTCTGGATCTGATGACAAAACAACAGGGACTGCAGCCACTCCAACCACAGCCACAGGCACTGCAGCTACTCCAGCCCGGGTGACAGGCACGGCAGCTACTTCAACCCCCGCCACAGGCACTGCAGCCACTCCAACCCCGGTGACAGGCACTGTGGCTAAACCAGAGAACCAACCCACGCCGGTATCAGCTGCCCCTATACACAAGAAAAAATACACAAGAAAATCAGCTTTTTAGTAAGGGATGAGGATGAACCAGGGCCATCACAAGAACCAGAGGAGGAAGACCCATAAATGACATGGCAACCACCCGATCCCTATCCCTGAGCGAGCTGCAAGATATGCAAAAAGATGTCAGTCGTCATCCAGGCGAGCACATCATCACCTGACTGCTCCGATTCTGGGATAATGGGGCCAGTAGCCTGGAATTAGAGGGTAAGGAAGCCAAGCATCTGGGATCCCTTTCTACGGAAGGGGGCATTGACAAAGCGATTAGAAAAGGGGCACAAATCTTCGGCCTCTCGAGGCAACTTCTGTCAAGCATGAAGGAAATGTATCCCTTCAAGGAGGATGTTATATACCACCCAGGCAAATGGACCACTGTGGAGAAAGGTATCCAGTACCTGAGGGAATTAGGCGTGCTGGAGATGATTCATAGTGACGTGAACGATGAGCAGTTACCCAAAGATCCAGATGAAGTCAGATGCACATGACCCATGTGGCAGAAGGTGGTACAGAGCGCACCAGCATCGTATGCCAACTCATTGGCAATACTGGCCTGGAAAGATGACGAGGCACCAACGGTGGATGAAGTGGCTGGCCGACTCTGGGAATATGAAGAAAGTATCTCTTCCTCCCTACAGGCCTGTGTCTCAGCTGTGGAAAAACTGTCTGAAAAACTGTGCTGAGAGTTCCAACAACTCAGAGAGGATCTGTCCTACTCCCCACCTGTACGGATCGGCCTCTCAGCCATTAGGAGTCAATGTCCTTAAGCTCAAGAGAGAGGATATAGAGGATACACACCACGGGGCACCCTGTGGTTTTACCTGCGTGGTCACGGAGAGGCCATGAGGAAGTGGGATGGAAAATCCACCTTGAACCTAGAGGCACGGGTGCGTGAGTTGCAAGGAAAAATGATTACAAAAGGCGGTTCTCTCAGGAAAACTGCAGCTCCTGTTTCCAGTGAGCAGTTCCGCAGACAGAGTAAAAGGGCTAATTTTACTCCTGATCTTAAGCAAGGAACTTTTGATTCACATTTACAAGGAGTGAACAACAAATACTATGACCAGTATTAGAGGGGCCCTGCCTCCAGCAAGGTGGAGGAAAGGGCCTAAGAGCATGGCACTGAGTGGATATATCACATCCCTTATCATGCATCAGCCTCCAGGAAAATCGAACGATACAATGGACTGTTAAAGACTACCCTGAGAGCAATGGGTGATGGGGTATTCAGACATTGGGATACACATTTAGCAAAAGCCACCTGGTTAGTCAACACTCGGGGATCTGCCAATCGAGCCGGCCCTGCCCAATCAAAACTTTTACGTACTGTAGAAGGGGATAAAGTCCCTGTAGTGCACATAGAAAATATGCTGGGGAAGACAGTCTGGGTTATTCCTGCCTCAGGCAAAGGCAAACCCATCCGTGGGATTGCTTTTGCTCAAGGACGTGGGTGCACTTGGTGGGTGATGCGTAAGGATGGGAAAGTCCAATGTGTACCTCAAGGGGATTTGATTTTGGGTGAAAATAGTCAATGAACTGAATGTTATGATGTTAATTGCTATATAACACTGTATGTTATCTCTTAACTGTACGTTAATATAATAATATAGTATAATGTTAATATAATAATATAGTATGTTAAGTATATAATATTGTATGTTATGGTTGCTATATGCCACATCAATGGTATCACAGTAAGAACTGCCCAGCTTAATGAAAATGAACTTTGATGAAACCATGTTGGAATGAGAACTGGCTTCAGCATGCAACAATCCAACACTGCACACCACCTCTCCTGCTCTGAAAGACTGTGATGACAGATGGAACACAAAGTCATGGACTAAATGAACTCAATGGATGTTCTAGAGGGATGGGCCATAGAAGAAGGGAATGATATCTGTGTGTATATATCAAGATAGGGAAAGTGGTGGTGATTAATTAGAATGCATTGGAAAGGGGTAGGACCTGTGCATGACATAGACGGTATAGAATAAGGGGTGGATACTGTCCTGGTTTCGGCTGGGATAGGGTTAATTTTCTTCCTTTTAGCTGGCATAGTGCTGTGTTTTGGATTTAGTATGAGAAGTATGCTGATAACACACTGATGTTTCAGTTGTTGCTACATACTGCTTATGCTAGTCAAGGACTTTTCAGCTTCCCATGCTCTGCCAGGTGCCCAAGAAACTGGGAGGGGGCACAGCCAGAAAAGTTGACCCAAACTGACCAAAGGGCCACTCCATACCATATGACATCATGCTCAGTATATAAACTGGGGGGGCGTTGACCTGGGAGCAGCTATCTCTGCGCGGGAACTGTCTGTGTATTGGTCGGCGGGTGGTGAGTAATTGCATTGTGCATCACTTGCTTTGTATATTATTATTGTTACCATTATTGTACTGTTATTATTACAATTACTATCTTACTTTATTTCAATTATTAAACTGTTCTTATCTCAACCCAGGAGTGTTTCTCACTCTTACTCTTCTGATTCTCTCCCCCATCCCATCGAGGCAGGGGGAGTGAGCGAGCGGCTGCATGGTGCTTAGTTGCTGGCTGGGGCTAAACCACAACACTCTGCTTTCTCCTTGTCTGTTGATACTAGGTCGCTATTCTTGTTCATCGGGGGGGTACTCTTTCTTTAACCTTCCTTTTCTGGCTGACATACCTGTAGAAGCCCTTCTTGTTATTCTTTACATCCCTTGCCAAATCAGCTCCAGCTGTGCCTTGGCCTTCCTGACCCCATCCCTACACAACCGGGCAGTTTCCCTGTATTCTTCCCAGGACACCTGTCCCTGCTTCCGCTGCCTGTGCAGTTCCCTCTTACTTGTTAGTTTGACCAGAAGGTCTCGACTCAGCCATGCTGGTCTCTTCCCTTCCTTGCCTGATTTGTTACACCTGGGGTCTGAGAGCTCTTGCGCTCTATGGGAGGTGTCCTTAAAGATCTGCCAGCTCTGTCCTGTTCCCCTGTCCCTCAGGACCGTTTCCCAGGGGGTCCTTCTGACTAACTCCTTGAAGAGCTGGAAGTTTGCTTTTCTAAAATTTAGGGTCCTGACTGCACTACTTGCTTTTCCCATGTCCCTCAGGAGCATGAACTCCAGCAATGCATGATCACTGCAGCCCAGGCTGCCTCCAGTCATGTCTCCTTCTCTCATGTTACCTTGGAGCTAACCTAAACCAAACTGGTCCCTCTTTTCTCTTCCCAACAGCCTTAAATAAGCATATCCATAGCCTCCATTTAGAATTTTATACCACATTTTTCTTTAATCTTCTCAGGGGAATAATATCCTCTTGCAAATCCCACTGAAGGGACTAAGAGTTCACAACCCTCACAATGCTTCATGCTGTGCATACAAGAAGCAGCAGCCTCTATGTTGGCAGGCACCTTAAACTATCCCACTGATAACATCAGTAAAACGGTCCTGCAGTAACACACCCATACTTGACACACAACCCAGAGAGCAAGCATGCTGTAGTTCCTTTTAATCTCTGTTCCAAACCCAGAAAACGCCAGTAAATCAGATCCATACACTAAGGCCAGTCTTCCTTTGAGCTTCCACAAAGCTACCCATTTCACTACCTCTGTAGATAAGGATCAGCAATGATGTTTGACTCCCTATCTTTTCAACCGTTAAATGCATTTCAGCTATTAAGACTCACTGATCATACCTTAAGACAAAACATTCATGTCAGTTTAAGAAATGACACCTAATTTTCTACCTAATTAGAGAAGAATGAGTGAAAAATACTACTAGGTTTTATGCAGGCAGCTACCCCAGCTGCTGAGCAGGGTTTTGTAATTGTACAGGAAAGCAGGAAAACATCATTCTCCTCACTCTATTGATACGTGAAAGAAACATACACAGAAGTCATCAGAAAAGATCTGCCAAGGTAGATGGAAGTAGTGAAAAGTAAGACCCATTACATCAATTGTTGTCACATACTTGAAGTAAACAAATAAAGAAAAATACTCCAAACTCTCCTGTGTGTTTTCCAAACTTGCTCATCTCGAATGTTACACATAACAGTTCACATACAGTGCAAAGAAGTACAACTTGTAAAGGTCATGGAGGTAACATCTGCATTCTGCCTATATGCCACAACAAAGGATACACATGCTTAAAAACAAATAGGAAAAAGTAAAAAATCAGACTTAACAGGAGTGCAACGCGTAAGGACTTTGGGGGAAAAAGCTATCCTTTTCAGGCTCTTTTCATGAAGAAGTCACATTGGTTGGTTGGGTTTTTTGTTTGTTTTGTTTTGCCTTTTTCCCCCCCCCATAACAGTGACCCAAGTGACAACTTTTGGACTACTAGACTCTTAAGTAGTTCTAGGGCTACAACATACCAAAATTGGCATCTTATTTATTAATTCTACCTTACAGGCAAGGGCTATAATCACCTCAAAATTGCTGACTATAGTTTATGACTGTGAATATAAATATTTCAAAATATTTGAATTTAGAATGTACAGTATACTCCACAAATCTTTTTCTGTTCAAAATTGACAGCATTTAACTGTTGAGGATCATGTGCTCCCATTGGGAAGAAAAAGGAAGCTAAGAAAAATTTCCCTGATCAATACAGAATAGTTCAGTAACAGAAAGACTGCCTGATCTTGCAAATTCCTTCGTCCACATCACTCCACAAGGATCAAGAAAGAACATTCTTTTGCTCACAAAGCAAGGGAGAAAGAGCAACTAATTCCCCTTTCTGCCTTCATAGAACTCAGTGGTAGTCAAATGCACACAACATGTTAGAATTACAGGCTGGGGAAAAACATAGGGTTAATCGCTGAGACTCCAACACAAAGAATCAAAATGGGTCTCACCTAGTTTGTGAAAGTTATATTCTACTTGGCTCTCTAATACATAATTCAGCATTTTTCCACAAAAGTTGTGCTATCACAGGCAGGTCTTGTTTCCATAACAATGTTCATAGCAGTAGCTATCCTGAAATCAGTTTCAGGATCTGGAGATACTCAAAATCCAACTGGACACTGTCCTGGGCAACTTGCTGTAGATGATCTCAAAAGGTACCTTTCAACCTCAACCATTTTGTGATCTGTATACACTGACAGAGATTACTCTAGGGTAATTAAAGAAGCCACCTACTCCAGAACAAGCTACATGATACCAAGCAAACATCACAGGGTATTTTAAAGCTTGCCATATCCCTTTATAGGCAACCCCCACATGAAAAGTCATTATTAAAAAAAAAAAAAATTCTTTTTAAAAATAGCATGAAAAGCTATTACTAAAAGTAGTTTAAACTATTGATTATGACCCAATCCAATTCATGATCACTGTCTCTCATTCTCCTGCTGTACATCCAAGTAAAGAGCCTGTCTCTGTCTTTTAGGTAACTGCTTTAGAGATACAGGCAGACTGCTGCTACATACCCCTTGTCCATAGCTGTCTTTTCTCCAGGCCAAATAAGCCCCAGTCCCTCAGCCTCTCTTCAAAGGGCAAGCAAGCACTGCAGCTTCTGTGATGCTTCATTGTCCTCTGCTGAACTTGGTCCAGTTTTTCAGCATTTTTCCTCATACTGGTGGGGGGGTCAAAAGTGGATGCAGTATTACAGATTCAATCTAATGAGTGCCAAGTAAGGAGGAACCACTTCACTTGATCTGCTTGCTGTGCTCCTGTTAATATGGCCCAGGATGCTCTTAGCCTTCAGCACTTCCAGAGTGCACTCCTTGTTTATGTGTAGTCTATTGCTGCACAGGACCTTCAAGAGCTTATTGGCAGAGTTACTCCCCAGCCAGTCAGCCTCAGCCTATATTGTTTCGGGGAAATAGCAAGTCCTACTGCATTTGTCTTTGTTGAATTTTACAACATGCCTGTTGGTCCACTCTTCTAGCCTGTCTAGATTGCTCTGGATGGCAGCCCTTAACTCAAGTGTATAAACTGCAAACCCAGATTGGAGTAATTCACAAACTTAATGAGGTGCATTATCAATAGCCTGGACAAGGAGATGTGAAGACATTAAACAGATCCCAGGACAGACCCCTGTGATATTATCTGGAGGCCAGTAGTGAGTGTTACCCACTAACCACTACTTCTTTCAAAAATGAGGAATACTGTGCTCTTGTTTCTTTTCACAGCTCATTACAGATCTAGCTCACAGGGATAGAAGATATTAATTCTCCAGCCAAGGTGAGGGGGATGCTATAAATGTTTTATGAGACTTGCATGATCACAGAAGTAAACCTGTCATGCATAAATAATTTTTTTAAAAAATTATTTTGCTAAGGAGACTCCCCAACACTGCATTATAACCTCTAAGTCAGTGCCTCCCACAATTTCACAGACTCTGTATTTGTTGGTATTGCAAGGTTTGCATCTTTTCACAGTGTATCACGCAGAGCTTTAACATGACCTTGCTGTGCTTTAGTTTTCAACCTGCATTCAGAGGACTGAATGCCTGCTTTTCGACAGCAGACACTGTGAGTGAAGGAATTCACTCACAGCTTTAACTAACTCTGGACAACAGGGATCAGTCATTCAATCTTCACCTGCACTGTACACACCTAGAGTATACACCTAAAGTAACAGAAGTTGCTTTACTGGCACTCTGGGAGTATTTAAAACCTTCTAATAAAAAAGTATCAGAGCTTACCACCAGGTCTACAACCTGCCCAGTAGCCCTTTAAGGAGGTTGCTCACTTAACTGCTCTGCAATGAGTGAGAACTCCCAGCACAAGCAACGAGTGTGACAATAAACACGCACTTGACCTCTCCTAGTTTTTAGTTTGCATGCTCTCCAAAGAAAAATCAACAGTATTTTGAACTACACAACTACTACTGTCAAGCATATTTAACTTCTAGACAACTTTGAAAAAGACTTCTGATATAGCTCAGCTTATTCAAATCTCCATGGATTTTTCTTTTAAATGTGTTTTTCCCCATAGAGGTCAGACTCAACTAGGGTATAAATGGAGTCCTGATGGGAGTCAAATGGAGTCAGTTTTCCTCAGAGCACTGGGTCTATAGCTGGGGGCTCTCCCCTTGGGTCGGGACGCCACCCAAGGTAACTCCTCGACGTTGACAGCCCTGGTTTATTAGGCAAGTGATTGCACATTTTGAGTCATCATTCTGAAGCTTAGGGATTCTTCAGTTGGCTGGGTAGTATTAAGTCCGTCTGGCATCCCGAACCTGTGGTTTACTGGTGTTCATCAGAGTACCAAAACACTTTTGATTATAATAAATCTTATTTTGGGTTACATCACCTGCCTAATTTGATTTTGTGCACCTCTGCAACATTTAAATTGGCATAATCGGCAGGATGTCAATAGAGAAATTATTACGGAAGTATGGCTATATCCCTTCTCCCCCAGGCACACAATGGGTGAAGGAGAAGTGGTCCGACCTGGAGGCAGTTGTAGAAAGGATAGCAGAATGCTGCACAGATAGTAAGGATAGCAAGAATAAAGGAACCATGTGTGCCATCCTAGGCACCTGTTTAATTCAAGCTCAAGATCATCACAATGAGCGTGAAAGGTGAGCCAAAGATAATTTGAAGAAACAGTTAGAAACTGATTGCCTAAAAGGAGAACTGAAGAGAGAATGAGAGCATATGCATGTCTTAGAGCAAAAAGTCAAAATTATGCTAGCAGAAGCAAGCCCCTCCTCCCCCCCAGCATTGTCCAGATCCAAGAGTTAATCACAGGTGTAGGTCCCAAGGACTGGGCTGGGGACATATGGGGAGACCCAGATGGAAATAGCTCTGAAGAAGTTGAGGAACAGAAGGAACGGGACGTGTGACCCCTTATTAAGACAGAAAGGTCCAGAGGCCTGCAAGGCGGTAACCCCTGAGCCACTGTCCTAGAGCTCCATGGACAGGACCTGGACTCAGTGAGCTCCAAGCCAGGTTTTTGCGCAGACTGGGAGAAACGGAAACCGAATATTTGTGGAGTTTCTTTAATAGATAAGCCATGACGTGTTTCTGAGTGACAGGCTGGCAGGTGACCAGTCGATAAGGTCCTGAGTGGCTTGCTGGGCTGGGGGTGTGGATCCCAAAGGAAGAGGAGAGCCTGTTACCATCAAGATGAAGGGATTGTCAGAAGTAGCAGGAGTACAGAAGGCTGCTGGCGTCCAGGCAATGTACAAAAGAGGGCAGCACGGCGTACCTATGGCTGCATCAGTGGACCCCAGCCACCTTAGACCTCTCACTAGAGGGCTACCAAACACTTTAAAAATACATGTCCAGTCTGTCAGAGAAAGGATTCAAAGGGCCAGAGAACACAATCGGCAAAACCCTCAGAATCCACCCATGCACGTGCTGACTTGGGCGGAGACATGGCACAGCACTGTCACCTGCGGGTGCGAGATGGGATGGCCGGATCCGGGCAGCAGCGCCGACAGTGACAGGAGGGTCCGACAGGCCGGGCGCAGCCGGACGGCCCACCACACCCCCGGGAACCTACGATCAAGGAAGTAACGACCTTTGGTGAAAGGCGCTAGCGCTGGGAGCGCCCCGGGCGGCGTTGCACGGGTAATCCACCGACCGAAGGCTGGTGGAATTGTTGCAAAGAAAACCCAGGGGCCAGGGAGACACGCGGGTAACCGCCCCTCCGCACTACAGCACCATTAACCCTTCGCGCTCCTGCGAGAGGAACTGAAAGGGTTAAAAACCTAGAAGTTGCGGTTTGGGGTTCGGGCCGCCCACTCCACATGGTGAATTCCTGCCAATGATTCGCTGACAAGGAGCCTTAGAGTTTAGAATTCCTAGTTGACACGGGGCCCCCATTAGTGCTCCAAATAGACAACAAGCTGATGAGTTAGGAATTAAGCCATCAAGAAAAGCTATAAACATAACAGGAGTGACAGGTGTAGCAGAAAGATGTCCCTTAGCTCAAACCCAGTTTTGGCTATGTGGGAAAAACAGATGGCGGCCATGCAAGTGACTTTACACCCTCATAAGGGGAATATATTGGGATTCGATGTGCTGGCAGGCAAATGGTGGTCTTTACCTGATGGCAGAGTATAGAGTTTTGGAGGCAGAGGCCATCCATGTGGGGACTTTACCAGTCACCCATGCGCTACCGTAGTCTAGAGTAACCCATGTCCCTCAATATCTGCTACCAACCGCTGCCAAACAGGACATTTCAGTTGGCGACCTCAAGAAAAGATCGTAAGCCACACACACCACCCCTTATAACTCTCCAGTCTGGTCAGTCCATAAGCCAGATGGGCAATGGCATTTAACAACTGACTACAGAGGTTAAATAGTAATACCCCACCACTAAATGCTGCTGTCATGAACATAACTTCAACAGTGACAGCAATATAGGCGGCCACCCACCTGTGGATGGCTACCCCAGATGTTAAGGATATATTTTCGATGATTCCCCTAAGGGAGGAGGATAAACCCCAGTTTCCTTTTATTTGGGAAGGGACCAATATACCTTTACTCGATTCCCACAAGGATACAAACACTCCCCCACTATTGCCCACAATGCACTAGCCAAACTTCTTGACACTGTGGAATTGCCATCAGGTGTCCACTCATATCAATATATAGATGATATCCTAGTGGTGGAAATAACAAAGACCAGGTAGGGCAAATGACTGGAGTCATCTGGAACCCGTTGACTAAGAATGGGCTAGATATCCCACCTTCTAAATGCCTAGGTTCTGACCAAGAAGTCAAATTCCTGGCAGCTTGGTGCATAGCTGGAGCAATTGTGGTGCCTGACAATACCTTGTTGGCTATCAAGAACAGGCAGACTCCAGGTAAAAAAACAGAATGATGGACACATTGGACTACTGGAAGAAACATATACCAGAGTTTTTGGTGATTGCCCACCTGCTATATGACTTGCTTCAAAAGAATAGGGAATGGGACTGGACTTCGCAAGATGGATGGAAAGATGGAATAAAACAACTTGGATGGTGGATGGAATCACTATTCAGGTTAGGAATCACTCCAGTACAAAACGGACAGACCATTCCAGAGCCAACACCACGTCTGACAGTTTGGGGCTCTTGAACCAACAATTACAACATGCCAGTTAAAATGACCGTCCCAAGCCAAGCCGTATTGGGTTTAAAGTTACTAAAAGAGAAGGGTGTATGTGGTGTCTGGAACTTGACAACAGACAAGTGCTATGCCCAGATCCCAAACACGTCAATGCCGCTTCAGGACCAGATCAACAAAATGAAGAAAGTGGCAAGAGACTCAGATGCAATTGTTCTGCACTGGGGACTAACTGGTTGGGAAAGGTTTTTGGTATGTTTGGGTTTTCCCTGTCAGGGTGGCTCACTAGCCTCCTCCAATTTTAAAAATGATTGTACTTGTGCTTGTTGTGATCAGTATTGCTTTATTAAGTGCATAGTAGTGAGGTCTGTGCTAACTGTGCAGCATGCCTCCTTAAAACCTGTTTGTGTGCTGGATGCCCCTGTTCAACCTTAGAATGATTGAGGAATGATGATCCACGATGAGCATTAAGCTCACCGAGACTCCACTTTAGCTTTGAAGGCAAGAGGTGACCGTACCAGCACTCCAAAGAAAACAGCAGAATCATGACTGTGGTCATGGGGTGGGTTGTGTGGCAGGTGCACCCACCCTGTAAAGATCAGGGTTTTCTGACTGTTGAAACAGAGCAGCTGCTGATTCTTTTTACACCCTTACTTTTCACACCCTCACACCCTTACTGTCACTGTTGTCACATACACAGATGCAGGTAGATAGAGCCTTCGGGCAACAGGAACAGGATATGGCCATATATGACTGACTGCTGGTCAGATTCAACTAGCGTATAAATGGAGTTGTGCCAGGGGGGGAAACAGAGTTGGTCCTCCTCAGTGCAGTGGGTCTGCAGTCTCTCCCTTTGGGTCGGGATGCTGCCCAAGGTAACTCCTCAACATTGACAGCCCTTGTCTTATCAGGCGAGTGATTGTGCATTTTGAGTCATCATTCTGAAGCTTAGGGATTCTTAAGTCAGCTGGGTAGTATTAAGTCTGGCTGGCATCCTGAACCTGTGGTTTACTGGTGTTCATCAGAGTACCAAAACACTTTTGATTATAATAAATCTTATTTTGGGTTACATCACCTGCCTAATTTGACTTTGTGCGCCTCCGTGACAATGTGACATGCTGGTGGGCAGGAAAACCCCAGGGAGCAGCCTTTGAGAGAGCTCAGTTAAGGCTCCAGCACTGCATTCTGGTCAGCTAGAGCTCCAGTTTAGCCAAAAGGCAATTAATGTTGTTTAACTGGTGGTGCAGAATTTGCTAACATGTTATTAGAGTGAGAACTCAAAGAAAGTACCAGCACAACAGAATTATGAACCATTTCAGTTTGCTTGACTTCAAAATCACAGCACAGTCTACTGTAGGATGTGAGCAGTTTGATATAAACTTCAAAGCTGTTGCAAAACATGAACATTTGGTTTCTAAAAAGAATAAAATGTTTTAGATTACTTCTAACAAACTCTACACTCACCAACTTTATGAACATTTGATTACATAAACCAAACAATATTGTTAGAGGTATATCACAAAGAAGCTAAAGTCCAACAACCACACACACACACACACACCCCCCCACACCCCCACCCACCCACCCCCATCTTTTCATTCTGTCTTCTGAACAACTTTCAGAGCCAGAGCAGCTGCAATGGCAGGTTACCCAACACAGGGCCTCCAGCAAATACTTCTGTTGGCAGCAGTGCACAAAACAGCGAGGCCTGAAGTGACCAGTGGATTTCCATGGCACATGAAAGGTGTTCACCTTATTCAGTAACACCATCTTCACTAACCAAGGTGAATTTGTTATGATCTCTATGACTGAAGACCTTGTACCTGTTGCAAGGTCTCATGTGGTTAATATTTCTGAAGAAGTCTGCTTTTGTGTAGGTACTCTTCTGCCAGTGTCCCAGGCTAGCTCTGCAAAGTGTCTGGAGTTCATTTCCTTATGAAAGCTCTGGTGAACAGGCTGCCCATGCCATCTCCAGATAGCAAACTGCTTCACAGACCCCTCCCAACCTCAAATAATTTTTGCTACTAAAGCCTAAAAATCTTATGTATGGTTTTTCATAAAAGCTATGTGGAGAAGTGACAGTCATTAAAAACTGGCCCAACAGATCTTTTTGTCTTGTACATTTCTCTGGAATGGCACGGGTTTCTTTTTCTAGCAGCTGTCCTTTCATATTGAAGGGAGAAAGTTCTTGCAATATAAAGTGCTACCTCAGCACTGAATTAAAGAACAAATTAACAGATTTTCCTCAGTGATCAGCAATTTACACTGCTGACACATCCGAGTTTGTGCCTTGGTTAGACCACATCATCTATTTGCCACTCCAGAAGTAGAATATGCGTTTTCACATTATCAATTAATCAGAAATACCTCAAAGAACTTGTTTCTTTTTTTCTTCTTTCCTAAAAGCTGCTTTTTTCCACCGATCAAACTAAAGACCTTTAAAACCTCATAATCTCAGCCTTTCAAAACTTCAGACCCAGATGCCACCTAGTTGTTGACAACCTAGAATGGGAAAGCAAGCATATCACCTTGCCTTCAAAAAGACTGTCGTAACAGAACAAGGTGCTTCTGCAATAAAGCCAGCCGTTTTTTGAGCCCACTAAAAACTTAGAAGGTTTCTGTTGTCGCCAAATAAGTAGTTCTCATTCTCATTGTCGGAAATCTTGCATCACTCCCGTTCTCTACATGGAGCAGGAATTTTTCCAGAGGACTAAAAATTGCCAACTGACAAAGCTTTAGAGGGATTCTACTTTTCAGCAACAGAAAAAAAAAATATTAATGGGATGACAAACCCAGCCATTCAAATGAAAGCATACCTCCCACCTTTCTTTTTAAAATTCATCTGATATGTTACAAGAGAAAGTCAGAAAACAGTATTTCTGGTCTGTGAAAAGCTGTCAATTTTTATTTAAATTCCAAATTAGAACAGCAGTTGACATTCTGAAAAAAATTAAGTCTAAATTCATAACCAAATATATTACCAAGGTACAAATGCTTTAACAGAAATGGGTATTTGCTTCAGTTTTCCTCTCTCATTCAAAGAGTTTATTACGGGAAGACGCCTTCCATATCTGCCATTACAATCAGGCATATAGAATCATAGAATCGTTTAGGTTGGAAAAGACCTTTAAGATCATTGAGTCCAACCGTTAACCTAACACTGCCAAGTCCACCACTAAACCATGTCCCTAAGTGCCACATCTGCATGTCTTTTAAATGCCTCCAGGGATGGTGACTCCACCACTTCCCTGGGCAGCCTGTTCCAATACTTGATAACCCTTTCAGTGAAGCATGTTCCATGGGAAGATATAAATTCAGCTTATAAAGCCCAAAACTTTTAGTCTATGCCCTGACAGTATAGTTAGAGGCAGCAGAAGGTATTCTTCTGCAAGAGGGCTTCCAACTACAAAGCAGAAGTTGGGATGCTCTACCTAAAGTGATCTTCCATCTACAGCCTTCAGTTGAAACCTAACAATATTTGACTTTCACTTTCTGAAGTTAGTTTAAATCAATTCCTGGTCAAGTGTTCTTCTTTGAAATGCCTTAAAAATCACCTCCAAGTATTAGAAGAGAAACCACTTCCAGAAGAAAGAGAACATTTTTGGAGGTAGGAACTTCCCATTTCATGCTTCAGAGAAAAATGCTGACAGTCCTTTTAATGTGGAAGAAATGATCCATTATGATTGCCAATTACTATGGAAACAAGTCTTTCCTGTGAAAAAGACTAAAGAATCACAGAATAGTTGGAAGGGGAAGGGATCTCTGGAGGTCATGTGGTCTAACCCCCCTGATCAAGCAGGACCACCTAGAGCAGGTTGCCCAGGACAATATCCAGATGGCTTCTGAATATCTCCAAGGTGGGAGACTCCGCAAGATCCCTGGGCAACCTGTGCCAGTGCTCAGTCACTCTAATAGTCTCCTGATGTTCAGAAGGAACCTCCTGTGTTTCAGTTTGTGCTCATTGCCTCTCATCCTCCATCCCTCAACCAGAGTTGTATCAACTTATGGTAATACAATTACATTTTCCTCCAAATTTCACCTGTTGCCACTTCTCAAGATAGCATGTAACTCACAAATGAGGATGCAAGAACGTAATATACTGTCCACTTGCTCTAGGGTAAGAATATATTGAGACAGCAGAAGATGAAACTATTCCAAAACCACAGTGCTGTCTGACTATTTGGAGAATAAGGAAGAAAATCCATCTGTTCTTTCTTTCAGTGTGCATTTGCAACATTCCCAGTATACAGTTACATCAAAATATGAAAAAGCATTTTTATCTTCAGTAGGAGGTTAAGTATACCAGAGGAAAAGAAATGTATAGTCAAAGAACAGTTCCCCAACTACACACATTCTGACAATCAAAAGCTGTGAATTTACAAAACATGTTTCTAATTTCTGCTCAATTTAATCTTAGCAAAGTTCAGTGCAAGAACTAGTAATAACTATGCCTTAATTCTTTTTTCCTTCTAAAAAAAGCATAATTTGAGACAAACTTGCTGACCTTACTGGGTTGTAGTGAAAGTTCTGAATCCACAATTTTATGCACGCAGAATCTATTAATTTTGGCATATGTGTGACAGAAACAGGAGGGGCTACAAGCTTGGACAAACTTTGTTCATTAGAACTTGGAAACCTTGTAAAGGCCTTCCACAAAATGTTCCCCTTTTTTCAGCTTGCTGATTTCTGTTAAGTTTTAAGTAAGAGCACCACAGTTAGCAAGTGGAGGACCCTATATAACTGACTGCAAAACAGATGTAATGCCAAAGATGTAATCAATGTAAACAAGGAATTTACATATCTATATGCTCTTCCTGCAGAGTCATAAAACCTGTGGCACAATTTATTTGTATTAAGGAAATTCATTACAACACTGTCTTGTCTCAAAAAGGTATAATTTAATATAGTGATCCAATATAAGGACTAACAACTACTGGAAACATGCATACTAAGTTTTCTGGATTAAAAATGGTTCTCTTCCAAAAAATAATTATATATTGGCAGGCTCCTGCATCAAAGATTCTGTTTCTCATGAGCTTAAAAGTCCTATTAATTTCAACCAGAAAACCTGAAGATACCGTGCTCTAAGAGGATTAAAAAGATTGTCAACACTGCTTAGAGAAGGGAGTCAAGTGCTATTACTTGCACATACTGTTTGCTAGTTCAGACTAACAGAACTTTGCTGTGAGGTCACACATGAGGGACAGAGAACTTAATCTGTCCTTCTTTATTTATTACCAGGCAAAATGAAGAAAGAATCCAAAGGTATTTTGAGTTCAGGGTGAGTTTTGCTTGCAGTGAAGAAAGTCTTTGTACCCTCCCAATGACTACATTTGATAAGGAAATGAAGAAACACAGAGAACCCAATTGTGCAACCTTTCCAGAATTAGTATGCTTTCTGAATCATTCCCTACATGAAAAAATTGTACAATTAATGAAGTTATAGGTATAGTCAAGGTATAGGGATAAGAACCTGTACACATAACAGGATATTCGCCTGGTTTTCACTGCAGCATACCCACAATAAACATCAAGCTACACCAAGTCTACTACCTGAGGCTAGGCTAGCTGATGGTTACATAGCTTACCATATTACTAGGAGGTTTTAACAGTTCATCTACAAAGAGGATGCCAGAGCAAGGCTTGAAAGGTTAAGAGGGAGTAAGTTGGTAGCAGCAACACGCTCATGACACACTCTAGTTACACATTAATATACCTCTCTCCTTCACCAGCCCTCAGGGAATGAGGTGTGAAGATTACAAGAGAGCTGAATTTGTCAAGGAGGCAGATGCAGAGCAGCAAGAGCTAAAGGCATAAACGAGGTTATGACTCAAACCCGGCAGACAGCACAGAGACTTGCAGCAAGAATGATCAAGACATGAAGAAATGATAAAAAGGCCAGTACATTTCAGCTCAGAGAAGAGGTAACTAAGGGACACTACACTTAAGCCTAAAAACATTTGTGTGATGCAAACAAGTAGAGAACAATTACTCACTAATTCTCTCAGGACAACTGTCAGCCTTGTGAAGTTGTACAGTTAAGCCATAATTTTCCTACACAATCCTTCTCTCAGCTGTAGAACCTTTTGCCATAGGGTGCTACAGACAGCTGTGGATCAAAAGTGATTATAGACCATGGGATCACCATCCATTACTAGTTGCCAAAAGCTGGAAGCACAGACCAAGAAAGGATCCTTCACTGCTTCTTTTGCTCCTAAGCTTCTCCTAAAGCATCCACTAGTTGCAACTCATTGAAATGAAAGACTAAGGAAGAGGGATCTGGCCCATGGACTCATACTTTTTCGCTCACACACGAATTGATATAACATATAATCTCACTCTCTTACAGTTGCAGCCAGTACATGCCAGAAGAAAAGCAACAACTTCCCAAATTCTGCTTTAAACTCTACTCAAAGTCAATTCCAAAGTCAAACTACTTATCTTCCTATGATGGTTTGGCAACTTCAGCACTCTTGAGAAAAGGCATGACACTTCTGCAGTCAGGCTGACCTGCTTCTGCTTACAATACTCTCCAGAGACAACAGCGCACTTGTTACCTGAACATCCTTGAAAGCCAGGATTGTTATCAAGGAATAAGGAACAAGAACTTCAACATATGTCCTAGGCTAGCTGGACCATCCTCTACAATCCACTGAATGTAATGTTACTATTACAAATTACTATTATAGCAGAGGAGATGGAGTTACTTACAGGTGCTACAGAGAAATGAGACAGCCTTCAGCCCATTTATCAAAATGCAGAACCTGCTAATCTTGCTTCCTAACAGGTGAAACAATGACATAGATCAAAACACACTGAATTTTAGTAAGTAAGGCCTGCAGAAAGTCCCCTGCCAAACTTACTCAACAGATGCTGAAGGGGATTTCTTTTTTCATGATCTTTCATGGCTACCAGAAGACACCACAAAATACCTTTAAAAAGGCATGGGGTAACTAGACCTGAAGTTATAAAGATGCATTACTGACCTGGAGACAGCCTTCCAATGGAACAGCGAATTAAGTCTCCTTGTCCACAAACCCCCGTCTTCCATAGAGTGGGGACTGCAGCCTGCACTTTTTCCAACCACTGGCTCACCTGGCTTACTCAAAATACTAATTCTACAGAGTGCCAACCCCAGAACAATTCTGTTGCCACTGGAAATCCTGAGTGATTCACAAGTTAATGTTCCATTTTTATTCATCTCTGTTTGCCAGCATTAAGACTGAGAAATGAGATCTGTTGCATCAAGTTTTCTCTGTTCCTGCTAGTTTGCTACAGCAGAAATATTCAGATGCTTAGCTATTAAATCAGCTTTAAGCAGAAGGCTGAATTATTTGGACTGCCTTCTTTTGGAACCACAAAGAAACACAGAACTATGGGGGTTTGGGTTGGTTTGTTTTTTTTTTTTTTAGAAGACCATTCTAAAGATGTTTCTGTGCATGGCACAGCCGGGTGCTCTGTCTGGATTCCAGTGAACAAAGCAGACTGTGAGGTATGTTACTTCCATAGTAGTTCTGCTTTGCACCTATGAGGAACTATCTGCAACTAGACAGCCTACCTTCCTCTATACTGCACATTTAATAGGCACTCTTAAGGCACATGGGAAATTCTGTGTTCTCTAAATATTTTGCACACCTGCTAATTTAAAAGCTGATCAGCTGCCAAGCAAGTTGAGGCCAAATGACAAACCTGTGTCCCGTTTATTCCTCCATGGGGGGTGGGAGGAAGGAAGCAAGTGCATGTATGTCCAAGCGTAAGTGTGTGTACAGGAG
Source organism: Pelecanus crispus (assembly GCF_030463565.1). Lineage (NCBI taxonomy): Eukaryota > Metazoa > Chordata > Aves > Pelecaniformes > Pelecanidae > Pelecanus > Pelecanus crispus. The sequence goes on from NC_134676.1 coordinate 57,799,698, forward strand.
ACCAATACATCAATCTCTGTATTTTCTAGCAAGGTTCTTACAGATTTTCTGGTTTGTCTGTTCCCAAGGGGATGCAACATTAGATGCAGAACTTTTTGAAAAACAACTGAAAGCTTCTAGTGCTTAACTTCATTCAGGGTCATCTTCACACATACACAGTCCCAGCTCAAGAAGTCTGTCAGCAAGGGAGGGCCAGAAAATTGGTAAAACATAAGGGAAAGGAAAAGAAAGGATCCTGTTCAACCTGATACTAACAACAAATTTTTCAGAACAGAACCTCCTTATTTGACAAAAACAAAGGGAGGGAGGGCATGGTGTTCATCTGGACACAATAAGAAAAATCAAGTATGAACAACTTTCTGTCCAACTGAAGTCGGCAATACCCTTTAAACAATTGCCTAAAGTATTAGCTCACTGGTTTCCCCTTTTACAGAGAAGAAAAAAAAAAAAAAAGTATCTCAGCTGAGAGTAAGCAGAAGTTTTTGAAAATACTGTAAATGTTTTGAAATGCCAGCTAAATCTTTTAAATGGCTCTAAAGCAGAATCATGTTACAAATAAGAAGTGAACTTCAGGAAATGGTTGGATTACTATAGCTTGCACAACATTAATTTCAACCTCTCTGTATATGACAATGTGAAAACAGTCACATTTTCTCCTGCGCTCCTCACTCAGTTACACAAAACACTCAGTATACAGAAGGATCATTCACCAGTTTTCTTTTACCTCATCTTTCAAAGCACAAGTTGATGTTGGACTGCAAGCAAGCTGCTTGCTGCCCAACTTTCATAGTACTGTTTTCACTGATCTCAGCTGCAGTCACATATGCCCAGAGTTCTGCAAAACTAGACCCAAGCTCACATAAGGTATCTAGGAAGGGAAAAACAAAAAGCTCCTACAAAAAGCATAGCTTATATGGTATATTTATCTGGCATCATATAGCAGAAGCAGGAACAGAATTCTGTCTGCCATGGCATTTCCTGCCTTATAATCAAGAAATCAATTTCCTCCTGAAGCTCCATTGCACTCACTGCTTGCTTTCCCACATTAAATGAAGAAGTGCTCTTACAGCCAACAACCTCTCAAGACAGAACACCAGTTCCTTCCACAAGCAGGATCTGCTGTCCACTCTGGGCACAAAGTTGAATTGCAATTAAAGAAGTACGTACTGAAAGGCAGCACCACAGTAAGTACTGGTCAGAAAGCCACCTTAAGGCTGCCCATGCAACTCAAAGGTTACAAAGCAGGTTCAAAATTCTTGTTTTATCCCATGTTAACTCCAAATATTGCACTTCAAATATATCTTTAGTTTCTTGCTTTTTAGACAAAAACTGACCAAAAGTTTCATTCTGCAGAATCAGAACAATGCATAAGTTCTGCTGCACACAGGAGACCTCAGCAAAGTGATGTGCATTTCAACCTCCCTTAAGTTTTCTACTGAAGTTAGCAATTGAACATCCAGAAGGAGCTGGGATCTGCAATGACCAGCTAACAGAACAGAAGAATAGAAGAGAGTAAAACCTTTGTAAGTACCTGCTAGGCAGCTAATTGTGTTCCTTTCAGTACTTAAAGGGGGCCTATAGGAAGGATGGGGGCAATCTTAGCAAGGCCTGTTGTGACAGGACAAGAAATAATGGATTTAAACTGAAGAAGAATAGATTTACACTAGACATAAGGAAGAAATTCTTTACGAAAACGGTGGTGAAGCACTGGAACAGGTTGCCCAGAGAGGTAGTGGAGGCCACATCCCTAGAAACATTCAAGGTCAGGCTGGATGGGGCTCTGAGCAATCTGATCTAGTTAAAGCTGTCCCTGCTCACTGCAGGGGGGTTGGCCTAGATGACTCTAAAGGTCCCTTCCAACCCAAAGCATTCTATAATTCTATGAAAACTTTGGAAAGAGAATCTTAGCTAATGGCTAAAGGAAGGTCGTCTTCTGCCAAAACCTGTGCATCTTTCTAACCATAACCCTCTGCAGGACCAGGTGCTATCAATAAAAGAGCTCCTTCAACATAGGAAATGAAAAAATCAATGGTGCTTCACTAGTTCTTATGCAGTCAAACTTAGAAGCTATACAGACTGTGTGCCCTATGGCCAGCAGGCAAGCCAGCAGCAAAGAGTCTGTATGGGCACATGTGAGCATATCATAACCTCATCAAACTTTCACTTGACAGGTAAAAATTCTCATACTAACCCTTCCACCGACTACCAGTTTCAACAGATGAGACACTACAGACTCTTAATGAAATGGTTTTAAGAACATATGAAACAAAGATGGAAAGGCAGTACAGGATGTTTTTCTTAAGGTGTCAACACAATGTGCCTGTGGAGTCTGAAAATTTTCAAAATAATCAGGAGGTGAGCCTCTACTTTCGAACTCTGTACGTAACTCTCTCATGAGATCTGTCAAAATATCAGCATGGAGACTGGGGGGAAAAGATTATGTACCACAGAAGAATGAAAGCGGTCCACTGCTTTGCATGAAGGACCAGAAATGAAGCTTTTAAGCTCCAGAACATTTTTAGATTGCTATCAGAATGTTCCTGCCACCACAAAAATAATAGTTAAAACATTGCTTTGATAAATTAAACAAAAAACCCTTTCTGGACTAAAACTGTACATGCAATAAAATTGTCAAGGCATAGGAAAAAAATCTGCAATATTATAGTCAAATTTGACATAAATCTTAACAGAAATAAAGAATAAATTTTGTGAGTAGAATCATAGAATCATAGAATGCTTTGGGTTGGAAGGGACTTTTAGAGGTCATCTAGCCCAACCCCCCTGCAGTGAGCAGGGACAGCTTTAACTAGATCAGGTTGCTCAGAGCCCCATCCAGCCTGACCTTGAAGGTTTCTAGGGATAGGGCCTCCACCACCTCTCTGGGCAACCTGTTCCAGTGCTTCACCACCCTCATTGTAAAAAATTTCTTTCTTATGTCTAGTCTAAATCTATTCTTCTTCAGTTTCAATCCATTATTCCTTGTCCTGTCACAACAGGTCTTGCTGAAAAGATTCTCCCCATCCTTCCTGTAGGCCCCCTTTAAGTACGGAAAGGCGGCAATAAGGTCTCCTCGCAGCCTTCTCTTCTCCAGGCTGAACAACCCCAACACTCTCAGCCTGTCCTTGTAGGAGAGGTGCTCCAGCCCTCGGATCATTTTTGCGGCCCTCCTCTGGACCCGCTCCAACAGGTCCATGTCCTTCTTGTGCTGAGGGCCCCAGAGCTGGACGCAGTACTCCAGATGAGGTCTCACCAGAGCAAAGAATAAATAATAATAAAAAAAGACTTGTCTTAAAGCGGCAACTACAGGCTATATGCAGAGGATCTAGTAGATAACACTGTAGTCATGAGCCTTATATGTCAAGAACCCAGATATTCTGCATCTTGGTATATTAAAGCACTTCAAAGGTTAGGCACCGTCATGTGTTATGGTCTCTGCTTTAAGTGACAACTGTTTTATGACTTCAAGGGAAGTCACAAGAACAGCTCCCCAAAGCATTGTTCAAGAAACACTGACTACTCAGACAATTGAAGTTCATGTAGTTTTCCTTCAATGCTGAATACATTAAAACTAAAAAATAAATTAAAAAGTAAATAAATCCTTCAGCAACATTCACAGAGGACAGAAAAACGGGCATATAAGAAAGACCTACCAGTATGCAGAATTTAGAAAAAAAAACAGTAATAGTTTAAGGAAAAGCATAATTAACAAAGCATTTGGCTACTTCTTTAAGTGATAATTATGAAATCTAACATAAAACTATGATAGGTACTTCCAGTACATTTTCTATAAATGTATAACAGGAGTTTAACTACACCCCTGAAATTGACTAACGATGCTTAACTGAGAAGGAAGAAACATGTTTTCAAATGAAAAACTTCAAATGGACCCTTTTACCCCTCCCTTTTACCATTCTTTCAACTTGTCTTTGAACTTGCTTGTTTCTGACAGTCTCTTTCTGAATTTTCCACCAAAAAGCTGCTCCAAAATTCCTTAGAGTTTCTTCAGCAGTGGTAGTCACCACAAAGAATAAATACTTTTATCACGACATCTTCTGCAAAGCTGCATCTCATTATATGGCAACTTCTGGCCCTGTTGTCCAGACTCAAGTAACACACTTCAATACACAACACTTTGTTTGAAACTTCATTCCCTGGAGAACTTTGCAGTCTCACTAAAACCACGGTCTGAGTTCTCACAGAAGGGAAAGAGAATGCAAAACTGTCATGCTGTTTCATGAAGGCTCACAATGTGTTTCATACTTAGGCTCTTGAGTTTATGGTCCAAGACAAGCATACCTAGTTCAGAGAAAGCAAAGGGCACAATCCACCAAAACCATCACACAGTCCAACTGCTATAGCATTGCCTTCCCAGAGTTGTGTTTTCAAAGCCAGAAGAAAAGGGTCGAGACACTTCGTATACTGAGGACTAGTTCCACTCTTGCAATATAGAATGCCAGCTGTACTGATTGTATCATGTCACTTACCACCCCTAAACTGTTATCCTCATCATCACTGTCAGGCAGGCTCTGAAATCATGTCAGTGATACTTAGCCAGCCACAGCCTACCTTCTGACAGACAAGCAGCCAAGCCCAATTTTTCTGCCTCATCCTTCTCCTGTGCAAGGACAGATTAATCATCCAGCACTTCCCCAAAGTCTCTGGGAAGGCAGGGGCAAGTGCTGCCAATCTAACCAGACTACCTCTGCACTTACTCCCCTCAGGTTTCCCGGTGCTGTCATTTCTGCTTGCATTCCTTGCAAGATAACCTTGCAGGCAAGTTTTTAATACTGAGCACCTTGTAACAGTGTTATACTCTGATACTGAAACAAGAATGCACACATACAAGAGCTGCCATTATGAAGTATTGCTTTAAAACTGAAACTAGGACAGCAGTTAAAGCTTTTCAGGTTTTTAACATGGCTTTGAATAGCATTAAGACAACAGAGAGCACAAATAATCTAATTGCATAGAAGGCTTTGTAGTTCATACAAATACTAACAAGGCTGACTTGACTTGTACCATATGGGGCGTCGTGTATGTCCTTGGACAGGAGGAATAGACAAGTTTCAAAGGGAAAAACTGAAAACTCGGAAGTCAGGATAACTTAGTTACATGAAAGTTACATAAATCATGCTGCAGAAATTTATGATGGAAACACGTCAGAGAGTAGTAAATTTAGCTAACAGTATGAAAGTCAGTGATTAAATAGGGAAGAATGTCTCTGAAAACTACAGGAAAGATAAATCAGTAGAAAAAGCAAACGGTCAAGGGGCATAACATAAGTAGAGGAGAGCTACTTTGCAAAAGTTGTAAAAGAAATTACCCAGAAGGAGCTTTGATACAGGAGGAACTGGAAAAATCACAAAGTGCATCTGGCATGAGATAAAGATTAGAATAATTATATTGTTAAATAAGATTATATAACAAAGATTATAACAAATTATAACACTTTCTGAGGTAGTCACACATCACAATATTTAACCTGCAGTTTCCTAAGTTACAGAAGATGTTTTAAGAGTTAAGACTTTACAGGGACAAGAAGCTGCTGATGTTGACCACAGGGGAAAAACAGCAGTGGTAAATAAAAAAAGGTCAGGTAACTGCCTAAACACTGAGGAGCTGAACTGTGTTCATAAAACAGTCTTTTCTTACCCAGAACTGAGAAACAGAAAAGCTATCCTATGTTTGTATGGCTATAGTAAAAAGTAAACCACAGCACCGAAGTTTCTTGAGCATTCTTGGAAGCTCACCGTTTAACCTCTAAGTGGTTCAGTACCACACCTACTGCTTTAACTGTCCAATTTTCTTTCTCTCTTAACCCCAAATGTGCCAGAATTTTTTGCACAACTAGATCTGCTATTCCATCCAACACGAGCAGGAAAATGTCCATTTCTGTCACTGCAGCACTTTCTTATATTTATTTATTTTTCTCATCCTCCTTTCAGCCTCGGTATTACTGACTACCTGAGGCATATTGCCAAATAATAAAAGATAACATGAACTTAAACACCCAGCCAGTAACCTAGGCCAACAAGCATGCTAATCATAATTTATATCTCACTGAGGACTTCTTTTTAATAGAAAGTATTAATGCTATCCACACAGGACACTTCAGCTTCTCCATCTGTCAGAAGACTCAAATATTCACTCATTTCTTAAGTTGGACAGCAAGCAGGTGTCATGTAGGAGAAAGATCAGAACACCAGTGAAAGCTTATTTGGGGAATAAGAAGGTTCTGGTTGTGACACTGATGAAGTACAGCAACTCCCCAGGGTGAATCCTTTTGCCTTTTCTCTTCCCATCAACTCAATTGCAGATGCAAGATAAGAGTTCTGTCTCCAGCACTTCCACTACTGCAAAAGCCCACAAGGGCTCAGCCCATCCTTCTTTTGTGACACTGCCTCAATGAGAAGTCAATATATTCACAAGAACATTGTCAGACATAGTTTACTTTGCCTCTGAAAAACAAAGTTCTTAGAGCAGGGAGACTGCCCACAGTGTGCCACTACCACATTGTTACATTCAGGAGATTTTTCCTCAATAGCATTGTTTAAACCTTATTCAAGAAATTTACACAGCTCTCAGGATAATTACCACATGGAAAGGATTCTTTTGTTCCCTGTTTACAAGCCAAACAAAGCAGACTTGAGACATACTTTTTGGTATTGCTAATTTAAAGGAAGCAGCAAGTTGCTTTAGCTAGGGGACAAAACCCAAACTTCCCAAGCCGGTGCAAAAACACAAGCTAAAATTGGAATACGCTAACAGCTGGAAGCACTCCTCACAGCAAACCACTAGATTTGTACAGCCATTTTAAGATCTTCCATTATCCATCCAAATCTAGTGAAATTACAGCTTTGTACACTCTGGCTTGACAGCAGGATTACCTACTAGAATCTCTAAGAATGATATGGAGAAGAGGCAATGCCAGCAGTGGAATGTGGAGTGGACACATTCCCAGAAAGCAGGAGAAGGAGGGATCAGTAGATTCGTAAATCACCTTGAAGAAGCAGTCAGGGGTTACTAGAAAAGCTTCCTAATTATTCATAGCAATTAAAATCAAGGCTGTTGACCAGAAATCCAGTTACTTACATTTTAAAGAGGAAAAATGTTTTAAGTAATTTCAGAAGTAAAAGCAGGGAGAGGGCCAAAAAATACCTTCAAGGAGATAAAAAAGGGGAGGAAGAAGAAAGAATCATGAGTGAAGTCAGAGCGAGCTACCTCTGCCACAGATGTCTGTCCCCCTTGCCAGGGCACTGCCTCCACATCTCCAGAACATCCTCAGGACAGGCTCTGTTCAGGAGCAGGCAGAGTAGCACACTGCCAGTAAAACGAACACAGGAGATGTGACCCAGCCAGTTCCACATAGACATGCAAATATGCTGGATGAACGGTGGGCAGAACTGTTCAACTTAGGAGTGCTTATTATCCTCATCTGTCTATCACTGTTCCGCAACACTAGAGAAGGCCTTAAAAGTTTCAAAGCAGTCCTCATTTTCTAGTCTATTAAGATGGGTAACAGACATGACCTGGGGTCAAATGGAAGATAAATAAAACAGAATTATGACAAGATTTACCAATAGCAAATGAGGGGCAAATAAAGTGACAGATGAAATTCAGCGCCAATAACTACAAAAGAACCCATACAAGGAGAAAAATAATCCCAGATACATTTGTGGACCAACAGCTTCCTTGTGCTTCCTCCCCTTACATGGAAATTGTCTCTTTGCAAAGCTTCTGATAGAAGTAACAGACGAACATTCAGAATTAGCAGAACAAGACTGAAAATGCTGTACACCCAGGGTTTGCTAGTACCTTGAAAACTGCATTCTTAAGAGCCTGTAATTAGAGTAACAGAACAGTGATAAAGTAAAGCGGAGGAGGAGCAGGGGGAAGACAACACACAGACACGGACTTTTCAGCTTAGAAATTATATGACTGAGGAAATATCATGAGTGCCACAGAGAAGGCAGACAAAGAAAAGTTACTCACTGTGCCTCAAAAAAAGTCTAGTCCACTGAACACAACGTGCCTGATAAAACTCCCAGCTCAGAAAGTCCCTGACCAGGACTTTCTGAAGCTTAGGTAATATGATGGGAAGAATTACTACTTTGAGTGTACCTCACTTAAATTCCATTCTTAAGCATCTACTGAGGGCCATGAGTAGCAACTGGGTACAATCTAGACTGACCTAGGACTAACCTGTATCTGACACAGAATAATTTGTTCCAAAACTACTGTTCACCTTCCACAAACATCCCTCTGCACTTAAGTCCAGTTGTAGATAGGTTCCAGGTTTTGGAAAGCACTTCAGTACTTTTGTGTGGCCTCAGTAAAGAGGCAAGACAGAACAGGACATCACCAGCAGTATTGACAGCAGACCCTCACAGTGTAGGAAACCCATTAACAGACGCTGTGTGGCTTACTGGGTGCAAGCAGTTTTCCACAGCCCTAGCAGTCCTACCACAGACTGGTTAAGTGCCTGAACAGGGCAAAAGCAACCTCCTAGCACCAGGTCAGATAGTATCTATATGACACTTTCTCCCCACTCTGAAAGTAGTCTGTCTGCTTGACTACCAGTTTTTCTTTTTACAGCACTTTGCAAAATACAGCCTTTCCGAGCACAACATCAATGTAAGTAAAGAGATTCTGCCCCATGAAGCAATAAAGCATGGCACATTATTTCCTGGTTCAGAAACCAGGGACAAAGCCTATGATTTTCCTGGAACATGACCAAGGGTCAGATTTTGACTTCTAGCAGGATACAAGGACTGAGGAGTCTTAAGTTTCTTTAGATTGCCTAACACTTAGCACGTGACAGACCCTTCTGTGCTCAGGTACCTGGGAACTGAAACTAGAGGAAAGAACAGCAGATAAGGTTAGAGCTGGAGAAATTAAGAGAGAAGAAAGCAGTGAACAAAATATCAAATACATCCACTGGAACTGATCTCTCAAGGTCCCTTCCAACCTAAAGCATTCTATGATTCTATGATGGAGTGGAGGATTAGAGGCTGGGAGACTGGTATGCCACTGCCTAGCATAAAGCAGACAAGAAATGATGTCTTTGTTTCTCTTCCTCCTAAAGACACCCAGTGGTGATGGATGGTAAGACAAGTTGGAATGTAGGGGAACATTACTAGGAGTTAGGATTTGAGTATCAAGGAAATAAGTAATGGTTATGTGCAGCCAAGACTAAACATTAGGAAAAAAGGAACTGGGGAGAACACCTCTCAGACACAAGCTCAACCTGAGGACTGTCTAATATTAAAAGATTCCTACTTCTGCCAATACTGGGATGTTACAATGATTTCTAAGTATCCTTTAACAAGAACCCAACACAGAGCAGCAACTAATCTAAGTGCCTTCAATACAGGCAGTCTCTCAGAAGCCATCAGAATGACTGGAAGACCCTGCTTAATGCTCCTAATAGTCTTATGTCTAGATCTCCTTTCAAGAGCTACTTTAAGAGAGAAAAGCACAATCCAGATTTTAACTCAAGTTAAAAGCAGCAGCCTGCTTCAATATCCATTTAATGTTAGTTCTCCTAGAGTCAAATGACTAAGCTATGCTCTGGATTTCTAGACACAGATCCTCATTTGTCTAACTGCCAATGTTTTCTACATTATTTTCATAACAGAAGCAGCATCTTATGATGGGAAACTCTCCCAGTTTTTACAGGAAATTATTTCTCTCCAATATTGGCAACCATACTACAAAGCTTAGTTGAAAATAACTGCAATGCTAAAGTGTTTTTAATGAACAGTTCAGCTGGAAAAAAAAAAAGTGTAGTCAGATGTTTCATTCTGTAGGACTGGGTTAATACACTTCTGTGAAATGATAACATGCCTTCGGGTGATAAGGGCAATTCAGGTTTTCTGCTTTTTACTTGATAAGAAAGAAAAGCTATCTAATATTCATCATATGCCTTGAACAAAGTTTACATCATATTTTCCTGTGCATATCAAACATGAGGCAAAAAGCACTGAACGTGTACTAGTACTGTAAGCACAGGAGGAAAGCAGTGAGGCTACATGAGCAAACCATACAGCAGAGCTTGGTAAAAATTACATTCAGCAACTGAGGTTGGCATCTACCAGCCTGCAAGCTTGTGCTTTGCAATAGTATTGGGGGTTAGGTGGGAAGGATCACTACCCACAAAATGAGAAGCCTCTAGCTTCAGTCTCCTGAACAGTGAGGATTACTCAGAACTGCAGGTACTGAGTGGAAACCAAGCTATTCTTTTTGATTTATGAACACATTGAATCACGTAAATGAAGGTGAAGTTCAAAGAAATATCTGCACATTGAGGCCATTGCATCTGTGAAATTTTTCATTCACTTTGTGTTGCACACAGCAGAAAATAAAACCTTTTCTTCCTGAAATACCAAGTTACTCTCTTTTTCTCCCCCTCCCAAGTATATATGTTCCTTCATCATTCATACTATCTCTATCATTATCTGCACATGGGAATTTTTTTTTTAACATACAAAAGCTTTAATAAATCAATGCCATCACTATTTATTTACTTTTACAAAGCACTTGCTTAGTGTGTGGGTCTGTCCGAAATTTAATCTGTATATCCTGATAGCCTCCTAAAGACTAACAAAACAGATTACTAGTTACAGCAAATAATCTTTCAGATTACTGAAAAAATAAAAAAATCTCTATATTCAACATTGTAATAGCTAGCAGCCCTCCCTGTTACTCAGTGCTCCAAGCAATCTACCCAATAGGTACAATGGATAAAAAGAGGCAGAAACAAACATAACCTGTAAGTCACTACGCAGATGGAAAAGAAGTGGTTGCAACCTCTTTGCTTTCGTTTCTTGATCCCATGTTAAGGCAGCACTGCCACCAAGGGAGACACTTCCAGCGCTCCCACATAATGTAAGTATGCATCTGTAAGAATACCCAGTGAACCTGGACAGGGGATTTACCTCAGCTAACACCTAAGGCTAGCGTTAAATTGCAGCAGTTCATTCATCCAGCCTAGGAGCAAGGTGGTCAGAAGCCAGGTGATAATGGGCAGCTTTTTCTGCTATTGCAGCTTAAGTGTGCATGAAGTTATGACCTTAGAAACACAGTTAGCTTTTAGGACATTCCTTATACTGTTTCTAGACAGCTAATAAAGGGGTGGATGCCTGATTCAGAGCTTCATGACATGAACTAAAGAAAACACACACACAAAGTAAATGCTTTATGAACTCTGAAAAGATCAGAGCTGTCCTTATCTACCTTTATGCAACCAATGCCAGTCAAACACCCAAAACCACCCAAACGCGAACCAGCTCTTGCATGTCCTGATGTCACCTTCCTCCCCTGTTTTGCAAAGGTCCCACAGCCTCACACTCAATACAAAAGAAAGAGACTGCCCAATATTGAAACACGGCTAGCAATGGATGCAGATGGTGTTCTTTACTCTGAAGACACTGTTTGTCATCATGGTAAAAGCTTGCTGAAGCAACCACCTACCTAAGAGTTCATAAAAAGGTCCCACATCCACTCATTCCAGTGAAAAATTGATCCCTTCAAACATATTTCGTAAAATTTTCTTCAAACAACACTGATGTCTAAGCCACAGCATCTGCATGACTTTGGAAAGTCTCACAATGGGCCACTTTTCACCATAGTACTAAATACAGAATGGGTCACCTAGAGCAACACTCTGATCCTCACAAATACAAGAGTTCTGAATAATTTCTTCTTGGTATGCAAGCCAAATGCTACTAAGAAAGGACAACTTCCTTATAAGCACAAGGACAGAAGCCATTTCCCTTTCCTCCTTTCTCATAAATCCCATGCACTCTTCTAAAGACATGGTTTCACTGATGAGCAAAGTTTATTACCCTCTATTCCTGCCAACAACCTTGCTGACTTCTGTCCTTACATGAAAATACGTAACAAAGTTCCCTATGTCCTTGTGATGGATGTGACTCCTTTCTGAAGTTTACGCTGAACATCACAGCCATCGACATTTGACCACAAGACAGGTATTAGACAGATGTAATCCACTGAGAAGATTCTTGCAAAAATACACACAAAAATCTAGGTACTGCATTTACAAACAAACAGACAAAGTGCAAGAGTTTTATCAAATGACAGAGTAGCAGGTCACTCACAAGTAGATTTTACTGCAAATCACAGATCAATCTGAAGACTACTGAACACACTGTTGCCATTCAATTTATATGGCTGGATTATTTCTGCATCTTTGCTACTCCTGCAGTAGCTTTCTCTCTTCTGGGGGGGGGGGGGGCGAACCCAACGACACCACAAAACCCCCACAACTTTCTGGGAGCCTTCGGGGTAAAGTTAAAAATCTGAATCCCCCAAAAGCTAAGCAAAAGACATGATACATCAATCTCTCTCTACATGAAAAGGTTTTGGTTTAGCATTTCATTTTGAATTTGGTCATTTTATTTGCTTTACAATTCCAGACTCTTCTCCATAGCAAACTTACAAGTATATGCAGTGTCCGAAGATTTCTGACTAGTGATTAATGTAGAGAACATCACTAGATTCATAGCCTTTCTCTAGATCCTTCTGTATATACACACTTTATTCAAAATAATGGCTGCTGTGCAGCTCATTTTCAATTTTAGATGCAAGCTATAGGACAAGGAACACAGAAAAACCTGCCTTTGGGGTCAACTACATTACTTTTTTCAGCTGTACAACTTTTCTAGGCAGCAAACAGCTTAAGTCATAAGTAATCGCACACAAAACCATACAAGGTGCTGAGCTGACTCTGCTCCCCTACGTTAGCTTTTTCACCCAGCTCTTCATACACCTCATCTTTCCCCAGGACGCCCTATGGAAAGTAGTTTCCTTCTTCAAGCACCTGTCTTGGTGTCGTGACAAAATTACAAGCTCAAATTCCTTGTGTAGTCAAAAGAAAGACAAGCACATACAGATAGGCAAAGTTTATCTGCATTGGTTATCTATGTGAATAATTCCAGATCTCTTTATTCCAGGCCATCTCGTGTTGGGTTTACATGGCAAGGTTTCAGTAGCTGGGGGCTACAGGGGTGGCTTCTGTGAGAAGATGCCAGAAGCTTCTCCTGCGGCCAACGCAGCCAATGCCAGCTGGACACGGGACCTGCTGCTGGCCAAAGCTGAGCCAATCAGCAACAGTGGTAGTGCCTCTGTGATAACGTATCTCAGAAGCAGCAAAATCTGCTGTGCAATAGCAGCCAAGAGAGAGGATTGAGAAAAACATGGTGAGGCAGGCTGTACCCTGCAGCCCATGGAGGTTAACAGTGGAGCAGATATCCACCTGCAGCCCGTGGAGGACCCCACACCACAGCAGCTGGATGTCCAAAGGAGGCTGTGACCCTGTGGAGAGCCTGTGCTGGAGCAGGTTTCTGGCAGCACCTGTGGCCCCATGGAGAGAGACCCACATTGGTGCAGGTCTTCTGGCAGGACCTGTGGCCCCACGGGGACCCACGCTGGAGCAGTCCAGTCCTGAAGGACTGCAGCCCATGGAAAGGTCCCATGCTAGAGCAGTTCGTGAAGAACTGCAGCTCATGGGAAGGAGTCATGTTGGAGAAGCTCATGGAGGACTGTCTCCTGTGGGTAGGACCCCATGCTGGAGCAAGGGAAGAGTGTGAGGAGTCCTCCTCCCAAGGAGGAAGGAGCAGCAGAGACAATGTGTGATGAACTGACCGCAACCCCCGTTCCCCATCCCCCTGCACTGCTTGTGCAGGGGAGTTAAGAGAAGTCCGGAGTGAAGCTGAGCCCAGAAGAAGGGAGGGGTGAGGGAAAGGTGTTTTAAAATTTGTTTTTATTTCTCATTATCCTACTCTGACTTTTGATTGGCAATGATTTAAATTAATTACCCCAAGCTGAGCCTGTTTTGCCTGTGACCGTAGTTACTGAGTGATCTCCCTGCACTCATCTTGACCCATGAGCCTTTTGTCATATTTCCTCTCCCCTGTCCAGCTGAGGAAGGGGAGTGATAGAGCAGCTTGGGGAGACCTGGCATCCAGCTGAAGTTAACTCACCACAACATGATAACCTTCTTTCTCCACAGGATTTTGTTTTAGTTTCCATAGTTTCTAATTTTTTATGTTCTGTGCAAAACAACTGCTCTCTGGAATCTTCTTCGTGTCTCCTAATTCAGTAACAGGCTACAGAAGTAATCAGCTCACTATTCTTTCTAATGTATTTCTTAGTATTTCGTTCTCTGTAGTTGCCAATTCTCAACTTCTGTTATTTTTTCCTTGGAACTTAGTAAGGTATCTCATTTCCTGGTGGTCTTGCCTGGCTAATTATCAACCAGTCTCACTCTTTTCCATCAGGAGTTCCCACAATCCCACCACACTCTTACCTTCCTCAAGTAAAAAAGACCCAGCTCTCCCAAACACTCCTATTACCATAGCTCCTTGTGCTCCAGCTGATACTCATGGTAACATCTGAAAGCAAAAGCAGCAACACAGATGCACATCAGCCAGTACCTGTGACATACCCACATAACTCAGCAGTTTTCAGTTGTTCATCTAGCAGCTTAACAGAAAAAATACCCATTTGAGTTCAAACTCTACTAGATACATGAAAACTTTGGGGAAGAGGGCAAGTTACTGCAATTATACCCAGTCTATATGGTCATTTTAAGTGACTAACTCCTTCTGATGGAGACTGCTATTACCAGTATCTTTATACAACTGAACACATTACCACTTTTGCTTTTAATGAAGGCATACCTCTATCCAATCCAGAACAGAGGGCTCTCAGATTTATGCACAATGTACATACAGAGATTTAAATATATATATATATAGTCTAGTTTACTTTTAGGCATATTTCAGTTGAAGCCAAGGTCTCATGAAGTAGTGTGTAGAACTGGAAGTACCTAAGTAGCCAGGTCAGCCAGCCCCAATAGCAAGTCATTAGCTAGTAGAGTTACATATTATAGTTTCACAAAAGAACCCCGTAAAGTTTACAATGCATTCAACACACATATATCTAGGATGCCATAGAGCCAGCTTCCTCCTCAGCAGTACCTCTTTCTATACCTTAAATAATGCACTGAGGCAATTAGAAGTCAAGGAATGTGACCACTGCTAAACTGTAGATCTTAAGAGATAGAGGTGACTGTTTCAGATATTGAGGTATCTAAGTTCATGTGACGGCCTGTAAGCATTCCCAAATGCACAGGGTGTTTGCTTTTAGCAGCAAACGAACAACTGAAAATATGCAAGGCAAAAGAGAGAGTCAGAACCTAAGACACTGGATTTATCACTAGTTGTGCATGTTTTGAACTCAACACTTCTTTGAGAGCATCAGTATGCTAATAACAGTAATAATAGTGAGTGGGGAAAATAGAGAATATTCAACAGAAATGTAAATGTATGTTTCAAGGTGACTCTGTTTAAAGGTGACTCTGAATGAACAACAACCTTGTGACTTGTGAGATAGCCATCTTTGTTTCAGCACAGTACCCTTTTCTCATGGCTGCTCCTACTTCAACAGCCTCTGGGTCATCTCCAAAAGCCAAAGGAAGCCTTCTAGTAGCCTCTCTATAGTAATGAAGATCAGCCACTGGACTTTTGGAAGCATACGGGAATGATGTCTCTTGCCTCCCCCTTTCTAAATACAGACCCCTCAGTACAAGAGCACACATGCCTCCTTTAACATAAGCATGAACAAAAACAGACCAACAGATCACAGATCAATTCTGTTTTCATGATACTTGACTTGCCAGGTTGAAGCATGATTATTCCTGGTTGATGATGAGAATTATGGCTACACTTCTGGAGATAGTAGAGCAAATCTGCTCCTGAAAACCTGCCCGCATCTGCTCTGTTTCACAATGCTTCCTGGAAAGTAACATCTGCATTGCTTGGCTGAGTAAACTTAGAATTTAAGCTCTCGCTACCCAAGTTTTTGCAACAGACAATATTCCATATCCAGAGCAAAACTCCAGGAGTTCAGACATAACCAGAGATCAGACTGCCACATTTCTTTTTTATATATACACCAATAATCCACTTCCCTTTCTTTTTGAGAGTCATATATTCATAAAAACAGCAGTTTGCTTCATATGCAAAAGCCTTCCTTGTTAACACCATAAAAATAAAAGTTCTAAGCCCAGTTTTGCCAGTTTTCATACAAAATCCTCACAGGAAATTCAAGCAGTTGGAGCAAGATAGCATGTTGTTTACCAGAGCTCAGAATCACTTTCACATCCCAGAAACATGTCTCCAAGAGGTGCTTCTTCAACTTCAGGCTGCTAACTGTATTTTCCATTGAGACCTCTGGACAGCCCTAGAGAACACAGATAATCCACATGTCCCAGTTTCTCCTCTCCTGAGGCTATGTGATAGCTCTCCCATTTTGATGCCACTGCTCCTATGATAACATAAACAGCTCCAGTAGCCACAAGAATGCTGAACATGATCTGCAAGAGATGCAATGCAGCCCACTGAAGTATTTTTATTACATATTGAAATTTGTTTCTTCAGCAATAGCCTTGAAAAGTACAAGCTTAACTGGACTGGGAGGTAGCAAAAACAAGGAAAAAGCCTGGAAAGCCAAGATCAATCCAGGAAGCTCCAGCATGACTTGTCAAATGAGCTGAGAGCAGAACAAAATTTTTGAACACAAGGAGGAACAAAACCAAGACAGCAAAGTTAGGCAAAGCAAGACAAAGGCATAAAACATGAATGTTTTGTAGGAAATCACCTCTTAATTTTATCACATGGACTGCCAGGACACGGAGCAAGCACTCCAAAGAGGCACCACATCGGCCCCCAACATGGTTGGAAATTTCTTTTCAATACCAAACATAACTGTTAGGAACTTCTTATCGATGACTTACCCTGTTTCTCAGAATGGGACAAACTCTCCCAGAATGAGCAATTCAAAATCACTTTCATGCCTGGGAAGACCATCTTTGCCACTTCAGCTATACTGATTAAGTTAGCATAGCATAACTTTCTAGCACAGGCAAACCCTAAGCAGTAACTCCAAAGATGCTAGATAATAAATACCAAAGCATGTCAGTACACAGACATTAAACAACAGTCACCCCAGCTGTACTAAAAAGTATTTTCACCTATTGCTGTCTACAGAGATTGTTAAAATCTTTAGTGGTTACTCTAGGCCCTCACTCTACAGAGATGCAATAAACCTTAGCCAGCATTTCATCTCCAAATTGTATAAACTCCAGATCTTCAGAAGATCAAATTAAAAATAGTTCAGTAGGCAATCATTTTGGTATCTCTTTGCTGGACAATCCACCTTAATTTGAAAATCCCTAGAGACATAAAAGGCCTCCAGAACTAGACATGGTGCCTTGAAAACAAAGCTCTCCTACAGCCTTGTATGATAATAGAATGATTTCCTGTGTCTTGTCTTCCGATGCAGACTATTAGACTTCTTTGCTACTTCTCTTTTTGTCACTATTAAACTGGAGGAAAAAACCCCAAAGGGTAAATCAGCAGAAAATGGAGAAACACAAAGGTAAGGAAGAACTAAGCTACTAGAAATATTTGTCTCTTTGGGACAATCAGTCCCAAACAGAAAATGTAGCATCCAAAAAATATCTGATACGAAACAAACACTTGAGCTAACACAGAAATATAATCTTAAAGAATAATAAATTAAACAAATGGCACAAGTCTTTGCTTTAAAATGCTTTAAGGACACTTTTGCCCCAACCTAACTGCAGACTTGGGAACTCCAGAAAAATCTGGTATCCTCTTTTGGCCTCACTACCCGCTTGGCCACACAGCCTCTGTGCAGCTGGTTAACAAGAGATACCGGTGACGCTTCAGTTAATTCACATTAAACAAGTCCACAACAATATGGGCAATTCGTTTACTTTGAAAATTCTGGTTTATGACACAGATGTTTTAATAGTGATCCTCAAAAGAAATCTGTAGTTACATGAGCAGCAGACTTAACAAAAACTGGTTTTCATGTATTTTTGGTCTGTATTTTTATGTCCCTGCAATAATCCAGTTGCCTTCCAAATCCTTACAATTCACATTCCCTGCAATTCCTTTGGTTTCGCTAGTTCTTGATACCCTAGTCCATTCTTTCCTGTGTCCCTGTAAGAGAGACCACACACTGCACAGGTGCCCAGCAACTACCTTTGTCCATGGGTCAGTAAGCCAAACAGAACAGCATCAGCTCCCTTCATAGCATTTTCTTCAGGGGGCAGACTAATTTATCTGCTACTTAACCACTGATTTCCTACAATTCTTTTTAAGAAATGAAAAAGCCTCTCTCAACTCAGAAGATACTTACACAGAAACAGGACTAAAAGAACAAGCATCGCAGCTTTACATAGAATGCCAACTTCACATTTACATGGGAAGGCAACCTGAGGACATCATATACCACAGTTTTTTGCTCTTTGCCTACTTTCTGCTATGCTCATGTTTTGTGTTACTGACGGAATTCTTGGTTGTACCATTTTTCTTTAAAAATACTATAGAAGATTTCTGCTCTAGTAGACTCATCATATCATAAATACTGGTTAGATAAAGACTAACAGAAAAATACAAAAATACATCCGTGAATATCTTTAATGTTTTTCTTCATTTGTACATATTTACTCAGCTTGAAAAAACCCTATTACTGAACAAAACATCTCTCAATTAATCTGTCTGGCACCTTCCAAGAAAGTGTACTAAGTATGACAGCAAAGACAAGACTCAACATCCCTTCCACCTCTAAGAATGAAAAAAATAAAAATTGAAGTGCACACTTTGGTCTGTCAGAAGAAACTGACTGCTTGTACATAAACCAGTGAGCAAGTAAGTTCAGAAGAAGGGTTGAAGAGAGGCAGAAATGTAGCTCTGCTTTCCGCACTCCTTTAATTACAAACAGCTATTGATGCTTTACCCAAAAGCATTTACACACAAAATATCCATCACAAAAGGTATTTTTGGGTTTGTGGGGAGGAAGCGTGTTAAGATGATCATGGTGAAAAAATCAAGGTTGAAAAAAAAAAATCTTGCAATACAGAGGTGACACTTGTATGCTTAACCAAATTGAGTTCTGAGCATCACTTCTGACCACCTGCAACTGAAACAGTCCCAAATTACTGTTACTTCCCTATTTACTGTGCCTGAAGCAGGCATCCCCCAGCCAAGGGTAACATGCCCACTACAGCATCATACAGAGTTACTCAAGTTGAGAGAGACTGCTGGAGATCACTTAATCCGATCCCCCTGCTTAGACCAGGCCAATTTAGAGCAAGCTACTCAGCCCCTTGTCTACCTAAGTTTTGAATAGCTCCAAAGTTGTAAATTCCATAATGTCTCCAGTTCTCTGCTCCAGCATTTGATCACCTCCAGAGTGAAAAAAATTATTCTTAATATCTGACCAGAAATTCATGTGTTCCAGCCCGAGTCCTATTCCCAGCCTCTTGACCTACAGCATGCAAGAGTCTGGCTCTATCTTTTCTGCATCCTCCCATGAGAGAAGGGTAGGCAGCATTGTGATCTCCGCTGATCCATCTCTTCACCATGCTGCGCAACCCTAGTTCCTTCCACCTCTCCTCACAGGTCACATGCTCCAGCTCCTACATCATCTTGGTGTCCTCAAGCAAGCTCACTCCACAAATTCAGTATCTGCCTTCTCAGCAGAACTGCTACCCATCCATTCAGCCCCCAGCCTGACCTTTTGCACACAGTTATTCTGTCCCAGTGCAAGACTTTGCATTTGCCTTTGTTGAATGCCACAAGGTCCCCAATTCTCCAGCCTGTCAAGGTCCCTCTGAATAACACACCTGTCCCCCAGCATATGGACTGGTCCCCACAGTATGATGTAATCTGTGAACTAGCTGGAGGACCACTAATCCACCAGAGAGATATGTTGTTCAGTAACAGGAGGGGTTTTTTTCAAGTTTGGAAGGTGACACCATCCTAGTCACTGTTGTTGTATCATTTTTACCATATTTACTGCGTTCATAGCTCTTCCCTCATCCCTCGTGTTCACTATGCCCTTTTTTAAAAAAGGAGCCAAAACATAACAAATCCTTTATTTTTCCTCAGTGTTAAAGTTTTTCATTATTAGTACTTTTTGTATCTCACTGCATAAAAGCAGGATCAATAAGATTTATGTCCCATCCCCTCCTCCCCTACCCCCCCCACCAAAAAAAAAAAAAAAAAGAAAAAGAAAAAGACTATCCATTTTTCCAGACTAGGAGCTAACCAGCATGTTCTGAATTTACAGACTAGGTAAACATTTTCTCCTGAGAAATCCAGTGCAGGTTTCAGAATGTAACTGACTCAACCACCAAACTCTGGGTCATTCAGGATGACCAAATTTTCCCATCCTTAGACTAATTGAAAATTAGGAAGAGAAAAATAAATCCATTTAACATTTCATTAATCCCAAACTGTTGCAGGCTATTGGTTTAGACATGGATTTACATACACACTTCTATGGCTTAGCATCATGGATGACCAGCCAAAATATTACACAGTCAGCAAGTGAAAGACCCTATGGGTACAAAAGACTGCTAATGTTTTAAAAATAAAATTAAGTTTTAATGAAGAAAGTAATATTTTTCTGTGTCTCCCTCACTTTTTCAGTCCAACTCAACAGACCTACGAAGAACAACATCAAATATATCCTAACTCCCAGTTTCTTGAAATATGTCACTGCAGCATGCACCACAGTTTGCTACTTTACTTCTTTACAAGTACAGTAACAGATTTTTATTTATAATAAAAAATGTTTCTATAAGTACATCAACAATAAAAGGAGAGCCAAGGAGAATCTCCATCCTTTGCTGGATGTGGAGGGGAACATTGTGACCAAGGACAAGGAAAAGGCTGAGGTACTTAATGCCTTCTTTGCCTCTGTCCTTAATAGCCAGACCAATCATCCCCAGGGTACTCAGTCCCCTGAGCTGCAAGACAGGGAGGGGGAGCAGAATGGAGCTCTCATAATCCAGGAGGAAGCAGTTAACGACCTGCTACGCCACCTGAACGCTCACAAGTCTATGGGGCCAGATGGGATCCATCCGAGAGTATTGAGGGAGCTGGCAGAGGAGATTTCCAAGCCACTTTTCATCATCTATCAACAGTCCTGGTTAACAGGAGAGATCCCTGATGACTGGAGGCTTGCCAATGTGACGCCCATCTACGAGAAGGGCTGTAAGGAGGACCCAGGGAACTACAGGCGTGTCAGCCTGACCTCGGTGCCGGGGAAGATTATGGAGAGGTTCAAATTCAGTGAACGCAACAGGCAAGTGCAGATCAACCAGGGGATCAGGCCCAGCCAGCATGGGTTCATGAAAGGCAGGTCCTGCTTGACCAACCTGATCTCCTTTTATGACCTGGTGACCTGCCTGGTGGATGAAGGAAAGGCTGTGGACATCATTTACCTGGACTTTGGCAAAGCCTTTGACACAGTCTCCCATAACATTCTCCTTGGGAAGCTGGCAGCTCATGGCTTAGACGGGTGTAGTCTTCGCTGGGTAAAAACTGGTTGGGTGGCCGAGCCCAGAGAGTACTGGTGAATGGAGTTAAATCCATTTGGCGGCTGATCATAAGCGGTGTTCCCCAGGGCTCCGTTTTGGGGCCAGCCTTGTTTAATACCTTTATCAACGGTCTGGATGAGGGGATTGAGTGCACCCTCAGTACGTTTGCAGATGACACCAAGTTGGGTGGGAGTGTCAATCTGCTGGAGGGTAGGATGGCCCTGCAGAGGGACCTAGACAGGCTGGACCAATGGGCTGAGGCCAACTGTATGAGCTTTAACAAGGCCAAGTGCTGGGTCCTGCACTTCGGTCACAACAACCCCATGCAACGCTACAGGCTTGGGGAAGAGTGGCTGGAAAGCTGCCTGGATGAAAAGGACCTGGGGGTGTTGGTTGACAGCCAGCTGAACATGAGCCAGCAGTGTGCCCAGGTGGCCAAGAAGGCCAACAGCATCCTGGCTTGTATCAGGAATAGTGTGGCCAGCAGGAGCAGGGAGGTGACTGTCCCCCTGTACTCGGCGCTGGTGAGGCCGCACCTGGAATACTGTGTCCAGTTTTGGGCCCCTCAATACAAGAAAGACATTGAGATGCTTGAGCGTGTTCAGAGAAGGGCAACGAAGCTGGTGAAGGGTCTGGAGCACAGGTCTTATGAGGAGCGGCTGAGGGAACTGGGGTTGTTTAGCCTGGAGAAGAGGAGGCTGAGGAGAGACCTTATCGCTCTCTACAACTACCTGAAAGGAGGTTGTAGTGAGGTGGGTGTTGGTCTCTTCTCCCAAGTAGTTAGCGATAGGACAAGAGGAAATGGGCTCAAGCTGCGTCAGGGGAGGTTTAGGTAGGGTATTAGGAACAATTTCTTCACGGAAAGGGTAGTCAAGCATTGGAACAGAGCTGCCCAGAGAGGTAGTGGAGTCACTGTCCCTGGAAGCGTTCAAAAAACGGGTAGACGTGGCACTTGGGAACATGGTCTAGAGTAGTCTACCCTTAATTGGTTTAGTGTGGACTTGGTAATATTAGGTTAATGGTTGTACTGGATGATCTTAAAGGTCTTTTCCAACCTAAACAATTCTATGATTCTATGATTCTATTTCTCAAGTTTCAACAGACTTCTCATACCAGTGGCTAAAAGCCTTCACTCCCAAGCCTCCAAAAATCATAACAAATTTCTGAAATTGCTGAGAAGTCTAAACTGTATCCAACCTCCAAAATCATCTGCAAAAGCAATTTTCAGATCATATCATAAATACTTTATGCAATCTTGCTCAAAACCAGACACAAATCACAAGGATCATAGACTCCAGGGTTTCTGAGCCAAAAGGCTCAATAACCTACTACTAAATCTGCACAAAAATTCTTTCCAAAAGCTACTGCTTACTCCTACTTGACTTGCTGCCATATCAACTTACAAACAGGAAAAAAGCGATGCCATGCAGAAGATCTATACAGAAAGCCTGAGCTCACTACAAATAGGCAGATAAACACCTTTGTGGGGGGAGAGGAGGGGCGGGGGCAGGAAATCACTTAAAAATGTCAACTTGTAGGCAGGGAAAAAAACCCCACCACAATTCAGATCCTGCAAACATTTGCACATGCTCTTAATGAAAGTAGAAGTGTCCATGTGCCTAAAAAACAAATCCTTGCAGAGCAATAACCCAAGCACATAGCAAATGTAAGTCTCTAGCATTTTCACTTTGGAACCTGAACATATACCAGGTGCAAAGCAGCAAAAGATGAAGAGGGGACAACTTTCAGCTATGCTGAAAAAAACATGCAGCAAATGTTTTCAAACTGTACGTTGCAGTTCCTTGGTGCAGGTTCAGTCATACCACACTCACGCTGTTCCATGTATTCTCCAACAGACCCAACTGTTCTATATATACAGTTAATGTTACTGGCCATACTTTGTGGTTTAATAGCCACCCCGAGGCTCTCATACAAATAGAAGTCACGTAAACAAATCCTGTGTATGGCTTTTAGCAATTTTTAAACCGTTTAAGGGTAGTCTTCCTAACAGGCAATTTTCCAGGTATGCAGTATTTTAAGAAGATTCACAGAATTCATACTTTTCAATATATAGACTGGCAGAAAACATATAACATAACCAACAACCTTCCTCCTGCCCTCCTTCCAAAAAAATGTGCCCTGGAGCACAAATCAGTAGTAGCACAGGAAAAAGTGCAATTCCCTTATTCATACGGGATATTGAAAACTATCATAAACACTCTTTAACAGTGTAAGCGATGTTCTTTTTCATACTGGCTGCATACCCTTGTGCTACAGTTGTGTACATTATACGAAAGAACAAAATTAAATGAAAGACTTAAGTAAGCTTTTCTGATTTTTTTTTTTCCAATTAGAGTGATGAGAATGTCTCCTTTTAAGAGTATCATTTCCCATTTGGGATTGTCCCAGAAACTGGTGACCAAAGCTAAGAGTTGCAAGCTCTGACTTACTACAATGTTTCATTGAAGGCTGGTTATTATGGCAACCCATGTCCAAGAAAACCACACCAGCTGCTGGACAATGCCACAAGCAACATAGATTATCTGTGTGGACGCATAACCCCTGTCATTACAAGAGAAATTAGAGAAACGTCTTGATGCACTTTACCACCAACAGACTTATCGCAGATGTTACTTTTTCAGACATCATGGCTGCAAAGTGCTTGCATGAGAGGAAGGATGCAGAGGCTCAACCTAAATGCAATACCAGTGACAATGGGAACAGTAACCCAGGAGCTTAGAGCTAGGATGCCAGGCTCTCCACCGAGAAAGATCTAGGGAAAAGTGTTTAAAGAATGACCATTTGGAGCACGTGTGTGCATTTGAGAGGCGCAGAAAACAAAAATGCTGTACATTGTGCTTGCTTAAAATACTTCTGAAAATACCTATGACTTAGTATTTCAAAAACCACTTCCTGCATCTTTCCCTAAATAAAGCAAAGTATACATTCTTTGTTCTATGTTACACATCAAGTAACTTCCAGAAGGAAGCTTTATTTTAAGCTATCAGATCACATGAACAACAGTATTTTTCCCTCAAGAAAGGAGAATCTTCTCCTTATTCAGGGAATTCTAAAAACCAAGCATTTACTGTACTTGACATACACAAAGAAGAAAAAAAGTAGTTTAGAACAAGCATAGAAGAATGCAACCAGAAGGTGTTATATAAAAAAAAAAAAACCAACCCACAACAGCACCAAAAAACCCGACAACAAACCAAACAAAACCCAGAAAAACAAAGGTGGGAGAAAGCAGCACCATCATATTAGAATATTCATTTCATACAAAGGGAGCTCCCACTGCAAACTTCATAAGATACTCTCTGACATTTTGGTACTCTACCTTTGGTACTCTACCTTCTTGTTATCCCACCCACATCTTATGTTTAGATGACACATCTCCATCTGAATTTCTAATATGAAGCAGATGCCATATGAGAGACCACTTAAAATACCTGAGGTGCAAGGAAAAAAAAGCTGCAATGCTATTGGTTGAAAAAGATTTAAAGCCTATCTTTCTCAGGAAAAAAACATGGGTCAAAAAGATTCTGTGCATGTGTGGATTTCATTTTGCCAAGCAAATTTGTGGATAAAAAAAGGCCTGTAGAAGCAGGAAAACTAAATATAAAAAGGCAAGGGGAAAAAAAAAAAAAACCCAAAACTTTATTTTTTAATTGAGAACAGCTTTTCCAAGGATTTACAATGTTCACAATCATATTTATTAATATTCTTTAAAGCAATTTCTCATTTTAACATTTTTGTGACAAGGCAAACATAATTCTCAAACTATGTTGAGAAAAGTGTTGACTTTTCGGTCTCTACACCCAGTTGAAAGCACAAGTGAAGCAGTGAGAGTATGAAGCAGTGAGAGTACAAAATCCACCCTGCTGCCTAACTTTTTTTTCTGTAGTAATTTCATCTTGGAAAGAAAGAGCTCAAGGCTCAAATAGCACATGTAATGTGCCTGGGATGCCAACCTCAGATAGATATGAAAATGCAAATGTTGTAGCGTTGTCATTAAATGCAGAAAAATCATGCAGACCTGAGAGGAACTGTTAGGACATGAACCAAGCTAATACACACACACACATATATATGTATACATGTAATTTTTTGTGACATTCCTTTTCTTTGAACTCTACTGCACATTGAATCATCAATTATCTGTTATTACTTTAACTGAGATGAGACCATCAGTTTCAAAACCAAACGCTAACGAAAAACTGTACAAGATGTCAGACCTAAATTGGTTTTCAGCTGTAAATCCATGCCATCTTCACTAATGCCTATGCAGTGACACCAGTAGAAAATCAACACACACTCACATCTAACACTTCTCCTCTGAATGACAATTAATCTCTCCCCCATTTTCTAGGCAATTAACAACTTTTAGCTGAGGCTGTAGCTAACAAAAGATGGGTGAGTTTACAAACCAAATCAGTTGCCAGCTACATTGCAGCTCTCTATTACATTTTCCTGTGTAGCCCCCAAAATCAGTCCTGATGGCTGAAGGATCAGTTCCAGTAGGCCATCCAGTTCAAATCAACAGATAGTTGATTTGATAATCAGTATCTTGATGGATTAGGCCAAAAGAATAATTTAGATTATTTCCTAAGCAGATGTTGCAAAGCAGAGCATGTATTTAAAAATTAAATGCTTATATCTGGTCTTTTTCCTGTTTTTAAACTGAAATTTGTACTGTAGAGACAATTTGGAATTTTTCATTCTTGTGCTCCTGCATATTTTACATTTGAAATATTCCAGTATAAGCAAGGATAAAGTTGTTCATACCACAAGAACTATAATTAAAAGATCTGCATATTAATTTTATTTTATTAATTTTCCTTAAAACACATTTATCTCAGTCTCATACCATCTTTAAATACTTGTGTTGGGGAAGGAAACATCAACATTTGCTTGCTTTCGCACAACACTACACCAACATTATAATAAATAATTCTGAGATACTAAAGGTAATTACAATCTATTGTCCAAGGCAGATTAGTTCTACCCAACAAACATGCACAGTAACACATTTACACTATTGTGGTAATTCTAACCAAGTACCACCACCAAGCCGCTGCTTTACTTAGGAACATCACACTTTAATGACATTCAAATAAAGGTACTGCAATATTAGCTTCTGGTTTGGGTTTTTGTTTGTTTGTTTGTTTGTTTTTAATCTATGAAAATTAATTGCAACTCTTGAAAGCCATCCACGTATTGAATGTGCTTCAGATGTTCTTGTGAAGAAGTCATCTTTCCATCTTGCTTTATTTTACGTGGTTATAAAGCTGTGAAGGCATCACCATGATGTAAATCAGAAAACTTGCATCTATCTCCAGGCATGCCAGAATTAAGTATAACATTCACCATAAAGCCACAGTAACTGCTTTCCAGTTTGAGAACAAAACTACATGTACCATGCATAGACAGTGTAACGGTGCACAACTGCAAAAGGCACAAAAGCTTGCATGTGCCAATATGAACATACAAGGAGTTTTAGTACTTATATTACAACTGCTTAGCATATACAGCATTAGGCAAAATCACTACCTTTACAAGCAAGTCCATTCCCTCACATTCCACAGTTATGCATACGTTTGAAAACTGGCACGGATCCTTTCATGAGCAGTTTCAGCTTCTCCAGACTGAAAGACTTAGCAGATGCCAAGTTATCTGCCTAGATAACTTAGCCTCATGTGCATCTTAAACAATAATTTCAGTTTTTAAAGTTATTCTAACTAAAGATTTTGCAACATAAGGAAGGCAAGCAATATTAATTAAATTTAGCGAAGTTTACCAGATGACATCCAAAAAGCTGAAAAGCATAACAAAGACATTCAAAAGAAAAGCTGCTTTCACCAGCTATAGACATCACACCAGTATCTTAAGTACACCACAACTTTCAAAAGCCATCTTTCTTTCCCAAATGCTGCAAAACCCAAGAATGTTAATATAGACCTTACAAAAGTAGTAAAGCTGAAAAGGTCTAAGAATGTACACTATGGACAGACTTTTCTCTTCCTAGCTGACAACCTTGCCTCTAGGTGGGCTTCTCTTTTTCGCTGAGAAGATGCAGGTACCCCAGCTGAGGCAAAGCATTTTATGGAAGGTGAAGTACCCCTTAAGATCAGGATCAAGTTCCTGAATGAAACAAAGAATCAGCTCTTCAGTGCAGCATTTTCTAGTCCAATATTCTTTCACTAATTTGACAGCCATGAATAGAGACTTTCCCTTCTGTTGACACAGACTGTTAGGAGAAAAATACAGAAGAAACAACAACAACAAAAAAAAAGAACCAGCCATTCACAAAACGTTTTGCTGCTGGGGGAAAAGAAATAGCAAACATTCTTTCAACCTTGCTTGTAAACTACAGTAATTTCACTAACCCCTAATGTTTGAAGACCAGGCAACAACACAGCTTTTTATCAAAAGTTAATGTATTAGGACAACCAATAGGAGACTACTGCTTTCAAGAGCATGACTAAGAGGATGCTAAGCAAAACAATCCAGTTCAACCCTGATGCCAGAGTTTGGTGCATCATTTTTCCCTCTGGTGGCAAATATTTGAACAAAACAGGTAGAATTTCACACAGTCAGAATAACGGTCTTTCACTTTGGAGAAGAGAAAATACATTTCTCAGCCCCAATCTAGAAATCTCCAGGATTTGTCTGTAAATTATGACATTACCTCAAAATTCTAATTTTGAATCAGAGATCATACTACATGAAAACATTGCATGTATTTTTGAGATCACAACTAACAAGAAACATTCACCTGCTACTATGACTTAAGTAATCTGTAAAACTCAATCATTTAACTCGGGCATCTGCAAAGCTCTTTTGAACAAACTGGTTCTGACTATTCCAGTTACCATTAAGCACAGGACTTTTAAGCACAGCATCTGTGTTAGTGAATACAAAACTTCAGGACAACCCAAAAAGCCCCTTCCCTTTTCGGAGAAGAAAAAGCTCAGCATTCCCTAATGCAAAAGTAAGGTCTTTGTACACTAGGCCTGTGATGAATTCATTATATGATAAAGGTTATAGTTCTTTTCTCCACCAAGATTTTCCAAATCATGGGAAATACAAAAGCTTTTCTCTCCCAATAGTAGCATACTAAGTCAATTTGTCTATTGGATTATTAAGAGCGTGGGAAGGTTAAGAGAGGGTTTGAGATCAAGCTTTAAGATAAGGTTATCATCTACACCAAGAATTTCCAAGCAATTTTAAAACAAAAAGTTGAAATACGGTTTCATCAGGTAAAACCTCCATTTCCAGATCACCTATACTGGAAGAATATTTTTCTCCTATATATTTTATTTGGAGGGCCCAAATACTTAGACAGGAGAGACTGATCTTCCCCATGTGCTGTGTGGTCTCAGCAGACAGGAAAAGCTATTTTTGTGCTATGTAATACAATTCAAAGGTAAAAATTCAAGTTCTTCCTCCACTTTCTGCACAGCAGTCTTTTAATACGCTGTCAACCACAAATTTCAAGAGGAACTTATCTATAAAACCTACTTCATTTCAGAGCAAGATTTCCATCAATATAAACACGCATACTGCAGACTCCTGTAAATCATACAAATTAAGCACCACTAAAAATAAGTTCTAAGAAAAGACTGATTAGATATCTCACTTATATGAGAAAGAACAATGTCTTGTTTTCTGCCATTCTCCAAGGCCACTTCCTAGTTACTAACTTCACATAAAGATTTTCATTCTTGCTGCCATTCACAAACAGCAGCTTAGGAAAACATCTAAGGCCCCAGTCATGAAACCACACAGACACAAGTTTAAATTTAAGCATGTGGGAAACTCCACTGCAGTCCTGGAAGCAGCTCTGGTGTTTGACAATAAGCACATCAACCAAGATGTTGGGACCTCAGTCCTGAAAGCATCGTAGCTCCAGGACAAGTGAAACACATGCCCAAAACCAGTTCTGAAGAGACACGCTGCTGCTGGCTGTTTCTAACAGAAAACTCAAGAACATGTTTAAAGGGCAGCTGTTGAGGGCCCCGAAGGCACTCAACCCGGGTTCCCACAGAGGCAGCCTGACTTTCAAATCATTTTGAAGCTACACGCAGGAACTTGAGGTGACCTGCCACGGTAAACCGTGAACTTCCACGGACACCGGCAGCCCACTGCGAGGGGCAGCGCCGGATTCAGGGTCACGGAAACATCCCTCCCCGGCCCAACCTTTCAGGAGCGCCGGCACAGCGGGCGCCCCGCGGAGCCCGAGGGCAGGCTGCAGCCTGCCGGCGGCCGCTGTGGGGAGCACGGAGAGCGGGCAGGGCCGGCCAGGCCCCGGCGCTGCCGAGGGCACACCAAAACCTCGCATGAGACGCGGCCTCCGCCGCCGCGAGGGCGAGCGAGCACCGACGCCCACCAACCCCCTCCGACTGCACCGGCGGCCGACAGACGGGAGCGCAGAGCGGGGAAGCGTTGGCAGCGGTACGACGACCGGAGGCGACACCCCCAGGCCCGCGGGCCGCCCGCGCTTCCCAACGCCGCATCCCGACGGGCGGTGAAAAAGCCATGGCCGCGCCGGGGGCCCCGGGCACCGCGCGGCTGGCCAGGGGACACACGGACTGTCGGCAGCCGCCGCGACCTGCCTCGCTCTGCTGTCACCGGCAGGAGTTTTTCCTCCGTCCCGTCCCGCTGCCCGCCCCCGACCCGGGGGAGGGCCCCCCCGCGGCGGCCGCGACTCCGGGCGCTGCGGAGGACAACTTCGAGGCCCGCCGGGCCGGCTGCGCTGCCAGGCGGGGGTGGGACGCCCGGAGCTACTCCCCCTCCCCCGGGGCCTCTTCCCCGCTCACCTGGCGGCGGGCCTCTGGCGCCCGGGGCGGCGCGGGGTGCGCCGTGGCCGGCGGGGCTACCCCGGCCCTGGCTGCGCGCTCCCGGCTCCGGCAGGGTCGGCCCGTGGAGGGGCGGCGGCGGCGGGCAGAGGGCGGGGGGCGGCGGTAAGCGAGCGGCGCCGCCGCTCATGGCGAGTCCGGGGAAGCCGGAGCGGGAGCGAGCGCGGGTCCGGGGGGGTGCTGGGAGGAGGCAGGCAGCCGAGGGGGAGGCGGAGGCGGCGGCGGCAGCCTCGCCAGCGGGGGAGGAGGCAGCGGAGGAGGCGGGGGGCGGTGGAGGGGAGGAGGAGAAGGAAGGCAGGAAGGGGGCGTCGGAAGAAGCCACCCATCTGCCGCGCCCGCCCGCCTCGCCGGCCTGGCGGAGGGGCTGGGGCCGCTCGCCACCGCTCACCTCGCCGCGCGGAGCGGCGCCGCGGTCCCGCCGGCGGGCGGGGGGGAGGAAGCAGGCGTCGGACTGCGCCCCGCGGGGCGCTGAGCGGGCGGCGACTGGCATCGCTTCCGGCTCCGGCCAGCCGGCGGCGCCCGCCTTCCCGAGAGCGAGAACAGCCCCGCCGCGGGGACGGAGGAGCGCTCAGCGCCGGCGGGGGCACGTGGGCGGCATGGGCGACGTGGGGAGCCTCCGACTGGGGCGCAGCCCTCAGCCGGGCAGCGGAGGCCGGCGCCGGCTGCTGCGGGGAAGAAGCTACCGCCGCCGCCCGGCTCGCTGCCGAGGAGGAGGAAGTCTCCCCGCCTGCTTCCTTCCTCCCTTCCTCCCTCCCTCCGCCCCGTCCCGGGCCCGGCGGGCGGGAGTGCCTAGCGCGCTGCCGGCGGCCCGGCGCCTGCCCAAGGCTGCTCGCCTCCCGCGGGGCCGAGCGTGCTCGCAACAGCGCTGCCGCAAGGCGCGACGAACCGCGGAGAGCACAGAGGCACGGCAGCCAGTCGCCCTTTACTGTGGCGGTGTCCCGGCCGCGCCTTCGGCCGGGCGGGGGAGGGGGAGTGGAACCCGCGCCGCGATCGGCCGGCGGCCCCGTCCTGGGCCCAGCGGGCCTCAGCCCGCCCCGAGCAGACCCTGCGCGCAGAGCCCGGAATCATCCTCGCCCGGTCTCACGTTCCAGCTCCGCGGGCCTCTGGGCACGGGCACCGCCGCGGGCCCGTCGGCTTTGTGGTGTGCGGGGGCTCAGACGCGCCTAGCGAAGCGGCACGGTGCTACGGCGGGGGCGACCAGCCGGGGGAGGGGGGCAAAGGCTGCGATCGATTGGACGGCGGGGCGATTGCAGGGGCTGCGCGTGGCCCCGGTTGGCGCGTGGACGCTGCGCAGCGGCGGCCTGGGGAGGAGCGGGGCGGGGCCGTTGCGGGCGGGGAGGGCGGTGCGTTCTCCGCTGTCGCTGCGCGCGGAGGGGCATCCAGGCGGAGCCGGCCCTCATGGGCACGTGTGGGGACCAGGGACCGCCCCACCCTGCCGTCAGCTTAGAAGGCGTCAGCAGGGCACGGGTGACGCAGGCTGCTTATGGTGCAGGGGCAACCTGCGCCTGCCGTTTTATGCAAACAATGAGAGATGTGGGTAAACGCCTAAATTTGTCACGGGAGTGACAGTTTATTGCTTTGTTGTCAGATAGGCATTATTCAAGCTAATCCTTTGCATGAGACGATACCAGGAATGCAACTGAGGGTTTTCCTTGAAAGTAATGAAGACATCTCTGCATGCATGCATGCGTGCGTCTCTGTGTTGAGGTAAACTGCTTGCATTTGCCGAGCCTATCTAGCTGGGTTTGGTTTTCACGAACAGTAAAAAAATAGGAAAATTGATACATACATAAGCAAAGAAAAATCACTACTTAGTGAAATTTACTACCTAGACAGATGCACTTGCTGTTTTCAATGAATGGAACAACAACAATTCTCTGAGATCTAAATGTGCAGATGGAGAATTAATTTCATTTTGCACATCACAGCAGTGCCACCTTTTCCTATGCGATGCTGTGACTGGGAGAGGTTTCCGCAAATCAGGCCTTTGCCAGCATTGTCCCCTGTGCCAGACTTTCCCCTCCTTCATGTCATTTGATCAAGGTTTTCACCTAGTGTGGGAAAAGGTAACCATGACTCCCCAGAGGGCTAGCACCTCTGGGACTTGTAGTCTACCGCTGACGTGATTCATGTGTCCCAGCAATTACATAGAGCTATTCAAAGCCTTTCTAGATTTGTTTGCTTAAACTCCACAGAGCTAACCCCTCATGTCTCCAGCCCCAAATCAGGAAACAACTTCAACAGATCACAGAGTCTTGTGATCCTGTGGAACACAAGGGCCTGCAGGACTTTACCGTCGCATCTTCTGCTTCACCTTTCCAAGGTGTCTGCACCTCTTTCAGATTGCTGCTGTAGGGCAAGCACATGCAGCCTGCATGAAGCTCCTGGCAATACACAGATGGCAGAAAAAAGATGAACACAGCCACTGTTGCTTTATGATGATTCATTTTTCACTCACACCCTGGGGGGAAGTTGCTTTAAAACTACTCCCATACTGAAGATACTACATAAGACTGCATTGTGACACAGAATCCTTTTTGTGAGCCCTCCAATACTTTGCAGATTTGTATACTGGAGGATTTTACGCTACAGGAAAAGGGGTGCAAATAGCATCAGTCCGTCATCCAAGACAATCTTTCTTACTTTTTTGCGCCTAGATTGACTTCCAGAAATAAGCAAAGAAAAGATATTTCTGCAGTATGAAGTTACGTCAACCATTAATCTAACGTGCACTCCAGACTGCAGGCTATCTGGAAGTTCAGGAAGGCTGTTTCTGTGCAGTATGGGTCAGCAGTCTTGCAGACACGTAATCTGAGAGTTCTGGTGCATTGCACTTCATTTACTTCTGGAGCTGAGGAGTTCCAGTTTCCTGTTCATTCTAAATTTAAATCAGGCCTTTTCAAGATAATATTACAAGAGCTAGATCCAGATTTTTTTCCAAGTGTCTTTTAACTCAAGTGGGACAAGAAGAGGTAATACCTTTAGCCTAATACCTTACTAGCCCAGTTACCACATTTGGAAAACAGACAAGCTTTTGGCAGTGTACAGAAAGCCTTTTTCTGGTCTGCTTAATGTCTTCAGGTACTTAAAGACAAGGGTTTCTCTCTTTAAGGTTTAAAACAGCTGGTGTCTTAACTCATTTTTCTAAACAGAAACATACTGATGGATGTCCGGAGTGAAACTCGTTGATAGTTTACGTTAAACAGATCCAGAGAAAAGTCATAACAAGTGGGGTTTTATTTCTCTTTTTTCTCTGTTATGACTTTTATTTTGTTTTAAAGTTTACAAACTCAAAATACTGCAATGATCAGAAAGCTACTACACTCAGTATTGTAGACTTCTTTTCACTTCAGGCAAGTTCAGACCTCACTGGTTTGAGTCAGAACAATCACTACAGGAACATCTGATACTGAAGCAAGCTATTTTGCAGGCCAGGAGTGCTTGTTTCTTCCAACCTCATAACTAATTCTGCCTAAAAACCAACACAAAATTTGAGTCTAGATTTCCATATCTCCCAATGGTCTGCCAGAATCAGTCGTATGGTACCATTCTCAGGGTTCTTACTGTGGTCCAGTGTTGAAAACAGTGATATTAGGTATATTGTTTCATTAAAAACTGCACAAGTTAAAGCCCCACTGTGCCCAATGCATCTCTTGGAAGCTGATAACAGCTGAAGTGGTGTTTAAGGCTTTGTGTAAGCCAGACTTTGCAATGGGATGATTTGTACTTTGAGTCCTTCATTATCTCTGTTTTGTCCCCCTCAGTGCTGCTGAAGTGCCTGATTATAAGAGGGACATACAGAAGAGATCTACTGCAAGTAAGACTGACAAGGTGGTAGGTAGTTGAAAACAAAAATTCAGCAGGGAGTTGTGTCAGATTTTTTAAAAATACACCTCTTTCAACAGAAAGCTAATATGCATGTTTTAAAAGTGTTTTCTTTACTCCACAGGCAAATAAACATACTCACCTGCAAATTTCTTGTAGAGAAAATGCACATCCAGCTTCCTGCAGACATTAATTTGTCTTTCAAGTAGTTGAGAAAGACACGTGAAATCAACAGGACTTAAAACTCTCATTGTTGAGTGCTACAGTACAGGTGGCGTACAAGATATTTCCGCTGGCTCTAACTTCATGACTGCTGCATTTTCCACATCTGCAGCTGTCTGCTGCTTACTGCTGGGGTAGCCTAAGTTGGCATTATGAGTTGGAGGCCAGTCCTGCCAGATGTTAAGTTTCTCCTGTAGGAGCGACTGGCTTAGCATCTGGCTAAGGACTGGATCTACAGGGACTAGAGCAAGTCTGTTGTTGAAACCACCACTGGGACATTGCTAACCTCACTGAAGAATGAGAAATGCAAAAAGCAGAAGATGGGACACATCTCTCAGGAAACAAACATTAGCATTTGTAATATATGAAAATATATTCAGGTCCTCTATTCCTGCTGTAAAATACTATTTTCCTAAGACTGCATACAGAAATCTTAGAGCTTTGAAATGGGCCCTCTGATTTCCTTCTTCATACTCCATCCCAGCATTTACTTGCTTTGAAGTTGCACTGTTGGTAGGCTCCCTGTTCTCAGACAGTCATTTCTATATTCTGCTGTAGCTTCCATTTGAGTTGCAAACATCTCACCACAGGCAAAGCTCAGTGAGCAGAGGAGAAAAATCATGAAGCTGAGCACACATCATACCTGAAGAGTATGCACAATTACTTGCTTATTTATACACAAATAGGAGCAAGGAATGTATGTTCAATGAGAAGGGCTTTGCCTGTGCATGACAAGAGCTGGCTGTGTTGTTGGCAGTTCTTTCAGGACATATTTGTTACCTCCTATCTTCTCACTACTGGTGTGTCACCCTTGATGGACTTTACCAGTATCTGAACACAGAGAGAGCAGAAACAATTTCACATTCAGAGTGACTGTGACAGTGCAAATGAAATGGTGCAATAGGGAAATACCCTAAATGGTAGACCTCAGAGATAAAGGAATGTCAAATGCTATGGGTTCTGTTGCTTTTGCATTTGTAGTGTGACAGCCTAGAGAAAACTCAGTGAACTGCAAGACCGCATTGTGTTAGGTGCTGTACAAACGTGTCCATACCCCTGAAAAGCTTGCAACCTAAATATGCAGAAGAAAGAGGAAGAAGGGAAGCAAAGGCATGGCAAAGTACAGTGATTTGCCTGTAGAGACGTGGCATCTTGGTGGCAGAATACATATCCCATGTCTCAGGTTTGATGCTGCCTGAACACACACCATCTCCCTCTGGTTAATCTTCACCTCAGGATGGAGAATGAGCTTGGAATGTTGCCCTCCCTGATAGCGCCTAGGAACAGAAGAAGCACCTAACTAATAACCATTCATCAATAACCATGGAGTGATAAAGTAGATCACCACTCATAAAGGCAAAATGGCTAAGGTGGCTGTGACTATTCTCTGATGTGCATTCAAAGTCAAAACACTTTTGAGAAAATTTTATAGCTCTTCCCATTCATCACTATCTCTGCTTCAGATAAAAGGGTCTTAGAGGGATGAAGCATCCTTCCTGTCAGACTTTACTTTTCTGAAGGAACTATACTGGTAAGAAGAGGAAATGCAGTGACCAGTGTAATCTAAGTTAAGAGCTGGAGTGGATTTACTGCCTTGGCATAATATGACACCCACACCCTGGTGCAGCAGAGAGCATACCTACAGGAGCCAAGCCAGGAGATACTTGCCTACAGACAGCTTAAACCAGTGGAAAGACCATGCTTAAGTCAAGATTCAAAGCTCTTTGGATTAGTGGCCTCAAAGCACAATAAAAGTGGTTTCTACCTCAACAGGCAAGTGGAGAGGCTGCCTCACACAAGCCATCTTGACCAGTAGAGTCATGCACAAGTACAGTGGGAGCACAGGGTTTGGTGACAGTGCCAAAAGAGTTGGGGGGGCTGGGAAGGCAACCAAACTAGAGGTGTCCATGCTTTCTTGAGAACCCTTCCCAAAGCATGGCTTGCCCCTCAAATAAATACATCAAAGCAACACACAGTCTTAATCCCACATGCTATCACAGTGGCATTCACCTCTTGCTCTTCTCCCTGCTGTCTCAAAGTTGGCTGCTCTGCATGGACCATGCCCTGCCTTTCTAGCCACCAGACTTTGTCTTGGAAGTGGAAGTTGAACATACTTCCTCTCAAAAGATGAAGCACAATGAGATACAATTGCTATATATTTGATACATTCTCTTCCACTTCTTATATTGTAAATATTGAGCAAGCCTGGAACAACCTTAGCTTGAATTTGAGGATTCAGCTCATGACAAGCAGTATCACCCTTTGTAACAGGCTTATGAATGTGTGTTAAAGTGGGCTGAGGAGTTCTTGGGAAATATTACCACTTAGTTGTACTTGCAGACAAGTATTTTAAAGTTGACATGAATGCAAATGGTGAAAGGGCTAGAATACATGTCCTGTGAGGAGCGGTTAAGGACTTTGATGAAAAGGAGGCTGAGGGGCAATCTCATGCCCTCTGCAGCTTCCTGAGGAGGGGAAGTGGAGAAGGAGGTGCTGATCTCTTCTTCCTGGTATCTAGTGATATGATGCCTGGTGATGGTTCAAAGCTGCATCAGAGGAGGTTCAGACTTGACATCACAAAACATTTCTCCAAAGAGAGGGTAGTCAAACACTGGAACAGGCTTCCTAGAGAGGTGGTAGATGCCTCAAGCATGTCAGTGTTTAAGAGGCATTTGGACAATGCCCTTAATAATGTGCTTTAACTTTCGGTTATCCCTGAGGCAGTCATGCAGTTGGACTAGATGATCATTGTAGGTCCCTTCTAATTGAACTGTTCTGTTGTATTCTATTCTATTCTATTCTATTCTATTCTATTCTATTCTGTTCTGTTCTGTTCTGTTCTGTTCTGTTCTATTGTAATTTCAGCGGAAATTCTTCCAGTGCTCTCACTCAACTCTAGAGAATGTCTGATGTTGGTACAAATTAATTTTGTTGGCACAAATTAATTTTGGCACAAATTAATGTTGGCACAAATTAATTTTGTCTCTAGCAGAGTTCTCCATTGTCCAAGTAGCTATCCATTGAGCTATCAATACTGGACTTTTTTTGAGCTTCAGATTAATCTTTGGAGATCCTGTTATCACATGACATGGTATGCCTTGAAGATAAGTAATATTGTCCCTTGAGATTGCCACCACAGGAGTGAAGGACTGATTGGATAGACTTTCACAGTCTGTTTGGCTGAAGTGACCTGCTGCTCTCTGTAGAAACAGATGGGCTTCTACTCAGTTTTACTCTATTGCTGCTACTGAGACACCTGAACAGGACTCCTGTCATGAGTAGAGCAAATAATTTGTCTTCAGATGAATAGAGAGAGCTCTTCTTTTAGCTCATCTCAAGCTATCCTAAATGTATACCACATGTCAATAATATCTATTTTTCTGTTGAACCCTGCCTGAGCGCTGCAAGACTGGTCCATTGCAGGGAGATAGTCTTGCATATAATATCTCAGTACCTGCCTCTGTGAGGCTGATTGAAAGATTCAAAGTCTCCAAGCTAGCAGGACTGAGAGCAGCCCCTTGGTTGCTGCAGGTCTCACCAGAGACTCAATGTTGCCTGCAGGGCAGAGGATGTCAAGCTCACCTCTGTTACCCTGCATTCTGCCATGCACATTGCTTGCACTTGCATGGTAGCCCAGAAGAGAGGCTGGACTCCCAAGTTATTTGTTGGATTTAAAATAAAATCTGATAATTACAACATGGCTTGTTTGCCTGTTTCTCTTTCAAGGACAGAAGGTCTGGTTCTGGGGAGCAGCAGAGGAAAAGTCACATTCCCAAACTCCCACTTACACTTCCTCATGCTTTACAGCCTAATGGGTGATGCAAGCCAGCTTTTGCATGGGACTGTGATAGCAGGAAAGAAAGGCATGAGATGGAGGCCATTTTATCTTCTCAATGCTCATGAGTTAAAAGCAGATATAAAATGAGTCCTGAATAGGAAATTTAGCCAACTGATAAATTGCAGTACATGCCTGGTGTTGGTAGCTCATCCAATCTGATTTCTAACAATAATTGCCTAGACCTGTGACACCCTTTTAATGTCACTCTTTTTAATTCTCCTAGTGATCTGTGGCATAATTCTGAGCAAGTGACCTAGGTAGGCACCAAATTCGATCCAGGGAATTCCTTTGCCCTCCTTTAAGCTCACTAGCCTCAGTGCTTCTCTTTGCCTCTTTCAGTGAGAGCTGGAGGGACAGATGAGTCCACATCTGCTAAGTGTTCTCCTCTTCTACTGGTAGGTCTAGTGGTACCCACTATCTATGGGTAGCACAAAGGACAGTGCAAACAGTGGCTAGAGCTAGCTAAACACTAAAAGCCTAGCTTTGTTTTTGCTACATTAGCTGCAAACACAGCTATGCAGTTTCTGGTAGAAAGGGAAGGAAGAAAGGGGGAGGTTGAAGGGAAATATATAGTTTGCTCAAGGTCTGCACCACCTTACTACATGGGGACACACAAGTGCCTTGTCCACTTCCCTTTGTGTTCCACATGAGCAGCAGCAGGCAAGTGGGGCTGTGCTCTCCTGCCTGCTTTCTCCCTCCCACCCCTGAAGTGGGCAACCCCTTCCATCATGCTCTGGGATTGCAGGGGGAATGTTCCTATTCTCTCTTTCTTAATCTCCAGTTACCTTAATGCAGCTAAGAAAGTTGAAGATCTTTGGGTTATATTGTCATGTCTACATGCTGTAACTGATTTGCAAGGCTGTGACAAACATATATATATGCGCCTCATATATAACTGCTCTGACAGGGTCCTCTGTCACAATTGCTAAACATTTCTTTTAATACCTGAACTACCAAGCTCTGAGGTGTGCACACATGACTACATTCTTGCACAAATGATACCACCATCAGCTATGAACATTATACAGAGTATTGTAATGGTGTGTGGGAGTGCTCTGTGCTACTTCTGTGGAATCCCAGTGTGTCATCTTGATGGTATTAGCAGAAGGCAGTACAGGTCACCCATCCATTCAAAATTAGTCATAGGCTCACTAAGTATCAGCTTGTTTATTTCACTGGAGTGCTTCACTATGTTTCTTCCTGTAAGTTTGCAGCATTCATGATGTCCACTAGAGATATATAATTTTATACTAGCCAGGTATTTAGCACAAGTATATGGTTTTTCTTTTTCTAAACATTTTAAAGACACACCACATCCAATAACTAAAATTTACAAAGGGAGACACATTTGTAAATGGAATCAGATTTCACTTCTGAGGTTCTCCCCAGCAGTTACTAACACTAGTGAGAAAAGAAATTGCAGCTTGTAAGAAATTCCTTCATAATGATTAATATTAGCCATGTTTCATATCTGTGTTTCTGTGATAGTACTCAACAGTATCTGAGAAATCTCCAAAATAAAACAGAAACATGTACTTGACCAGGTAAAGTAACTCTTCTGCAATAAGTTTTGATTTGTACAGAAAAAGTATGCAGTTCAAATGAGTATGTGAAATACAAAGGGGGAGGAACTGTGCAGGCAGAAGGCCAGGAGGTTTCACCATGCATTTTATTTTATCACTGTGAGGATGTTTCTCCTCCTTATAGTTGCTACTCTGGAATAAGCCTGATTACAAGATTTTAGCCCTGTGGTGGCACAGGCTTCCCACAAGAAACCCAGATAAAATAACTTCAGTCATTCTAAATTTCTTATACTCTAGTCTTCAGAGGTAATAAAACTTACACTGAAGAGGGATGTTGTGAGGCTTTTCCAAGTTATGATGGAGAATGTGACTCTGTTTGGAGTACATAATAGAGCTTTATCCCAGATTGTGAAACACTGCACATGTGTCCCACTGCTTCTGAACAAGTAGTAGCAGAAATATGGACCAGCTTTTTCAAATGACAATTAGACATGATGGTCAATATTTAAACACCATGATTGTCGTAGCTACTGAGCAATGGTAGCAGAGTGCAGTCAGACTGACTGGAACACCACACTGAAGAAAAGTAGGCCTGTTATTGCAATGTTGAAATGCAGATTTAAAAGCTAAGCTTTAGGCAGTTAGACTCCTGGACTGTGACTGTTCACTCAACTCCTGCTCAGATTTTGGCTAATACATATTGAAGGGACAGTCTTGGGTGGACTTGTGGGGAAAATGGGAAATAGGGACACCACACCCTTTGGCCCACCGTTTACCTCATATGAATGCATCCCTGACTGTCAATCTGTTGCAAACAGCTGCTCCTTTACCTCATAGCAAGCTAGTCACTATTCCACAATACAAGTTACCTTCTGATGCTATTCATCCTATTTCTGAATTGATGAAAAATCTGGAGGAATGGGGAATCATTGTCAAGTCTCATTTCCCCTACAGTTCTCCTGGGTGGCCAGTAAAGAAAGCTAATGGCAAGTGGTGACTAATAGTAGATTACAGAGCCTTGAACAGTGTCACTGAACTGCTCACTGCAGCTGTTCCCAGTATAAGTGATATAGTTAATATTCTTAATGAACTATCTTCTGTGCTGAACCAACACCAGCAGGACACTTTGAACACCTTGGTGTGGCATCCAGGAGATCAGGTGAGAATTCAACACCTATCACTCAGAAAACTGGATCACTTTGCAGCATTGTCAAGGGAAAGGAATAAGGGAAACTGTGGATACTGTAGGATTGAAATTAATCAGTACTGAGGCTTGAATACAACCCAAGACCTAAGTCTTCTTGCTCCCTCCCTCGGAACTGTTAAATGAGTAAGTGAAAGGTGTCATTCAAGCTGCATACTGTGGAAAGTATTCATCTAGAAACTATACTAAGTATTCCCTGGAATTTGGTTAATACTGTTTATGGTGAGCTGTTATCACTGGACACAATGTTAACAACATCTAAAAAGACAGGAAGCTTCATCTATCAGATAATGCTATCCCTTGCATTGGGAAATCTGGCATTCTATCACATAAACAATGAAGCAAACCCACAGAAGCTGGTAATCTCTGTCGTATCATGGACAGTGAAGTCCAATATATCCAAAATCTCACATCAATGCGGGTGGTATTCTGGCCTACAACTTGGTCCATACCCTTAGGACTAATATGGGACACAGTATACTCTCAAATTGAAGAATTGGAAACCTTAATAACCAGATATGGAAAAGCTATATAACAAAACCAAGTGACTATTGCTATCAAACATGATACTGGCCGGATTGTCAGAATTGTATATCTGTGTTTATTGCTTATCTCACCAGGTTGAAAACATGTACCATCAACTGTTACCTGATTACAAACTGTGAAGACAGACCTCAGTGAGAGTTCTCAAAACTCTCCCCTACCCTCACCTCAGCGAGGCAAGAGGAATAACAGTACCTCCAGTCACTGACATGATGGGGTGGAGTGTGACTGTTCACTCAGCTCTGCTCAGATTTTGACTAACACACAGCTCATGCTAAGGCCTGAAGTATGCTGGGAGCCACACCATTAGGTCAAACTGAGGGCAACACATGGGTAGGACACGATGGCCAAAAAGGGCTAACGGTCATTATGCAGCCACTATCATCTGCAACTTGCTGTCTCCTGCAGTCATATGTGAGACTATGTACAAAGGGGATTGAGCCCTTGTTTGTCATGTTTGCTTGTTTTCTTTCCTAATGAGCTCATAAAATAATGTTTAATTTACAGAGTACATTGAGAGATCCAAATGGACCATGACACTGGACATCTTGGTCTTCAGGCATTAATGGGCCATTTGCTTAAAACAGTGACTAACCTGGTACTGACCACAAACCTCAATAAATATAATTAGACCATGTCATTCTCAGGGTCATTCCTGAGAAGCTGGAAGTCTGCTACCGAGTGCCCACCAACATCCTCCAGCTTTGCTGTTTTGGGGCTTGTTCAGGCATCAAATGTATTCAGATACAGCCACTACCTAATCTGTAGTTCTCTGTCTTGTTCTACAGGCTACAGTACTCCAGCCATCCTACCTGTCTTTCTCTTGCTTATGCTGGCACTGGTCTGTTCAGAGGTGCAGTTCTTCTCCCTTTGTGGAAGAATTTATCACCAGGAAAATGTTCAGCATACTTCATTGTAAGTAGCCATTTGGAATAAGCAAGATAGAGGTAAATATGATTTATGTCATGTTTATGTCAGGCATTCCACAGCCTGCCAGAAGTCCCCAGTGTCTGAAATGCCAGGGGAATATGTGTCTGTTGTCACCATGCTTGCCTTGGAAAGACTATATGTCCTGTATGGAAAATGCTCTGGGCAGCATCT
Organism: Pelecanus crispus; assembly: GCF_030463565.1. Lineage (NCBI taxonomy): Eukaryota > Metazoa > Chordata > Aves > Pelecaniformes > Pelecanidae > Pelecanus > Pelecanus crispus. Next base: position 57,842,257 of record NC_134676.1, read on the forward strand.
GCCAAGTTCAAATGGACACAGCAACAGGCATCTGCATAAGGTGGCTCTGTGACTGGGAGTAAGGGTTCCTGCAAGCACAGGACTTCCCACAAAGCCTCCAACAAATGAGACTTCTAGCAACCTCCAGGTAGATCTGCCTAAGTAAGTGGAAGAAGTGGCCAGGACTGCTTTACCCTTTCAGCAAAAGCAGCAGAGCTGCACACAGGCAGAGTAGAGTAACTTCTTGCTGTTGTGCGCTCATTGTAAGTCTCTCTCCCCACAGGCAGCAGAAAACTGTACGTCAGAGAGGCATCATGTAGTCACACTGCCTGCTAAGTACAGTCCTGTGCAGTTTCTTGTCCTCAGAGTGAGTATATATGCATCACTGAGACTAGTGAACATGCTGCAGGCGTGTCCCACTGCTAAGTACTGCATAGATATACAGGAGTATGAGATTCCTGTCCATGGTCAATGAATCTAATAATAAAAATAGTGCTTAGCATCTATGTTAGAGAAGGCAATGTCCAAAAAAATGGGAAATATGCATGTGAGAGAGACAGGAACTAGGTTTGCAATGATCTCGGCCCCATGATTTTAGGCCACCACTGAAGATGAAGTCAGATCCACCAAGTTTTCTCCCAGCTGGGGGACTCCACTCTACAAGAGGATGTGGAGTAGCAATTACTAATGCTTTACCTGGTCAGCAATAGCCCACGTTCTTTGTGAAGGCTGCAGGAGTAGGTCAGCTGGAGACCTATTAGTCCAAAGTCCTCTTTTGATACTGCTTGGCATCACCTGTGGCAAGAGTGAAAATCATCCCACCAGATCTGATGCTTATGTCTAAAGGACAGAAACTGTGTCCCAGAACACGAAGTTCAATATCTCTTCCCTAACTTTTAATAGCATCATTCATTATATTAATTAACATAGCAGCTAGATAGAAAGAACCTGTTTTTGTAGAAAAAGGGAATGAGGAGGATTAGAAAGACACCCTACACTGTTTAAAACAATTGTGATACTTTGTTATTTTTAATAACATTCATACCTCATTACAGTAACATTTATGTTAGTATAAAGGTGTCCTCTTCAACTACAAAGAATATCTTCAGAACATGAGGCCCCACCTCCAGTTTGCCATAGTTATCAGTATTAGTTGAACAATTAATCTAATTTTATCAAGGTATTGTACTGTTACGGTGGTTAGTAAGTAAGATGAAAATAATTACAATTTGTGAAGATCCATTACAATGAAAGGCAATGACATTTAGCAGTACAATACCTCTCTGCAGGTGTACTCAGCTAATGTTACTATAGCGTATGTTTGATTTCAAACATTTGGCCTTTAATCTGTTAAGTAGTTTAATGAGGGAAGAAGGATCTCTTAAATTAAACAGGATTATCTTTACTTTATTGGTATGTTTCATAAGGAGTTATGAAGGTTTTTGTATGTGAGGATTCCAGGTCCTGAAAGATGTCTGATGAGGACTGATACCAGCCTGCACTGGTGATGGGGAGCTTTTCTACACGATTATCACCAGTGCACAGATTATGAATGTTTGTGCCTGCTGTGGGCACTTGTGTATGAAGAGCTGGACCGCAGTGCCTTCTCACAGTGGAGCTACATTGACTCTAGTGGTGTGGAATCAGAGCCTAAGACCACATGTTAATTTCATTCAGGTCACTGAATGGCTGGCAAATGGTAGACTGACCTGAAGCTGAAAGGCTCTCTGCCTCATATCAGCCCCATGACCTGTCCAGACTCCAGTTATATCTGAATGCTACTATTTTATGCATGTAAGGCCCACGTATTTACCCTGCACACAGTGTCCTCTCCGTGCCAGCCATGCTGTGAACAAGCAGAGAGGCTCCAAGCCAAAGAGATCATGTAATTCTTATCTCTGACCTCAGGGGATGCCAAATGTCTGTACTATGAAGCAGCTGGCTTTCCTTACAAGCATTATAGCTACATGGTAACTGTCAGACCCAGGGACCTTGTGCTGGTTTTGGGTAGGATAGAGTTAATTTTCTTCATAGTAGCTAGTAAGGGGCTATGTTTTGGATTTGTGCTGAAAACAGTGTTAATAATACAGGCATGTTTTCATTATTGCTGAACAGTGCTTACACAGAGTCAAGGCCTTCTCTGCTTCTCACACCACCCCACCAGTGGGTAGGATGGGGGTGCACAAGAATTTGGGAGGGGACACAGCCAGGACAGCTGACCCCAACTGAGCAAAGAAATATTCCATACCATATGACATCATGCTCAGCAATAAAAAGCTGGGGGAAGAAGGACTTCAGTGTTTGTCTTCCCAAGTGACTGTTACGCATGATGGAGCCCTGCTTTCCTGTTCCTGGCTGAACACAGGCCTGCCAATGGGAAGTAGTGAATGAATTCCTTGGTTTGCTTTGCTTGTGCATGCAGGTTTTGCTTTACCTATTAAACTGTCTTTATCTCAACCCACGAGATTTCTCACTTTTACTCTTCAGATTCTCTCCCATCTGGCTCGGTGGGAGTGAGTGAGTGACTGTGTGGTGCTTAGTTGCTGGGGTTAAACCATGACAGACCTTTTTTTTGTAGCATTGATGAGGCAGAGTTATGGGAACACTCTTCCACTGACATTGACTGAGCAAGCTGTGCGCTAGCCACTCTGCTGCCTGCCTGGGAGCTGGAATGCAGTGCTGGCAAAAGTGCTGGCACAGCAATAGCAATTGTAGCCCAGTTTGAGCCCTGTGTGGTTCTATGCACTGTCTTTGCAGCCTTGTCAGGAAAGAAAAGCTTGAACCACATGATGCACTGAAACCAGTAGCACTTTGACACTTGTCCACTTTAGGACCTGAACTTCAGAAGACTATCAGTCTTCAGGATGCTTGTTTTAACAGTGTGGATCCAAGCAGTTGAGTAGGAGGTGTGACTTTTTTCTGTATGTCTGTTACGTTAGTAAATTCGATTGAAGTTACGGATACCCATACCCTTTCCCTCATTTTTTTGCAGTTAGAAACTGGTAATTGGACAGGATAGGCTGGGTCTGACTCAGCTGGGTAGCTCCCATATCTTTTTCTTCCCCTCATATCTCCCACAGCTAAGGCAGATTACCTCAATAAACCAACGTCAAATGTGTTCTTTCATGTTCAGGCCGATTTCTAGATCACTGAAAAATGATACAAAGGCCATGAAAGCAGTCCAGTCAGTGATGCTGTAATAACACTCTTACAGTTCTGAACCCTGTTCACACATTCCTCAGCAAATCTCAAGTGCTCTATTAGCATCCTCTGTCTGGGCTGTACCATCCATATGCTTATGCACAGCATTGCCAACAGCTGGGTTTCTGCACTGCACCAGACCAGGTTGTAACAAAAGTCCTTTGTGGCTGTTCTGCAGGTTTGAACAGTAAGCAACCATGCTCTTGCAAGTTTCCCAGGATAGACAGGAACACATCAGTAGCTGCAGGCAGGTGTCCACATTCTGCTGATTCAGGCAATGTGTTTAAGAATACAGAAGTGCTCACAGACATACAGGTGGCTGATAGGCAAGGACTGATAAAGTTCCATTCACTTTTGGTGGGCTGCTTCCAGAAAATAGGGCTCAGCAGCTGTTTCTTTTATCAGGAGGAATTTTGTAAAGATTCCTTCTCCACATCATTATTCTACAGATCTCTCTACCAAGTACTGTGGTCCCACACGCAGTGACATGTGGGAAACTCAATAATGGACACAGCTTTTGATCTGTCAGTTCTGCAGACAGGAGTTCAGTGGCAAGTTGTTCTTTTGAGATCTACAGCTACGTGTGCTGTTCAAACCAGTGTAATTTCTGAAAGCAGTTTGTATCTGGCTCTAAAAATTCAGTGCATTCTAAAAAGCATTGAGGGCTCCTTCAGTGTGTCTATAAAGCACTGAGGGTTGGATGCACTGCCATTAGAGTCCCATTGGCCGTAAGAGAGGGTTACATTTGGCATCACTTCCACAAGGGATTTAAAATACTTTGCACTGTTTGAGGTCTGCAAGTGAAGGGCACTGACAAGATGTTATTTCAATATAGAGGGGCATTGGAAAGTTGAGCACTAAAAAAAGACAGCTAAGTCGTTTTCTTGGGCATGAAAAGGTAGTCAGAATGCAATGCCACTTCTTCTTGTATGGTAGCTTCACACATATAATCCTCAAGCACTGTACAATATGTTCAAAGTGTTCAAAATGTTGGAGAGAGGAACTTTTAGGACCAAAGGTACTGAAAAGATCCCACTTATGAAAGCTCTTGCATTCCCACATAACATTACACTTGTAAGTTGCATTGTTAATGTGCGATGAAGACAGAGAGGGAAAATGATGTCTGCGGATGGCATAGAAGAATGTGAAATATCAGTGTGTAAGAGCAACAGAAAAACTTAGCTACTATAGTTAACTTACCATCTGTGAATAACAGAAAGATCTTGCTTAATAATGAAGCATTTAGTGGAAATATAGTAACATTTTACACTTTGGTGTTTGTCTCAAGATATCAGTACTGTTTTAGAAAAATTGCTTACAGCTTTGCCTGTGAGACAGGGACAGAGCCGTTGTGGGATAACTTCATCTGCTGACTGAGGTACTCTGTCACCTCTGGGTAAGTAGCAGTTTGGACATGACATTGCTCAGCTAGTAGAAGCCAACACAGAGGTTAAGAGGTTTTCATTAGCACAGTGCTCTTCAGAGCCAGGGTTTGATTCAGCATCACCCATTTCCAAACAGAAATGAAACAGAGCAGCATCTACCTGACATCTTCTGGGAAGGATTTTGCTGGTTCTGGCATTTGGTCCTGGCACAGAGATTTCTGTCCTAGGAGGAAAATACTGTATGCAGTGCTGTAGGGCACTGTAGAACATAAGTTCACCTTAGACAAAATTTTCCTGCCCCTTTGCAGGTAAATCCTTTATCCCATGTAATAAGCTGATAGCCTTTGGAAAAGAGCAGATGTAACCCCATCTAAAACTGTGGAGTTGTGAAGGGGGAGATAAAAAAAAGTGAATTGAAACAATTCAAGTAATTGTTGACTCCAAAGTATGAAGCAACCCCAGATCACTGGCACAAATACTGTAATAGAGTAGAAAGGGGAAAACACAACTTCTGAGAGGGCACTTCCAAGGACTGAGCAAAGTAGAAATACTTACTGGTGCAACAGCAGAAATCCAGAGGCCTCGAGGGTTAGATATGCAGTATTCAGAAAATGCAAAGAAGATCTCATCTTTATAGAAAACTAAGGAGAAGTAGAGGAGGTCCCAAGACATGAAAAAAAGGACACCAAAAACAACATAACTGAGTTTTATACTGTCAGCCCAATAAACTTATGGGGCTGAAGGAACTTGTCAGTTTTACATCACCAGCACAGCAAAATGTTCATCCTGACAGGGGCCTCAGGCTACTGCTGTGTATTATGAATGCAATGTAATACCATCATAATGATCTGAAGAAAAGAAAAAGTAAGGGTCTGATAGTTGTGGAGAAGCAAGGCTCTGCATTGCTGTAAGCTCAAAGCACATAAAGGGAATTTTTGAAGAGCAGCACAGTCTAGGTGGCGATACAAGACACACTGGTCAGGGATTCAGAGCTGTTCCAATGATGCGGAGCAACCTTGTATCAGAACAGAAGAATTAACAACATTTTCTCATTGAAAATAATACCAAAGCTCCTGGTATGACTGGGATGATGAGAATACCACACACAGGGAAGGAAGAGAGACATGGAAGGGTCTATAAGTGAATCTCTGGCTCCATGGCATAGTCAAGGGAGTTTTGCTGCTCATTTAAATGGAGAAGATCTCTGATGGTGAATTCTCCTCTCTTGATGACATCTAATTTGAATTAATCATCCAAGTGGGGATAAAAGACTGGACAGGTAGAGTTGAAGAGAATAGAAAAAGAGGACAGAAGTGAGATATTTGAATTTAGCTATATGCAAGTCACTAGTAACACTAGTGAGGGCTGTCATGGCAGAATGACCAGAAATAAAGCCAGGCTATGAAAAAACAAAGCTAGGATGCTGAGCAGAGCCATGGAGAATGTGATAATATGCAGGGTTATCTCCAGAGCCAGAAGCAGCAAGAGGACAGATGTCTGTGGTCCTGTGGAGCAAGACCATGGCAAGCTGAAAAGAACATCTTCTCACAGTAGGAGGAGATAAAGGGAGGTATTGATAAATGCTGTAACACAAGGAGGAAACGAAAATTACTGATGTTCTTGGCAGTATAAATGCACATAACTGCTGAATTCCGTGGAGTTTTAGTGGTTTATACCAAATGAAGTGCTGGCCTAAAAGTCAACAACTTCAGAGTGCACTCATCATAATACAGAGTGAGACATCTCCAAGTAACAAGTGAATAAAAGGCTGAAAGGAGAAGATGAATGAATGGTGAGGACAGAAGAGAGGAGAAGAGAAAGAGAAAGAGAAAGAGAAAGAGAAAGAGAAAGAGAAAGAGGAAAGAGAAAGAGAAAGAGAGAAGAGAAAGAGAAAGAGAGAGAGAGAGAGAGAGAGAGAGAGGAGAAAGGGAAAGGGAAAGGGAAGGGGAAGGGGAAGGGGAAGGGGAAGGGGAAGGGGAAGGGGAAGGGGAAGGGGAAGGGGAAGGGAAGGGGAAGGGAAGGGAAGGGAAGGGAAGGGAAGGGAAGGGAAGGGAAGGGAAGGGAAGGGACGGGAAGGAAGGGAAGGGAAGGGAAGGGAAGGGAAGGGAAGGGAAGGAAGGGAAGGGGAAGGGGAAGGGGAAGGGGAAGGGGACGGGGAAGGGGAAGGGGCGGGGGAGGGGAAGGGGGAAGGGGGAAGGGGGAAGGGGGGGAAGGGGGCGGGGGAAGGGGAAGGGGAAGGGGGAGGGGCAGGGGAAGGGGAAGGGGAAGGGAAGGGGAAGGGAGGAAGGGGAAGGGGGAAGGGGCCAGGGGAAGGGGGCAGGGGAAGGGGGAAGGGGAAGGGGACGGGGAAGGGGAAGGGGAAGGAGGAGGGGAGAGGAGAGGAGAGGGAGAGGAGAGGAGAGGAGAGGAGAGGAGAGGAGGAGGGAGAGGAGAGGAGAGGAGAGGAGGAGAGGAGAGGAGAGGAGAGGAGAGGAGAGGAGAGGAGAGGAGAGGAGAGGAGAGGAGAGGAGAGGAGAGGAGAGATGAAGATTCTAGATGAAGAAAGAGAAGGTGAGACTTTTCAAAGACATGAGAGGAACAGGGAAGAAAACAACATAGAAAAGAAAAGCTGCTTATTGATATGTTATGATATCAATAAACTTGGCTTGATTTCTCCTTAGCTGCAGAAAGCGTGGCATGAAATGAAGAAGGGAGTTCAAGTTTTTGCACCAAAAGTGATTTACACTATGAATGTACAGCCAGTATTCATGGCATGGAGGAATGGAAATGAACACTGCCTGATACTTTTCCAACAACAGCAGTTTGGGGGCAACTCTGTAGTGCCCAACCTAGGACAGTTTCAAAGGTCTGATTTTCAAGGAGGGCACCTAAGCATTTTTCAAAAGTTGGGCACTGTATAGGTCTTTATGGGCTGATACCCCATCTTACTTTCAGAAAACAACATGGGACCAGCAGTTATAGGAAGAGCAGCAGAGGCCATTCCTGAATCAAAGGATGATGCAAAGATTCCTGGGACAGCACACACCAATCAGAGACACTGTCTAAAACTTCTCCTGAAAGATGCAGTTCTCTCCACAGAGCAATGTTTTGTTTCAATGAATGCTTGTTAAGGAAGGGCTTGTAAAGTACTAACCTAATTACTGGCAATGCTCCTTATAGCCCATGAAAGTTAACTCTGACTGTAAGAGTTTGTAAATCAAGGACCCAAAGAACATATCACTGATCCCTGGTCTTGGTGATGTGAACAGTAGAAGTAAAAAATTGTCTTTTCTAAGGTCTTTACACAGACTGATCTGTATGAAAAGTAGCATCTTTATGCAAAACAGCCAGTGGCTCTCTCAGTGTCAATCAATGGCTCTATCACCATCAACCTTACAGAAAAGACAATTGCATCTGCAGGGTAAGGTTCTGATAGGTATTATGGTATATCTGGAAAGCGTCCAGGACACTTTGAGGTATGTTTCAGCAGCAGTGAGAAGCAGCACCTTGAACTAGCCAGCTGCCCACATGCATACCAGCATGCTGATGAAATTATCACTCCGAGTGACAGAAACAGTTTGGACTGCAGCAGCTCTTCTTGTTGCAGAGAGAGATGGGAGCTTCAGCCAGTATGCTCATCTGCACCTTTGTTGCTGAAGAGGTGTCAGTAGGTGGAAGAAGAGCCTAGCAGCCTACACTTAGATTTACCACCTGCTACGAAACCTTCTGAGTCCCTTTTGTTTCAATCAGTTGTTGAAATGTAAGCACCCATTGCTTTTAGGGACTCCACAGAATATCCCCTGTGCACCACTTTGAACACATGCCTATACGCACATGCACAGACTTCACGGTGGTCACTGAGGCAGGGGACTTGGTCCCTCAATTAGTCCCCTTATTAGAAGAACAAGAGAAATGGTATATTTCTTCCAATGGGCTCTTCCTTGTCTCATGCTTTTTTCCAAAATAGAAGAGAAGCTGGAGGCCCACTGCAATATGGTTGACTGCAGGCTCAGGAATCTGTAGTACTGCCATGTGTTGTTCCTCTACTGGGTGTTCAGTCAGCCCCAAGCAAATCTTAAGTCTAGGACCCATGTCTCCAGTCACAGAGTGTCAAGGCCTGAGCACTCAGACAAGCCTAGAAGAACTGGGCATCCGAGCTGGCTCTCATCTCTGCTGACATCAGACATCCAAGAGGTGGGCGTGTAACTCTGAGATTGGCTTCTCTGCAGGGTAAGCCATCTACTCTACCTTAGATCATTATTTCAAACATGATCAGAAAGTGCCATTGACTTGGAGAAGGACACAGGCTGATTAGATGTCCCACATCTAATTTCAAGAGGTTCCCCTTTTACTATGGAGATAATGAACCCGTGGGACATGGACATGCTCACTCTCCTGATGTGCAGTTCTGAGTACAGTGGAGCCCTGAGAGGTACACAGAGGTGTCTCTAGAGGACATCTGGCTACCAATGGCAGAAATAATAGACTCAGTGTCATGATGCTGAGTGCACTAACTGCCTCCTAAGGGGTTGCCTGACTGTGCTTAAAGCTAGCTCAGGTGAGCTATATAATGTTGGATCAGACCACTGTGAAAAAGAGGGATCTCCTTGCTTCACCAGTGACCTGCAAGTAGGCTGAGACTCTTGCCTTTGGTTCTTGTCTAAGCTACGTTGCCGCTATGGCCATGTCCAGTGAGTTACCTTGCTGACCCTAGCCCATTGACTTGAATTCCTGGCTTGAACTCTGGTCTGCCTTGTAATTACATATTTTGCTGATGATCCCAGGACAGTGGCTGACCCTGGTAATTACCGCCTGACATGTGCCACTCTCCTTGCAGAGGTATTGTGGGATAATCATAGAATCATAGAATCATAGAATGGGTTGGAAGGGACCTTGAGAGATCATCGAGCCCAACCCCCCTGCTAATGTCACTGATTGGTGAGCTCACTGCCCTTCCCAGTTGTGTGGTCACCTTCCTTTGCTGGGCAGCCGCTCTTGCTGCTTCATAGAATCATAGAATGGCTTGGGTTGGAAGGAACCTTTAAAGGTCATCTAGTCCAACCCCACTGCAATGAGCAGGGACATCTTCAACTAGGTCAGAGCAAAGACTTTTTATTGTTTTAAAGACCTCTCTTAATACTTTGTGCTCTGTTGTGATCCAGACCAACCTGGAGAGCATGTAAGAAGAGAAAGAAGAAAACAGGAAATATTTTTTTGTAAGGCTTGTATTTTCCTCTCACATTTTGCTCAGTTCTAACAAAATGAAGAAGACAAAAGATGTCAAGGCAAGAGACTGTACTGCTCTGTGACCTCAGCTAAACTGTTTGACTCTCCTGCCCCCTTGGCTGTGACAAGAAACCCTGAGGGTCTGTGAGGAAAAGAGGGAAAATCAATATAATCCCCTGCTTGATAAAGCTTTGGGTTCTGTATTGCTACTCTTACCCTTCATATATGCAAGGTGTAAGGGTAGGCCTTCCTTTCTCAGAAGTCTGTTCTCTTCTGCACATCTCAGGCTAGACAGAGGAGAAGATGCAGTGCAGCCCAAGCATGCAGTTAAAACAGGCACAGGACAAATCCTTGTCTCTCAGCCATGTCCTAGTAATGGTCTATCACAGCCAGGGGGGCTGCCGTGTTCAGAGCCAGCTGCAATACAGCCCCACATTTGCTCAGGCTAGGAAGGGCCCCACTGTGGGGTGGTCCATGCTCTGGAGCTGTTGCACAGGCAACAACAGCACAACGGACAGTGACAAAGTGGCTCAGCAGCTCCAGTGCATTGAGGCCTTTGGTCACTAGGGTGGGGGCTATTTGACCCTCCAAAGGAACTACACCACCTGCTTGTAAAGCTATCACAGGCTGCATCAAGTGTCTAAGAAGGACTGCAACAAGTGGCTTTCATGTCTCTCAGGATCATCAGTGAGACCCCTGAACATGCTCACTGCACATTCAGTTTGCAGAGCAAGGGTTTGCATGCAGCAACAGAATCCCCTCTTTTGCCCTTGTGTACCCAGGTGACTCATATGACACTACATGGGAGCATACCTTATGTAATTGAGTCTAAACTGCAAGAGTCTAAGGTTATGAGACACACCTTAGATCATATGCAGGTGTATGTGTGAGCTAATAAAAAGAAGATGCAGATGGCAAGGGAGCCAAATTATTCCTAGACTCATTAACTATTTTTCCAGTGTTATGCCCCATCTTAGTATCTGCTGGCACAGAAAAAAAGGGCAACCTCTCCCCTTCCTGCCAAAAGGAAGATAAATGTTCCCTATAGAGAGCTCTTTTGTTCTTTCTGGCCCTGTGAAGAGGAGAGACTAGCAGACTGCTAAGAGGCATTGCAGTGATTGGGATCCCATTGCACAGCTTAGGTCATCTAGGGAGAACACAGACTGAGAATTTAACCCCTTCTCCTTGGCTAAATGCCAGACCAAGTATTGGAGAGGATTTGTAGTCTGCTATAAAGCCTGCCTGTATGTCCAAATTTACTTCCTTTCCTAAAGCTATTCTTCCCACTAGCCAGCACACCACGTGGGCTTTTCCTGGGACTCAGCTTGTCCTTGTGTTTTGTATAGCATGATATTTCATGCTCTTGCCCGTCTCTTACACCATTCTGGGTTACAACAGCTGTAACCACCCAGCTGAATGTAGGCAACCAGCTTTTCATACGTTTAACCACTGGCAATGATTAGCTGTCCTCTGCATCCAAGAAGCTCAGAAACTTCAGGGATGTCTCTGCACCCACAGAGAGCCTGATATAGCTGTAAGTTCACAAAGCTCATCTGAAAGATCTCCTTGCAAGAGACACTGCAAAGACATTCTACATGGACCTGTGCAGCCTGTGGGCAAAGTCAGCACTACCCACATTGGTATATTCTGCTCACAATGATAAAATTGAAATCTGCATAAATGCCATGCATGACAAAGTAAATAGCTATTGTTATTAGCCCATGTTGAAGCATGGTTACAAGTGACTGGTGACTCTGGGCAAACTTCTTACACTGTCTTCTTCCAGATACAACAGTATATCAGAAACACATGTAGAATCAACAAGAGACCTACAAGGACTCTAATGAAAGCTAGGTTCATCTTTACTTATTTACTGACAGGGGTCCAGAGCCCAGTTAAGTGGTCAATTGTCAATTTTTTTATCACAGGATGTCTTTAAATATTGTTGTATGTTACCAAAAGGACAGAAAGGTACAGGAAAGAAGGGAGGAGCAAAGAGCCATTTGATTAGGAACATAAGCATTGTCAATCAGAGTGACTAAGGTTTAGTTAGAGAGCAAGAAGAGGGCAGGCTACACTAAAGCACTTTGAGCTATAGCACTGGCAGAACATTAGCACTATTTTTTGTCTAGGTAACAGAATTTATTGTCTGCCTTGTTTTATCTTTCACAGGCTTTGTGTTTACATCCTCACCAGCTGCACACTGAAATAATTTTTCCTATCCCAGGCTGAAGTTTCCTGGTGTTGTGGTTTAACCCCAGCCCGCAACTAAGCACAACACAGATGTCTGCTCACTCCCACCCAGCCAGATGGGGGAAAGAGAATTGGAAGGGTAAAAGTGAGAAAACTCGTGGATTAAGATAAAGACAGTGTAATAGGTAAAGTAAAAGCCACACATGCAAGCAAAGCAAACCAAGGAATTCATTCACTACTTCCCATCAGTAGGCCTGTGTTCAGCCAGGAACAGGAAAGTAGGGCTCCATGATGCATAACAGTTGCTTGGGAAGACAAACGTCATCACTCTGAACATTCCCCCCTTCCTTCTTCTTCCCCCAGCTTTTTATTGCTGAGCATGATGTCATATGGTATGGAGTATTTCTTTGCTCAGTTGGGGTCAGCTGTCCTGGCTGTGTCCCCTCCCAAATTCTTGTGCACCCCCATCCTACCCACTGGTGGGGTGGTGTGAGAAGCAGAGAAGGCCTTGACTCTGTGTAAGCACTGTTCAGCAATAATGAAAACATGCCTGTATTATTAACACTGTTTTCAGCACAAATCCAAAACATAGCCCCTTACTAGCTACTATGAAGAAAATCAACTCTATCCTACCCAAAACCAGCACACCTGGAGAAACAAAACCAGAAATTTAAAATATGGTTTTGAATGACAGAAACTGTCATTGGTGACTGTGTGGGTCTGAGGCATAGAGAGAATTTACAAGCTGTCTATAAAATGAGAACATTCAAAGTGGCAAAGGTTGTCATTGCTTGTTTTACCTACTAGTCTTCAAAGACTTTGTTATTTACAAACCAAAAAATACTCACTAGCAAAAGTGGATCGAATTCAGGTATCATGTGACTAATATATATGCATCTACTATGGAGCTGACTGAGGGCTGAGGCAGAGTCAGAGGCATTTGTACTTGTAAGACTTTCAAAAACCTTTGAAATCTTGATGTGATAGAGGAGTTAAGATGACCTCACCACCTTCTGGAACTGATGGGTAGATTCTCTTAAGCACATTAATTTTAGTGGGTTGATTTAGGTTCAGACTAAGGCTCCTACTGGTGCTTGGTGAATGGACATAATGGCACGTGCATGTGCATGCATGCATGTGTGTGAATGTCTGTGTATACAGGCTGTGTAACCATTTTCCATCCAGTGTGAGTGTAAGAAAAAAAACAAACCTCTTTGTGGATGCAGAAGGAAAGATGGTGCAGAGAAACCCCAGGCAATTCCAAAGTATGTGTGACAAGAAATACAAAGGAAGAAGCTAAAAGAAGACTTTGGGGTAAATTATGGGCTGACATGTGAGCAGAGCAGCTGATACTTGATTCTTGTTGTGTTCAGGCAAGCAGGACTTTATATCACTTATGAATAAACAGGTAATGGCTGCTTGTATTGTACTCCTTGGGGAAAATTAAACATGTTTTTTGCCTGACTATAAGGAGATTGAATGAAAAAATGCCTTGGACTGAGTCCTACCATCATAAGCAGTTCTGCAAGGAGTCTGCAAAGATGCAGCATGAGCTGAATCCTTATATACACTTGCACCTGCACCCATCATGTGAATGTTGGCATGGGGTGCCTCAGCCCACCACTGGGTTAATCCCCCAGCACCAGCTCAGTTTACCAAAAGTGCCCCCTGAGCACTGGCATTATATGATCCTACAAGATGATACCACAGCATTTCTTTTCTCATCAGCAAGGGAATCTTCACTCCCTTACATGGAATTGTTCTGCCTCTGGCATTCCTGCTTCCAGCCAGTTTAACCAGTTCTGCAGTTAAGGCTTCTTGTACGATACACCAGGTCATTCCTCTGTCACAAATTACCACTGCTGAGCAGTTACAATTTGAATTTTCCCTTCATGACAAAAAATCTGGCTTGATCATGGGAAATTAACTATATGTCCCCAGACTCTGGCTTTTTGGGATTAAGGGTGTGGAAGTGTTGTACATATGCAACCATGGGGTATATACATAGTTCTGTGAGGTGGTAGAATATATTGTCTGCTCTAACTTTCAGGCACAAAAACCCCTCAGCTGTATTCAGTCAACATGTGGAGACAATTATGCAGCCAAGTGTGCACTAGTTTAAGCGTCCTGTGCCTTACCCAACTTCTTAAGAGTTGTCTCTGTGAACAGCCCTATCTCTTGTAAAATCATCTCCAAAGCAAGATGTTTCTTATAGCTTGATTAAAGAAGGCAGGACAGGACTCTAAAAAGAGACTCCCTCACTGGCTGCTGTGCTTCAGATATAATTTACACTGTAATTTCTCTTTGACTGAGGTGCCTTTCCCTCCTGGCCAGTACAGCCCTGCCATGTCTCTCTCAGAATGATAGATTTTCTGGATGGATTTGGTCAAACCAATGCCTCTTTGCCTGAGGCAGTTGGAATTACTGTCAACATGTTGACTGAATTATTGGTCTGCTTTTCCACTGATCCCTTTCAAGGCCATTCAGCTGGGCAGATGAATGAGACACATTGGAGGACTCCAACCCATCAGTTACTAACTAAAACAAAATGTCATTTGTGACTTTATCAGCATTGCTTATGAGCAGTACACTTTGATATTGGCTGGTGTGGAAAGAGATTAAACAGTTCCCACCCCTCAGGCATTTGTTAGAAGTCTTGATTTGCACCAGCCTGGAGTGAGTGGTGGTGCAGGGCAAGGTATTGTTATAGTTTTATGACTACAGGTCTGCATATAGCAGAACTAGGGAGGATGTATGCTTGTGAGAGGGTTTTTGTGACTGAACACATAGTATATCCAGACAGTGAGGAACAAATATTCCCAAGCATCAGCTGTCTCTTTGGGATCAATAACCATACACATCTTCAGGGACTCTGAAGGCAGGTGGGCCTGTTCCAGTGATGCATAAGATATCAAAAGGGAGTCTGGAATGACTGCAATGGGTGGAAGATTTCTCACCAAGATGAAAGAGCCTTGCTGAAATCAAAGAGAGGTTGCGAGTTGGCTGTGAGGACTGAGGAGGGGAGAAGAACTTGGTCTTTCACCTTCTTCATGCCAGGAAAGAGCAAACTTCTCACAATGTCTGCTGAGAGACAGCAGAGCCCCTACAGGGGCTGCGTCTCCCAACATGCTGTCCAGGAGAGAGAAAAGAAAAGGCAAGTGATGTGGTCCTGAACTAGCTGTGCTGGGAAATCGTAGGTGTTGGATCAGCTAAAAGTCCTGCAGAGAAGTGCTTATCCCATGAAACAGCTGCCTGGCCAAGTCATTACAACGCATTAGTGCAAATCACCCCACTTCAAAGCTTAAGTAGGCCTGACAGCAGCTGTTTACAGTGAGCAGGGCCATGGGCATATGTAGAGCAATAGAAAGGGCAGAGAGACAGATCATCCCAGTGTGCAGTGGGGGGATGTGAGAGAAGGGATAAGGTCACCCACATGTCTGATTCAGGCCATTTTATTTCTGTATTATAACCAAAAGATTCCTGAAGATAGGCCTGCCTTTGAATCAGACCTTACTGAGTTGGGACCAAAGAACCTCACTCATTTGTACTAGGCACTTTATGGAGAGTGCCATGGGACCCACGAGGTACACGAACCCATATGGTGTTTTGCATTAAACTCAAGCATTGGCAAGCAAGAGAGAAGGACAAGGACTGGTGAATGGCTGAGCCACCACCTTGCCTGGGACAGGATCTCAGCTATGGTTCCCTGTTTGGGAACCTGGGTGAAAACCTAGTGTCAGCCTAAATGTGACCAGCAGCACCCACATTTCATTCCTTGTGTCTGCCATACAACAGAAAGATCTTGCCTGAATCCAGGGAAGAGGAATGCCCCAAAACTCCCTATGACCATAGATATGTACAGGGATCCTGGCTGGAAGGTCAGGTTGATGTGCCCAAGATGACATAAGAAGTCTGTAGCCAAGCTAGGAGGTAGAGCCATGTCTCCTAAGTCCAATCTAGTGTATACTTGATAATGTCTTCCATTCTATAAGCCTCACTGTACCTCACTGCCTGTAGGGAAGATATAAATGTTACGAGCTTGATACTGGGACAAGACCCAGAATGAATCCAGACACAGTGCTGCAAGAAGGGAAATTTTAGGACATCCTCTACAGTCAGATTGAATAAGCCACAGTCTAGAGCTGCTGCTGTGTTGGCCGTGTCTCCTGCAGGCCAAGTAAATATGAGACTTTGTGTTGGGTTCCCAGAAGTTTCCAGTCACACTCTGCACCCTCACCCTCCACCTCAGTTCCTGTCTCCTACCATTCAGAACGGTTTATGACATGGAGGAGTACGGAGTCTATGGTACTGTGATACTTGACAAACATTCTTGCATAGACCAAATCTCTCTCCTATATGACCCTATCAAACCACTTAAATTCCACCAGGGTGTATTTTTTTGTCTCTGCTCTCACCTCATTTCTGGTGCTATGCAAAGACCTTTTTCCCAGTGAGACACTTCAGGACCTGTGCAGCTTTACTAAAAGCAGCTCTCTGAAGTGACTTATAAATGTACAAGGATGTCCTCTGGATTGGAGGAAGTACTGGGGAATTTTATTTGCAGGAGAAAAACTGGAAAAGAGACAGGAGATGTCAAAGCTAGATGACACAGAGAATGAGCCACCACATTCTTAACAGGCGATGTTCTATTTTTGAACTAGCTTCCAAAAGATCTGGTGGGTTTTTTTGAAGCGTCCAAAATCAGATCAGATGTTTTTCCTGAGAAAACTGTAAGTCAAGTGCCAGTCTAAAGGCCCCATATTGTTATATTTGGAAGCCAAATAGGAGGCCAGAATTGAGGTCCAAAGTGACTCCCCCCCCCCAGTTTGAGAACTTGCAATATGTCTTCAATCAATCATAGAATCACAGAGTGCTTTGGGTTGGAAGGGACCTTTAGAGATCATCTAGCCCAATCCCCTTGCAGTGAGCAGGGACAGCCTTAACTAGATCAGGTTACTCAGAGCCCCATCCAGCCTGACCTTGAAGGTTTCTAGGGATGGGGCCTCCACTACCTCTCTGGGCAACCTATTCCAGTGCTTGACCACCCTCATTGTAAAAAATTTCTTCCTTATGTCTAGTCTAAATCTATTCTTCTTCAGTTTAAATCCATTATTCCTTGTCCTGTCACAACAGGTCTTGCTGAAAAGATTGTTCCCATCCTTCCTACAGGCCCCCTTTGAGTACTGAAAGGTGGCAATAAGGTCTCCTCGCAGCCTTCTCTTCTCCAGGCTGAACAACCCCAACTCTCTCAGCCTGTCCTCGTAGGAGAGGTGCTCCAGCCCTCGGATCATTTTTGCGGCCCTCCTCTGGACTCACTCCAACAGGTCCATGTCCTTCTTGTGCTGAGGGCTCCAGAGCTGGATGCAGTACTCCACATGAGGTCTCACCAGAGCAGAATAGAGAGGCAGAATCACCTCCCTTGACCTGCTGGCCACGCTTCCTTTGATGCAGCCCAGGATTTGGTTGGCTTTCTGGGCTGCAAGCATACATTGTTGGCTCATGTCCAGCTTTTCATCCACCAGTACCCCCAAGTCCTTCTCTGCAGGGCTGCTCTCAATCCCTTCATCCCCCAGCCTGTACTGATACTGGGGGTTGCCCCAACCCAGGTGCAGGATCTTGCACTTGGCCTTGTTGAACCTCATGAGATTTCACCCAGGCCCACCTCTCCAGCTTGTCTAGGTCCCTCTGTATGACATCTCGTCCTCCTGGCGTGTCAACCGCACCACTCAGCCTGGTGTCATCTGCAAACTTGCTGAGGGTGCACTCGATCCCACTGTCTATGTCATTGATGAAGATGTTAAATAGCACTGGTCCCTGTACAGACCCCTGAGGGACTCCACTTGTCACCAGTCTCCATGTAGACATCGAGCCATTGACCACGACCCTCTGGATGTGACCATCCAGTCAATTCCTTATTCACCGAACAGCCCACCCATCAAACCCATACCTCCCCAATTTAGAGAGAAGGATGTTGTGGGGGGCTGCGTCGAACGCTTTACAGAATTCCAAATAGATGACATCCATTGCTTTTCCCTTGTCCACTGATGCAGTCACTCCTTCATAGAAAGCCACTGGCTTGGTCAGGCAGGATTTGCCCTTGGTGAATCCGTGCTGGCTGTCTCGAATCACCTCCCTGTCCTCCATGTGCTTGAGCGTATCTCCTAGGAGGATCTGCTCCATGATCTTCCCAGACACAGAGGTGAGGCTGACATGTCAGTAGTTCCCAGGGTCCTCCTTTCTTCCCTTTTTAAAAATGGGCACAGCATTGCCCCTCTTCCAGTCACCAGGGACTTCACCTGACTGCCATGACTTTTCGAATGGGATGGAGAGTGGCTTGGCAACTATGCCAGCCAATTCCCTCAGGACTCTGGGATGCATCTCATCAGGTCCCACATACAGTATGTTCAAGTTCCTGAGGTGGTCTCGAACCTGATATTCCCTTACAGTGGGAGGGATGTTACCCCCCTGGTCCCCATCTTGAGGTCCTTTAACTCGGGAGGGGTGAGGAGAGAGGTCGCTGGTGAAGACTGAGGCAAAGAAGTTGTTGAGGTCCTCCGCCTTCTCCTCGCCTGTTGATACTAGGTCAGCATTCTTGTTCATCAAGGGGGTACACTTTTTTTAACCTTCCTTTTCTGGCTGACATACCTGTAGAAGCCTTTCTTTACATGCCTTGCCAAATTCAGCTCCAGCTGTGCCTTGGCCTTCCTGATCCTATCCCTACACAACTGGGCAGTTTCCCTGTACTCTTCCCAGGACACCTGTCCCTGCTTCCACTGCCTGTGCAGTTCCCTCTTACTCTTTAGTTTGACCAGCATGTCTCGACTCAGCCATGCTGGTCTCTTCCCTTCCTTGCCTGATTTCTTGTGCTCTACGGAAGGTGTCCTTAAAGATCTGCCAACTCTGTTCTGTTCCCTTGTCCCTCAGGACCGTTTCCGAGTACAGGGGGGGGGGGTGGGGGTGGGGGGGGGTTGGTTGCCGTCACTCCTGTCCCCGCCCACGCTGAGTCAGAGCTGCCGCTCGTCAGCAGCTCATTGTTTCCCGCTCTGGGCGGGGCTGGGGTGCCCTCTGTCTCCTTGCGCTTTTGCCTCCGTGGTTTTTACCACCTTAGGAAGGATCTCCCCGTGCGATCCTCTGCTCCGGAGCCCTTCGCCTGGGAGGTTAATGTATTGTGTTGACAAGCAGCAGCTGCGGGGCAGTCAGAGCTGTTTGCCCCTCTACATCTGCTCTGATCAAACCTGCAGAGCTTTCTAGAGTTACACAAATGGCCATATGCTGTCATAGCCCTTTTCTGGGAAGAACTGCACAGCAAGCCTTGCAATAATAGGATAAACTCTTGCTGTCTGTATAGAAGTACATATACATACACATACGTGTGCATGTATACACACACAAATACAGAGGCATGTTCGGACAAAACAAGATATGCAGAAACTTCCATAAACTCTGAAAACTCCTCTGTAAATAAGATGACAGTCATCTTTTCTTAAAAACAGCTTTTGCCTATGAGCAGTCATGTTCACTGCTAATTGTGACAGAAATCCCACTCCGCTTACTCCTGCTTCCTAGCTCCTCATTAAAGATGGCCTGAGCAGCCTAGTGCTGCTCCCTGCAAAATGCAAATTCCAAATCTGCACTGCTGGCTGTCTTAATCCTAAAAGCCCTAATGGTTTTCACCCTTTCAGCACACACATAGAAGAACACCAATCATGTGAGTGACTACTGTTACAGGTTTCATTTTGAAGATGTGGGCTGATTAATGCAGTGAAGGCTGCTTACTCCCCCTCCTTTTCCTTTCCTCCATTCATGCCAAGCAACATCAGATTCTGATTTACTAATGAGAAACTTGAAGTCATTGAACAACAGTCCTCACATGGCATGTTTATAAGTCTTCCAAGTGTCAGAAGCAGGACTGCATTTTAGCTGTTGGAACATTAGAGGAGTAAAGAAGTCCAGATAACAGGAAAAGTTTTATGAAGAATGTTTTAATTTATATTTTTTACATTTGTGATGATTATAGATGCAAGATGACAAAAATACATTCCTTAATGCTTTGTGTTTAAATTAGGTTAAATTTTCTTTAATGGCAAATTATCATCACTTAAAGCCCAGCAAAAAGTATACAATAAATCTTGTATGCATTAACACTTGTTCTATAAAACATATGGATAGCACAATTAAAAGCCCAGCCTGATTAAAAGATTAATCCCCCTGCCTCTCCTAGCCTTAGTGAGAGCCAAAGGAACCCATGTGTGTGACCATAGGAAAGTGTGAGTGCACTTAGACTTAAAATTGAGAAGTCACAAATAATCACAAGAAAATAATGGTTTCAGAGGGATATATTGAGAACATGATTTAGAGCAAGTAATGCTTTAAACTGCCTCCATTTAATCTCTAAAACATTTCTGTGAGTTTCTGTGCAGTGCGTGGTGGGCTGCATATGCTTGTTGTTGAATTAATCTTAAAGACACTCTCACAGCAGCAAACTGTAGAAATCATACCAGCAGCATCACAATGATTTACATTGATCAGTAGTGTAGGGGCTTAGTTCAGAATTTTTGTTGTTGATCAGATTGTCTTCCATGGCAGGGAAGAAATCGCACAGGCATAGTATCATTAAGATGCAAAGTTCATTCAAGCATTAAGTATAAGTGCTCACCTTCTAGAAGTAAAATTAAAGCCAAAGACAGCTTAATGGACTAATGGACAGCTTAATGGACTGTTGTATGGCAGACACAAGGAATGAAATGTGGGTGCTGCTGGTCACATCTAGATATAAAAATTCAGAATTTTATTTTCCTCCTTAAATAACTAAGTGAAAGGGGGAAAGTAAATAGATATATATTTAAAACAATATAAAATGACCTCATGTGGTTTATTCTGTTTTGAATTTTTCCTTGCCAGAAAGGTCCACAGAGATCAGAATCCTGCTTAACAAACAGCTGTTCCATTTATAAAGTCATCATAGCTACAGCTAAAGTGATACACCACAGGACAGGCAGTAATCAAAATTTGTGCTTATTCCAGGAGAATGCAGTAAAATTTAATATGGGTGAACAGATACGGTGTAGAACCAAAGCAGCAACAGTTATAACTGATATACAGAGAACAGGGTAAATAGTCTTTGTACTTGTTGGGGCATAAACAGGCCGTAAAGTACATCTGAGAAGACAAATCAGATCTTGCTAATTTGTTGAGTCACCAGCCTGGCCAAAATTTGCCCTGCAATGGAATGATCATCTAGACACAGCTTACCTTCAAATTTGACAGCAAACAACTTAAAAATTACAAGAATATGCAAGTAGAAATCTCAACTGAAAATGAAATGTGTGAGTAAAATTAAGCAGGCCAAAGGGTTGCTGCATGCCAGTTCTTCCCTGCATCATCAAAATTAATGAAGAGGAAAATAAATAATGCTACAGAGAAACAGAGGTAAATTCAGATGCTAGCAGGAAGATAGCTGATCTTTATGCATGGACATTGCTGTTTCCTGTAAATATTGATAAGACCAAATCTGAAGTGCTTGCTCCCAGCACTTACCTGAGTGGACCTCAGTGGGAGGGCAGAGAAGGATGGTCTCTGGCGTTGGACATGAGCACCAGAATATACCTCATTATTTAGTTCTCATGTTTTGAATATGGGCACACCAGCTGAATTGATTTTCAGCCCTTCCTGTGCTTTGCAGTTGATAGTAGGATTATGGAAATCCCAAATCACCAGCAAGCTGTCCTTGTCTGACTGCAAGGTGCTACATGGATACACTGTATCTGATGATAGTCCCTATATCTCTGGCCTTGCTGCTGGAACCCTTCAGGCACACACTGGGGACTCAGGGCACGTAACCAGTGCAGACTGGAGCACAGTCTTCTCAGATATGTAAAAAATAAGTAACTGCAAAAATATTCTACAATGCAAAAAAGATAAGAAGAGTAGGAAAGAAAATTAGTGCTATGTCTTTATCTTCAGATGTGAAGCATTTTGAGCTAGACTGAGCATCATGAGAAGAGCTTGAGATTGCAATTTTCTAATGAGACCAGATTAATGGCATGTAGTTTTTGTAAGATGTTAAATTGACAGGATGATCTGCCAAGCCAGATAATTTGCTCAGTGCCTCGCAATGTTTGTCCTTTATAATATTTAGATATCTGGCAACTGAATAACTTTTGCATAGCTGCTATGTATTGATCAGTTTGAGATACTCTTCTTGAAATCCACAGTCCTCTCAAGACCAGGATGGCTTCAAGAAAAGAACATGGGAGGGAAACAAGGCAAGAAATCTGATTTCCTATTTTACCCAGCTCACTTAGGCAATAAGGGGAGAAAGAATAATTCTAATTATGCTGCCAGCCCTAAAGTCAGAAACACAATGTGAGGACCCTACTGCAAGTGGAGGAAACAGCATGGGGTTATGTAATACAGCTGCCCTGTAATACAGCAGTCCTCATCTCCCAGGTCTTAAGCCTATTCCCAATGTTATTCCTAGACAGGATGCAGTGCTATGAAATGATGGCAGACTGATCCCACAGCATGTTCCTGTCATTCATCTCTGGGGACTATCTCTCTGGGATCAGGTCAGGTCCCCAGCAATCTTACCCATCAAGCAGCTCAACAGCCAGGGAAATGCTTCTCTAATTATCCTGCAGGTCTGTATTATTTTGCTTCCTCTGAAGACCTGTTCTTGGAGTTTCTTTCCTCTGACTTCTGCGATATTGCCATTCAACTGGGGAAACCAGTCTGCTTTGTGCTTTTGAAGCACAAACTGAACAAATAGGCAAAATCATGCTAATGTCCAGCAATTACCAATGTAAGATATCCCACTTTCCATAGTCATCAGTCCTGCAGTCCATAGCTAACCTATGCTTTTGAGCTAACAGCACGATATAATCTGTCTTCAGAGGTGACCAGACCTTCACAAGTCTATTGCTGGTGATGGCAAAGGGACGTTGACATTATGGTGACTTCTGAGTCAGAAATCATTAGCTGATCACTGTCTTCCTGGAACACAACAGCTGTGGACCAAGTCCTACAAAAAGAGGATGTGAAACTGAGAAAATACAACTGAGTTCTTTAGGGCTATGTGTCTTTGTTCTGCTTCATCTTTTGTAGTGCTCTGCACATTGTCTCCCACATTTCCTGGGCACAGCAAAAGTAGACTGCCATCTGCTAAAAACAGAGGCCAAAAAGGGCTTATGTGTACATCCCCTCTCGTGTCACACCTCTGCATCCTAGGCTGTAGAAGTGGCCAGTCACTAGTGTCGAGAAGCCACATGCAGAGCCAAGGCTGTAATCAGGTTAGCAAAACAGGGATACCGTCCTTGAGCTAATAGGTGAGTGTTGAGGGCTTCTCTGGTGGGAAGTTATTTGCTATCCTCAGCTCAATTGCAATTGGGGGAAACAATTTACTACTCCTTGCTCTGCTGTATTTGTTTAAGCGGAAAAGGTATGCTGCCAGAAGAGCACGTGACATAGACTCCCGACCTCTAGGTCCTACTGCAATTCAGGTTAGGTAAGTGGTGGTGAGGTTTCATAACTCTTACTGGGGACAGGCCAAGCAAACACTAGTCTTTCTATATGATATGGCATTACTCTATTACCTTCTATTATCCCAGGCCATAGCTTGTCTGCCTTAACTCTATCTCAAGGAATTTTCCTAGGATTCAACTTCATGCAGAAGACTGTATGAATTTCCTGAGCTTCATTGT
The DNA here is from genome assembly GCF_030463565.1 of Pelecanus crispus. Lineage (NCBI taxonomy): Eukaryota > Metazoa > Chordata > Aves > Pelecaniformes > Pelecanidae > Pelecanus > Pelecanus crispus. The sequence continues at coordinate 57,865,919 of NC_134676.1, forward strand.
TTCTTTTCCTCTTTCCCACTATAACTTTATTTCAAAGTGTTTTAAAGAACAGCATACCATCCTGAGCTCTGTCTGAATAAGATTTCTTCTGAGTGTATGAGGCTTTGACAAGGGCTATAAACCCCCTGTAGTCCCTTTTCATCCTGGCCCACAACAACATGCTGTTGAATTCAGTTCAGGATGTGTATATTTACATTACATGACTGAAAATATTCCTCTGCACAAGAGTGTCTGTTAGTTTGTCAGCTCATAGAGTCAAACACCTCTAGTTAGATAATATTAAGAACTCTATTAACTAGAAATTATAGCAGACCCAAATCCTCCCATTCAGACACTAGAAGGGTGATTTTAGGGACCAGTATCTGGACCAGACTCAAAATTTTACAGCTGGTTCTGTAGTCAGCTAGATTGATCTCTCAAACTTGGGCATACTTGGCCTGGAAAGCACAGATTCTGCTACAGGCTGATCTTAGGCCGCATGCTCTGCTGCTGTAGACTGCACTACCTCCCTTGTGAGCTGGATTTCTTTTCCAAGTTCTTGATCCCACAACCAGCTGAATGTTTCCTTGTCTCAGAGACAAAGGCACTCAGTACTTCAGAGCACTGAGCCCTGGTCTGACAAGCATGAATGAATTCTGCAGCAGATTGTGCTTTACTCTTCCACCAGCAGGGAGTCCAACAGGTGAAATTCTCCCTGGCAGCCAGTGAGACAGACACAGATCTCTGTGTGACTGTTCCCTGGCCTTCCTTTCATTTCAGAGCCTGTGACAATTAATAAAGAGCTGTATGAGAGGATATCCCTATTAGCCCCTCCTTAGGACTCACTTGCTCTCGACAATTCTTTTTTCTTGTGTACCATCTTTGGCTGGGATGGAGTTAATTTTCCTCATAGGAGCTTGTATGGTGCTATGTTTTGGATTTGTGCTGAAAACAGTGTTTAGTTACTGCTGAGAAGTGCTTACATGGTGTCAAGGCCTTTTCTGCTTCTCACACCACCCCACCAGCGAGTACGATGGGAGTACACAAGAAGATGGGAGGGGACACAACTGGGACAGCTGACCCAAACTGACCAAAGGGATATTCCACACCATATGACGTCACGCTCAGCAATAAAAAGCTGGGGGAAGAGGAAGGAAAGGGGAAGGTTTGGAGTTATGGTGTCTTCGCAAGTAACTGTTACGCGTGATGGAGCCCTGCTTTCCTGTTCCTGACTGAACACCTGCCTGCCAATAGGAAGTAGTGAATGAATTCCTTGGTTTGCCTTGCTTGTGTGTGTGTTTTTTGCTTTACCTATTAAACTGTCTTTATCTTAATCCACAAGTTTTCTCACTTTCACTCTTCAGATTCTCTCCCCCATCTGGCTGGGTGTGAGTGTGTGAGTGGCTGTGTTGAAGTTTAGCTGCCTTCTGGGGTTTACCCATGACAATCTGCCAACAGTAAGCTCTGGTCATTGTATCTGAGGAGAGGAGCTTTCAAACAAAACAGAAGTTAAAAGCATAAGACATGGACATATGCTTTTTTTGTGATGTTGCTCATTTTAACTTCTAAGTCAGCCCTCTGATTTCCAAGCAGATACTGTGACTGTTGTCTGCAGCCAGTTGTGGAACGACAGTAACAGTCTGGCAAACCACTGTTCCCTGGTTCTTCAAGCAATTTCAAAGGTGTTTTCCTGGGTAAAAACACAGCGCCAGACTCCAAAGCAGCTTCTTGTCTTGCTTGTCCTGGTGGAGAGTGGCACACACTGCTCACATCTTCTTCATCCAGTTGTATTAGTTCAATTCCTTCACCTGTGCAGGGTACCATGAAATCTAGCATGTGTGGCACAATGATCTGCCAAGCCTTGAGGCTCAGTATGAGTGTTTGTCCTGGTTTCGGCTGGGATAGAGTTAATTTTCTTCCTAGCAGCAGGCATAGTGCTGTGTTTTGGATTTAGTAGGAGAAGAATGTTGATAACATGCTGATGTTTTCAGTTGTTGCTGAGTACTGCTTATGCTAGTCAAGGACTTTTTCAGCTTCCCATGCTCTGCCAGGCGCACAAGAAACTGGGAGGGGGCACAGCCAGAATAGTTGATCCAAACTGACCAAAGGGCTATTCCATACCATATGACGTCATGCTCAGTATATAAACTGGGGGGGGTTAGTCGGGGAGCAGCGACCGCTGCTCGGGAACTGTCTGGGTATCGGTTGTCGGGTGGTGAGCAATTGCATTGTGCATCACTTGCTTTGTATATTATTATTACTGTTATTATTATTATATTGTTGTTATTATTATTTTACTTTATTTTATTTTAATTATTAAACTATTCTTATCTCAACCCAGGAGTGTTTCTCACTCTTACTCCTCCGATTCTCTCCCCCATCCCATCGGGGTAGGGGGAGTGAGCGAGCGGCTGCGTGGTACTGAGTTGCTGGCTGGGACTAAACCACGACAGTGTTAAAAAAAATAATTCCACAAGCAGCCTCATACACCTGATGGAATTGCCTACTCAGGACTGACTAAGAGGGGGCTTTATAGGCCTGCTTGTCTACCTGTCATTACGTTTTTCAAAAGTAAAAGATTTAGCTGGAAATGCTTAGATGCCTGCATGACTCAGGCATCAAAGTCCTGTTCCAGAGTTGTTAAGGTCCAGATCTTCAAAGGCAGACGTGCCAAGCTGTCATATACTTGAGAAGGAATTAGGCATACTGGGTAGGATTTCAAATGATGAATGCACAGCATTAAAATTCCAGCCTTCATGGAGCCCACAGGGCTTTGTGAAAAAGGCATTTTCAAACTAAAAAAGTAGCTTGCTACTCCTCTTTTCCATGGTTATCTATTAGTTTTCAGAATTTTAAAAAATCTGTATAGAGCACCCATTTCAGCAAAAATACAATTAAATGTTTACATTTTCTATAAATCATGTTTTAATGAGCTCTAACAAATTGAATATATAATGTTAGTTAACATATTCGTTGGTTTTAAACAGATTGAAAATTCAAGGCATGATTAAACTATTAATAACAAATGCCTGCAAAATGAACTGTGCTAAATTTTGGGAACTGGTCTTTGCCAGGCTCAGCATTATCATCAGAAGTGCAGTCTGCCCACCACTGACCTTTCTCCCTGTAAAATGTTTGTACGTTGCAGCACTGTCTGTCATTGTGAGATTACAGATGACCTTTTTCCCATAGACCATTTATGTTATTCATCTTACACAACGGACTTGGTCTGGGTGTGAATGATGGTTTCCCCATCCCCTACCCATTTTAAAAAGCTTATGAGAGCATGTTCGTCAGTTTTGATCACAGTTACATAAAACCTCACTTCTCTTGTTAAAAATATTAACTACCTGGTACAAAATATTTGCATCTTCTAAATCAGCAGAGATACTATTACAATTTCAATGAACACAGAATATCTTTGTTGCAGAGAAACATAGTGATGTTTTTATGTAGCTACTCAGCTGGCTCAGGAAGCTATGCAAAACATTCTGCATTCCCTCTCCATCACCTACCCACTCCTTACTAAGGATCAGCTTGGATTACACTGATTGAATTTCCCTCGGCACAATGTACATCCCATTCCCTATTTATTTCTGTTTCTGGCTTCTGCTGTGTTTTAGATACCTGGTGGTGATTATGGAAGGACATTGTGTGGGCTTCCCCTTCCCCTCAACATAAAAAAACTCTTGTGGATGCCTTTGGTGGAGCTGTGCATCTCCTTACATGGGAGTCTACAGTTCAGTTAATGAAATGTTACTAAATGGGAGGCTGAATCAGAAATATTATCAATCACGAACACACCTATAGATAGGAGTATGTAAAGCCATCATACACTTTCCTCTACTGTGGACAGACTTTACCTAAACCCATTAACCCTTTATGGATACATTTTCTTCATCAATAGAACAGAAATACCTTAGCCTGTGGACATACCTTACAGGAGGCTTTTGAAGCCACTGTTACTTTTCTGTGTGCTGTAGTAATAGAAATGAAGATCCTCAGTGCATGGCAGTTCACAGCCACTTGTGGTTTATGATAAATGCAACCAATCAGTAAATCAAAGGCTAGGATAAACCAAAAACTTGTCTTTATGGTATGCTTGATAAGCTGAAGGTTTGCCTTGAGCAACAAATGGTTGTGAATTGCCAGTGTTATACGAGAGATCAGTGCTTAGAAGACGTGTTGCCAAAACTGGTCTCTGTATTGGATGTAGTACCACGGAATACAACAGCAGGATGCAAAGAGAGGAGAGTTTACTGGTTGGAGCCTACATGAGCCTAACGTCAAACACAAGATAGCATCCTTCTTCATTAATAGTTATGCTTATTCCATGGACAGCATTCAATGAAAAAATGGGATATTTTGGCTCAGATTTTAAACAATTGATTAACCTCAGTAGCATATTAAAGTATTTCTCTGTCAATAGCTATAGGGCAGTATTTTCACAGAAAATATCTCATCATAAGAGAACAACTGTGGCAAATGCATGCACAAATTAGGCATGCAGCAACACTAGCTCATTTAAAATGCAGGTCCAGCACAGTATGATTCTCTGTCCCCTGACATTCTTCATGCAAAATGAGATGAAAACTGGTAGTTATTTTTATGAACTGTTCTTGTATTCCCACTGCCATTTTGTTGTTTAATGCTAGATGTGCACACAGCAGTCAGCCACACATGGCTGAAGACCTGGTCTCTTTATAAAAATTTATGAATGCTACAGTATCCACACTGATGTTATAGACCTGGGTAAGCCATCTGTAGTAATGTGGAAGTTAGCAGTTTTAACAGTCTTTCATGACTGCTGTTTGCTTTGACAGAATAATGTTTTGACAATTTTTGCTCCCAAATTAGGGGCTAAGCACCTTGCTAGACCACGTTCCTATCTTGCTGTATAGGGGAGGAGATGCAAAACACCTTCATCTGGCAGCAATTGCACTGTGCTCTGTAAATGGGAGGCAGCACAGGCATGGAAACCATGGGTTTAAAACCAAGCATAAGCTCAACATGCGTCACAAACATGTCCGAGCAGATACAATGCCACAGGCAGTACTGGCATCTGCTCACAGCACTGGAGCAGATGCTGTGGAGTGGAGTGAAGGAGGGAATGGAGTGGAGGAGGAGGAGGGAGTGGAGACTTTGTGACTTTGCAGGAAAGCTTGCAGACTGCTCTGAGCACTGGACTGATACTGCCTCTGCAGGCTCCCAGCTTCTGCGGCAGTCCATGGACCCCATGGGAGCTGGATGTCCTGTTTCTCAAAGATGCACTGGCCAGGACCTGCTTTGTCTTCAGCAAGCCCTGGAATCTCAGCATTTCCTGATGCCAGTCTCTAGGATAGGTGGTCCTAACCAGAGTTTCTGGAATCACATTACTATCTACATTTTCCTGCTTTCACAAGACTAAACTGTAAAAGACCCTGTTACTACTTTCTCTTGTGTGCTAACACCTGCACTATATCTACAAGTTGCCTCTATTAAGACATAGTTTTGCTTGAAGCAAGAAATCAGCAGGCTACAGGTCCCTTACCCAGAGCCAGAAAGACTCTTTGTTTCTGAACTAGTCCTGGATTGTGGTATACCCTACTACACTGAGACATAATTCAGTTTCAAGGCTAAGTCATTCCAAAGGCAGAGCAATCAATGGACTTATTAGCAGAACAATTCCCATTGACTATATTTTCAGTATGAACTGGAGTGCTTGGGGAATGAGGTATTTGGAGCAGACTTTTGTATCAGCCCTGCTGGACTTCGTGCAATGCCCATACATTGAAAGTTTATGCTGACTTCTACTGCAAAGGTGAAAGTGATTTGAGAACAGAGATGGCGAGCTGTAGGCAATCCAGGAGATTCCTGGAATGCATAGACAACTTCCTAAGCCAGGTAATAGACACCCCTACCCGAGAGGACGTGATACTGGATCTGATGTTCACCAATGCAACTGAGCTCATCGGTGATGTCAAGACTGGAGGCAGCTTGGGCTGCAGTGATCACGCGTTGGTGAAGTTCACGGTCCTGAGGGACATGGGAAAAGCGAGGAGTGCAGTCACGTCCCTAAATTTTAGGAAAGCAAGCTTCCAGCTCTTCAAGGAGTTAGTCAGAAGGACCCCCTGGGAGATGGTCCCAAGGGACAGGGGAACAGAACAGAGTTGGCAGATCTTTAAGGATACCTTTCATAGAGCACAAGAGTTATCAGTCCCCAAGTGTAAAAAATCAGGCAAGGAAGGGAAGAGACCAGCATGGCTGAATCAAGACCTGTTGGTCAAACTAAAGAGTAAGAGGGAACTGCACAGGCATCCCATTCGAAAAGTCATGGCAGTCAGGTGAAGTCCCTGGTGACTGGAAGAGGGGCAATGCTGTGCCCATTTTTAAAAAGGGAAGAAAGGAGGACCCTGGGAACTACTGACATGTCAGCCTCACCTCTGTGTCTGGGAAGATCATGGAGCAGATCCTCCTAGGAGATACGCTCAAGCACATGGAGGACAGGGAGGTGATTCGAGACAGCCAGCACGGATTCACCAAGGGCAAATCCTGCCTGACCAAGCCAGTGGCTTTCTATGAAGGAGTGACTGCATCAGTGGACAAGGGAAAAGCAATGGATGTCATCTATTTGGAATTCTGTAAAGCGTTCGACGCAGCCCCCCACAACATCCTTCTCTCTAAATTGGGGAGGTATGGGTTTGATGGGTGGGCTGTTCGGTGAATAAGGAATTGACTGGATGGTCACATCCAGAGGGTCGTGGTCAATGGCTCGATGTCTACATGGAGACTGGTGACAAGTGGAGTCCCTCAGGGGTCTGTACAGGGACCAGTGCTATTTAACATCTTCATCAATGACATAGACAGTGGGATCGAGTGCACCCTCAGCAAGTTTGCAGATGACACCAGGCTGAGTGGTGCGGTTGACACGCCAGGAGGACGAGATGTCATACAGAGGGACCTAGACAAGCTGGAGAGGTGGGCCTGGGTGAAATCTCATGAGGTTCAACAAGGCCAAGTGCAAGATCCTGCACCTGGGTTGGGGCAACCCCCAGTATCAGTACAGGCTGGGGGATGAAGGGATTGAGAGCAGCCCTGCAGAGAAGGACTTGGGGGTACTGGTGGATGAAAAGCTGGACATGAGCCAACAATGTATGCTTGCAGCCCAGAAAGCCAACCAAATCCTGGGCTGCATCAAAGGAAGCGTGGCCAGCAGGTCAAGGGAGGTGATTCTGCCTCTCTATTCTGCTCTGGTGAGACCTCATGTGGAGTACTGCATCCAGCTCTGGAGCCCTCAGCACAAGAAGGACATGGACCTGTTGGAGTGAGTCCAGAGGAGGGCCGCAAAAATGATCCGAGGGCTGGAGCACCTCTCCTACAAGGACAGGCTGAGAGAGTTGGGGTTGTTCAGCCTGGAGAAGAGAAGGCTGCGAGGAGACCTTATTGCCACCTTTCAGTACTCAAAGGGGGCCTGTAGGAAGGATGGGAACAATCTTTTCAGCAAGACCTGTTGTGACAGGACAAGGAATAATGGATTTAAACTGAAGAAGAATAGATTTAGACTAGACATAAGGAAGAAATTTTTTACAATGAGGGTGGTCAAGCACTGGAATAGGTTGCCCAGAGAGGTAGTGGAGGCCCCATCCCTAGAAACCTTCAAGGTCAGGCTGGATGGGGCTCTGAGTAACCTGATCTAGTTAAGGCTGTCCCTGCTCACTGCAAGGGGATTGGGCTAGATGATCTCTAAAGGTCCCTTCCAACCCAAAGCACTCTGTGATTCTATGACTGTATTTTATACATCCTATTATCTTTTATAATTGTTTCTTTATCCATCTCACATATTATTCTTACCTGTCTCCTTCTACATTCTCCACTACAGCTTGCAAGCAACTTCCTAACAGCCAGCACAAGCCTGCTTTTCCCTTTGCTTTCTTCACTTTTTAGAACACTTCCATTTTTCAAATTCATCCCAAATATCACTGGGCTCAGTGCAGTGTTTTCCTACCTATGGAAAATTCGAGACAAAATTTTTTTCATCCTTCTTTTTCAGATTTATCACCTAGCTTTTTCCAGCCTTTATTACTATTCATAATTATTTATACCCTTTTTAATGGCAGCGGTCCCATCTGCAGCTGGTCTCATCTCTACCCCTTCCAAAGAGCGTGTCACCTATATTAGGCTCTTCTTTGTGACAAGAACCTTAACTCAGAAATCCCTGTATTGCCAAAATGTTATCTATACAATAAAAAACATTAAGTCTCAGGAATATCCTGTCCATGATGCCAATTACCCCAAGAGTCCAGTACTCTCTGACCAGGTTACTTTAGGTATTCCCCAAGCTTCATGGGCACATTGCTCTGGCCCATCTCCTCTGAGCCTTATTCTGTGGTATGGGTTTGTTGGTCAATCACAATGGGAATATGCTAAAAGCGCAGACAAGGGAGGGCACCCCTGTGAACCCCTCTAACCTGTGGACACTGTCTCTTCCCCCAGCCCTTGGTACCATGTGTGGCACACCACTGCTGTACGGAGCAAGCGGGGATGACGTCGTCAGTTCGAATTTTAAATGCCAGTAAAGCTTAATTTCTTACTGCTTTTTTTTTTTCCCAATATAAACCAAATAGAAATAGAAATTTTCCTTCCCACATCCCAAGGAATATTCTTGCACGTCCCTGGTTTTCCTTTTGGTGGGAAGTGTGTTTCTATTGGTGAACCAGAACTAGAACACTAGAACTAGTGTTCCCACCTTGGTTTGCTTGTATATGACTTTATGCAAACTTGGAAAGCTCTCAAATTATATGAAAAATCTCAGATTTCTCAGAATCTGAGATTGATTGTGATGAGAAGCCATGCAAAACTCCTGCTTTGACTGGTGAAAGATAAACTCAGTCTGGTATTTTGCTGTAAAAACAGGACAGGACAACTCAAAAGGGTTTCTTATTGAGACTTTATTTCTAGATATCTGATACTCTACTCACTGGGTATCTAGCGTGTCTACTTTCTGTAGTCTATCCCACAGTGGAGATCCAGCCTGTCACCTGCAGAGGCAGGATTTGGGCTGGAGGTGCAAGTCAGGCAATGAGGGGCTGCTGGGATTTGGCCATGCAGTGGCCTTGGCATGGCTGGAGCAGAGGCTGCTGCCAGTATGGCCATTGGAAACCATGGGTGTCGGAAGGGAGACAGCACAACTGAGAAGGCTTGCAGAGCTGCTGTGCCTGGCTGCAGGGATGGAAAGGCGGGAAGCCCCAGCCCTGGTGTGCAAAGTGTCAAATTTTGTATGGAAGGTATGGTGTGGTTTCATGAAGGAGCAGCTGCAGCAGAAGCAGCCTTCTGGAGACAAGATGGGGCCTGGATGCAGTGTGGTGGTAAAAGGGAGGGGACCTGACAATTGGCCTTTTCCCTGCATGCTGCTACAGCAGGGTCTGAAAGCGTCAGAACGGCTGCCTGCAGAGATGGACAGGCAGTGGTGATGCAGGGAGTTGCTTGAGCACGTTGCTGTTAGGTGTAGACTTGCTGGGTACAGCTGTTGGCATGTCCTCCTGTAGAGCTCCTGTGAACAGGTCATCCAGCTGCAGTTGCCTGCCCAGGCTGCACACATGGGCTTCTTCTCAGGTGGTTTTATTTCAAATCTGGGTCCTGTGAAAATGCAGCTTGTTGCAAACTCTTTGCTTGCACCTTTTGAGCAGGTGGGGATAATCTCTCTTAAAGATGGGGCTGTAGTAGAAGAGTAACTAAAAAATCCAAAAGAGGAAGAGTTAGTTCCCAGCATTTTGAGATGGGAGAACACCAAGGTAGGAGAACTGAGCATTGTAATGGCAAAAGACCAATGTGGGTTTTGAAAAGGTCTATTGGGCATTTGAAACCTAAAGATTAAGCTGACTAAAACATACGGTTCTTTAAGTAATGACGAGTCTTGTGGTTTCACCTGAGAAATGCCTTAGGAAGAAATTAATCTCAGAACGTTTCCTGCCATCCTGTCATGGTTTAACCCCAGCAAGCAGCTAAGCACCACACAGCCACTCGCTCACTCCCCTGCAGCAGGATGCGGGAGAGAATCAGAAGGGTTAAAGTGAAAAAACTCATGGGTTGCGATAAAGACAGTTTAATAGGTATAGTAAAAGACACACGCAAGCAAAGCAAAACAAGCAAAGTGAAACAAGAAATTAATTCATTACTTCCCATCAGCGAGCAGGTGTTCAGCCAGGAACAGGAAAACAGGGCTCCATCATGTGTAACAGTCACTTGGGAAGACAAAACTCCATAACTCCGAATGTTCCCCCTTTCTTCTTCTTCACCCCAGCTTTTTATTGCTGAGCATGACGTCATATGGTATGGAATATCCCTTTAGTCAGTTGGGGTCAGCTGTCCTGGCTGTGTCCCCTCCCAAATTCTTGTGCACCCCCATCCTACCCACTGGTGGGGTGGTGTGAGAAGCAGAGAAGGCCTTGACTCTGTGTAAGCACTGCTCAACAATAATGAAAACATGCCTGTATTATCAACACTGTTTTCAGCACAGATCCAAAACATAGCCCCATACTAGCTCCTATGAAGAAAATTAACTCTATCCCAGCCAAAACTAGCACACATCCTCATCTCCTCCATTGCCAGCAATTATTTTATTTGAACATCAAGCTCTCTTTCCAGGATATTCTCAGAGTCAGTTCATGTGCAGGAGAGCTGGTGTACCTTGCTCTGAGTCTGTGAGAAGTTCATCAAGCAAGTAAGATATTTCAGAGTCACATTGCACTTGCTGAATCCATACAGGTTGAGCTGACAAATGAAACTTTTCATACTCTCAGTTTCAAAAACTCTCCAAGGTCCTCTCCTTGCCAGCACTTCTTTCTCCATCAATTGCAATACAAATTCCATCATCAACCCACCAAATGCACTTAAAATGGTGACTTTCAACAATTTTCCAGAGCTTCTTGGGAAAGCCAAGGGATGAGAAGTCATTAGCTTCACCAGAGCTCTCCTCAGAAGAAATGCAAGGGACTGTTTTGGTCCTGTGGTCACTGCTGCATGCTTGGAAATCCTTTTCTTCCATTATAGACACTAGAGCAGCATCACAAGCTGCTCTTTTATCCTATCCTTGAGGGACAAGAGAAGTTGAGTCTGTCAACTCAGCCAGCTCATCCAGAGCAGAAGCACATAATGTTTCTGCTCGAGATGGCTCCCTTTGACACTCTTGTCTGGGTTCAATGAAAGGGGTGCTCAGCCATTTTCCTGAGCAGCTGGACTTGGTCCTGCCAGACAGCAAGCACCAATGAACTGGCACTGGCTGGCTGCAGGTTCTGAGGGGAAGCTCTCAAACGTCACTGTGACAGCTGTGCTGCGTGGCAGTGACATTGTAGCATGGCATCAGTGTCCTGGTGTGATGGAACAGTAACAGAAGGAGCTGTTGAACAGGACCTGTTTGTGATTTCCAGAGCTGCAGCTCTTTGGACTCTAGATCCAAACAGTAAATCCAACTGTGTTGAAATTTTATAGGCAATGACAGGGCAATGCTCTGTCCAGTTGCCTCTAGAAGCTGGTGCCCACAGAGGAAGAGGGAAGGCTGCAGCATTAGGCATCAAAGTGCCCCATTCCTGACGTTTTTCAGTTGGGCACCTCTCCCACATGCAGAAATGTCCTTGCTCTCTTTATTCTTCTGATGGCTTCTGAGCTCCTCCTTGAGAGCCTTGGTAAAGAGTTGTGCCGGGAAAGGTTGGGGCGGCAGCCAGTGCCTGAACTGCTGGGTTTGTGGAGTTGCTCTGCTGGACATTGCTTTATCTTTGCCGTGTGGTGCCCTGAATAGCTGCCTTCTGGCCTCCTGTATTTCACTGTGTGTTCTCCAGCTGTGTGAAGAAATCCATTTACCCAAACACTGTGGGTCAAAAGACATAAAAACCTCTCCCTAATTCCGCCCCATTCCTTCTCTAGATTAACAAGGGCTCTGTAATTTCAGTAGCACTCCTTCTGTACTGGACAGTCCCTGTACCCTGGTGATGTTATCGATTTCAGCAGTCTCCCAGTGGCTGCTCTGTGGGACCAACTGGAAGTAAAACACTAAGTACATTTTGCAAATGATAGAAATGAGAGATATGCACCACAACCCCACATTCCTCATTTCATTGAATAGGTTCCTGTGCTTTTATGTGATATTTAAAATTTAGAAAGCAAACAGAATCAATAATTCTAAGTCAACACCCTGTCTACTGGACCAAGTGTCTTTTTCTGCAGAGGAAAGGTTTGATGTAGAGCCGGTGGGAATCAGCGATTCTGTTCCCCTCAGCATTTGGATCAGGTCCTGGTTTACAAAACCCTGGCCTAAGAGGACAATAAACCTTTGGACACTTTGGACAGAGCTAAGCAACGGGAGTTTAGGCAGAGGAAGGAGGGTCTTCTCCAACTGCTGAAGAACCTGGGAAGGGCTGTTCCAGGCTGTCACAAGGAACAAATCAGCTGGACTTTGCTGCTACCTTGCAGGGCTGTTCAACTCAATGATTTGGAGAAAAAGGGCTGTGTATGCAGGCTGAGAAAGTGTGGGTGGACAAGCAAATAGGAGACAGCTAGAGACAGACTTGTACCAGCTACTGCAACAGTGACTAATACAAGAACTGTATAAAAATAATAGGTACTATCAAGAACTAGTACAAGTAACTTGCCTGGTGGATTGGCTTTGGTACTGAAGTATATTGTGCACATGTGACTGATTAGAAGAAATATTGAGGAAGAAGGCTTTGGCTGTGGTCTGGGAGAATGTCTTCTCCAGTACATCTTTCCTGTGGTGGCTCACAAGAAAGTTGTTCTTTGTGTATTTCCTTATTCAAGCAGAGTCTGGGAAATACCATGAGCATGTTCAAAACATTTGTACTTTCATCCAGCTCTATAGCCAACCTGCCAGACTGTGTTGTTTGTTCTCATACTTGTTCTTTCCTGTATTCATCAATTTTTTTCTAGGTGTCTTCCAGCAGTATTTGCTGCTAACAAATTAATGTGCTTCAGATTGTTTTCCTGCATGATCAGCCATTTTTAAGGGCAGGAGGAAGAACAAGGGTTTCCACAATGGTACATTTTTTTTGTCTCTCACGGTTAAGTACAAAACCTGAAAAGAGGGTGGTGGAGATTAATATGAAGTTTAGTGACATTTTGTAAATGTTATGGACCGAGAATTGCATGACTCAAAACATTGCTGAACAAATGGTATAAGTTTGTTTGCATGTTCTGGATGCTTCGTTTCTAACTGTCTGCTAAAGGTGATGACGTCACACTGTCATTAGCTCATCTCTCAAGGCACACTATACCCTTAGTGCAAGGTTTATCATTCGCAGTAGTGGGCATGCATCCCTGCTTCCAATAGTCTTCTTGATAATTTTAAGTTGTTTTGGCTCAGCTTGGATCTGCAATGGTGTTTCAACAATGTGCAGATGATAAAGTCTATAGGGTTCAGAACATCTGTGTGTTATCAGAATGAACAGTTCAAAAAGGTGTAGCTCTTTGTTGGGCTCTTGCTAACACAGCTTCTCCTCAGAACATAACCTATGCATGTGAAAGGATGGTGATTTATACCTTCCTGAACTTCTGCAAAATAAGATTAAACTGGAGTGGCTAACATGGCATATTAGCAAAGTTGTGACACCTGCTCTTACAAGTCTGCCAATGTGTCATGCCAGCAGCAGGACAATTGTTGACTCAGCACATTTTTGGTCTTCACCACAGGCAACAGACAGAGCTTGCTTTACCACTACTCTAATCTCCACATGACCTATCACAATGTCACATACAGCCAGTCTTTACTTTTACCTAAAGGTGAGTAACAAATGAGCTGGACGACTGTGAAGAATCTTTTTCCTTCCCTGACAGATGAGAGATTGCAAGAATTGCATACTGCCCTCTAGGAAGGAAGTGTGCTGGAAGCCAGAGCCTTGGTAATGAAGTGTTTTATTGCTGTCCCTGATTGCAGCAGCAACTCCTTGTGCTGAAAATATATGTATATATTTTCAGCTGAATCACGTCCCTCCTCAGACATGTCTGCTTATTTTTTGCCACAGTGCAGGGCTTTTAGACATTATGGATTACTGCAGAAACAATAGAAATTGTGAAATCAAGCCTGCCCAGAGCAGCTGGATTTATGCGCATCATGCAAGTCCTGAGGTCACATTATCAGAACCATCTGGGAATGGAGCTCCTAAAACACCCACTGGCTTCATATGGGAACTATGAGGTGCTTTGAAAGCAGGAGTTTCAGGTCAGACCTTCATCACCTATGCATCTCCCAATCACCATACTATATTCATCCTCACAAGGCTTGCACAAGATTGTATAGTGACATTGTCCTGCCCAGCACAGCAGGCTAGGTGGTAATGCAATGGAGAGAACCCAGCTTTCACTCCTGGAGACAAATGTGTAACAAACAAACCAAAACATTTCACCTGTCTACAGAAGATGAACTAAACCCTGATTTCATATTACATGTACCTCCCCAAAACGGCAGATCTCTGTCCCATACCCATCACCCGTCTTCTTCCTGAATCTCCAAGGAGACATACCACATATCAAGAGGTGCATGTGGCGGTTTTATGTATCTGCATATACAGAAGAAAGACAAAGTACATGAGATAATGATCTCAAGTTCTGACAGGTCATCTAAAATTCACAGATCCCTAGGTGTTTACAGCCCTAAGAGCTCCAATTTTAATGTGCAGATGCTGGATGAGAATCACAGCTTTAATGGAGGGAAAGAAGGAAAAGCTGCAAATGTGCTGGTTATACAGCATAAAATATCTGGATGGTGAGAGATCCATCATGTCCATTAGTTTAAAAAACCTTGCAACTTCATGAAAGAATCATGATTTTGAACATCTGGAAATGGCAAAATGGGCCATCTCTCCTCTTCATCCCTTCTCTCTCGTCAAGGGGACAACTTGTTTATCTTGGACAATACTCTGGTCTTTACTCAACCCTCTCTATCCCTACCTCACACTTTATTTTACCACACTGGCTTCCTCTCCAGGCACATCTTCCCACTGTTCCACCACAAACCATTGTCTTATGCATTGTTCATCATATTCACTGACAGGCTTCCTGGGAGAAAAACTGTTTTTCTTAAAAGCTCCATGTTCATTATTTATTTTAATGATTTACTCTTTTAATTACAGTAATATCTGTAGACTCCACTGATAGGTGTGCTGTGTTAGGTGCTGTACAAATGCCCGTCAAAGATCTTGCAACTGGAACAGTGTAGTGTAATATTAATCAGCAGATCTACCAACAACTGCAAACTTGTTTAAAGCTGAGCCCTTCTAAATAGGAAACATAAAGTTCTAGGTAGAAGACATAAAGCTCTTTACCTGAGGAGGTTATCAAAGCCAGAAGACACCAGCATCAAAGATTAGGGGTCCCTAGTGAGGCTTGATCAAACACACAGTACAGTGCAGCAGTGTGTTTCCTTGATTTCAAATGCAGTGACTGGGGAGGTGCTTTTCTGGTAAACTGCATAGGTTGGAGAAGGAGGAAACAGGAACAGAAGCAGCACTGTACAGAAATGCTGCACACTTTCAGGCACAGAACTCTTTGATGGTGGCTGAGCAGACTTGGAAGTTGTGAGAAAAAAACCTCCATGAGGCAGCATGTTATTCTTGTGACAAGCAGCTTTTAGTATCATTATCCATAATAACTAGGACTACAGTGGATACAGCTAGTTCAGCTGCTAATTTCTCTTACTAATGAAAATGAAGTTCTAAGAAAGGTCAGACAGCCAGGGTGATAGACAACACAGACAGGCAACTGGAAGTGCCCAGTAATAAAGTGATATAGTTTTAAATAAGGAATTTAAAAGGTATTAGCCATCTTTCCAATTAACCGTCAATCACTTATTGGGTTTCGGACAAAAAAAGTTATTGTTTTCTGACAAATGTATTGAATTTCTTCACACAATCAAATAACAAGGAAAAGTATGGAGCCTGTTTCCAATGTGAGGCAGGAATAATGATCTGAGGCTGAATGCCACAGTTAATGGTGAAAGAAAAATTTAGAGGTAAGAAGCTGCTGAAATTGTTTTCAGTGGTGCACACATGCAAGGAAGGAAAGACTTGCTAGGCAGGGATGAATATCTATAACAGAGGAGTTTAAATTACAGCACGAGCCATGGGTGAAGGCTCTCATGGAATCACAGACTGGCTGAGGTTGGAAGGACCTCTGGAGGTCATCTAGTCCAACCCCCCTGCTCAAGCAGGGCCACCTAGAGATGGATGCCCAGCACCATTTCCAGATGGCTGTTGAAGATCTCCAAGGAGAGAGACTACACAACCTCTCTGGGGCAACCTGTGCCAGTGCTCCGTCGCCCTCATGGTAAAAAGGCATTTCCTGATGTTCAGATGGAAGCTCCTGTGTTTCAGTCTGTGCCCATTGCTTTCTATCCTGTCACTGGGAACCACGGAAGAGCAGCTGGCTCCACCTCCTTCCTCCCTTCAGATATTTGTACATGTTGATAAGATTCCCCCCAAGCCTTCTCCAGGCTGAACAGTCCTAGTTCTCTCAGCCTTTCCTCAGAGGAGAGAAGCTCCAGTCCCTTAATCGTCTTAGATACCTTTTGCTGGACTTTATCCACCCTATCTTTCTTGTAATGGGGAGCCGAGAGCTGGACCCAGCACTCCAGATGTGGCCTCACCAGTGCTGAGTAGAGACGACAGATCCCCTCCCTTGACCTGCTGGCAACACTCTTCCTAATGCAGCCCAAGATACATTCTTTGCTGCAAGGACAAAATGGTGGCTTGTGGCTGTCAACTTGGTGTCCACCAGGACTCCAGGTGCTTTTCTGCAAAGCTGATTTCGTGTTTGTCAGTCCCAGCATGTACTGGTGCATGGGGTTGTTCCTCCCCAGGTCTTTGTACTTCCATTTGTTGAACTTCAAGGTTCCTGTCAGCCCATTTCTCCAGCCTGTTGAAGTCACTCTGGATGGCAGCACAACCCTTTGGCATACAAGCCACTCCTCCTGGATTTGTATCATCTGCAAATTTGTTGAGGGTACACTCTGCCCCATCATCCAGATCATTAATGGAGATGTTCAACAAGGCCAAGTGCTGGGTCCTGCACTTCAGTCACAAGAACCCCATGCAATACTACAGGCTTGGGGAAGAGTGGCTGGAAAGCTGCCTGGCCGAAAAGGACCTGGGGATGTTGGTTGACAGCCAGCTGAACATGAGCCAGCAGTGTGCCCAGGTGGCCAAGAAGGCCAACAGCATCCTGGCTTGTGTCAGGAACAGTGTGGCCAGCAGGAGCAGGGAGGTGATTGTCCCCCTGTCCTCGGCACTGGTGAGGCCGCACCTGGAATACTGTGTCCAGTTTTGGACCCCTCAATAACGAGACAGACATTGAGGTGCTGGAGCATGTCCAGAGAAGGGCAACGAAGCTGGTGAAGGGTCTGGAGCACAGGTCTTATGAGGAGGGGCTGAGGGAACTGGGGTTGTTTGGTCTGGAGAAGAGGAGGCTGAGGGGAGACCTTATTGCTCACTACAACTACCTGAAAGGAGGTTGTAGTGAGGTGGGTGTTTGTCTCTTCTCCCAAGTAGTTAGCAGTAGGACAAGAGGAAATGGGCTGAAGCTGCACCAGGGGAGGTTTAGGTAGGATATTAGGAAAAATTTCTTCACGGAAAGGGTAGTCAAGCATTGGAACAGAGCTGCCCAGAGAGGTGGTGGAGTCACCGTCCCTGGAAGTGTTCAAAAAACGGGTAGATACGGCACTTTGCGACATGGTTTAGTGGGCATGGTGGTGTTGGGTTGATGATTGGACTGCTGATCTTAGAGGTCCTTTCCAACCTTAATGGTTGCTAGTTTTTACTTTCATTATAAATAATCCAGCCACCAAGCCAAGAAACGTGAAATTACTACTCTACCCTTAATTGGTTTAGTGATGGACTTGGTAATGTTAGGTTAATGGTTGGACTGGATGATCTTAAAGGTCTTTTCCAACCTAAACAATTCTATGATTCTATGATTCTATGAATTCTTTTGCAGCAGTGAACTTTTTATGTCTGTCTGTCTGATTTCCCATCCAGTATACATCATTTTCCTTTTATTTCCTTCCTTTATTTGTTTTTCTTCCTATAAAAGACATATCCTGGAATAAGATCAGCCTGAAGAATCTACCAGAAAGACTCTATGTTCTTGATAAGAGTTCAGATAGTGGTGTACAATGACACAGGAAAGATAAAATTAAGCAACAAATACCAAGATGCCTGTCAATTGTCATGAGACTCTGAAGACAGCCTGCTCCTGGTACCTGGGAGAGTACCATCACACCTTTCTTCTCCTCTTTCACTGATACCAGGGTCTTAGAGTCTGTCATAAAATCTAGTTTATGCTGCTTGTGTTGGAAGTTGAGTGAAATCTTCTCCAGGCCTGGTTCCACTGATTTGACTTTCCATATGGGAAACATCTTTGTGCAAGGACAGAATTTGCAGAATTCTCTAAATCCAGTGTCGATCAGCCCTCACCTGCAACATAGAATACCCATTTCTCTGCCATCTAGAAGAGGCCACAGATGTTCCACAGACTACTTATCTCTGCCAAGAAACACGTTTGAATATCCAGCACATCAAGGTTGACAGCAGACCTGTGGTTTCTTAGTGCCATCAGGAAATCATCAGCACTGTATTAACAGTAAAGTTTATTCATACTGGCAGAGGAAGCCTGGAATGGTAAAGGCAATGTGCATTAGGGAATGAGAATTAGGTTCAGGACTTAGGGTTACAGGAACCATTGAGGCATGAAGTACTGAAGCAAGCAGATGTGAAGTCAGTATCTGGTGTTTCTACGGCATGGCAGCTACAAATGCAAAGTACACCTGGGGAAGTGATGAAATAGTTAATCCTGGAATCCATTTAAAAGCACATGAAGGACATGTTCATTGCAAGTAGTCAGCATGGATCCATCAAGAGGAGGTATCAGGATGTACCAATGCATGCAGGATTCATGCTGCATGCATTGGTACTCTGGTAGGTGCACGCATCCACTCTGTTGCTTGTGAGTACACAAGTATCACAGCTTTGGACACCACCCCCCAAGTTCTCTAGTTTAAAGCACTATTCACGAGGTCAGCCAATCTGCCAGCAAAGATTCTCCTTCCTCTTCTAGGTAGGTGGATTCCATCTCTCACCAATAATCTGTATTCATCAAAGAATGTCCTGTTATCATAGAAGACAAAGCCCTGGCAATGATACCAGCCACAAAGCCAGGTGTTGATCTGCATAAAGCATTGACTTCTGCAGGGTCATGCCTTCACCCCTATGTCTGGCAAAGGAGAAAGAGCATCTGAAGTCCTGCTTGACCTTGCCCAGGTTATGGTTTACTGTGTCACTGGTGCACACATGGAAGAGAAGTAGGGGATAGTAGTCTGCTTTTTACCATTTGTGGCAGTCTCTGTGACATCCCAGGTCTTGGCCTCTGGCAACCAGTAAATTTCCCTTGACTGTGTATCAGGCCATCAGATGGGTGCCTCAGTGCCTCTCAGCAGAGTCACCCACTGCTAGCACTTGCCACTTCCCATTGCACCTTTTAGTGTGTGCAGCTGGTGCAGTTTCTCCCTATGAGTCTTGCTCATTTGCTTGATCCACTGCCAAGACTTTGTATCTGTTGCTGGTTGGTACATATGATGAAATGGGCGTAAGTGATACACTGTTGCCACGAGTTACCAGAGAGCATGTGTCCTGGTTTCAGCTGGAACAGAGTTAATTTTCTTCCTAGTAGCAGGCATAGTGCTGTGTTTTGGATTTAGGATGAGAATAATGTTGATAACACACTGATGTTTTAGTTGTTGCTAAGTACAGCGTATGCTAGTCAAGGACTTTTCAGCTTCCCATGCTCTGCCAGGTACACAAGAAACTGGGAGGGAGCACAGCCAGAGTAGTTTATCCAAACTGACCAAAAGGGTATTCCATACCATATGACACCATGCTTAGTATATAAACTGTGGGGGGCTGGATGGGGAGCAGCAATCGCTGCTCAGGAACTGTCTGTGTATCGGTCTGCGAGTGGTGAGCAATTGCATTGTGCATCACTTGCGTTGTATATTATTATTATTATTATTATTATTATTATTATTATTATTATTATTTTACTTTATTTAAATTATTAAAATGTTCTTATCTGAATCCAAGAGTGTTTCTCACTCTTACTCCTCCAGATCTCTTCCCCATCTCATCCGGGTAGGGGGAGTGAGCGAGCAGCTGCGTGGTGCTTAGTTGCTGGCTGGGGCTAAACCATGACAGCATGGCACTCCATTCTCCAAGGTGCTGTCTTTTCGCTATTGATGCTCATTGTCTGATAGTCCTTGGAGGTCAGTGCCACAGGGGGCTAATATTTCTTTTTTAAATGCCTTGAATAATACTAATAGAGTGTAACCTGCTGGCTTCCTGCTGCAGCTCCCCCACCCGCTGCCTGAGTGACTCCACCAGAGCACACCTTGCACAGGTGGAGCTTCCACCCTCCTCTACCTAGGATTGTGGGGCACAGACTTTGCAGCTCTCCACCTGTACAGCAGGTTCCCTGACAGGAAGCTCCCTGTTTGCACACCCTGTTCGCAGCATTCCTGGTCACAGGCACTCTTTCAGGGCTGCTTTTATGCAGCTTCCTGCAGTTTGAACTGGCCACAGGGACCACTTTCACCACCCCACTCTCACCTGCCCCTCATGCAAGACCAGTCGCCTGCTGGCCAGTCCCTCCACACACACAGTCCAGGGGTGTCAGGAGCCCAGAAACCCTGTTAGATCCTTGGAGATCTCACAAGCCTTGCACTCCTCTCGGCATGCAGCAACACCTACATACTGCTGCTGCTGCCACTGCTGCTAGCATCGGCTTTCCGCGGTTTGAACTGGAATTGGGAAGTGTCAATCCCTTAAACGCTTTAGAGCAGATTTACTTAAGGCTTGACCTTCAAGTGAATCTCAACTATGAATTAGTTGCACCACAGTGTTCTGGGTGACAGGATGGAAAAAGGTCAGTGCAAGCAAAAATATCAGTGTCAGATGTTTAGACATAAACAAATGGCACACACTTTATAAGGTGCTGATTTGTCAAAATGCCATGTGGAAGAAAGGGATGAACTTTTCTAACCTAAGACAGGAGAAGCACAGACACACAAGTACCTGTGAGAAGGAGATGTAGACATATAGGGTGACACACAGTTCCTACTGTCTGAACAGCTTATATAATTCACATAAAAAGACTTTTTTAAACAAACAAACAAAAAAGAAAACCACTAGTCCTGATTTTTCATTTTAACCTCTTTAAGTCAAGAGCAAGTTCTTCCCCCAGTGCACCTTACAAGATTTCTTGGTCCCAAAAATTAATATTGATATGTATCTGTTCTGCTGGAAGAGGACTCTGCAGCACAACCACAGCAACATGTTACACAGGACACATGCTAGACTTGCTGCTTCCTCAGGTAGCTGTTTCACAACTGACAGTAGACAGTTTCTCTGTCCACAGCAGAGAAACACTCCATCCCATAGCACAGCTAGTATGCTGTGATGACACCACTGCATCCCTGACTAAAAGGAGTTTTTTGTGTAATCAGTGAAGCTTTCTGTTAGAGTGATGCCTCCTTCAGCAGGGCAGTGGAGGGAGGCCTCCCCTGGAGGCAGCTCAAACACCATGTTGTGCTGCTTTGAGGTTCATGGTCCAGCACATCTTAGGTGATTGCCCTAACCACTTGTTACCGGGCCAAAGGAAGGACAGGAAGAGTTTCCTCTTTCCTCCACATCTGAAATAAAATCTGCTTCGAAGGACAGGAAGAGTTTCCTCTTTCCTCCACATGTGAAATAAAATCTGCTTCTGTAAGGCTGGTCATATAGGTCTACCTCCAGAGGAGACCTGGTCCTAATTCCAAGTGCACAATGGAACCTCTCTACATTTCTCCCTCTCACCTTCAACAAGTTGTCTTAAACCCAGCGAAGAGAAAGGACAGTCATTCTTAATATGTCTTGATGGCTCACTCTGGGCAGCTGCTCACTCAGATTACTGGATTGCTGTAACTCCCTGCTCTCAGGCAGCAACAAGAACGCGACTTTACCAAAAGGGAAGGAAGCCTGCAGCTGAGGGTGACAGCAAGGCAGATGAGGTGCAGTGTCCTCACTGACAAGAAGTCAGGAGGTCAAGTCAGCAAGTGAGGATCAGGTCTGGAGACCCTAACAAGGGTCAGACACACTCCAGTGATTATTAGCAAGCCATCATGATGAGGCAGGTCCGAGGCAGGACCAGCAAACCAAATCAGCAGTTCATGATCCAGATCAGAATTAGGGAAGTATGAAGCCAGGCACAGACATAGTGGTGAAACAGCTGCACTCATTCAGATTTCTCTGTATCCCAAGGCCTGGATTGTGACTAAAAAATGAGTGGACTGGGCTAGGGGAAGGATCTGACTGAGACGCAGGTCCTGGAGGTTATGGAGGGCTCTGAGGGTGGCTTACACTTGTATGATCATTTCAGAGTACATCTGTACTGGTGAAAAAATGCCTTCTTCCTCCCAAGACCTGCTAAACCTGTAAAATCATAGGTCATTCCTGATGGTCAGTAGTAAGATGGATGGGCTCCTTGGGTACCCCACTTTTTCTTCTGCTTCTTTCAAGTACTCTCTCATGAATGGCTACCACACCTAGCACTAAACCAAAGATTTCAAGTGGCACAGAGTAGTATATGCCCTCACAAGACTCATTCTCATCCTCCTTTTGTCCTATGATGAGAATTTTGCAGTCTGCAATCAGTGCTGTTTTCCCCAAGGCCCTGCAGAGATGGAGGTCTGTCCTGTATGCTGACTGCAGTATGTGCTGGTAGGACACACAGGGTGGGTTCTTGATTAAGACATTTCTTTCCTTAGGGAGCATTTATGGGCTGTGGTTGTTCCACAGATAAAATGACCTCTCTTGGATGCTCTGGCTTCAGCATAAGACTGAAAGTGTCTGCTAATATTTTGCTTTATAGACCATTCTCAAGTAGAAATGGTCAGAATTGCACAATGCAGCCAGGATGTGCCATGATCTTTGTCCATGAACTCTTGGACTGCTGTATCTTTCCTTTGGCTGTTAAACTTTACAGGCTTGCGCACAGAAGCCAGCATGTGACTGAGGTGTCACATCTGGGGGTATGAGGCACAAGCTTCCCTTCTGCACCTGCTGAGCTTGTTTTGCAATGTTGAGGGGTTATCTGTTGGTCACAGTAGTCAAGACTACTTCCATTAGTAATCTCCAGCTCCACTGTTAATTGCAAAGGCTACACAAAAGACTCCCTGTGTTTAGACACCTCTAGGACAGATCTCCCTCTCTGAAGTTCCCCTCTACAAGATATGCTTTCTTTGTGTCTGAGGCTTATCCTCCTGTGTTTGATATACAATTTGATAATTGCACATTTTGACTGTGCAGGCATTTTTAACGGGGGTTCATTCTGCATAAAATCCATAAACTTCAAATTAACTCCTTACAACAGAAACATCTCTCAGGAGACTGAGGTGTGTTCAGCTGGCTCTTACTTTTGTTTGGTGGGGTTGGGTTGTCCCTTCCAAGTTTTTCATTGCTGTTTCCATTGCTATTGCTAGTGCTGTTCCTGTGGGATGTGTCAAGTTCAGCTTTGCCAGTGATTGTCATTGAAGTCTATTGCTGTTACTGCAATTAACCCTTTGGCCCCACCATATCCTCCAGAGTGGTCCTAGGGGAAGAATAGCCTGTTATGTACTATGTGTAAACTTCTATTGACAAAGAGGGGAGTTTTTTTTGGCAGGGAGGGAAGAAGGGTAGCGCAAGGTCCATAGTTGCTCAGTTCATCTGCAAGAAAACAGTATTCAGTGTTGCTGGTTTTAAAAAGGGACTGCTGTCATGGGACACACTTACTCTCAAAGAAACCTAAAGTGGAGACGGGGCAAAGGACATGATTACATTCAAAAACCCGTTCTCTGTGACTTGGCCTTATTTTCTTCCTATGCCAAGTGGCCTGTGAACTTCAATCAACTCATGCAACTACTTCACTAGACGTATGTGAACATAGCAAAGCTACTGCAGTACATCTAGAAATGTGACATAACAATAATTCAGAAATTCAGAATGGTGTTCCTACATACTTTTGGAAGGAAAAAGACTGGTTGGACTGAAAAAAGTGCTATAAAATGAAACTAGAAGACCACCTGTTGTGAACACACCAGGTATTACAATCTGGCTTTGCAAATCTCCTTTCAATGCATTGGACATCAGAGAAACATTTTCAAAATATTTTTTTAGCTGAAAAATTAATAGAGGAGAGTCTAAGAATGAGTATTCTGACTGTCAGATTCCTTCCCAGGAATACAGGCAGGCTGCAATTCAAGCTTTTACTGTGATTCATTTGGGACAGAGACTCAAAACTAAGTGAGTGCCATATCTGATAAACTGGTAAGCCAGAAATTCTGCGTCGAATATTCCAACATATAAAACCTTCCAGCTAACAGGAAGCTTTTAGCACCAGGCCCACATTGTCAGTATTGCAACTGAGAAAACTCAGACTGCTTTAAATATCCAAGAGCAACTAAGGGGTGCTCCTTTAAGAGACTGAGTTTGAGCAATGTTATAAAAAATCACGCATATGTGAGTAAACTGCATCTTGCTATGCACTAAATCTGACCAAACTGCAGGAGATATTTTCCTGTCAAGGATCCATGATTCACTCTACCTTCTCTCTCTAGACCACATCACGGAGAGGGCTATCCTTCCAGCAAGAAAAGTAAAGGAGATCAGATACGTTTTAGACTTTGGAAATAACAAGCTGTTAGAAAACATGCAGTTTCAGACCCTGGATTTGCTTGTTAGGAAACCAAGTTGTTTGCAAGTGTTTTCACCCACTACTGGTGTAAAGCCTGAGCTTGTTAGTAGAAAAGCGATGGTAGTCTCTGCAAGTACTTTCATCATTTGCCTGTTAAAGAAACAATGTATGTCAGCATCTGTTTAAATGATTGTCCTTCAGAGGAAGAAAACATGGAAAAATAGACACTCCTGCTTAGAATTGTAGTGCGGGCTTGAACTTTTTCTTGTGTATTATGGTTTTTGGAAGAGTATGGCTTAGATGTTCAAGAGATCTGACATGTTGCACTCAGTTTTTAGACATACGGAGACTTTAAGATGTTGACATTCTTGTGGGTTTTGGATGTGCAGGAGCAGGCTGTCTTCAGAGTCTCATGACAATTGACAGGCATCTTGGTATTTGTTGCTTAATTTTATCTTTCCTGTGTCATTGTACACCACTATCTGAACTCTTATCAAGAACATAGAGTCTTTCTGGTAGATTCTTCAGGCTGATCTTATTCCAGGATATGTCTTTTATAGGAAGAAAAACAAATAAAGGAAGGAAATAAAAGGAAAATGATGTATACTGGATGGGAAATCAGACAGACAGACATAAAAAGTTCACTGCTGCAAAAGAATTCATAGAATCATAGAATCATAGAATTGTTTAGGTTGGAAAAGACCTTTAAGATCATCCAGTCCAACCATTAACCTAACATTACCAAGTCCATCACTAAACCAATTAAGGGTAGAGTAGTAATTTCACGTTTCTTGGCTTGGTGGCTGGATTATTTATAATGAAAGTAAAAACTAGCAACCATTAAGGTTGGAAAGGACCTCTAAGATCAGCAGTCCAATCATCAACCCAACACCACCATGCCCACTAAACCATGTCGCAAAGTGCCGTATCTACCCGTTTTTTGAACACTTCCAGGGACGGTGACTCCACCACCTCTCTGGGCAGCTCTGTTCCAATGCTTGACTACCCTTTCCGTGAAGAAATTTTTCCTAATATCCTACCTAAACCTCCCCTGGTGCAGCTTCAGCCCATTTCCTCTTGTCCTACTGCTAACTACTTGGGAGAAGAGACAAACACCCACCTCACTACAACCTCCTTTCAGGTAGTTGTAGTGAGCAATAAGGTCTCCCCTCAGCCTCCTCTTCTCCAGACCAAACAACCCCAGTTCCCTCAGCCCCTCCTCATAAGACCTGTGCTCCAGACCCTTCACCAGCTTCGTTGCCCTTCTCTGGACATGCTCCAGCACCTCAATGTCTGTCTCGTTATTGAGGGGTCCAAAACTGGACACAGTATTCCAGGTGCGGCCTCACCAGTGCCGAGGACAGGGGGACAATCACCTCCCTGCTCCTGCTGGCCACACTGTTCCTGACACAAGCCAGGATGCTGTTGGCCTTCTTGGCCACCTGGGCACACTGCTGGCTCATGTTCAGCTGGCTGTCAACCAACATCCCCAGGTCCTTTTCGGCCAGGCAGCTTTCCAGCCACTCTTCCCCAAGCCTGTAGTATTGCATGGGGTTCTTGTGACTGAAGTGCAGGACCCAGCACTTGGCCTTGTTAAACCTCATGCAGTTGGCCTCGGCCCATTGGTCCAGCCTGTCCAGATCCCTCTGCAGGGCCATTCTACCCTCGAGCAGATCAACACTCCCACTCAGCTTGGTGTCATCTGCAAACTTACTGAGGGTGCACTCAATACCCTCATCTAGATTGTTGATAAAGATATTAAACAAGACTGGCCCCAAAACGGAGCCCTGGGGAACACTGCTTGTGACTGGCCACAAACTGGACTTAACTCCATTCACCACCGGCCACCCAAACAGTTTTTACCCAGCAAAGAATACACCCACCCAAGCCATGGCCTGCCAGTTTCCCGAGGAGAATGCTATGGGAGAGTGTGTCAAAGGCTTTGCTGAAATACAGGTAAATGTCGTCCACAGCCTTTCCTTCATCCACCAGGCGGGTCAGCAGGTCATAGAAGGAGATCAGGTTGGTCAAGCAGGACCTGCCTTTCATGAACTTTCATGAAATTCAGAACTGTTTGTAATCCAGTTCCAAACTGTTCAAAAATACGTGCTAATTTTTTATGCTAATGACTTATCCATGTATAAACCTCCTTTGTAATTTTTTTTTTTTTTTTTTTGGCTAAGATATGCACATTTTTTTCTGTGGAAATGTTTCATAGGCTTTTAAAAACTGAAGGAACTACTTTGATCATTTATTCTGGTCTTCTATACAGCCCAGGCCAGAGAACACCCCTGAGTAAGCCATTGGCAGAAGGACCTATTCTGTCTTCCTCCTTAAGTGTCATTCTTTAACTCTGTTACATGTGGCTGCATTGGGCCCCCTTCTACACAACAGGTTTCTCACTAAAATCCTGACAAAACTTTCTGCATTTCTGAATGTGAATTTATCACATAGAGGGATGGCAAAATTGTTCGCAGAAAAAAGTAACAGCCATAGAAATTCATTTACCTGAGGCTTCATTCTACCACTTCTCATAACAAGTTGGATATAATTCAACAAATAACTCCTCTGGAGTCACTAGAACTATTTGAAGTAGAAGTTACTAATCAATATGTGTATCCCAATATCCATAGTCTAGCCGCTCCTTAAATAGTGTACGGCTCTTTATTGGTTTGAGGATCTTCTACTTGATGTTTCAGACCTCTGATCTTTAAGAAGCTCACAGTCTTGCATAAAACCTGTTATTCAGCAAGGAATACATAGCATCATCTAGCCAGCTGCAGACTGTTCATTGCTGTTCCCCATTACCCCTGCCAGAGGTTTTAACAACCTGGCCTCTTCCTAGGGTGCTTATCTGTACTGCAAGAAGTTATGGATTAACTATATGAGCAGTTCATCTTACAGTCTAAATGGACTGCTAGCATGTACCTAAATGGAGTGGTAAATACAGATTGTCTCAACCTGGAAGGCAATAACTCTCTAACTGTAACATAATGCACATCTATAATTTTAGGCTGAGCTTTGTACTCCTCTGGATCCCTTGGGACTCCTTGCAGGGATATGTGAACCTCATGAGGTTTAACAAAGCCAAGTGCAAGGTTCTACACCTGGGTCGAGGCAACCCCCAGTATCAATACAGACTGGGGAATGGCAGGATTGAGACCAGCCCTGCAGAAAAGGACTTGGAGGTACTGGTGGATGAAAATGAGCCAGCAATGTGTGCTTGAAGCCCAGAAAGCCAACTGTATCTTGGGCTGCATAAAAAGAAGTGTGGCCAGCAGGTAAAGGGAGGTGATTCTGCCCCTGTATTCTGCTCTGGTGAGACCCCACCTGGAGTACTGCGTCCAGCTCTGGAGTCCTCAGTACAAGAAAGACAGGGACCTGTTGGAGCGGGTCCAGAAGAGGGCCATGAAAATGATCACAGGGATGGAACACCTATCCTATGAAGAAAAGCTGAGAGTGTTAGGGTTGTTTAGCCTGCAGAAGAGAAGGCTGAGGAGAGACCTTATTGTTGTCTTTCAATACTTTAAGTAAGGGAGCTTATAAGAAAGATTCGGGCAGTGTTTTTAATAGGGCCTGTAGCAATAGGACAAGGGGTAATGGTTTTAAACCAAAGGACCGTAGATTCAGACTGGATAGAAGGAAGAAATTTTTTATGATGAGGGTTGTGAAACGCTGAAACAGGTTGCGCAGAGAGGCTGTGGATGTCCCATCCCTGGAAACATTCAAGGTCAGGTTTGGATGGGGCTTTGAGCAACCTGATCTAGTTGAAGATGTCCCTGCTTACTGCAGGGGGGTTGGACTAGATGACCTCTAAATGTTCCTTCCAACCCAAACCATTATATGATTCTATGAGTGATTCTATGATAAAGCTCTATTATCCTTAGTTTTCCTTCTTGCATGACAAGAATGTATGAGTAGCCTGCTGCCTGTACAAAATGTTTTTGAAATCACTTCAGCAGAACAGTTGATAACGTCTTTTTCATCACTAAGTCTTGTTGAAGAAGTTGAGGGAAAACTGCATTTCAATTGGGGCGTCATTTCAGAATGTCAACCAAAAAAAAATGACCTAACATTTTCTTCTTGTTGTGTCACTCTGCTTTCCTCTATAGACTGTTTTTGCACCTGGGCTTCTTCTCCTTAAGTACAAGTCAGGCAGATACCCTGCTGCTGTATCCTAACAAAGCAACTGCAATATATAATGAAACATATATATACAAATAAAAAGCTTTACCTGTTCAGGCTCCAGGAAGCTCATGCAGTAGAGCTATGACCCTGAGGAGCCACACAGAGATGTTCCCCAAAATTTGGCCAAAACATCTCCTCATTTTCACATGAATTGACACAGAAACTATTCCATTTTCTAGTCAGATCCGGTTATCTAATTGCAGGAAAACACAGCACTCATAGCTAACTTTCCTACACGGGAAGCTTGTGTTTTCTCTTGCTCTGAATAAATCCGATTGGTCTGCTCACCACTTGGAGAGGAAGTGGTTATATAGCTTGAGTGAGGGCCATCAGCACTTTTGTCCAAAATACAAAAGGAGAAGAAGGTACCCGGGTAGTTATTAAGGAATCTTGTTTTGCGGGTTACACTTGCATGGAAATAAGTGTGATATTACAGACCCTAGATTGCAGGTAGCACACTAGACTGAATGAGACTGATTAGAAACATCTGTTTGCATACAGATACCACCTTCTGGCAATGAACATGACAGAAGTAAAGAAGGGACATAGAATTTGAATGAGGATTGGTAGTTGTTTGCCTGATTGTGGTACTGGTTTTCCCTTTGTGCTGGGATGCTCCTGTTCCTACTTTTAATAAATATTTAGAGTTTCTCTCTTGTTACAAGGAAAAAGCTGGATAGGATGTGGCACAATATCCATGATTGTTCATATTGATACTGAGGACAAACCTGCAAGCTGTATAGTCTTTTATGGAAAACAGGAGTTTTCAAAATTTTTTTCAACATTTTTTCAAAAATACTATGAGTCACTTAGGAATAAGAGATACATGTTGTTTAACCACCTGTACTGTGGCACAAAACATGCAGTGCCCATTTTAGTGTGAATACCATTGAAAAGGATAAGCCAAGTTAATTTTGCAATATTGCTGTGTTTTGACACAACTGTGTAAAGTGTAAAACATCCAGCACTGACAACACTGTGGATCACAAAACTGTACTCCAGCTTTCTTCAAATGAGTACTACTTTACATAGTGTCTCTTAACACATTCCTTTTGGAAAAATAGACAATTCTCTTAAGAAAATTAAATTTTTTGTTTCTTCTTCTAGAGGACTGACTATCAAATGCTACTTACATTCCAGGTGATTTATTTTTCTCTATCTATAATAACACCACATTATTTCCTATTACTTTTGCAAAAAACTTTTGTTATAATCATCACAAGCAGTCAAATACTGCTGCTGTAGACAACTTGGAGCAGCAAGAAACCAGAGCTTTTGTATTTTGTCTTCTGAATGAAAGTATCACTGCTTTTAAGTATCAAACCCCTCATTTTCACATTCAGAAAGTCCTCAGTAAGGTAGCATCCTAGTCTCAGATACTACTGTTGAATGGTGAAAGCTTTCTATTTCAATTTTTTCCCTACCTTTTCCCTAGGAAAGGGAAATCAATACTTCAACAATCTTTATCATCTAGTGGCTTTAGCTTCAAATATTCAAACAGAATATTCAATTCTGCAATTCAGATTTGTTTTTTTCTAAGGTCATTTCCTTGTGAGGATGTGATTGCTTATACAACCTGATCTAGTCAAGAGGTATTTTACCAGTTACTGCCATGGGAGCCAGCATGGATCTGCAAGGATCACCTAAGGACTATAGTTGTTATTTGATTTTTTTTTCTTTCTGTCATTCCAGATGGTGGAAGAGACCATGGTTGCTTTAGGACCCCCCAAGAATTAAAGTGGAAAAAATGTGAAAGAATACTTTGCACTGCACATTCTAGTTGTCTTACTCCTGCCTGGGGTGGGAATGGCTGGCAGTGGTCACATTGATCTGGCAGACTGGAGAGTTTGCTCCTAGGTGTGAGATTGATTTAGAAACTTCTTGCCTAAAAATTTTCCACAAAAATCTACCTTCATCTGCTCTGCTAGCCCAGTTCCCACTGAGGTTCATACAAACCCTTTCAAAAGTATGAGGAAGGAGGTTTCCCATGGGTAATTCTCAGTCAGTGAGTTTCTTATTTTTGTCTTCCTGTATTTATTATAAATCAGCCGGATGTAATACCCAACTACCCCCAAAATATGGACAGCTCAAAACCGCACCTCAGCTTGAACTCATGTAACAACAGATTCCTCCTGCATTTAAGATCTCCTTTCCACAAGAGAAAAAGAGAAGAGCTAGGTTGTGGAGCTCTCACGAGAGCAACAAGCTATGCTTATTAGCACTGTAATGCAGTTCTGCTGTTAGCACAAATGAAAGATTCAGGCTTGATAGGAGACGGCTGCCTGACCACATTGAGGTTCACAGAAGTTCATGAGTCTTCTTCAAGGCAAGTGTCTTGACAGAGATTTTTGTCTGTCTTGACCACTCTTTGTGCACTGCTTTATGTTCTGAGTATGCTGTGAGATGGGGCCTGGGATCACTGGGTTCTGTGGTTCTTATCCACAAAGTCATGTTTAAGCTCCTGCACATTTGAATTATACAAGTCTAGAGATACTGTGAAAACTACTTATGAAAAGCCTCCCTAAAGGCCTACTCTCTGTCACATAGTACAGGTCTGTTAGGAAAAGCTGGTTAAGGAGAGCAAGTTTGTGAGTAGAAAATTAACATTTCCCCTTCCATCTTTTGGGATGACAGAAGATAACTGTGATTACTCAGCCAGGGTTGGCAGATAGGGCACAATGCCTGAGGAAGTGAAAGTGTTCAGGCTACAAACAGTCAGACTGAGGGAAACTTGGGGCTTCTCCAAGCAGCTTGTAAACTGCTGTTTCTCCAAGACCAGACCTTTGGCTAGTACAGTTAGTCTCACTGACACAGTCTAGGGACCCAGGATCTGGTCCCTCCCTGATGCTAAGCACAATGTGTTTCCTGGGTGGGGCCATGTCATACTGATACCATAAGGACACCATTTTCATCTCAGACTCATATTGCCATCACATCCCTACCAGCAATCCTCATGCATCACCTGTGAGAAAAAGTTTTTAAAGGCAAATATTCCATGGAAAACTGTCTTTTAGCTCATGATGAGAAACTTGCACCATGAAAGGGAGTGGGAGATGGGCTATACCCTGCTGTGCTCATGTTGCAGCAGAGAACAGAAGTAGATTTTTGCTACACACAGATAAGCACCACGTGCTTTTTTTAACACTGAAAACTGATGTATAACTCATGGGCATAACAAACACTGTTATATTCACATTGTTGAAAGAAATGTAGTGCTTTTAACCAGGGAGTTGAATGTAACCTGGCTTTGAGACTTAGCATCAGACAGAGAAACTCTGTCATGTTTCTTCCCTTTGATGTCCCTTACAAATTAATGGTGTGAATTCTGTAGCTGTGACAGGAGATTTGCAAAAGAGCAATGAAGGCACCAGGATGTGCATGTCTCTGTGACAGACAATATATTCACTGTTTGACATCTAGTGATGGCAGCTGCCAGCATTGCCCCACAGCTGATCATAGCGGTTGGACAGACTACTGTCAGTAAAAGAGGTCAGATGTCTGCATTTCAGGCTGCTAACAATATGACCTAGGACAAACCATGTGTGAAAATCTCTTGTATTTACCATTTTCTGTTAGTAACTCCTGGAAAAGGAACACATTATTTCAAGTGTTCAAATTGGAAGGAAAGGAAGGAAATTGTGTCTCACCTCCACTACTACTAATGTATTCTGAATACAGGAATCTATAATTACCAAATATTGGAGTGGCAAGCAAACATTTGTGAGTCAAGAGATGCCTTTGATAAGTTCTAAGTAAGGAACCCAGACCTGTCAGGAGCTCCTGGCTTAGGAGGCCTCATTCCTTCTGCTTCAGACAGCACATCCGACTCCTCTCTGCAAAATCCAGCTATGCTTCTCTATAAAGCCAGACGAGCACCCTGTCTCTATGACTCCTGTGGGCAGACACTGCTAGAACCTCCCTGTTCTAGTGGTTAGAAATCTTCCTTAATTTCTAGCCTAAACTTATTCATAGCAAGAACGTACTCATTTGTTCTTATGCCAACATTGTGTTTTGGCTCAAAAAGTTCCTCACCCACCATGGCATTTTCTACTCTTTATAGAAAGTAATCAAATACCTTCAAGCCTTCTCTTAACTGGGAGAAACAACCAGGCTCCTTTCTGAAGAACTGCGATTCTGCCCAGAACCCTGACTCTAGGGTCAGGGCAGGACAAGATGTATTAGAAACTGTGTAAGACCAGGTCTGCCTACAGCAATCTGTAAGCTGAGGCTTCTGAGCCTCATGCTGTGTCTTTGAATATTCTGATTTTTCCTTCATTGAATTTGTCTGCCTAATCTCATATTTTAGTATCCATGATACTTTGGGGTCTGTAGGTGGCATGAAGAAACAGGTAAGTCTCCATTTTGAAGTTGCAATAGGCTGGTTCCTTTCAGCAGACCACAGTTTTCATTCAAAGATACACTGAAGTATTACATCCTTTTCCCTTTCCCTGTAACCATGATGATCCCACCTGTGTAGCTTTCTGCTGCATTTTCAGGAGACTGTTATGTTGCTTCTAGGCTGAAGTCTCCCAGTTCCTGCAGGATGGTTTTGTGTATGGACACCATGCATTCTTTGTCCCTGAAACCTTCCCCTGTTCATCATTGAAAGATGGTCTTTCTGTGACAAAGGGACTCGAATACACAGTATTCTAAAAGAACACATACAGCAGTGTGAAGACACACTCTCCAGCAGCTTCTTAGAGCCTGGTTATTTTTTGACCTTCATTCACAAGGCAGGCTCCTCATCCCCCAGTTACCATCACAGCCTTTATCTGCATCAGGTCCAGTATGAATTCATCCTCCATTATTGTTAGAAGAATGGAACTGGAAGCAGATCTGGAAGCAAGGTGAGGCCCTGATTACCACTGACCCCTTTCCCAAATACCTTAACATACACATTCTACCTCTCCTTTTGTCCTTTCCATAACTTCATATCCTTGGTTGATCATAACCATCTTGGAATGGTAAGTATACTCAATTACTTTTCTTTCTCAGATTCAAGTCCTGGTGTGGTATAATCCATCTTTGGTTAATTAATTTTGCATTTCTTCCTTATTACTGCATTCTGCTATGTTTTCAACTGTTCTTTTATGAAAAAAATCTCTTGAACTCTATCATACTGTTAAAACCAAATCTCTCCTCTTTCCTTCAAACATGGATTAGCATCCCTGTCTTGTTTTTCCTATTATTTACCAGGGTGAGGGGAGGAGGAAGTGTTAGCTTAATTCAGCATGAATGCACAAATAATTACCATTATCTTGAAAATAGGTTTTACCAAATAAAACTTGAGTCAAAAAAAAAAAAATTGCTCAGGTCTTTCAGTAACGACTGTAAAAATTTCCGTTTGCTTTTGACATAAAAAAAAGAAAACAATGGTTGCTAAGGTATGGACTTAGAAATACTCCTTGCATCCTAACATTATCTTCTTATGACAACCCAGTTTCACAGTAAATGTAGGGCTATTGACACAATTTTTGCTCTCCTGAGCAATACTTGTGTGCCTGAACTTTTGTGAAGTAGGTGTGTCTGGAAGTGAGGATCAATACTCAGTTAATGGCATTGTCTTCTGGGCTGGAGCTTAACCTGAAGTCAGCCAGTGTGAAGATAAGAATCACGGATCTATATATTTCATAAGAGACACTTCCTAATTTGAAATCTGCTAGAATGCTGTGTCCAAAAATGACTTTTCTAGACAGTAAAGTGCCCAAGGAATATTTATAATTTTGAAATGTGATGCAACTGTCTCTTCCCACATCTAATCCACATTGTTTTATAGTCCATCGTTGCCTGACAAAGCACTTTGCTCTTCCTTATCTCACTCTCACTTTGGTTGACTTTACCTTTTACAGTGGAGCAAAAGTTTCTGGCTTTCAGCTCTCCCTTCCTTATTTGACTCTCAGCCCTAAGCTGTCTCTCCTCTTCTTCAAAATGGCATCCTGTCTCGAGACTTCATGGGTATTTACCCAACAACTGCTCTCACTGGTTTCATGGAGTACTGCTGCTTTTAGCTTACAGCTGAGGTTGGAAAGGACTTCAGGTCATTGGCCCAGCATCCTGCTCAAAGCAGATTCAGCTATGAAGTCACATCAGGTTGCTCAGGGCTTACCCAGATGCGTCTTCCAATTCTGCAATAAAGACTATACAACATCTCTTGGCAACCCGTTTCAATACTTGATTGTTCTCACAGGAAAAGTGTTTCATTACATGCAGTTAGAACCTTTCCAGCTTTTTATGACATGCTCATGACATGCTCAGAATTGCTTAACTCTACTTACCTCTTCCTTCCCACTCCTTTCCAGGCATAATGGTAAGTAGGAAAAGGGAAGAAAGAAGATACCAAAAAACTTCTCAACCAAGCAAATCCAACATATTTGAAAACTATTCTGAATCCGAGAATAAATGTTTCATTAAAGTGATTAATTTTTTTTTTCTTGAATAGTAGAAAAAAGTCAATTACTTTTTCAACAAGCAAAGCCAAGCCAAGCAATCAGAAACACAAGGAGGGCAGCTGAATCTCTCCATTAACTTTTCAGACATGCATTTTCTGACTTTCTCCAATCATTTAGTATGCCTAGCCTCTTCTGCCTCTTCAGGGGCTCCCTGATTTCACAGGATTATTTTATGCTGATTCTGACTGGTTTGAGACTCAATACTTCCTAAAAAGATCTTAGATGTCTATGAACACGCCAGATACCTCTCTATAAGCAAGCTAAACTCCAGAGGATTAGGAATGGCAAATGAACTTGAGTCTAATTGTCTGTCTGTAGGCAAGAGTACAGGCAAAATTCCACAACACTGTATAGATGTTATGTGAACACATAAAACAATTCATTTTCATTTTGCTGTCATGTGAACAACAACCACAAAGTAGCCAAAAGGGAATGCCTAAGCACAGGCTTGGTCATTTAAGATAATGCCTTTACACAATAATGGTTCAGAGCTCTGCCATTCTTTGTAACCACAGCTCTCTTAAAGTAGAAAAAAAAATATTTACATGTAAATAAACTGCTCTCATGTTATCACTTCCCAGGAATAACACTACTGCATCTCTGATTTCACCGAGGATCTGTCAACAACTTCGAGTTAGTGGAGGTAACCCCAAGGAAATCTACCCACCTCTTGCATCTCCCAGTCTCACTTGGAAGACCAGATCAAGCTGTGCTACACTGTTCTCACATATCTCCACCCTGGCTGATATTTTTCTTTCTTCTTTCACATAACCTCTCTACTTCCATTAGTATTTTCCTAATTCCCTTTATAGTTGCCCAACTTTTGTTCAGTATTTAGTGTGTCTTTCTTTGCCTTACTCGGTGTTTTCCATTTAGTTCTCTCTCTTTTACGATGTTTTCTTTCACTGAAATAGCTGCTGTGTTCCTTTCTTTAATCTCACTGTCCCCCTTTTTCTGATGTTGCTGTGTTACTACTTCCACTATCACAGGAGGACAAGAGTCTCTACCTTGTGTGGGTCTGTAGCACGAAGTGCTGCACACCTCTTTTACCACAGATCTGCTGATTCTGCTCCTGCTATGGGTCTAAGAAAATCTCAACTTTCTGCACACAGTGTTTTCTTTCTGAGAGAGTAAATACAATTGTCCTGCTCTCCTGCTGTTCCTATCCTGCTGTCCAGCCCCCACCTATCCCCAAAGATCCTATTAATGGTCACACTGACAGGATGGAGAGAAGGAGAAACAATGCCTGGAGATGGGTGCTGTGTGTTAACATCCCCAGGTCACATCCTGTGGCACGTTAGAATTACTGGCAGGGCTACTTGTGAGGTATCACAGACTATTTCAGGATGTTGGTGTTCTGATGTATTTCTACTATATTATTATAAGCCAGAATTTTCTGCCTTATATCTGACCCATGGAAGACACTCTTTCTTTTCAAACCACAGCAAAACCAACCTGGCCTGTGTAGTTCTGTACATATTGTCAGTAAGGTCTTGGGAAACTGGGTGCAGGTGAACATGTCAAAGTACCTTGATTTTCAGATTCACCACACACTGTTCTAGGAAAAACTCAGGAGTTTTCCTATTACCTGAAAATCCCTATTAATTTAGCCACCCTAAGGTGAAGCACAAATAAAAAATTATTTACCACATTTAAAATAGGCAGAAGGAATGAAAGAAAACACATTTCACCTTGTTAAACCTAGATCAGCCAGCTTGCCAGCACGTAGGGCCATTGACAGGAGTTCAGCTGGGCCGTTCACTTCCTCCCCTGACTCACTTTCTGCAAGGATTTGTCTCCCCTGATATTTTCCATCTCACACTGCACTTCTCACTGAAAGTATCTTCCTTGCTGTTGCGTGAAGGGGGGTTGGAATGTACCCAATTTATCATTATAAGTCCAGTTGCGTTCAGTGTACTGAACTATCACGATTACAGATGCACAAATAACGCAGGCACCTTTCATCTAGTCATGTTGCATGAACTACCACAGCCACACTTAAAGTGTCTGGTCACGTTCAGTGACAACTATCATGGCTAGACCAATGAATCAAAGCAATTTATTAAAGTAACAGACACACAGGTTCTTTGGATTACCAGCAATAAATTCACTGACTGCAAGGCACATGCAAATACCAAAAGCATGAATAACACAGATGCATCAAAAGACATAAAGCGACTCTATATAGAGGTTTCTAAGTTTCCCAGGGAGACACTTGGTATAACCAAGTGTTCAAATCTTACCCAAAGGTGTCCCGATGGGGGAGGGAAAAGAGGCTCAGTCCGTCGACTGCTCCCAGAAGTCAGAGTGGTACATGATGGTATCTTCCCTAACATCCCCTCTCTCTTAGGCTAATTTATACTATTTTTTACCTGTCAGGTGGAGCGTGAGTGACTCTAGTCATACATACTTTTGTTACGATTGGTGTAAAACTTTCTTGCTTCACTTTAAAGGTATAGGCTAGGAAAAATTCAAAGTGCAAGCTCAGTGAGGAGTGGTTGCAACTCAGAGGTGGGTAGGCTTTGGGACGGAGGTGTGTTTTGGTATTATAATGACATTACAATGAGCAAAAGTTTACCAAAGGACGGCATTTTGTCAAAACCATGACAGGCTGTTGGCCCAGGGTCTCGTATTATACCTTTTCTATTGTCCTTCATTCATCCATCATTTGCCCAAGTTCTCACAGTGTTCCATTATACTGCACTCTGTTCCTTTGGTAAGTACATCTACACTAGATCATTTGCCATGTTCTGGCATGGTCAGGTCTATAGAGGGACTAAAAGCAGCAGCAATAAGGCGACAAATGCTTCTTCATCTTTTCATGTCAGTAGATAGACCAAGACTCCAGGCTTGACAGAGTGTACTGGGGAATCCAAGGGCACAGGAGCTGCCCCAGCTGGGCAGAATGCTTCACAGCAGTCCCATCTGGGGTGCCACACAGACCCTGGCCACGGTGTCTGCACACCGCTCCACCCTCCGGGCAGTTCCTCTTAGAGCCAATACACCAAATTCCCCTGGCGTTGCCGACATCTAAGGTTGAAGGCCTAGGGAAGTTCCGTGAAATGGATTCCTTGCATGCCAGCCACACTCCACCCTGGAAGCTCCTTCAATGCTGTGCCTTCACTAAAATTGTGAATCTAAGTTTAATTTCTAAATCGCCTCCGGCAATTCCTCCACACTTGCACAGTGGTAAAACTGTCACAGACAGTCTCTCTCCTGTAATGACTGCATGCTTGCCCACACCTCCCAACACCCAAACATAATCATTTCTATGTGATGATGTGCTCTGGAAAACATCACAACTAAGACCTTTCTCATCTCTTTGGAAATAGCTGCATTGCTTGGGCAGAGCAGGAATGATCTCCAGTGCTTAACTGCAAGAAACAACACCTTAACTTCAGAAGCAGTAGATGACCTAGTTGCTTGTGCTTATGGAAACTGAGGCATTCCCTTCCTGGCTACCAGCTCCTATCCCTGTGCTATTCCAGACCACTTCGTAGCCTGAGCTTGTTGAGCTGTTTATGTCTTTGCCCTTTTGCATCAATCTGGTATTTTTAAACAGCTATTCTTTTGCATCTTTTCTTTCCTTCAGCTACATAAGTTCCCAAATTCAGTTCTTCATGCAACTGCACAAACAACTGTGCACACATCTGAAGCAAGGGGTAGAAAACAGGAGCAGGAACAACACTGAGAAGGTTACAAGATCGGAACCCCTTAAGTTGAAACTGCCATATGATCTGTCTGATGCTTGCTCCTTATGCAGTATACAGTCTGTAGCAGCGAACAAAACTCCCCAGGGTATACTTGTCCATAGCTTTTGACTGATGCATCCAATGGCTGTAGCAGTACAGATTTGGGAAGAGAGCCTCAACTAGCATTGACCAGCCTGATATACCACATCTTCTGCTTCCACAGACAAAGCAGGATCCAGCTCTAGGGCTGAGAACAATTACACAGACCAGGTTTGCAGCCCTGGAAGGTCTCAACAGTGTTTGAAAATTGAAAAGGAACCACAGGTCTCAGCAGATAGGGCATATTCCAATTTTCCTTCTTGGACAGCGCCTCCAAAAGCCAAACTCCACTACGTTACTTAGTTTGCTGTCTAGATAGTGTGCTTTTGTAACTTCTGCTTCATTATTGTGTCTTCAAATGCAACTGCTCAGAGGAGGATGAGGGAAGGCCCATGGAAGAAAAGGGGCAGACAGTCTATGTGCACTGCTTCTGTACAAAGCAGACACAGGAGGGTCTCTGCATCTCTCTTGTCTAATCACTGATAATAGTCAGTATAATTCTGCCTTCAGGCCATACACTAAATCACAGCAGAGTATTCATGAGTAGAGTGCCATCGTGCAGGAGCTCTGTGGAGTTAACATTAAATAGTTGTCTCGGGCACAGAAACTCTGAGTGGGGACTGAAGGTGGGAATCAGCAACCATCTCTGTGAACGGCTGTGAAGCCCTATCAAGGCTGGTAGGAGTTGTAGTTGGACAAGCCATGACAAGACATCAGTGTGAAACACTGGCAGAGTCTGAATGGCATATTCACCATTTAAAGCACACGGAGTGAAAAATCTACCAGGCAGACAGGAGAAAAATGTGCCCTTATGTACATCTATGCTTTTTTCTCTGATTCTTGATTATTTGTCTTTTTGTACTATACTGTGCAAGTGATGCATGATTGCAAAAACACTGTGAAGCAGAAGACTGAAGCTGGAGCAGAGGAGTGTGCCACAGACGTGATAGAAAAAGGTCCTTTTAAATGAGGGATATTAAATGAGCTACAGGTTAGCTGATCTGAAAGTAGGCTGAAAAACTGAAAGTAGCCTGCTTCTCACCTGGATGTATATGCTGTACAGGTATACTGGTTAATATCCTTATCCATATGAATAAGCTCTGTTTTTATCCTTCTTGTAACATGGACATGGAATAAACAGAATGAAAATAGGGATAAAATGATAAAATAAAAAAATAATTTATCACTGTGATATAAATTCCCTGATATTATAAGTCTTCCATTCCTCACTAGGTCTTGTTGTGTTAAAAGAATATCTTCTCTTTTACTCATGCAATTGCAATAAAAATAAAACCATAACCCAAAGATACAGTGATATCCAGATTTTTAAAATCCTGGCAATTACATAATCCATTTTTTTTCTGCTCAGAATGGAGGAGGGAATAGTCGCCTCCGTTGTTCTCAGTGGGAGGTGCTAAGTTGTGAGTTAAACCCTGCAGTGTGAGTTGCGTTCTGTAAAAACTGAGACTCTAATTTGTGAATGAGAATGCTTAGGAGCTGGTTTCCTGGCCCTGCAAATATATTCACTAAATAATCCCAAAGCTTTTGTGATCCAGGTAAGGCTGTAGTGCATGCCTCTGCAGGAAAATATGTTTGCTCCATTGACTACTCAGTCTACTATATACTAAGGGGCCAAGCAGTGATAAGAAAATTTCACCACAAACAAGGTGTACTGGGCATTATTCTACCTTTGATACTATCTTGAAGTGGACATTCACCTGTGCTTTTCTGTAACAATAGCTCCTGTTCAGGCTTCTGATTGCCTTACCTGACTTTAGTCAGATTTATGTCTGTAGTAAAGGCAAAGTTTGATGCCAGGGGAAGATGACAAGCACTACCACAACCTGTCCAGTTGGCTCTCATGTTTCTCCATGGCACAAAGACAGTGGGTGGCTCACACAACTGTTGACTGACTCCAGTGTTTATGATATGGTTGTACCAGGTTTCTGGCTTTCCCAGGAAAGCTGGTGTGCAAAATACCATGAAATGAATGGAAAGTTGAGAGTAGGAATGCAGGAGCTGCACTAAGAATTTTCCGATGTTTTTTGTTGCCAGGGAAACTCACTCTATTTGACTGTTTTCCTGTTTTGTATTATTTCAAGAAGAATAACCATTACTTGGGCTTTTTCAGATATTCACAAGGTTTGTTGCTCTACTAACTTTCATGATCTATATTTTCT
This sequence comes from Pelecanus crispus, assembly GCF_030463565.1. NCBI lineage: Eukaryota > Metazoa > Chordata > Aves > Pelecaniformes > Pelecanidae > Pelecanus > Pelecanus crispus. Next base: position 57,907,244 of record NC_134676.1, read on the forward strand.
TGTTCCATAGATAGGTTTTCCACTGTGTTTTCCAGGCCTAGAATATTAGGTTATTAAGGTAAGTAGAAATTTTTTTTCTTAAATTGTATAGAGCACACCATGATTCTGGAGTCAGACCAGGCGTCCAAAAACCAAGTAATAACAGCAGGTAGAAATTTAGATTAACAACTGAAGTGGTAAATGTCAATGATGTCTAATTCATTGTGTTCACATTCCTGATTCTATTCTACAACTCAGATCCTATTCTACAGCTGTGTGCTTGGGTACGTTCAGGGCATATTTAGGAATATAGCATGGGCCACTGTAGTGATCCTGACCCAAAGATTATTTTTCAAAGCTAATGATCCACAAAACAGCTATCCTGAGTAGATCCTAGCCTGTGTTATGCTGTTACATACTATGCAGAATGTATGTCTTGGCCTTCAGGCCTGCCTTGTGCTGTGCATACCTCTTGACTGCAGGGTAAAACTTATCTGGCTGATTGTAACAGAGGAGTCTGCAGGCAAGTTATTACACCACCTGCATGTCCTTTCCTTTATCTAAAAGTGCAGCAAGAGGTTCTTTTGTGAACAGCATCTTTGTTAGCAGTAGAAATGATGAACAGAGTTATTTTCCTTTGACATTCCTGGCCAGATTCAGTTCCAGGTGGGCTGTGGCTTTTATAACTGCATCCCTGTATGCTCAGACAGTGCCTGTATTCCTCCCAGGTAGCCCGGCCCTGCTTCTGCTCTCTGTATGCTTCCTTTTTGGTTTTGAGTTTTCCCAGGTGTCCTTTGTTCATGCATGCAGGCATCCTGGCAACTTCGCCTGACTTCCTGCTCATTGGGTTGGACTGCTCTTGAGCTTGGAGGAGGTGCTGTAGCAAAACTAGTTCAGCGAATATGCAAGGTGCACATTCCTAAATACTTCTCGTATGAACAATTTAGTTAGTAATGCAGTGGCCATTCTGCCCCTTGCAATTTTAGGCATGACTGGGTTTTGTCCTACATCTCCAGGAAATGAGACTAGGAGAAGAGAGCAAATCCCTTGCTCTTATGCAGTATATTTCTTCCACAAGTCTTAGGGCCTTCACATGGGAGGCATATTTAAGACTTGCATACAGAGACTGTACACTGAGATTTTAGCACTGGAGGCTCAGTTTTCCTCAACTCTGATCATTTTAAGACATGTATAATGGTAAGAATTGTGTCCTTGACTGGCTTTTTTGGGAAAGAGAGTGCAATTCACCTTTGTTAAAAACTATTTTTCCTTAAATAAATAACTTAAATTAGTAACTCCTCCAGACAAGTCCATGCTGGTACCATGTTAAATTTTGAATTCCTGGCTCCCTCTCCTCACGTTGCCTTGCCTCCCCTCTCCTATGGCTTGAAGACTTGCAAAGATTAACATTTAGCATCTGCTTTTCAAATTTAAAAGAAATAATTAAAAACAAAAGTTCTTGTGGTGGTATCCCAGCAAATAAGCTTAGGTTGACTTGCTCCACTTTTCATATGATGACTCTGGCCAGAATTTTCTCTTTTCTGCCCCATGAAGTATTGTTATGAAGCCGCAGGAAAACAGGTGGCAGGAGAAATTGAAATGAAGAGCAAAAGATACAGAGGGCCTCTCTGAGGAGGCCCTGTCTGGTCACAGTTTCAAGAACAGACCATGTTGGCCTAGACCCTCAGCCCTTACATGCCAGATAACTTCAGCAGGACTAGACCAGCTTATGCCAGCTGAAATGGGTTGCTGTTTTGATTGATAGCAGAGCACACAGAAGCTGTTGCCTGAAATGTTTCAATCACTGAATTTGACTATGGAATCACAGTAGCACCCTGATTCCCATATACACACTGTGCAGCTCAGACCTATCTCTTACTCATAGAATTTCACACAGACCAAAGCTTAAGAAATGCAAGAGAAAAAAATTCCTACTACCATGTAAAATAACAGACATGCACACAGGCAAGTGAAAGGGTTGTATCCTGTGATTGTCCCTACTCAGAAGAAAGACACAGACAGGTGGAGAAGAGGGAAGATTAAGTGAGATCAAAGAGACAAACTGTGGGTACTTGACAATGCTTTCTAATGGAGGGACCCACAGGCCACTCCTGCAGTGTGGAACAACCTTGGGAGGATGGGAAGGATTCCCACATACAGTACAGGGAATGATCCCAAGTCACAGAGAAGTTTCAGTCCATCCTGGCTTTTTGGTTGAAAATCATCTTTCCCACAGACGTCTTTAACATTTGTGTCAGGACATTCCTTTACTCTGAATTTGTACTAGTTCATTTCTGTATAGGTAAAAAACAGGAAAAAAAAACATCTGTGAGGGCAGGGGAGAGAGGGAGGCCAAAAGGCACAAATAGTCATATCCATTTGCACCTACATGATGAAGGATAGATACAGTGGATTGGTGTGATTATGTAGGCACTGCCAACAGTGCAGCAATCAACATAATTTAAAGTTATGCCAGGCAGAATGCTGGCAATGAATCAAAGTTACCAAGTTTTTCAGTGCTCAGAATATAAACCAAAAAAACCAGTAGCCTAGGATGATATGGCAGCACCCTTTCAATAAATGAAATTCACATAAAGATCTCAGCAGTGCCAGTTTACAGAATCAGAAACTGATTTATGCTGTGCTGTTCCTGTAGGTGTAGGACCCTGGTTGTGATCCCCCTTGTGCAAACTGCACAAGCATTTGGGATGGAGTTCTCGTCACTCAGCTTTAAGCACTGCAAGAGGTAAGCACCTAAGCTAGCTTCCCAGTCAGTTGTATCCCTGTTAGGGACACTTACCATAAGACACAACGATTTCCTTCTGGAGGTGCCTGTTTCTTTCCACTAGCTACAGGAAGAGCCTAGAAATCTGAGCCACTAAGTGCCTCTGACCCAGGAATCCTCTCCTTCGCAAAACAGTTGTTTATTTTTCTCTCCTTCAGCACTGCCAGAGCTGAGTAGAGAGACTTTAGTGTTGAGCAAAACCAGCCTCTTTCCAGAAAACTTGCTGTCCTACATGGGTCAAAATCTTGGGGTCCCAAACTAAGTCCCTCTATAGACAGCTCAGACTATAAATAGGGGATGAAAGGCTGGAGATTACCAGAACAACAAAACAAATTGCATTGCTATCAGCTAATGGCATAGTTATTCTGGATCACACAAGAAAGAGTAAAATCTGGAGCACTAAGTTCTTCTGAATGGTATATCTGTGAGAAGGATTTTCTGCTAATGAGAAAGTGCTAACCCCATGTGGCAGATGAGAAACAATAAATTTATGGAGAGTTACTGTTGCACTGAGAGCAAGCTATGGAGTATACATTCTCCAGATTAGCTTGTCTATAAACTCCAGACTGTTTTCTAGCCTCCTGTTACTGAATGAATATTCATGTATACATGTGTGCAGACATTTTGAGGAATGCACCTTACTATTCATCCCTGAAGTTAAGAAATACAGACTAAGGCCTGGTTTTCCTTCAACTTACTTAAACACTAATCCATTTTATAGCCTACAACAATTAAAACTAGGAAAAAAGGCTGTGTCTGGATACAGACTTGAAAAATAACATACATTCAGGCCTACAAAAAAGAAATTTCCTGAAATAAAATCAGGTTGTACAGATGCAACCTTATCCAAATAGGTTGTGTCAGTTATACCAGTAGACATATTGTCACACTGTGCTAACATGTTTTCAGATATATTTTGATTTTGGGGCAGATTTGTTGATGGCAACTTGATAATGCTATTATGAAAATATGAAATAATAAGAGAGAGGCTATAACAATCCATATCAGTAACAAAATTAGTAAAGCCTTAATCCTTGTTAACTAAATACATGATAAACTGAATTTTCCTTATTTATCCTTTGCCCAGCTTAGTTTATGACCTCGGGTCAGTTTGTGCCCCCTAGTTCCTGTTTATCCTCCTGCATTTACAGCTTTTCTTTGTTATGTTCTAGGGTAAATTTTTATTTGTGGTGCAGTGTTTGATTACAGACTCTCTAAAAATGGAGATACCACAAAACCACAGGGTGGCATAAGTTGTGCAATGATATATTGCAGGCAGTCAGGTCCAGGACACAAATCAGCTTCTTCAGGTCAGTTACTTTTAGAGATGACAATTCATTGTTTTTATAGATTTTTTCAGTCAATTCTCCCTATAATGTCAACTCTCTGACTTTGTTCTTTGCCAAACCTCTAGATGCAAAATGGGACTTTTAAAAGCCATCTCAATGAGGTAACAATTTTTGAAAATATTTTTAAAAGGTCAAAGACAAACAAAATTGCATCAAAATTTGGTTATCAAAAATGTATTGATGGTCCATTCAGTGTAGCATTTTCTAATTAATTTGGGGGTTTTGTAGTAACAGATTTAAACCAGTCAGATAATTGCTGGGATATAATTTGGACCACCCTACTTTTACATAAAGTTAATCAAAAATTAGACTCAAGTGTTGATCATTTTGGTAATTTAGCTTTCTTGTTAAGTTACTCTGCATTACCCTTTGCACAACTACTGCACATGCAATTGCAGATGAATGTGAAGGTGTACATGCTTTGAAAGGTGCTGGAAATTTGACAAATTATCAAGAAAATTCTAATATCAAATCTGTGCTCAGAACATAGAGGTACGAGAAAGCCAGGAGAGATTTATGTGGCCAATGTCATAGCAGAGAATTGTTCCTTAAGCTGCGTTCTGTCAACCTGTTGAGTTTATGCCCTGGCTAACATGACACATGCTACAAAATGCCAAATCCCAGGAGGGTCTGATATGCAGAGATCTCTTCCAAAGAACATCTGAAAAATGTTACTTCTTTTTGTTATTACAATTTTTTAAAGCTGCATTATTTTGCCAGGGTGGCAGAGAACACTTGTTTTATTTTTGTATCCCCACAGGCTTCCTTAGATTGGTATCTTCAATAACATCATCCGAGTTGGAAAGTCTTGTTTTTCACATCCATCAGAGAACAAACAGCACATTGTTTGCACTTAAATTTGTTTCAATGGCAAAATAAGGTAAAATAAGATATGATTTCTGTTATACATATGGTGTCTTTCTATAACAAAAATTGGATACTGCATGGTTCGAGTCTGTAACCATGTGTGAGCGTGTGCACACTGCTGTCTGCTCTTTGGTGGCCACTATCATTATGTTAAGACCACATGCATTATTTCAGGAGACGGGCCAGCAGCTGAGAGGATCATTCTTGCTGCATGCTGGTCCAAGTTGGGTAAGCACAGGGGCATCATGACCTTGCATTCTTCTTGCAGACTTGCACAGAGACCCATTCCCATCCTGGATGATATTTTCCTAATTTTCCAGAGAACCTGCAAGTGGTCAGAGTTACAGTTGAGAAGTGGTGGTACGCTGGGAATGCTGGTAGCATGTCTAAAAGACATGCTGCAGTCTGAAGTGAGAGTACACAATTACACAAACACAGGCCCAAAAACCTAAAAAACCTCTCCACTCCAAAGACCAAAAGGCATTGGGAAGTCTCCTGAAGAGCTACTATTGTCTGGGATGCTATTTGGCCAGCATACTGCTGTCAGCAGGACTAAGGCACACTTGTGGAGAAAAGAAGTTCAAGGCAGAACAAGAGTGGATTCTGAACCCTACCTTTGTGACCTAGAAAAACATGGTTTGAACTGGGTAATGATAGGCATGTGGCGAGGAGACTAAGGTGAATGCATCTTCTGTTTCACTTTTCCTGTATTCACTGCTACACACACACTCACACACATATAGAATCTTTAGAAAGACAGTAGAATGCTTCAGAGAAAGACACGACCCCAACCATCAATGTCTCTGATCTCTTCCAAACTTTTAGCTGGTAGTTCTTATCCTTTCTTAGTAGGCTTAGCTGAGTTGTAATTTACCTGTCTATTTGCTACCTTTTTTCCAGAGATTTAATGGGCACTAAAGAAAAAACTCATGTTTTCTTGGACAAATCAGTAACTCTCTTCCCTTAATTGCTCAGAGTGGGCAAGACAAAAGGCTGGGCTTCTCTCAGCCCACAATTTTTCTGCTGATGTCTCACATTGAGCAAAAGGTAAGCATTTATATGTGCCAAACATACTGATTTATGCAGTCCCCCCACCCCCCAGTTTGCTCAGCTGTGGAAACACAGCTAGAATGCACAAATATCAAAGCAGGGAGGCCTCAGTTTAAAAGGTTTTAGCACCAGTTTGAGGAGCCTGTAACCCCATGTTCCCCAGGAACAGCACAACCTCCAGGACATACAGATTCTTGCCTCCTCTTTGACACTACTTTTCTTCTTCAGTTATTGTTCTGCAGCTATTATTCTTTTCACAAAAAGTGTATTCACTGTGCACTGTGCTCTGTGATCAGTATATTACTGTTAATGCAAACAGAAGGATTGAAATAGGCTTCATTTGTCCAGCCATGTTGGAAATCAAAATCAACTTCAAGAAATGACAACTGTGTTGAGTGTTTAGAAATCACTCTAAGGCTGTTTAAGCACCTTCTTCATTCAGCTTCTCACTGGCAACAAACCTGAGGCATGACAAGAACCTCTTAAGCTTCTTATTTTCTCCCCAAAATGTCTAGGATTGATGGAAAACATATGTAGGACCTTGACCTTTCCAAAGCAATTAAAATATCTGAAATCCTAAAAGGCCACAGTTTGTATTTAAGACATGTAAATTCTTGCCCTCAAAAGGAAAAGATCATGGTAGTCTTAATTCTGGTTTCCTTATTCAAGGTGTTCCTGAAGCAGTTTGGCTTTTCCTGCCCAGACCTTTGCATCTGTTACATCTTCACTGATTTTGGCAGACTGTAGTGAAGATACAGCCCAAGTCATAAAATTCTCATGCTAATTTGAACAAAATATCGTCTCCACCTGAATTTCACCATGTGTTAGCCACTTCAAACTAACTCTCCCTTTTGTCCTTTCCTTCCCCAGAATGATGAGAGGCAGAGCTCATGGCCAGCTCTACAGTGCTAAAGTGAGGTCTGAGAGCTAAGGTTGTTTAAAAAAAACCAAATCTGTTTTTCAGCTAGGCATACGGAACATAAATTGAGATCTACTGAAAACACAGTTCCCATTATAAGCACTGAAGTTATGTGAGGTGATTAGTGGGTAGAAAATCCAGTTTTCACTGCTTTCCCTTTGCCCTCTGAAGCTGTCCTGGTTTCATGCTTGCCAGGACACTTTTTAGATGGCTGAGCATTTTGAACTTAGACGACAGTAAAGCTTCTTGTGTTACTGATGTTTAAATCATCTTAGGTCAAGAAAAATCCTTAAGAACAAAACATGTCATTTTTAAGTGGATGTGCAAAACAAGTTATACAAATGGAAATTAAAGAGAGCACAAATCTACCTGTGGGGATTCCAGCTGACAAAATATCCTTCACTGGGCTCTAAATGTTATCCAAAGCTGATGCTGCTATAGAATGTCCATTGTAAAGTCCTACCCTATCCATGCTTTTTTTTGGTTAATAGATTGCTAATGACAAATTGTCGGGGAACAGGACACAAGGTGATGTATTATTGCCTTGACTACTAAATCATGAAGAGTTACTAAGGATCTGCCAAGAAGGAAAATAGGGGAAAGGTAATTTTGGCAGGGGTAGATTGCGACCACTGACTCAAAAACTAGAGGGACTACCCCCACACACACACTCTCCTTGAGCATGTGTAGTAAGTTAAAATCATACTGTACCTTTAAATTTAAGCAAAGAAGATATGAACCAGTAAGAGACAAGTATGCTTAGCTAATTTAATGACTATGTAGTGGATATGTGTGGTGTGTTAATTGTAATATATAAAAGTTAGAGAAAACTTTGGTAGGTGTGCTAGCTTTGTGGAATTACCACCTAGCACCCAAACTTGCACAACTTTGAGAATAAAACAATATGTCGTCTCAGTGTGTGAAGATGGCTTATTGCACACCAGGTAAACGAGCCCTATTTGGGCCATTGACAACATGAATGTCATGTCTTTGTTCCAACTAAATATAAATTGTTCTGATTTTCAAGTAACTTAATAATTTCTTACTATTGGACACATAACTTTGGAGATAATTTTCAGTTTAGTGACTAGTCAGTTTTGCAGATTGTTTGCTCTCACAATTAGGTAGTCTCCAACGCACAGCATGCCATGCAGACATAGTCCATTGCAGACATTCTCTCCATTTGGTCTTTCAAGCAATTATAGGTTTTTCTTGGGAGGAAAGGGCTCTGTCATTTCTACAGTGAAAAGAGAAACAAAGTGCACTTTGAGAACTTCTTTCTGCAGTGTTAAATACAAGGCCATGCAGGAGATTTATGGTTAGGATGGAGGCGGACCTGCCTGCAGGCTCCTCTGTTACAATGGGCTGGCTGAGTTTATCCTGCATCTGACGGATTTGCGCAGCCTAGGGGCCACGGTGTATGTGAGACACAGCACAGCGCAGCACAGGCCTGGACGTGCTCAGGTTGACTGTGTTGTGGATCACACAACTCCTCTACGTACAAAGGTCTTCTCATCAGGATCAGTACAGCCTATTCTTTAAAAGGACCATGTCATTTGCCTTGGTGACAGCTATAGAGGGAACACCACTTAGAGAAGAAAAACCTGCTTGGGATAAAATTTGTCACAGGTGACCAGTTCAGGTGAATCCTTGTTTGGGTAATAGGTAGGAAGATCTAGGCAACAGCACTTCAGGATCTTCTTGGCCCAGGAGCTCCAGAAGTGTCACCAGAGTCAAGCACTACCCATGCTTTTTCCTTGCATTTTTTTGTTGAGCAATGAGGAGGAGATTTGCGCACTAATCCTACACACACTTCCCTGCAAGATAAAGGCCTTATTTCACAGAAAGGGGTTCTTTGCAGAGATCTTGGAGCAAATGCACTGACCCTGTGTCTTTTGGCCATTGGGGCATGTTTCTCTGTCCTTCTTGGGTTTAACTGATATAAAAAAAAAAAAATCTATGGAGCAAAAATTCCTTGAAGGTCCACTGGTTACTTGTGTACCACTTCTGGCATACAGAATCCCTGAACTGCTGGAGACTGGAAAGACAGAACAGGAACAATACTGCAGTAGATCTCTTCTTACATAACACTCATTTTACTGGTTTTGGACACTGTCAGCACTGTACTGGATGGACCTTGGTCTTAGCTGGGTCAACATTTCTCTCCATCACATCTCTGAGGCTTTAATGGAGCAGGACTTTGACTAACTCACTCTTAAAAAACCACACATAAAGCACTGTGATGCCTCCAGGGTTGCAGACACACATTCCTTTATCGAGAAGGGAGAAGAAAAGCACCAAATATCTCCTTGATTTTTAGACAAGCTCCCTAATGACTGAAATTCAATGCTTTTCAAACATACCAATATTCTGGTTATACCGGCAGAAGCTCTATGAGGAGCTACAGAACTGGGGAGATCATCTTTGACCAAGACGACAGTGCTTTCCTGACTGGCAGATGTAATTAATTCTCTAATTCTTATCTGTGAATAGACATTGTACACAGCTTCTCCAACTGTAACGTGCAAACACGCAAGAAAGTTACCATAAATAAATAATACTAAAGAACTAGATCTGTTCACTCTCATATAGCTAGATAATTTCTGTACTTTCTTAAGGTGTTATGTTTCTAATTGCAGTGGTGTCTGAATGTTGTACAAAGGTAACAAATTTTATAATTCTTTGCAGATCTGTGAGGGCAACGTGGAGATTGTATATTACTTTTTATAGTTGTTGCCCAGAAAGAGTCATTGCTTCTGATGATACATCATTCCTCCTACTTTATAGTTTGCTCTCCTTAAGTTAGAAAACCCAGAGAGACATGGATTCCTGATGAAATGTAGTGCTGGGATGTTTCTCCATTTGTATTCATTAAAAGTTCCATGATCCTTTTCTGACGCACTCTTACTGATAATGTGATCTCACTGGAAATGTTGGTGAACCCAGACTGATTACTAATGACTGAAGCTGACCTCTGTGCCTCATGGAGCTGAATGTTAGCCTGCATTTATACAATCATGACCCAGATCCTTGGAAAAATTTAGGGTCTGCTACACAGATAACTGAAGGCAATAGCAACTTCTTAACATATTTCAAAACTCTTTGGATGAAGCTTTTATTTTATGCCCCTTACAACTGGATTCTCAGTGAAATATGAAAGTCATGTTATAGAAACACAAGGTCAGCATTCTAACAACAAATAAAGGGGAAAATTATTATGTGCAATAGAATGAAAAGAATCTTGAATGAGTAAAGGTGATATCTGGCCTAACAATAGATCCAGTTTTCACTGCTGGCAGGTCTAGACCTGCCAGTGTAATCTGAAACACTTGTGTGAGATTATCAGATGGAAGACTTATACCTAATAGGCATTTGCTTAATCCAACTGAAGAAAATAAAAGTTTATGAGAACTTCTATATGGGATCTGGTTCCTACTGGTATTGTGAAGTGGCTTATGTATGATTGAAGCAGCCCTGATTACACATTGTATTATTTAGGTAACTAACCCCATCATAGTACTGCCTGGGAAGCTTACCTGGGTCCTGTTGGTCTACAGTCCAGAACAGGCTGGACAAAAATCCACAGCTAGTAAACAGATGAGAAGCCCACATGACAAGAACTTTTTGCGCATGAAAATACACCGATAAAAAGGCAGACGTAGCACTGTGCTGTGAGAATAGATGCGGTTAGCAAAGGCTGCCCCCTATTGATGGTAACATGAATGCACTTTCCTATCAGTGGTAGTTTTTACTACAAAATGATTAAAAATTGGGAGCCGTGTTCCCTGCACTGAAAGTGTGCTTCCCCTCTGGAAGGGATAATTATGCATGAGCAGTTGTTACCTGGTAAAACAACTAAGTGATATTCATGTCACTTGGAAAGGATAGCTGAACTCGATGGCTAGAGGGCCTATTTATCTTCTTTGGCTGCTCTCTCTTCAGCTGCCTGTCTGTGAAGTTCCAGCACTGCAATGGGGTTTGATGAAACGACACTGATGTAAATTTGACAAGGTGTTCCCATGTCTGCTGGGATGCAGCTGATTTTAGGAGCTTCCAGACTTGCATAGGCATTAAATTGGGTAGATATGAGCTCCAAGGGGAAACTATTTGTAGTTCTAAAGAATGCTGCAGTACCTCCACTGGTCTGATTTATACCACACTCAAGTTACCTAAAATATCATGCTTTTTTCCTTGCATTATTGTTAAATGCATGACAGATCACATCATTGCCTTTCTCCACAGTACAGCAGCACATACATGCCTCCTTGGTGTTCTTCTCTGGATTATTATTTTACACCTGTTGGTTCTCATTCAGAGGTCTTTCACATTTGAATGTATGTACTCACAAGGAGTCACCGGAAGTTGCATGGGAGTGCCATTCTAAAGACAAATGATTGGATGGGATACCCTTCAAAGCAGAGTATTGGCCATGCTGCCATGAGGAAAATCTCAGAAGAAAAAACACTCCTTTGGCTATGCTGCATGACTTTCCATTTAATGTCATTTTTAACTGTCATTTTCAAACTTTTGCACCTTGTGCTGTAACATCCCACCTTTGACATTTTCCTCCAAGCACCTAATCTTGAGAAGCTCTCACAAAATCTGAACTGCTGTCTTGCATCACTGCAGTACCTGTTTTGAAGAAGCCATGTGGTTTATTCTTAATGCTTTTTCACATTTTCCATACCTACAACTTTAACACTTTTCTGACCTACTGTAGTTTTCCAGGTGGATTCTAGAGCTTGCTTTCTAAAACTAATATTATGCTGGATCTTTCCTAAATTCACAAAGGTCTCTGCCAAACAGGGAGAACTTGTAGCAGTCCTTCCTTAAGCTACTCTTCCTACTTAGCACTTTCAGATGTGTCTTTTTATTTAGACCACCTTCCCAATTTTAAAAACTAATGATTAGGGTTGGGAAAAACCTGACTCATCTCTTTTGAGAGAAAATCCTAAGATGAACACTTTTCTGTGAACTGTGAATAACATTTTCACTGATCTTTTTTCCCCACGCTGATTACGATACTTTAAAATCAAATAAATATTCAAGCAGAAAATGAACAGCAAGGAACAGCTTTTTGATGAAGAGGAAAGAATCTATTGCTTCATGGATATTTTCCATCTTTGAGCAACATAATTCACCTTTTTCTTTCAAAAAAACATGGAAGACAGAAGTACAAATCAGCTAAGCTGTCTTGTTTGTGGAATTTCAGACATGCTAAACTCTGGAAGTCTGGGTGTTTTCTAGGAACACCCACTCTCACAAGTTTTTTAGGCACAGTGCATATACATTTTGTAGGAAGTGTAAAAGACATCTCAGAAGTGCCAGCAGGAAAACAATGTAAATGTTTGCCAAATGACTTTGTATTCCTGGCGAGATAGAACCTGCAGTGTCCAAAGGACTCTTATGCACAACAGGAGTAAAAGCCTGCCCTGGAGAACTAACGGAGTGTGTGGAGAAGACTGTAAAACTAAAACAGACACACAGGGAGATAAATGCGCTTCCCAAGATCACAAAACAGGTTAGCTGGTAACAATGCTTGATGTCCAAACATTCTTATCTCACTTCCCCTTGTACCTTTCTTACAACACTTTGTAATAAAGGACAACAGGGTGATTCTCCATGTTTTGTACATGTAAAAGCTCAGGCTGAGAAGAACTGAGGTCTGTGGAGCCAGTACTAAAACATCTTTTGCTCTTCACCTCAGTGCTCTGTCTACAAGCTGGATCCCCCATCATCCTGGGTTTACCTGAAGGAAGCATGTTTCTCCAAGAGAACAAAAAAGCTGTTAAGAAGATAGTTGTTTGTAAGGGATGTGTATCACAAAACAGATGGGAGATTTCTGCTCTAAGAAGATCATTATAGTATGGACCAACCATGGTGCAGATCTGCTACAGACAAGTATGCCAGATTTAGTACAGGTCCTAAACTGTCTGCTGTCATTATGTGTCTCTTACATCAGGGTTTTCTGTAGACAAAGTCAGTATCACACTGAGAAAAACCATGATTCCAATTAAGCTATATGTTCAAATGAATCATCTGGCATTGACATGCCAGACTGATTCTTTCCTGCCATTGTGCCACTCATTTGACCTGAATCCCAGCATAGGTGAAATCAGGAACACGCTCTCTAGATGCAGATTTCTTGTGGTGGCATGAAATGCACAGAAAGAGATGGAAAACCCCTCTTTCCTGCATGTTGTACCAACAAATAATACTAACCTTAGTCACACAGAGAATGAAATTCCTTTTTGTGAAAAGAACAATTTCAATGGATGTTGTGAAGTTTTAACCTTATGACCTGAGCACTCCTTTTACTTTTATCCAAAAGCTATTACATCACTACAAAGTGAAAATCTATTAGCTCTCCCATGTGCTCTATTTTCCACTTCATAGGCAAATCATGCCAGATTTAGTAGGTGTCTAAAGGACTGTGGGCCCTCTGGTAGCAATGCCTGATTTTGTGTGATCTACATGTATGCTTACATATTTGCAGATGCCTCTTCCCTTTTTAGATCAGGGTGCAGGTGAACTTAGGCAACACATGTATAAGTAATTATGTTTAATGCAGACCACAGATTTGTTGTATGACATGTATAACTACACTGTAATATTGCCATGTTCTACTGCCAGTAGTACTACAGCACATGCATTTAGGCAGGTGAGATTCAACATGGTAAGCAAATCCTCACTGCATTAAGCAATACCAAATTGCACAAAGCAATACCAAAGCTTACTTGAATTCCATAGTAAATATAAGCATTCATCTCAATTACCAAGTGCAAGAAACACATTGCTTAAGCTGCATCATGTATTTTATGGTACACTAAACATATTGTACTAAAACAATGAAGACTGCATGTCATACTTCCATTGTTCAGTGCACATTCTGGTTTACAGCAATATGAGTATTTCATTGCTTAACTATAATTAATTTTAGCACACAAGGAAAAATTATGAAAAAAACAGTTCCGAGACTTTCTGAAATATGTTGTCTTCTGCATACAGCCTTCCATTTTTAAGTCTGTGCAGGGCAAGTGCTTTGTATGCATTTTCCAATAAACCATTTGATACATGGTTTTAATTGCAGATCAGTGACTCTCCATACTGAGTTTTGCCATGGTCTGGGGTGTTTTTTCACTATTAACATGAAATGTAACATGAAAGAAAACTTGCTTAGATTGCTGAGTGTGCTTCTTAATGTCATCAAAAGCAAGTATTTGCACACACCTTTCTATGTTTTCAGCTTCCTGGTAATGTATTCTCTATAATTTGCTTTTTACTTGGATCAGTAATTGTGTTCTCATTTACTAAGCCCATGATAAAACAGATGTTTGACTACTAAGTCAGTGTAACTTCATCGAAGTAAATAGAATGTTCCCAGCCGAATAATTGGTTGCTGTCCATTTAATGATAAATATGGCTTTGTCTACGTTAGGAATAAAACTAGCAACATCAGCATTTTCAAGATAATGATTTCTAGACAGAGAAAAGCTTGTTATCTATGTTTTCTGCAGTAGTCTCCCTTTACTCTGAAAAAGATAGTTTCTTTAAGCTAGGAGAGTCTGCTAGTTGGGGCTTATGTCATAATCCGATATTGTAAACTAGCAGCATAGCAGCTTGATGGCATAAGGGTACACTGTGCACTGGTGTCCACTAGAGCTTTATACTCCTGTGGGTCTAATGTGCTAGGCCATTGAATTCACACAGTCCAGTAAACTCAGTTGCTCCTTTCCTCCACCTGGCTGGAGGCAGGGCCCCTCTAGTGCCAGTCATAGGATTCATTACTTGCTTCTTGTAAATAGGAATCAGAAGTTTCTTTATTGAGATCAGGGGTAAGATCAGCCATTCTACTCTGTTTGCAGAACTGCCCACTGGAAACCGGAACAGCAATTTTCTTGGAAGAACCCCCTTTTGGTGATTGTTTTTCTTTGCAACTCACGTACCCATGCCTCTAGGGCTGAAGTAGATTTTTCATCCCGCTGCCTCACATCCTCTCCATGGTCACACAGGTAAAACCACAGAGTGGCCTGTAGTGTGTACCTTTTATATCCTCTCTCTTGAGCTTACTCCTCATGGCTCAGAAACTGGTCTGTAGAGGTGGGGAGCAGGACATATCCTCTTCAAGTTGCTGGGCCTTCCGGGATAGCTTCTTCACAGCCTGAGACAAGGGAGGAAAAGAGACTTTCTTCATATTACTGCAGTTGGCCAGCCAATTCATCTATCATTTATTCCCGTCTGTCTTTCCAGGTCATTACTACCAGTGAGTTTGCATGTGACAATGGTGCGCTCCATACAAACTTCTACCACGGGTCATATGCACCTGTCCTGGTTTCGGCTGGGATAGAGTTAATTTTCTTCCTAGCAGCAGGCATAGTGCTGTGTTTTGGATTTAGTAGGAGAAGAATGTTGATAACATGCTGATGTTTTTAGTTGTTGCTGAGTACTGCTTATGCTAGTCAAGGACTTTTTCAGCTTCCCATGCTCTGCCAGGCGCACAAGAAAGTGGGAGGGGTCACAGCCAGAAGAGTTGATCCAAACTGACCAAAGGGCTATTCCATACCATATGACGTCATGCTCAGTATATAAACTGGGGGGGGGGGGTGGCCGGGGAGCAGCGATCGCTGCTCGGGAACTGTCTGGGTATCGGTCCGTGGGTGGTGAGCAATTGCATTGTGCATCACTTGCTTCGTGTATCATTATCATTATTATCATTATTATACTGTTACTATTAGAATTACTATTTTACTTTATTTCAATTATTAAACTGTTCTTATCTCAACCCAGGAGTGTTTCTCACTCTTACTCCTCCGATTCTCTCCCCCATCCCATTGGGGTAGGGGGAGTGAGCGAGCGGCTGCGTGGTGCTTAGTTGCTGGCTGGGGCTAAACCACGACAGCACCTGACTTCATTTGGAACTTTGGATAACTGCTCATTGTTCAGGTCATCATGAATCAGCTCCAGCATGCCTAATTCCCTCAGGTACTGGATACCTCTCTCCATGGTGGTCCACTTGCCTGGATGACATATAACATCTTACTTGAAGAGAAAGCTTTCCTTCACGCTTGACAGGAGTCACCTCCAGAGGCTGAGGGCTTGTGCCCCTTTTCCAATCGCTTTGTCAGTACCCCCTTCCCTGGAAAGGGATGACAGCTACTTGGCTTCTCTACCCTCTAATTCCAGGCTACTGGCCCCGCTATCCCAGCATCGGAGCAGCCAGGTGACATGCTCGCCTGGATAACTGCTGGAATCTTTCTGTGTATCTCACAGCTCCCTTGGGGATAGGGATCAGGTGGTTACCATCTTATTTACTGGTTCTGCCTCTTTCTTGTCCTGTTTTTGTGATGGTCTTGTTTCATCTTCATCCTGTACTAAATGTACTGATTTTCTTTGGTATTTCTTCTTGTGTACAGGGGTGACTGATAGCGGCACGGGCTGGTTCTCTGGTGCAACCACAGTGCCTGTCACCAGGGTTTGAGTAGCCACAGTGCCTGTCATGGGAGTTGCAGTAGCTGCAGTGCCAGTCACAGGAGTAGCTCCCTGGATGGTATTCTTAAATGGTTGTTTAACACTAAACAAGACCTGAACCACACTCAGGAGACATAGCAGTAGGAACATTCTGGTTCAAACATCCCAAGGATATTCAAAATTCTCAAGAGTTGTTGTAACTAGCCTGAAGGAGAAAGGGAAGGTGAAGGAGCCAGGGAAATTGTCCCACCCTGTGTCCCCCATAGGTTTGTTAGTTGAGAAGAGGTAAAAAGTGTAATTATTAATAGCTTCCAAGAGATGGCTCCCAAAGTACCAGTAAGATGGCAGTGCTGAGTACAATCTCACAACAGATACTTTTATCATAACATTAGCCAGTGTTACACAGTACAGCAAAGTGCTAACTTTAATCCAGCCCCCAGAGGTGATAAACAGCACCACAGGAAATGCATACAGCAAGTAAGGTGTTACATAGCACAACTCTGAGGACAAGCACAACAACTCTGACAGCAAATAAATCAACATTGCTACCAGCGACTATTAAACTAATAACAATTAAACTAAAATAATTAAACTAATGCTTATCACAAATTTGTTTTTACACACAGTGGTCAGATCTGTTGTTATCTCAAATGCTTCATGCCCTACATTGGGCGCCAAAAAGGACTGCTGTGGTTTAACCCGGCAGGCAGCTAAACACCACACAATCATTCTCTCACTCAGCCCACTCCACAGTAGGATGGGGGAGAGAATAGGAAAAAACAGTCAAATTCATGGGTTGGGAAAGAGACAGTTTAATAGGACAGAAGAGGAAGGCGGGGGGGGAGGAGCGGAAATAGAATATACAAAGTAAATGATGCACAATGCAATTGCTCACCACCTACCAACTGATGCCCAGCCAGTTCCGAAGCAGCGATCACTGCTCCCTGACCAAACCCCCACAGTTCATATACTGAGCATGATGTCATATGGTATGGAGTAGCCCTTTGGTCAGTTTGGGTCAACTGTCCTGGCTGTGCCCCCTCCCAGTCTTGTGCACCTGGCAGAGCATGGGAAGCTAAAAAAATTCATGACTAGCGAAAGCACTACTTAGCAACAACTAAAATGTCAGTGTGTTATCAACATTATTGTCATACTAAACCTAAAACACAGCAGTATACCAGCTACTAGGAAGAAAATTAACTCTATCCCAGCCGAAACCAGGACAAAAACACAGAAATAACAGCTATAGACACAAATCTTGAGATAACTTGTGCTAGGTAAGACTTGGATATTTTTGCATGGAGCTTACTCAGAAGTGAAATGAGGAAGGCAGAAACTGGGGACCCCATTTTTCAGCCCTTATCTGTGAAGGGCTGTGTCTGTATATTCTCCTAGATTCATTTATATACTGAACAGGGCCAAGTGTGTGAATATGTTAATTTATATTGCCAATAAGCAATTAAGTTCCAGTAAGGATCTCTGGACTCAGCATTAGAAGTCAACAGGCAGAAGAAAGCAGGGCTTAAATGTGCCTCCTCCTGGGCTTAATTCATGATCAGTTAAGAAGATGCCATGAGGCATGATCATGTTGACAGGATGACCTGGAGTAAGTGCTCTTTATGGATTGGCAAAAATGATGCCCGTCATCCAGTTCCATGCTCTGCTCTTGGACTGCTGCTCAGAGAGGCTCCAGGCTGAAAGTACTGTGGTCCATGGATAAGTCTACACTGGAGCAAGGGGAAGAGTTAATTGCAATGTTAAACCCTAAGGTACCAGGGGTTGAGATGGTAATGAATATACCTTTACATTGCTGTACCCCATGATTAGAGAACCATGTAATAGGAAGTACTATAGCAAGAACAACCAGAAGCAATGTAGGATGAGCCTCACAAGAAGCAGTGCAAGTGCAACAGTGATCTGACCTGAGCTGGCTTTGGTGCCCCAGTAACTCTGCACAACACACCATTTCCCCTGTCCTGATTGAGCATTACAACAAATGGAGCCCAAAGCGCATACTACATGAACTCAGTGGACATTTTATGGACATTTTACAGGGGTGGCTGATAGACTATGGGACTAATACCTGTGTATATATGAAAGCACAGGAAGACGGTGGTTAATGAGGATGTATTGTGTATTGTGGGACTTGAGTACAGTGTAAATAGTATGGAATAAGGGATGCAGATTGTATTGAATCTGGCTGTGACAGTCTGTTTTCTTCATAGTAGGGCTTGTAAGCCCTGTTTTGGATTTGTGATAAAAACAGTGTAGATAGCACCATAATGTTTTAGCTATTGCTGAACAGCATTTACACAGTGTCAAGGTCTTTTCTGTTTCTCACACTGCCCCACCAGCAAGTAGGCTGGGGGTGTGCAAGAAGTTGGGAGGGGATAGAGCCAAGACAGCAGATCCCAAATGACCAAAGGGATACCTCAGACCATATGGTGTCATGTTCAGCAATAAAAGCTGAGGAAAGAAGGAGGAATAGAGGATATTCAGAGTTATGGCATTTGTCTTCCCAAGTAGCCATTACAAATGATGAAGCCCTGCTTTCCTGGAAATGGCTAAACAACTGCTTGCAGATGGGAAGCGGTGAATGAGTGCCTTATTTTGCTTTCCTTGCACACACAGCTTTTGGTTTACCTACGAAACTGTCCTTATCTCAACCCACCAGTCTTCCCAATTTTACCCACCTGATTCCCTTTCCCATCCTGCTGGGGCAGGAGAAGGGGAATGGTTAGTGGCTCTGTGGGGCTCAACTGTCTACTGGGGTTAAACCATGACAATTTGTCCATGGCCACAGACATATCAGACAACATCCATGTCCCATCACTGCTTCCCCTCCTTTCCCCAATGAGGGAACAGGTTTGTGGGAATATTTCTTCTTAAAACCAGATCTGTTATCAGTCAATCCTGAGCAAAGCACACCTTCATAACAGACAGGATTCTATTTTTACTATTATGAAATCTCCACTTCAAAAGGTATTAGACCAAATATGTAGCTTCACTTCTGGAAGCAAAAGCTCTGCAGTACATAATTAGGATACAAAAAGTTGCAGGCACTTGCATAATTTTTAGCCACATGAATGCAAAATCTGCAGCATTTTTATTACACATCTGCTCAGATAATACTGTACATGTGTGTTCATAACAAGAAATGCAGAAATATAGCTCTTATGACTACAGCATGGGGTCTTCTTTCAAAAGGCATACAAACCTTCAATTAATGATGTAGAAAACTAGAGGGAGTATCAGATGATCGAAAACAGTGCTTAAATGATAAGGCAGCAGCATTGTACGAGTTTGATAGGAGGATGGACAGAACAGCAGAATTTCTTAGGTGTTTTGCTATCTGCTAAATTACAATTCCTTCTGACAGTGAGCGTCTGTGTTCTCTCCCATGCAAAATACAACTGTCTTCACAAGGAATTCACAATGTTTGGATGTGCCATAGAGATCAGGCACATTAGGAGGAGGCAATGGTCCTCTGCAGAGAGTTCTGGTCTCATGAGATGCTGATGCCAATCCTGAGACTTCAGTCTGTCAGTGAGCCAGTGTACCTAATGAGGTAGTTGCAGCACAGTCTCTAGATATCATTAACATAGAGGAACAGGCTTGAAGCAGGCATTCCAAGAATGTCCTCTTTCATTTCTTAAAGTTTCTGTTCTCCAAATTGTTAGAAGTCAGCTGCAAAGTTCAGTCTCTGTATTGGGAGAGAAGGGAACAATCACCTTGTTATTAACTCAATAACCTTCTGAATTAGACGTGAAATGATAGCACATGCTCTGGAAACAGAACTTGTTTCCACTTAGTTTGCACACACCATCCCTATTATTTAAAAGCAAGGCCTTCTACTGCAGCAGTGGTAAAACCAAACTGCCTGTCCACCCTGTCTTATTTCTCCTGCTGGCCTGTTGATTCAACTCAAATTATTTCATTCTGAAACCAGTGTTTCCTGTGCTTTTCGAAAACTTATTCCTGAACAATTTTGCTTAAAGGCAGGAGCAAAGCTTTTTCAAAACTGCGTTTAATCACACCACAGTGCAATGGTAGTTGAAATGGCTTAACTGCAGTTCTGAGATCACACACATATAATGGGATGTGGGAGGGAAGGAATATTCTCAGTAACAAATCAGGAAAAAGGCTGATCTGAATTTTAGTAGACCAAACTTTTTGCTTGCAGGTCATTAATGCTTTTAAACACTCTACTGTCTGGTTTCAGTGAAAAGAAATAGGTAATTTTTGCTATTACATTCAGTGATGGTGAGTAGAATTCATCCTTGTCTGACAGACTTTCTTCAAGGATGGTATAAGCAGGGCTGAGGCCATAGTCAACACTAACATGACATGAACACAACAATAAACACAGCCCAACACAATGCAATTCAACTCCGAAATGCCTGCTAGACACACTATTCCAAATACATATGTTCAATCTTGTATGCAAGAAGCAGTTTGTGGTTATCTGTTACATCAAAAAATTATCTCCAAATCACTGGCCCCTAAAAATGTTGTGAGCTGTGCTGGCTTGCATGAAAAACCCTGATAACGTAGAAGGCTCTTGAGGTTGGTTTGTTAATGGAACGTTTCTGCTATAGCTCATGTTTCTTATCCTTGTGTTTACCAGCAAAAAGTATCCCAGAAGAGGATCTAAAACTAATTTTCATTTCAGTTCAGCGATAATGATATCAGCACATGTAAACTGAATCCTTCACCCTATCATGGTTTAACCCCAGCTGGCAACTAAGCACCACACAGCCACTCGCTCACTCCCACATAACCAGTTGGGGGAGAGAATCAGAAGAGTGAAAGTGAGAAAAGTCGTGGGTTGAGATAAAGACAGTTTAATAGGTAAAGCAAAAGCCACACACAAGCAAGGCAAACCAAGGAATTCATTCAGTACTTCCCATCAGCAGGGAGGTGGAAAGCAGGACTTCACCATGCATAATGATTACTTGGGAAGCCAAAATGCCATTAATTCCAAGCATCTCCCCCTTCTTTCTTCTTCTTTCTGCTTGTTATTGCTGAGCATGATGTCATATGGTATGGGACATCCCTTTGGTCAGTTGGGGTCAGCTGTCCCAGCTGTGTCCCCTCCCAGCTTCTTGTGTACCCCATCCTACTTGTTGGTGGGGTGGTGTCAGAAGCAGAGAAGGCCTTGACTCTGTGTAAGCACTGCTTAGCGACAATGAAAACATTCCGAGTGTTATCAACACTATTTTCAGAGCAAATGCACAACATGGCCCCATACAAATTACTATGAAGAGACTTAACTCTATCCCAGCCAAAACCAGCACACCCCCCCAAGCTTTTTCTCAAGTTTGGCTTACTATCAGTATTGTGATTATTCCTAGAAAGGTCTGTTGTGGGTAGTGCTCCCTACAGCCACAGACAGGATTTCCTATTAAGTCTTCCAAAGTGCTGGAAATTCACATTCTGAATCATGTTTTTCAAATAAATGCTAATTAATGTCTTGCTTTAATACTAGTGACTTCGGACCTATAATGATTAGCAGCACCTCTAGATTTCACCAAACCAAATGAAGAGACACGTGTTATAGTGTGGCACTGTTCATCAGGTTCAGGTATTCATTCATTAGGTTCAGGTTTTCAAAGCACAGTGGACACATTGCAAACATGTTATCTGAAATGTCTAGGTTATGCTTGATTCAGTGATGATCCTAGAGTATTTCTGGCCTCATTTAAAACCGGACTTTTACTCTTGATCTTGGGTTCCATTTACAGTGGTTGCTGAAAAATACAGTGCCAGTGGTTGCTGGAATGAAAAACCAAGCATCTTCAAATAACACAATCTTGGCAGTCTCTGACAAAATTCACACAAGTAATGTTTTGTGGCCAAATATGAGTAAATATTTTTTTTAAAGTATTCAGCATGTTCTAACTGAAGTAGAACATGTAGTAGTAGTAGTCTACTAGGCTAAACATTATGATATTAGACTACATTCTTTAAATGAGAGCTCTATTCCTGTGGTGTTCTATGCCAAAATAGTCCCAATAATTAAGATATTTAGTTTGCATGTCAAGGAGTATGTTACTGAAGCTTATGTTTACTCTGACTCCTCGTGTGACTGAAAGTTCAACTGAGTTCAGGTTCTAATTTTCTGTTTACCTTGCTAAAGCTTCTACACCACTTTGAGTAAGCTTAGTTTTCTCCAGTTCCTTATGGTAAGTAAAATCTTTGATGAAGTTTTAAAGATGACAGCACTGCAGATCAGGTTTGAATACAAAATTTTATAGCACATCTCTGTATTTTAATTACCCATGCCTCCTGAAGGGAGTTTCCTTTCGTTCATTGCCTCTGTGGTCTTTCTGGTGAATTTGCTATCTTGACTCTTCTTTTTAAAGAAAGATGTCCAACTTCTCATTTATCCCTGTTACTAATCTTTTATCCCTACAGTATGAAAAAGAGCAGAAAACCCATACAAGACAGTGCTTTTCTAAAGTTGAGTATTTATTGCAGATTAAAACTACGCTGTGACAAGTGAATTCTACTTTACAAACCGACATTTTACTCAGATGAAATGACACTGAAGTCTCTGAAAACTGATGCCTTTCCCAGTGTGCTGAAGTTCTATGTAGAAATTTTTTTAGAACTGGTCTTCAGGTATTTGCTCATGGAGGTACACAGAGTCCACACGCTTCCAGCAGTTGGCTGCTGTAGAGGGTGTGAGTGACATTCTCTAATTTGGGTTCCCGCCCAGCCCCTCCAAGGGCCATTGGATCACCACAATAACAGGCTTAGAGATTGAGGCATACAGAGCTGACCAAAATAGACATCTACATACATGTAAAGACAGTTGACTGTATTTGCATGAAAATCAAATTGACAGTTGGATGCAAATCTAAACTATTCTTTAGGACTTTGCCTCTAACTTATAATGAAATTCAATCAGCAGACAGATGTCGTAGCAGTTTAGCTATACTGGCGTATTATGATTTACACTTGTAGCTACAGTATTTATGTTTATAACAATAAAAATGCATTATGGTCTTATGCCATAGATATGGGGGTCCCTATTTTAACTAATGCTGAATTTCACAGCCCTTAATTTTGTACCTGGAACTGAGTTTATTAGTATATGGGCAAATCCATTGAAAGCAACAAATCTGGGCCTACATTTCCTCATCTTCTGACCATCAAGGAGATCAGTGTTATACAGCAGTGTTATAGGCTCCTTTTGATCGTACCTTGTAAATTCCTACACTTTTTTTTTTTTATCTTCTCACTGTGCCACCTAATCCAGTATAATAAGTTACATGATACATAGATATAACACACTGGAACACCAATCAATCTGAATTTATATACATAAAACACACTAACCTTAATGCAAGTAAAGTACTCCCACAATAATGTGACATCATTACTCTGAAATTATTACTTTTAAAATAAACAACAGGTTTGTAACATGTAATATAGATTTGAAAGAACCAAATTAAGTTCTAAATTTTCCAATTACTGTATTTGTGCTATAGAGGTCACTGTGAATAAGTGGCTGCACCCTTTCATTACATGGAATAAACTCTTCTATTTCTGACCTACTTGCTAGTACAAACTTTCCAAGCATGGGTCACTGTCTAAAGAATCATGCCCATGTTTTACTGGAATATTTTATACAATCAAATCCCAGAACAATTCCATTTGGATACAAATGGAAAATATTTTTAAGGGTCTTGATATTCTTCTTGAAATTTACATACAGATACATCTTGAAAGAAGAGACAACTTCATTGACAACTCTTACACAACTGAACTGGGACAAAAATAAATGTTTGGTTTTTTTCTTTTTGTATTTTTGATTTTGTGTGTTAGAGCTGAAGAAATTAATTTACTTTATTAAATCACATCTGACTATGAGAGAGAAGAGGAACAAAAAAGATACTGCCATTATGACAAAATTCCAGAATTCAAGAGCTTTCAGGTCATCAGAAGTCTATCATATCCCAACTTTGTAATAGCAAGACAAGACTTTCAAGCTTTTGATGTCTCATTTCCCTACACATAAACTGTGCTGGAAAATGGGGTTC
This sequence comes from Pelecanus crispus, assembly GCF_030463565.1. Lineage (NCBI taxonomy): Eukaryota > Metazoa > Chordata > Aves > Pelecaniformes > Pelecanidae > Pelecanus > Pelecanus crispus. The sequence continues at coordinate 57,931,709 of NC_134676.1, forward strand.
TGACCTGACAGGGATACTAGAAAGCTCTAAATTAATTATTCCAGACTGTCAACGTGTTATTCTCATGGTAGATACAGAAAGATCTGGAAATACAGATTGTGCATTCCTTCCAACCACAGCACTAGGGAGTAACTGCTAGAGTAAGTTTCAGGTTTCATTCTCCCCAAAACAACAACGGAGAAAAAATCTAATATAACATTGTTGATGTAACAAGTTCTGGATTTCACCTTGCCACAACTTGGACCGTGAAATTATATGATCTCCGGCAAAACATGTTTTTCATGCTGTCACGAGCTTAACTGGCCTGTCCAGAGAGGATTGTGGAGGTTCTGTGACTCCCTTGGGCTAAACTAAGGTGAAACAACATCAAATGATCAATTAAACACTTCAAAGTTCTGAGGGAATTGGCTGATGTAGTTGCCAAGCCACTCTCCATCCCATTTGAAAAGTCATGGCAGTCAGGTGAAGACCCTGGTGACTGGAAAAAGGGGAATGTTGTGCCCATTAACCTAATATTACCAAGTCCACACTAGACCTATTAAGGGTAGACTAGACTAAACCATGTCCCCAAGTGACACGTCTACACGTTTTTTGAACACTTCCAGGGATGGTGACTCCACCACCTCTCTTGGCAGCCTGTTCCAATGCTTGACTACCCTTTCCATGAAGAAATTTTTCCTCATATCCAATCTAAACCTCCCCTGACACAGCTTGAGCCCATTTCTTCTTGTCCTATCACTAACCACTTGGGAGAAGAAACCAACACCCACCTCACTACAACCTCCTTTCAGGTAGTTGTAGAGAGTGATAAGGTCTCCCCTCAGCCTCCTCTTCTCCAGACTAAACAATCCCAGTTCCCTCAGCCCCTCCTCATAAAACCTGTGCTCCAGACCGTTCACCAGCTTTGTTGCCCTTCTCTGAACATGCTCCAGCACCTCAATGTCTTTCTTGTATTGAGGGGCCCAAAACTGGACACAGCATTCCACGGCCTCACCAGTGCTGAGTACAGGGGGCAAAGTTCTACCTGAAGCCATTCAATGCTTAAATGACCAACAAACACCCACTGGGTGCCCAGTGAAATGAGCTCATTTTCCAACCATCCAACCCCACAAAATCTCCAGACAGCCCACTGTCAACTTGTCTTTTTTCTCAGGGTGACATAGTTCTTATTGACCACTCTTCAATGTGTAAAATCTGTCACTTTACTCTCTCCCCAAGAAAAAGGCATATGGATAGCCATTTCCAAATGGGCACTCTCTTTCACTATCACTGAGGCTTGTGTAATCTTCAAAACTGGATAATCTCTTATGCCTTTCAGGTAACAAATTGTATCTGGATGGATTTTTTGGCTTGCACAAGACTAGAGAGCACACAGGAAATCATAACCTTAGGATGCCCATGACATCTGTGGTACTGTGCTTATCCATATGTGTATGTTGTTTTTCCTTATCCCAAGAATGGAAAAATAATCCTGTCATTCAATTTATGAAAACAGTTTCTTAATTAGATAAAGTATCAGATTGCCTACACCACCCTCAATCATTTCTTTGGGTGATTAGCTGAACCTATTTCTGAAGCATCTTGGTATCAACTAAATTTGGCACACTTACTCCCCAACACTCCAAATTATCAACACCAATCTTTTAAGGCACATTCTTATGACAGAGCCTCATGGTGCATTAGAATGCCCTAGAGCACAAATTCAACCTGGGTGGGAAAAACAAGCAATTGTGATTACAATCTGTATTATAATCAAACCCAAACATGGTTTTAATTTAAATGTAACACAGTATAAGCTTGTATGGTGTCTGACCTGAAACACTCATGGACCTGGAATAACAAGTCAGCAATAATAAATTATCATAGTTTTGCTAGTCTAAAACTCTGGAATCTTGCACAGAATACTAACAATAAAAATTGTGACAGATTCTACTATTTCAATGGTCCTAATTAAACGCATGGTCCAGGTCACACATCTGGCTGTTTAGGTTACTACTCCTTTTGGATAATCCTATTAAGCCAAACATGCTTAATGAAATTTGATTGTCCTTCCTATCCATGCTGTTCACTTTGCCGATATTGCAAAAACTGCTGGCAAAACTGGAGACCTACCATATTGACAACCGAATTGTTCTGTTTGTGCAGCACAAGTGCCTATAAAAATCTGCCACCACAATGGGCAGGTACATGTCTTGCTCCCTATGTATTTCAATTAAAAAAATTAACTTCTACATTTTTATGCAACCATTATCTTGTACACAATAAGTATAATGTGATTAATTCCTTCATAGAAAGACCAGCCAAATTCCACCAATTTATACACGTATTGTTTCCAACTTTGGGTACTGTTGAACTTGAAACATCTATTGTAAATATTTCTGCTATGCTTGTTATCCAGAATGCTACTGTATAAGCTTTAAAAGATTTGCAATCTGAAATTTACTCACTTTATGTAATAACAAAGCTCTAATTATAACTACAACTTTGTGGCCAGTTCTCTTTCTACAAAGGATTCTTAAAAGAAGCTGTCCCTGTTGTGTTGGGGAGTGTTGGGTGACACACACCACACGGTCAGATGCCCAACCAGCAACCCCAAGACTGGGAGATGCTTCCTCCTGTGGCAGGAGGTGCTGTCACTTTTTCCTTCTAAGCAGAAGTAGAACTGTGAGGTGGTGGGGGAGGTGGCACTAGAACCAAGGCTCAGGGGTGCCTGTTGGGATCCCAGCCCTGAAGCTCATCCAGGGCTGGATTCCAAGTGAGCCACAGCTTTGGAAGGCCTGACTAGCTCTGTAGGGCCCCAAAGCAGCTGGACAGTGGCCCAGGTCAAAGAGGACTACCAGACCTGTTGGGTTCATAGCATGCTCCTATAGTAGTGTTGCCCTGCACAGGCATGGTGGCAAAGCCCCTGAGAGAACAGGGAGTGGAGACAGAAGCCCACAGAGGCAGGGTTAAGATCTTAGCTTCATGGTAGGACCTGGCTGAGACCCCTAACATGTGCCCAGGCTTTCCTCAAGTCCAAGCTGGCAGAGCATTCCCTGGCACTGGGAAGTGGCAGCTGCAGGTTGCCTGAATGGAAGCTTCTTAACTTCATCAAGGAATACATGGCCAGAAACTGACTCAGGCAGGTAATCCACTCCATGGCACTCTCACATACAGCTGCTGGCTGTAACTCAGTGAAGGGCAACAGGACCTGGGAAGAGAGAAGCTGTCAGTTTGCTCTGCAAACTGACAGCTGCTCCAAGAGGCAGCTCTGCTAAGGGCCTGACCATGTTTATAGTTTGTCTCCTTGGAGCAGGGGCAAAGCCTGTAACCCAGTTCTCACCTCCAGAGTTGCCGGCAGCCATGGGGGAAAACCCCCAGACTGACCTGCTATGGCCAGACAGAGAGGTAGACCCCATTCCTGCTGCAATTTTTGCTCCTTTCCAAAAATGGCCCAGGGCCAGAAGGTTCTGGGGCAAGCACACCCCTGGTGAATGCAACTCTAGGCCCATTAGGAAGACAAAGGAAAAAAGCATCAGGGCTGGGACAGGCAGGTCCCAGTTGCTGCCCTGCTCAGACCTGGGGAGGAAAGTACAGTGGAGAGTGGTCAGCAGTGCCAATTGCCAGCTGTGTGGGGCCAAGGAAAGAGTTTCCAATGCCTTCCCTGCTTTGGTGGAAGGGAAGGGTTTGGATGAGTGTTGGCCTGAAGTGGTAGAGGGCAGGGCTTTCCCCTTACACTGCATGGGTAGGGTGGAGGGAGATGGGACTCTTACTGCAGCTGGGGGACACTAGATTCACAGATGAGCAGGGGGACACTAGATTCACAGATGAGCATGGTGGGTGTGTTGGGTCTGGCTGGGATGGAGTTAACTTTCCCCATAGCAGCCATTATAGAGCGGTGCTTTGTATTTGTAGCTAGAATAGCATTAATAATACATCAGTGTTTTGGTTGTCAGTGAACAGGACTCGCACAGCATCAACACTTGCTATCCAAACCCTGCCCAAAGGCTAGTAGGCTGGGTGTGGGGCAAGAGTTTGGGAAGGGACATACCCAGGACAGCTGACCCAAACTGACCAAAGGGATATTCCGTGCTGTCATGATCCAAACTGGGCTGCCCAGGGAGGATCATGGCAGTTCTGTGATTCCCTTGGGCTAAATTAAGGTGAAATGACACCAAACGGTTGATTAAATACTTTATTGATAGTAAAAACCAACCTGAACCTGGCAAGCATAACAGTAGGCAACCTGAACTAGAAAAACGTAATGGTAGGTAATGTGGGTTCTAATTGAAATACTTACAAGAGGAAAGGAAAAAGGAAGTGGGGGGGGGGGGGGGTGGGGGGCAGAGAGAGAGAGATCACCACCCTTGGATCCCACAATGTCATTGGTAAATGTGGCAATCCTCTGGTAGTGGGCATGCATGTGGCTCCTTGGAGTTGTGTCTTTTATAGGCCAGTCTCTGCCCCTTGAGGACTTATATGGTTCTTTTTCCAGAATGTTCTTTGCCTTCTGTGCAGGAGCCATTGGGGGGGTTGGTTGCAAGGGGTCTTTCAGGTGGTCATGACCTCCTTCCTCAAATGAAGTCTATATGACCTCTGACCATACATAGTGAGTGAGTTGCAAGGCACATCAGAAGGCAGAACTGTGCAACCTCGGACAGACCCTCCTGGCTCTACACTAATAGGCTTCTCACCTGTGGCTCAGCAGTGCTATGCAGACCCTAATTTGTCGCTATAGAGACCTTAACTTGTCTCTATGCAGACCTTAACTTGTCGCACCACAGTATTTGAGACATCAACGTACATTAACTCTTTCAGTCTCTCACACATGCCATATGAAGTTGTGTTTAGCAATAAAACAAAATCTAAGGGTGGAGGGAGGGATTTGTTATTAAGGCGTTGGTCTTCTGAAGAAACCACTATGCATACTGAGGCCCTACTTCCCACGAAGTGGCTGGACGTTGCCTGCTGATGAGAAATAGATAATAAATCTTTTTGCTTTGCTTTGCTTCCATGCATGGCCTTTGCTTTTCTTCATGAAACTGCCTTTATCTTGGCCCACGAGCTTTTTCATCTTATTTTCTCCCCTGTCCTGTTGAAGAGGGGGAGTGATAGAGCTGCTTGGTGGGCACCTGGCAGCAAGCAAAGGTCAACCCACTACAGTCCTTTTTCATGTCCAACATGTGGCTTGAGACAAGAGGAGGTTTTAATTGAGCATGCTATAGCTCTAGCAGTTATTAATTGGCAGGCTCCTGTGTCTGTGGAGTTTGCTTTCTGCACTGAACACCCCTTTATTTTGCTGAGCTTGGGAACATGTTCTTACAAACAATGGCCACATGCTTGGTCCTGGCACTGATGCACTTACTGTGCTGGTGGAACTACATTCTGAAGAGGATGAGACAATACACCACCCTCTTCTCATCTGACGTTGATGTGGGTGGTTTTATTGCACAGGCTCCTGAGGTCCTTGTTCACCGTTATTCTGAGCTGTTTAATACTACTAACTAACATTGTTGGCTTGTTGGGTTTGTGACAAAAACAGCCTATTGTGGCCAGTCATGGAGGCCCCATGTATCCTTGGCATAGACTACCTGAGGATAGTGTACTTCAAGGACCCAAAAGGGTACCAACGGGCTTTTGGTGTAGTCACCATGAATAAAGAGAAGATTAAACAGCTGTCTAGCTTGCCTGGCCTCTCAGAAGAGCCCTCTGTTGTGGGCTTACTGTGGGTTGATGAACCACAGGTACTGATTGCTACCATGACAGTGCACCAGCAGTGACATTGCACCAATTGAGACTCCCTGGTTCCTACCCATGAGCTGATTCACCCATTGGAGGGTGATCAGAAAGACTCCGTCATCTTTTAAATGTCCCATATGGCCAGTGCAAAAGTCTGATGGAGGGTGGAAGTTAACAGTGGATGATTGTGGCCTGAACAAAGTCACGCCACTGCTGGGTTCTGCTGTACTTGATGTGTTAGAGCTCCAGTATAAACTGGAGACAAAGGCAGACAATTGATATGCTACAACTGATATTGCCACTATGTCTTTCTCAATTCCTTTGGCAGCAGAGTGCAACAGTTTGCTTTCATGCGAAGGGGTGTTCAATACCTGTGGAATTGACTGCCCCAGGTGTAGAAGCACAGTCCTCCATTTGTCATGGACTAATTCAAGCTGCACTGGAACAGGGTGATCCCCCTGAGCATCTACCATACAATGACATCATCATCATGTGGGGCAACAAAGCAGTGCTAGGTGGGCAGCAGGGTCTAGGGGTGGGAATCTGGGATTTGATGTCTAAGGAATTGAGTAGCAGGGTCTCTAGGGGCTGGTGAAGCAGCCAAGACACCTGGGTTCTTTTGGTACTGGGAAAGCAGTTGGGGCTATCAATTAGAGCAGAGCAGGGGTAGTAAGCAGCAGCATACCCAGGCTTCCTGGAAAGCAGCAGGATCTAGTGTTCCTCTCCCCAGCCTCTCCTCTCACAAGATGGGGATCTCCTCCCACAAGATGGGGATCTCCTCCCAGTCATACCTGTGCTGATGGTTGAGGGTTATGCTTGCTTCCCTGGTGTTGCAGGTAGTTTTGCATCTAGATCCCATCACTCAGATGAACCTGGAGCTTCAAATGGCCCTGTTGAACCGTGGCCCATGGAGGAGCTGTGTCCCCAGGACAAAGAGATTCCGGATGTGGTGATCCTCCAGTATGTCAGCCCAAGAGACCTGGAATGGGGCTGTGGGGAAATCTTCCCTCTTCCTGCACTCACTGCCCAGGGTGTGTCTCTACATAGCCCCCAGTTGTGCCACAGAGAGACATAGGGGCAGGGAACATGAGGATTCAGGGATGTGGGGGACAAGACAGGGGCACATGAGATTAGCAGAACGAGGGTCAGTGCCTGTAGGAGGGGCTACACCCCTGGAGGAGTTTCCTTGTGCTCTGCCCCTACATCAAACCAGGGCCCCTGGTTCACTGCAGGTGAAGCCTGGGGAAGTTCAGTCCTTACAGGGTCAGGAGAGACTGAGCTTTCTCCAGCCCCTTCCCCTCCAACCCAGCAGTGTCCTGGCCTATCCCAGCTTGGAGACTGTGAACAGTTCTGGGCAGAGCATGCAGCCCTACCCACTTCAGCCCCTCCAGAGTCTTGAGGGCTGCAATGTCTGGCCCCATCAAGACCAAATGGACTGGGAGCAGCCACACCAATCCAGGCTGCTCTGGAGTGGATGATATAGATTAAAAGACAACATTTTCATTCTTGCATGAAAACTTTTTTTTTTTTTTTTTTAATTTTCCAAAACGGAAACCAAATTATTTGGCATTTAGATTTGCGTGTTTCCAGTTGGTGGCAAAAGGAGGAGGAATGGGAAATTAAGATAAGGGAAGGAAAGGAGAAAGGCAACTGGAGAGACAAACTGCAAAAACTGAAATGACCACAAGCAAGCTAAAGAGTTTCTATTTCCTCGTTGCTGTTGTCAAAATAACCAAAATGCTAGGATTCTGTAACAAGAAAACTCAATATGAAGAAAAAACTGGAATAAGATGAACATTAAGTTAACATTAAGCTTTAATTTAAAAAAAAAAAAAAAAAAATCCCAGTAGTCCCCGCCATAATTGCTCTGGGCTTGGTTAATGTGTGGTTTCTTTAAAAGCAGGAAACTTCGTTTTGCACGTGAACCAGCCTCACTCTTCAGCCGCTGGGTGGCACCGGCTGTAAACTAGAAAAGTGCAAACCGTGAAGAAAGGATGCACACTTGAGTAGCCAGCGGCTCCACGTTGAAAAAAACCACGGTAGCTCCGCAGCTTTGTTGATCCCAGAACGATGTCACAACGCGCGTTTTCAGGAAGGCTTTGGGCTTTGCAGAATGTGAAGGTACCTAGAGCTGCGCCTAAGAACTCTACGGAACCAGTTTGCAGTATGTCTGATGATGGGGGGAAGGGCTCTGTCCTGCAGCTGAGGTGGTGATTGATGCTATGTTGGTTGTTCTGTGCGTTCCAGCTCTCTGATAACACCACCTTCAGTCCTACATAGTTCTGGAAATAACAACAACCACACACACACACACACAAAAAGAAGAAACAAGGCAAAAAGCAGTGGACCCTAATTTGCATGATTTTAGTTCAATCTCACATTTAAATAACTAAAGGTATGATTCCCTCTCATTTGCACAGAGTTGAATCAGGAGAAATTGAAGCTAATGCAGTGAAATTAAAAAGGACAAACACAACTCAACAGGGACCCAACAGACATGAAAGGAGCCAAAGTTCAATTTTCAAGGTCAACAGTTTTGTGTTGAGCCTCTCATCTGCTGAATGCTTATTTCTGCATTTGGAATTTGACCTGAAACAACCTCCATGTAACAGACAGATACTGGCAGAATATAGTTATCCATTTGAAATAATTGCTTAGGGAAGCTCTCTTTAAACGAGCAAACAAACAAGCAAGCAAACAAAACCCAACCAACCAACCAAAACAACTTCACAATTTGCAATTACAATAATTGTAATTCTTTTTCTCAGTCTCGTAAAACTAAACTTAGGAAACATTATAACAGGAAAATTAGCACTTCACATCATCCTTCTTGAGCAGAATTTCTCCCTGCCTAGTTTTCCACCTCCCCGGAATCAGTGATGTGAAAAAAAAAAAAAAAATTTGAACAGATCAGAAACACCACTTCACTAGAATTGTTCTAGGCTAACTGAGGACACACAGAAATATTGTTTCTGGTGCCACCAGAAAAATTACAGTAGTTTTCACCAAGCCTTACCTGCAAACAGGAAGGAAGAACAAGGCAAACTTAGAAGGATGCTTGTACCTCCCAGCTGCATGTGAAACGGCTATTTCATAGAAGTGTATTAATCTTTACTGAAATGTGATCACACATCCAGGAAAAGCACCTCTACAAGTGATCTTGTTCAGGTCGCAGTTACAGTCCCATAAAAGAGAAGTGAGTTTCTGAGTTGGTGAAGTTGAACTGGATCCAGCTCTAGAATTGCAAGTTACAGCACAGCAGATTCTGTGAGTGTGGATGGGCTCAAACCATTGAAAACAGAGAATAAAAACAGCTGGCAGGAGAAAAAGGAAAAAAAAAGATAGAGAACTGGCGAACCAATTAATGGTAATGAAGGCTGCCTGAATACCTCTTTCCTGCTCAGCAGAGTGCGCTCACTGCAGTCCAGGGTTCCAACAGCATGTTAAAACTTGTGACATATTTTCCGGCTCCCACAGTTGCCTTTTTAGACAAGATTTCCTGTTTTCATGGCTGAGCCCTGCTACCCTACCATGGCAGAGGATTGCAGTGACCAAGATGGAGAACATGCACAGGCCTGTCATTTATCTTGCTCTTTCACGCCACTTTCTTCCAACTCTGCCACAGCAGCACGTGATGTGTGTCACATGTCACAACGCCGTGACAAGCAGCAAACCCAGGTGCCTTTTAACTCACTGTCTTGACACTGTTTCCTTGAGCTTCTCTCCACCCCTCTGACTTTGGTCCTGGTTTCTTTGAGCCCTCCCCGCCTCCATCCCCTTCCAGGTCAAGCAAGCATAATAAACAGACTGTGCCAACTATGCCAAATTATGCCTTTCTCACTGCACAAAAAGGATAAGGATTGGGAACCAGTGCAATGGGGATGGCTACAGTGCTGAAATCTTCTCTGTCAGTGCACAAAGAACCGTTTGTTGAACATGGATGGAAGACAGGGCATTGTATGGAATTAACAATGAGATTTTCCATCAGAAGTTCTTCCTTTCTCTTATGGCTAGATTAACTCTTCAAGTGCTACCAGGAAAAAAGTGGGGGAAGCACTATGGCAAAATTAAAATCTTTCAGACTTATAGTAAGAAAGACAACCTCCTTATCTTGTTCTCATTGAACATCCTTCAATACAGCCAAAATCCAGAAGTTGCTTTGGACCAGATTTTCTGGGGAGGCTCAATGTGGGATAAAGTTCTTCCTTCCCTCCTTGCACAAACACAAGAATATCAGCCTCAGATCTCTGTTTCTGGTTTCTTTATGGGAAGCAAAGCTTAAATAAAATTTTAACTACATTCACCACAATTTCCTTTTCCAAACAGGCTCAGATTTAGTGCAAAATATTTATTTCTGCAAGTGAACTGTAAATTTAGATTTATGTAAATATGTGTTTAATCCCATGTAAATAGGACTTAAGGCTTTTACAGAAAGCTTGCTGTTGATCTGGCTAAGTACTACTTAGCTGTTCTATCATCCAGCACACTGTTGTGGCTCCTGCAGAATATCATATATGTGTATCTTGATATACTTGTAGTAATTTAGAAAAATATTATTTATTGCCTTGGCCTTGTTCATAAATCAATATACATTGAAGTGATTTTTTAAACTCAAGAAACTTGTCATGGATGTAACAGGAATCCTTCAGAGTACAAAGCCTAAACATTCAGTAAAACAGTGGTGATCTTCAGCCAACTAGAATGAAAACTATTTGCATGGCTGTCTTCATTCTATAGTGATTAGCAGGAGCTGCATAAGTACTCCTAACTACAGCTGAAGTCAAGAGGAATTCCACACCTTATGGGTCTAAGCTTGGTAATTATGCAGAGCTCTGCAGCAGAAAAGATGAACAATCAACACCTCTCCCACACAATAACATAACAGTATAGTGGCATTTTGATCTGATGTCAGTATTCAGCTCAAAGATTCAGACTAATCATTCCAGTCTATGGGTGTTCCACAGAGAGGAAACTGTAAGGGAAAGTCTAGGACAGATAGACTACTTGCATAAAGAAATATTGCAGTATTGAGCCTAGACATATTTGGAATACATTTTCCTTTGAAAAAAATTAATCTAAACACCACCAACAATTTTCTCTCAGCAGAGAATATTCTCAATTTTTCCACTAGAAGATGTAAGGATATTCTAGAACTGTATCAATATCACAGTCCTGCCCTGTTCTCATTATTTGGGATGTGGTCTCAAATTCAGAGGGGGGTGGATGCGGGTAGACAGAAGATTCATTCCTCACCCACAATTATTCATGCAAATTTTTATTTCAGCCTTTTAGACTGTGGATACTTTTTCAGATATTCTATATATCCAGTTCATCAGCAAGAATGAAGAAAACAAGAAATTCGTATGCAGTCAGTTTATGAACCAAGTATTTGGGAATTAATGTAAAGAAACAAAGGTGATCATATGCATTTGGTTTATGTGGCAAGGTTTTGGTATCGGGGGGCTACAGGGGTGGCTTCTGTGAGAAGATGCCAGAAGCTTCCGCCATGTCAGGTGGAGCCAGCTCCAGCCAGCTTCAAGATGGACCCACCACTGGCCGAAGCTGAGCCAATCAGTGAGAGTGGTAACGCTTCTGTGATAAGCATATTTAAGAAGGGGCTAAATCTGCTGTGCAACAGCAGCCAAGAGAAAGGAATGAGCGAAACAACTCTGCAGACACCAAGGTCAGTGAAGAAGGAGGGAGAGGAGATGCTCCAGGCACTGGATCAGAGATTCCCCTGCAGCCCGTGGTGAAGACCATGGTGAAGCAGATTGTCCCCCTGCATCCCATGGAGGTCCATGGTGGGGCAGATATCCACCTCCAGCCTGTGGAGGACCCCACAAGAGAGCAGGTGGATGCCTGAAGAAATCTGTGACCCATGGGAAGCCCACACTGGAGCAGGTTCCTGGCAGGGCCTGTGGCCCTTTGGAGAGAAGCCCATACTGGGGCAGGTTTTCTGGCAGGACCTGTGACCCTGTGGGGGACCCATGCTGGAGTAGTCTGTTCCTGAAGGACTGCACCCTGTGGAAGGGACCCACATTGAAGAAGTTCATGGAGGACTGTCTGCTGTAGGACCCCACACTGGAGCAGGGGAACAGCATGAGGAGGAAGAAGCGGGAGGGACGATGTGTGATGAACTGTCCACAACCCTCATTCCCTGTCCCCCTGTGCCACTGGTGGAGGAAGAGTGGCAGGAGGTAGAGAAAATCAGGAATGAAGAAGGGATGCCCAGGAAGAAGGGATGGGTAGGGGGGAGTTGTTTTTCAATTGTTCTTATTTCTCATTATCCTACTCTGATTTAGACTCGCAATAAATTTAATTTCCCTGAGTCGAGTCTGTTTTGCCTTTGACAGTAATTGCTGAGTGGTTTCCTTGTCCTTATCTTGACCTACAAGCATTTCATCATATTTTCTCCCTCTGTCCCCCTGAGGAGGTGGAGCAATAGAATGGCTTGTTGGGCACCCGGCGGCTAGAAAAGGTCAACCCACCAAATCATATCAGCAAATGGAAATATATCTCTATAGCATAAATTGCCAAATAAAAATCAGGATGAAGTAAATTGTTTGTGCGCCAACTAAATACCATGAATAAATGCCTACATATTTGAAGAACAGGGGAACAGAAAGAAAAGCATGCTCCAAATTACATCTTTGCCACTGTTCTACCTTGTTTGCTATACTTTTTACTTTTCATGCAATAGGCCTGGAGAAGTCCTAAGTAATCCATGCAGGTATTAGTGTACATACTTCAAAGTTCGGTTCATACCACACTGCACAGGCAGGAGAAGAGCTCCTCCCATATATTTATGCTTGATGTGTTTCCTATGGAAAGGCTCCACAGCAAATTAATCTGCTCAAAGTTGGAGGTGTCAGGGCCCACTCCTGCCTTCCCTTGTCACATGTTTCCACTCCTCTCTTGGTCTGCTGGTGCAAGGAGAACCATTTGTGAAAACTCTCCTTGCTGAAAGCTCACCTGTAAAAGAGTGATGAGTTTTGGTTGAATTGCCTTCCTCAGGCAGCTCAATCCATGATCAGACCAGTACCAGTGCCCTGTTCAGGAAGGGTTGGCACCAGCAAATGAGGTATGAGGGAGCACAGGGTCACACAAGCTCTAGGTCTAATTGTCCAATTCTATCATGGAGCCACCTCCTGCATTAAAAACTGCAATAGCAGAATGGACCTTTTGGCAACAGGATTCTTGGGGATGCAACCAAATAATGGAAAAAAGTACTGTGTATAGCAGATAAACAGCTGAACACCTGAGGAAGGAAAAAGTGCTGACTTTGTGTTTTCTTTGGATGCTGGGTTTATCTAAGTTAAACTAAGGAATGAGGGGATGAAATTTTAATTCCTACTAAAGAGGTAGATATGGTCCAGCCTTCAGCCATTGTAAACTGACTTTCAAAGGAATATAATAATTTGTAACATAAAAAGTTTGATGTTGTGTGTACTACTTCCTCCCTTAAATATTAAAATATTTCTTTGCTTACATTACATGTGGAATATTTATAGTCATAGAACCCCTGCTTGAAATTCCACATTAATTTTAGCACACTGTTCTTCAGGATTTCACAGGCATATATATTAAGATACATAAACTTTTAACCTGTCACAGGATTTCATGGACTTTTTCTTCAGCTTGTCTTAATAAGCTGTATCAAGGGTTGTAGGAAGACACAATCAGCGTAGGATCCTGATGACTAGAAAAGGGTAAGCATCACACCTTCAAGAAGGCAAGGACTGTGGTCTGGGGAACTACAGGCCAGTTAGTCTCATTTCAGTCTCCAGGGAGCTTATGGAGTAAATCTTCCTTGGAAACCACTCTATGGTGAGATGATTGGCTGACTGGAAGGGGAGAGCAGTGGATGTTGCATACTTCAGCAAGGCCTTTGACATTGCTTCCCATAGTATCCTTGTAGCCTAATGGATAAGGCAGGGATTGACAAGTGATGTGTAAGGTGGATGGTGAACTGGCTAGACCACTAGGCACAAAATGCTGTGATGTGTGGTACAAAGTCCAACTGGCAGCTGGGTACAGAGGCATACCCTTAGGGATTGATAATTAGGCCAATACCTTTTAATGTCTTTATTAACAATGGGGGTGATGGGCATAGCGCCCTTGCAGCAAATTCACAGAAAGTACCAAACCTGGTGGGGAGCAGTAGGTATGGAGGGCAGGGCTGCTGTTCAAGAGGGGACATGCTGGGGGAAGGGACAAGCATGAACAAAGGGAGATGTTGAAGTCATGCACAACCAATGGATTGAGGCGCTGTACGAGTATAGATTTGTCACTGAATGGACAGAAAGCAGCTTTGCAGAAAAGAACTAAGGAGTCCTGTGGGACACATGATTGTACATAAGACAGCAATGCACACTTGGCAGCAATGAAGGCCAACTGCACCCTGGGGTCTCTTAACAAGAGTATAGCCAGCAGATTCATTCCAGAATACATTTCCAGAATTAAGGGATTCTTCCTCTCACTCAGCCCTTGTGACACAATATGTGAACATTGTGCCCATGGGGCTGACTGTCCCTCATTAGCTCACTTCCCAGGTTATCTGACTTGCAAATGCCTTTGGGTGCTGTTTTCTTTTTCTGTAGTTTTGATGCCCTTACTCATGTCTCCTCATACCTGTCTGTGGAAAATCCACAGGTATCCAAACGTAACTGTTATTTCAGCAACCTCCTCTCTAGACTATTTGTAACCTGTAGGCTCCATGGGGATGGGCCCCGAAGAGACTACACATCCCATAATGGTCTCCTTAAGCAAGTCAAGGACACAGCTCCATACTTAAGCTTTTCTCTTCCCTAGGACTTGGTCAAATGCAGGTTTCCCACCTAGAGCATGTTGAGTATGGAGACAAGACCAGCCTGAAAGTCTTGTGACACAATTTATGCTTCCAGAAAGCGGTGTGCCTACCTGTGAGCTCAAGGATACACCACCCCGTATGGTGTCACAGCTCAGCTCCTCACAGCTTTTCTTTCACTGCTGTCATTGGAGAAAGTCTTCCAGCTCACACTCTTTCCACATGGGTGGTAGAAAGAGTGGCCAGGAAATGGAAATCAAGTTATCTCCAGCAAAGCAGGCCCAGGCACATGGGGGAAGCCCAGGACCCAGGTAACAATAATCCCAAACATCTGCCCTGCTGAGGTAGAACTAGAGCCTCTGCCTGAGACAGGAAATAAATACTCAAACCCAGGGCTGCTTAGATATTACTGCTCACCTGTCACACTGTCACCCCGTCCCAGGAGAGCAGGAGCTTTCAGCAGGTGTTTCTTAAGTGTGCAGCTGTTTCCTAGACTGCCTGAGCACCAGATCCCAAAGCCCCTTAATGCAGGCAGCTGCCAGAGAAGGGCAAATGGGCTCTGCTCCCCTTCTGTGGAAGAGGTCCCCCTGCCCATGGGCATGTCACTCCTTCCAGCAGGGTGCAGGGCAGGAATATTTCTGTCTACTGCTCCTTGATCTGGTGGGGGTCAAGAAGACAGCACTGCTGGGATGGGGCCTAACTCTTGCTCTTGTCATTTCCCTGTCTTGAATGCACCCTTCTCCTGCCAGGGGTAGCTGATAGTTCTTTGCTTCATCCATGTCTCCCCAGGGGATCTTTTTTGGGTGCTCAAGATGTGGTGTTGAGCACACTAGTGGGTGCTAGCAACATGCTTTACAATGCAGCCATGAAGTGAAAGTCACTGTGGCCAGTGTGGTGAACATGCTTAAGGCCACCCTTTATGTGAAGTATGGAAAACAACCAGAGCAGTGGTGAGCAACAGTGTCTGGTACGAAGCAGCTGTGCTATCCTCTGCCAGGGCATGAGAACGGACAGTAAAACTTGAGTCCTTTCCCAAGGAAGGACACCACTGCTGACAATATCCAACCCCATCATTTCCACATAACCTCTACAGAAACAGAGCCTATAGCTGAAACAGGATGCAGGGTTGGGGTTTTTTTTCAGGCATGATTCTGAGTCAGCAAGTCAGCAAGTCAGTCTCAGTCCAGTGAATGTGACTGACCCAGAGGCTCTGTGCATCCTTGGCGTAGATTACCTTAGGAGAGGGTATTTCAAGGACCCAAAAGGGTACCAGTGGGCTTTTGCTATAGCTGCCTTGGAGAAGGAGGAAATTAAACAGTTGTCCACCTTGCCCAGTCTCTCAGATGACCCTTCTATTTTGGGGTTGCTGAGGGCTGAAGAACAAAAGGTGCCGATTGCTACCACAACAGTGCACAAGTGGCAATATTGCACCAACTGAGACCCCCTGATTCCCATCCACAACCTGATTCGTTGACTGGAGAGCCAGGAAGTGATCAGCAAGACTTGCTCACCTTTTAACAGTCCCATATGGCCAGTGTGAAAGTCTAATGGGGAGTGGAGACTAACAGTGGACTATCACGGCCTGAACGAAGTTACACCGCCACTGAGTGCTGCTGTGCCAGACATGCTAGAACTTCAATATAAACTGGAGTCAAAGGCAGCCAAGTACTATGCCACAACTGATATTGCTAATGCATTTTTCTCAATGCCTTTGGCAGCAGAGTGCAGGCCCCAGTTTGCTTTTACTTGGAGGGGTGTTCAGGGTGAAAACACAGCCCCGTCATTTGCCATGGACTGATCCAGATGGCACTGGAACAGGGTGAAGCTCCAGAATATCTGCAGTACATTGATGACATCATTGTGTGGGGCAATACAGCAGAAGAAGTTTTTGAGAAAGGGGAGAAAATAGTCCAAATCCTTCTGAAGGCCGGTTTTGCCACAAACCAAAGGTCAAGGGGCCCGCACAGGAGAGCCAATTTTTAGGAATAAAATGGCAAGATGGACGTTGTCAAATCCCAATGGATGTGATCAACAAAATAACAGCTATGTCCCCAGCAACTAGCAAAAAGGAAACACAAGCCTTCTTAGGCATTGTGGGTTTTGGAGAATGCATATTCCAAATTACAGTCAGATCGTAAGCCTTCTCTATCAAGTGACCAGAAAGTACAATTTCAAATGGGGCCCTGAGCAACAACAAGCCTTTGAACAAATTAAACGGGAGATAGTTCATGCAGTAGCCCTTGGGCCAGTCCAGGCAGGGCAGGATATTAAAAATGTGCTCTACACCTCAGCCAGGGAGAATGGCCCTACCCGGAGCCTCTGGCAGAAAGCACCAGGGGAGACTCAAGGTCAACCCATAGGGTTTTGGAGTCAGGGATACAGAGGATCTGAAGCTCGCTATACTCCAACTGAGAAAGAGATATTGGCAGCATATGAAGGGGTTCAAGCTGCTTTGGAAGTGATCAGTACTGAAGCACAGCTCCTGCTGGCACCCCGACTGCCAGTGCTAGGCTGGATGTTCAAAGGAAGGGTCCCCTCTACACAGCATGCAACTGATGCTATGTGGAGTAAGTGGGCTGCACTAATCAGACAACGGGGTCGAATAGGAAACCCCAGTCACCCAGGAATCATGGAATTAATCATGGAATGGACAGAAGGCAAAAACTTTAAAATATCACCAGAGGAGGAGGTGACACGTGCTGAAGAGGCCCCACTATATAATAAACTGCCAGAAAATGAGAAGCAATATGTCCTGTTCACTGATGGGTCCTGTTGTCTTGTGGGAAAGCATCGGAGGTGGAAAGCAGCTGTATGGAGTCCTATGTGAGAAGTTGCAGAAGCTGCTGAAGGAGAAGGGGAGTCCAGTCAGTTTGCAGAGGGGAAAACCATCCAGCTGGCTTTAGATATTGCTGAAAGAGAAAAGTGGCTGATACTTTACCTCTGTACTGACCCATGGATGGTGGCAAATGCCCTGTGGGGGCAGTTGCAGCAATGGAAGCAGAGCAACTGGCAGCGCAGAGGCAAACCCATCTGGGCTGCTGCACTGTGGCAAGATATCGCTGCCTGGGTAGAGAACCTGGCTGTAAAAGTTCATAACATAGATGTTCACGTACCCAAGAGTCGGGCCACTGAAGAACGTCAAAACAACCAACATGTGGATCAGGCTGCTAAGATTGAAGTGGCTCAGGTAGATCTGGACTGGCAACACAGGTGTGAACTATTTATAGCTCAGTGGGCCCATGAGACCTCAGGCCATCAAGGAAGAAGTGCAACATCTAGATGGGCTGGTGATCGAGGGGTGGACCTAACTATGGACAGTATTCAACAGGTTATTCATGAATGTGAAATGTGCTGCAATCAAGCAAGCCAAGCGTTTCAAGCCCCTCTGGTATAGTGAACAATGGCTAAAATGTAAATATGGGGAGGCCTGGCAGATTGATTACATCACACTCCCACAAACCCACCAAGGCAAGCGCTATGTGCTCACCATGGTGGAAGCAATCACCGGATGACTGGAAATACATCCCGTGCCCCATGCCACCACCCAGAACACCATCCTGGGCCTTGAAAAGCAAGTTCTGTGGTGACATGGCACGCCAGAAAGAATCAAGTAAGACAATGGGACTCATTTCCGAATCAACCTCATAGACACCTGGGCCAAAGAGCATGGCATTGAGTGGGTATATCACATCCCTTATCATGCACCAGCCTCCAGGAAAATCAAACAATACAATGGACTGTTAAAGACTACCCTGAGAGCAATGGGTAGTGGGACATTCAGACA
This sequence comes from Pelecanus crispus, assembly GCF_030463565.1. Classification (NCBI taxonomy): domain Eukaryota; kingdom Metazoa; phylum Chordata; class Aves; order Pelecaniformes; family Pelecanidae; genus Pelecanus; species Pelecanus crispus. Next base: position 57,950,017 of record NC_134676.1, read on the forward strand.
TTGGGATAGACATTTAGCAAAAGCCACCTGGTTAGTCAACGCCAGGGGATCTGCCAATTCAGCTGGCCCTGCCCAATCAAAACTTTTACGTACTGTAGAAGGGGATAAAGCCCCTGTAGTGCACATAAAAAATATGCTGGGGAAGACAGTCTGGGTTACATTCCCCTCTGGCAAAGGCAAACCCGTTCGTGGGATCGCTTTTGCTCAAGGACCTCGGTACACTTGGTGGGTGATGCGAAAGGGTGGGGAAGTCCAGTGTGTACCTCAAGGGTATTTGATTTGGGGTGAAAATAGTCAATGAACTCAATTGTATGATGTTAATTGCTATATAATATTGTATGTTAGCTCTTATTGTATGTTATCTCTTAACTGTATGTTAATATAATAATATAGTATAATGTTAATATAATAATATAGTATGTTAATGTTAAGTATATAATACTTTATGTTATGGTTGCTATATGCCACATCAATGGCATTACAGTAAGAATTGCCCAGCTTAATGAAAATGAACTTTGATGAAACCATGTTGGAATGAAAACTGGCTTCCGCATCAACGATCTAGATGAGGGGATTGAGTGCGCCCTCAGTAAGTTTGCAGATGACACCAAGTTGGGTGGGAGTGTCAAGCTGCTCGAGGGTAGGATGGCCCTGCAGAGGGATCTGGACAGGCTGGACCGATGATGGGCTGAGGCCAACTGTATGAGGCTTAACAAGGCCAAGTGCCAGGTCCTGCACTTCAGTCACAACAACCCCATGCAATGCGACAGACTTGGGGAAGAGTGGCTGGAAAGCTGCCTGGCTGAAAAGAACCTGGGGATGTTGGTTGACAGCCGCTGAATATGAGCCAGCAGTGTGCCCAGGTGGCCAAGAGGGCCAACAGCATCCTGGCTTGCACCAGAAATAGTGTGACCAGCAGGAGCAGGGAGGAGATTGTCCCCCTGTACTTGGCACTGGTGAGGTGGCACCTCGAATGTTGTGTTCCGTTTTGGGCCCCTCACTATAAGAAAGACATTGAGTTGCTGGAGCATGTCCAGAGAAGGGTAACAAAGCTGGTGAAGGGTCTGGAGCACAGTCTTATGAGGAGCGGCTGAGGGAACTGGGGTTGTTTAGCCTGGAGAAAAGGAGGCTGAGGGGAGACCTTATCACTCTCTACAACCACCTGAAAGGAGGTTGCAGAGAGGTGGGTGTCAGTCTCTTTTCCCAAGTAACAAGTGAGAGAATGAGAGGAAATAGTCTCAAGTTGCACCAGGGGCGATTTAGATCGGATATTAGGAAAAATTTCTTCATGGAAGGGGTTGTCAAACATTGGAACAGGCTGCCCAGGGAAGTGGTTGAGTCACTGTCTCTGGAGGTATTTAAAAGACGTGTAGACATTGCACTTAGGGGCATTGTTTAGTGGTGGACTTGGCAGTATTACATTAATGGTTGGACTTGATGATCTTAAGGGTCTTTTCCAACCTAAATTATTCTATGATTCTATGAAAACAAGAATACTCTCAATGTGTGGACACAACAGGCAGATGGCAAAATCTTACAGGCCATTCTCTCCATTAATTGATCTACTAAATGGAGCTAATTAATAAAATTGTTTCAAAGGGAAGTTTACTTCACTTGTGCTGAAAGGAAGTTATGAATGAACAGCAAAAATGAAAAACGTTGTTTAAATGGCCCTTACTTTCACAGAACTGATGATACCCAGGTTGAAAACATGGAGGCAGCAGAATGGGTAGCATCTTCCAGGGCTTCAACTCTGAGTCCATCCTGGCCATGTGAAGTCACTCTCCAGAATCTTTTTTATTCTGAAGATTTTATACAATTATACCACATACATTTGTATTTGATAATAATTAACAATAATTAAAATTAACAATAATTAAAAGTAATTAATTGATAAGGAACTCAGGGCTGGTTGTTGCAATTTAAGACAAAATTGACAGTTCGGACTAAATGGAGTCAAATACCAAAACTCTAGTCATGGATATCTGTGATGTTAACAACAAGTAACATGACTTCCCTGTTCTGCAGGACATATTGTGCAGTCCAGGAGAGAAGTTGCATTGGTCACTATAGCAGTTCCTGACATAACTTCCTTGTCCTGTGTGGGAGGCCACATGGTCTGCAAGAGAAGTCAGGTGGGTCAGTGCAGCAGTTCCAGCCCTGCTGGGTGTAGTTTGGGTGTAAGGATGTGGGGTTCCCTCTGTTTCTCACAAGATATTCCTCTATTATATATATATATTAAAAATATATATATTATATATATACGTACCTCCCAAGGTATTCCATTTTCTCTCCAGGGTTTTGCTTGAGATGTCTTCTGAGTCTCTCTGGATTCTCTCCAGGTTTCTCTAGTCTCTTCCCATATTATCTGCCTCTGGGCTCTCCTTTGGAAGTCTCTTCCAGGTCTCTCTTGAGTGCCTCTGGACAATACCAGTTATAAACTGGTAAAGAATGCCTCATTTCTGATTGGCCACCCAAATTCTCTCGGTGTCTCACACTTGGCTCTTGCCTCACTAGCATTCACAGTCTGCCTTTTCTAAAAGTATCTCCACAAATTCCCCACATTTGAAAAGTTCATAGCAATTAACAGGTTGCTTATTCTTAAATTATTCTTTTATTATTCTCTATTAATTTATAGATAAATTTCAGCCAGGGCCAACACGGAACACCTGCCACACAATCTAGCCCTTATTCTGTACACAATCCTGTAACTCTTCCTACAGATTCATTCCATGTTTTTCCAGTCATCCCCATGGCTTGTGCAACCAAATGAGTTTCCGCCCATCTTGTTGGTATTTCTACCATGGCTGGGACCATTGTTCCTTGGAGGCAGACTTGGGGAGTGGGTTAATATAACTTGCCAACAAGCTTTACCAATTTTCCACATATTCTTTCAGGTGTAGGCAACAAGTAATTTCCTCTGCCAGGCTTCCTTTACTACAGCACATACTTCACAGTCCTGAATGACCTAGGTAGTTATTGCTAGTGGAAGACCTGTCCCTCGTTTTCTGGCCCAGTGACAGGTATCATCTTGGCCTCTATGGCCTGCCATCTCATGGGCCCCTTGGGCCATGATGGATTCTCCTTTGTGTTGCCAGCCTAGGTTCATTGTTGTAGCCAGGACTGTGATATCTCTCTTTGTACATTGGGTGGCTTTAGTGTTTTTGGCACTCTTCTGTGGCCCAGTTGTTTGGCATGTGTGCACTCACATGATACATGAATACTTATCTTTGCAGTAGGCAATTTGTTGCCATACCTTGGTGGCCCAAATGGGTTTAATTCAACCTACCTACGCCTGTTTCTTCCCATGGTTCTATCCATCCCTACTCAGCATTGGTCGCCAACAAAGAGTCAGTGTAAACATACATTGTGGGACACTTTTCCTGTTAGGTATTTTTAGGGCTAATTGCATAGCCTTGGCTTCTGAAAACTGGCTGGAGTGCCATGTTCTACTCCATACAGCCACATAATAGGTAAGGGTACTCCATACTATGGCTTTCTGTGCAGGGTGTTCTTCATTTCCCAAATGTGCTCACTAGGACATCAGGGCAGTTCTCTTGTTCCAAGTACGGGCAGTAGTGTGATGGACGGCTGCCACCCTTTCTTTGAACATCCAGTGCAGTACAGGCAATTGGAGCACTTATGTAAGCAGTTTAATTTATCGTGGTTTCACTAGTTGACTGTATCCAGGAATGTGCAGGTCAGAATACTACTATTCCAAGGGAATGCTTGAGCTTCCTTTTTGTTGGTAGCTTTGGGAAACGTGCTAATGTTTTCTACCACCTCACTGGATATGTCATCTTCCATCCATCCATCTTACCCCTAGTAACTGTATTTCTGTATTAAACTTCAGACTTCTTGATGCAACACCTTGCAGTCAGCAAGACTTTAATGACAGCTTAACCTTTTTTCAAATATTTCATCTTTTGTTTGTCCCCGGAGTATCATGTCATCAGTGTACTGCTGGTGTTCAAGGGCACCGCCCATCTCTAAGGTTTCTTGAATCAGTCAACAGCATATGGTGAGACTGTGCTTTCACCCCTGGAGTAATCAATTCCAGGTGCACTGGATTCCTTCCCAGGCAAAACCAAACTGAAGTCTATGCCCTTCCATTATGGGAATAGAAAAGAACATGTTGGTTATATCAGTGCTGGCGTACCATTTTACTACTCTTGCCTCCAACTCTTACTGCAGCTGGAACATGTCTTTTAAATTACACCCTGAAATTACTCCCCTCTTGTCTACTTTCTTGTAACTAAAGTTTAGCCAAGTCCAACCCAGGTCAACTGCCACACTGGCTGAAAAAACAAAGCTTGTTTTCAAACCTGAATTGTGGCTGGGTCTGTGTAGTGTTCCATATGCCCCCCAATGCTAAACAGAGTGCCTTGCTCCAAGCCCACTTTGATAGGTTGCTCCCTGCTGCCACTTCAAACCAAATGGTGGTGATGAAGATGGGGAAGGTGCTGGTGGTAGAAGATGCCTAAGCAAACTCCCACCCTCCATCAGACTAACTAACAGCAGAAATGTTCTGCTAAAATCCCAACCGCCCAATCCCCCACACTGAGCTTGGAGCACCATAACACCATCACTGGGCTCCAATGACACCTTCCAGAGTTCCAGTGGGGAAACTAGAGAGCAATACAGGAGGGAGAGCTCAAGCCATCAGCAGCCAGAGGTGACGCAAAGCACCAGACTAGAAGTAGCAGCAACATTCCTCTCCTTGTAGGCCAGGTAACCAGGCCCTGGCATACCCCCCTTTTGCCTTGTCTTCTTCTAGCTAAACCAGCCTGATTGCCGCTGCGGGTCCTCACACCTCATGTGTTCCAACCCCCAGACCATCCTAGAGGCCACACTCTAGACTTGTTTCAGTTTGCTGACATCTCTCCCTCTCCTTGGGAAGCACCCAAACCAGGCACAGTATGCAGATGCAGCCTCACCAGTGGTCTGTAGAGGAAATAATAATAATACTTACTTCCACCTGCTGGCTACACTTCCACTACCATCCTGACTGCAGTAGGCCTTCATGACTGCAAAGGCAGACTGCTGACTTCTGTTCAGCTCCTTGTTATTCTTCTCCCACTGGTGATCCTGCAGTCTGTCCTTTTGCAAGGGGTCAGTGCATCCCAATGCAGGAGTGCCTTTATGGAACTCCAGGAGGTTCATGGTGCCCCATTTCTTGTGCCAATCAAGCTCCCTCTGAATAGCTCCCTCTGAATTTTCCTCTAGTTTATCAACAGCTAAAAGTCATCTCCAAAATATGGACCGCCAGATGGAGCCAGTCCAGGATGTCTATTGGAGACGCAGGCATAGGAGAGTCATTGGATTTACTCTTGAATAAAATCCTGGTCTACAAGCTTTGTAAACTTTGTCCTTTAGCTAACAGGTAAACAGTCCCTTTCTGGTGGCAAAATGGTTAGACTCAAACTAGGGTAGATGCTGATATCAGTCCCCCAAAAGTTACTTCTCCGAGTGGTGTGTCTGCCAGTAGGAACCTTGAGATTTTTCTGTGGCTTGATAGTGCTGCAGGCTATGCTGTAGTAATTGCATAGACCCCAGAAATAGAAGTCAGTGACAGAAATACCACATCAGCTTTGCTTATAGGTAGGCATTGAGGGCCCTGTGTGCCACTTGGGGCAATACCAGAACCAAGGAAGGCTCTGATAGTCTGGCATAGAATGCAACATTTTGTTTTTCCTATGCTACTACTGCAGGTATCAACACTTAACTGTTATCTGCACCCAGTACGAGGTCACAGTAATACTAATCCCCAAATCAAGCTTAGAAAGAAAATTGAGCCCTGCAAAGCTGCAATTAAGGTACTGTATTTGTGTCTTGGAACTGTTGTCAGCAATAAATGCAATCCAGGGACCCTGAAAGACAATTGAGAAAACACACACAATGTTTGGATTGATCTTGTCACTGAACTAACTATAAGGTCCAGAGTACTGAGGTCAACACAACAACTCTGAATTGTAAGTGTATGGTTCTCTGAGTAAGCTCAAGGCCTGAGACAGGCAATAACACGCTGCAGAAAATGGGACTGTGCATGGTCATCCCTTGCAACCTATGAACATCCTTTTTCAGTAGGACTGCTATTTGCTTCATTTCAGACCAACAACATTGCTTAGCTGCTGCCATTTCCTTCCTTCCTTTCTTCTTCACCTTTTACTGGGGAATCCAGCAAGAAGGAATAAAAGGAAGTAATTTGCAGTGTTGTATGTGGATCACTGCAGATCATTAAAAAGGAAATAAGGTATGAAAACCAGTTGACTCTCCACTGTTCATTTCCTTCTCCCCTTGCTCAGACCAAGAGTGCAGACAGGTCCGTTTAATTTCTGCTTTGGTTTTCCGCCTCTCCAAGAAGCTAGGGCAGCAGTGTGTTGGATGGGGTTTATTTATTTATTTAAACAAGTGTTAAGACCTTGCTTGTTCTGTTCACCCTAGGTACAACCTGAGGACAGCATGAATAACTAACAGCAGCAGAGGACCACCCGAGTACCCCAGAGTGTAGCTTAGCAGCGCAGCAGGGTGAACATGGAATCAGAGTCTGGATGAAAATTGGCATTTGCAGGCTCCACCAACATTGCCACACAGTGTTTGTGTTGCTAACTTGAGCCATGACAGCAAGAGAAAGGACAAATCCTGAACCTCAATTGTGATGACAAGGAGCAGCACATAAATCTGTCATCCCCCAAGCAGCAACTGGTTTTCCTCAGAACATAGACTCAGGCCATGTTCTTTGAGAAGATGGAAATGCGTGTTTCATACCTTTGCACTTAAGAGAGTCCTGCACTTTGTGTCCTGGCTCTAAAGACTTAATTTCAGAGTCACAGAAAAAACAATTATCAAGTACAGAACCCATGGTAATGACTGTACTTCCACAAACCTTAATAATTTTTCCAATTATGGAAGGAGCTGTGAGATGTAATCTTGGCCACTAAAACTCTCCTACCTATCATACAGATGTTCACAGCTCAGGAGCTTTCATTATGCTGTGAAATACTCATCAAAATAGAAGCAATGTCATTCACACATGCACCTGTGTTGCTTTGGCACAGCCCTTGCAAAGGTGCACATCATCAAGAGAATTACTCAGGGCAGAACGGAGCCGTATGTTTTCCAGACTCCAAACCAGATCATAGCCTAATGATTACTTTCAGTTAAGACACACAAACACAAGTTGTTCTGAAAGGCCTCTTCAACTATTAGCTGTTCAAGACAATCTGAGTACACATTGACAATTAGAGGAAGAAAAGGGAGAGGTTTATAATTTTTTTAAAATAAACTTTTAATGTGCTATATAGGCATGATCACTACAAGATCTCCCACCTATATGCAATACTACACACTGCAACACACCGTGCTTTCACTGTACATTAAAAAGTCTGGGAAGAATATTCTTTCACTGGAAAAATATCATACATTCACTTAAATAAAGACAACATTACAGTGCAAACAAAATCCTTGTTTTATTTATTCTGCAATTGCCAAGTACTTTCTAAAAGTCTTTTTAAAAAATAATCTGAAAAACCTTCCCACAGACACCCATTTTCTGAGATTATTTCCTTTTGCTGAACCAAGAATCCTGATCTAATCCTTGAAGCTGTAATAAACCGTATACACATTTGTATGATGTATATTGACTTGATTTGTATGAAGCAAGGGATCCCAAACCAAAATCTGCAGACAGCAATAAAGTGGCACCTGTTGGCTTCAGCTGACTTTCAACCAGACCCATGACAAGAAGGGTTTGGTACAACAGTCATCTCGATGAGCTAAAGACAATGTGCTTTACAAAAGCCTGGCAAGGCCTTGGTTAACGATAATGTTGGTTTCTACTGGTAACAGCTGTTAGAGAGAGTAGGAGCTTATTTTTCTATTACAGAAGAAGAAAACCAGACCATAGAACAGCAACAATGCCAGATTCTCAAAAATGCACTTTGACATGCAAAATAAGAAATATGACATATTTCTGTCCCAAGGGGCATGATGGAGTTGCCAGAGCCCACCTAGGGAAAGACTCAGACAACAGCAGGTGCAATCTGATTCCTAATCTCTGCAAGGTCTGCCACCTTCATGAACTCCTACTCTGGTGAGAGAAGAATATGCTAACTTAAAAGTGCCTGTATGCTCTTGCCAACTGGGTCATGTTAAGAAGAGAATGAAGAGTTCTCCAAAGACTTCAGGGAAACAAAAGGTGCATGTAGGTGAGTATATGAAAAAGGGGATGTTTGGTTTCACTTGGAGAGGAATTTTGTCTCTTTCTACTCCATTGTGTCCCCCGTGTCTCAGAAAACCAGTAAGAACCTAGTCCAATGCAGCTTCAAATTCTGGGTGAGGTAGGGACAGCTTGACCCACTATGGTCACTGCACGGAATGACACTGGGCTCATCACACATGTGTGATCTACTCCTCTTCAGACTGTGTTGGATGTCATATAAAGAACAAGGCAGGCTTAAAAGGAAGCAGAACATTCATCTCCAGTAATGTTACATGGGACATCCTTGACATTCTTATCAGATTAGACAATACAATGAAGCACTACTTTTACAGGCAGTAAGCGGTTATTCCATTACAATTTTCAAATTTGCATTTCTTTCTAAGCATACATAAAAGGGAATAGTAGGTAAGAAAGCTGAATTAAATAACACACAATTTCACAGTCTTACTGCAGTCTGTAAAATACATAAACTGCATATAACCAGTTTGCTACTACAATAGCTGATGGGTTAATGCACAATATTGTAGACATAGGTGGGAGATGGCACAAAGTGAGGACTACCAGGCTATTGATTCCCCAGTTCCAATTTCTGCACAATTTTTTTTTTTCACTTATCCCATTCAATGAGCATGCAGAGCATGTAGAAAGTATCTCTCAAGTGGATGGGCACTGAGTTGGCAGGACTAAGGTACACAGCCTCTGCAGTGCTTCTGGCTGACAGTGACTGAAATACAGCAGGGGGATTCTGCTCATGGTGAAAATAAACACTTGCCAGAAGGTATGTGTCAAGGGACCATGTTTTAAGAATGCCTTGGTACACCAGAAAAACAAATTCTGCTCTGCTACATACCACAGTTCTCATTTACACAGCTGCAGAAGCCAGCTTATGGGAAGGCACTGTGACACACACTCGTTAGTCTGCTACCTCAGTGGGACAACTGTTTGAGTTGAATGAGCAAGTGAAGATTTTGCCTATTAAAGCTTTATAAAAGGCTCTGACCACGCTCATGCATAAATACTAACCCACATATTAAAATGACTCATTCTCAACTACTTAAAAAATTGTGGTGTAACTGCCCCAAACAGAATTAGCTGCCTGCATCTATGAATGAAACTTGCAAATGAAGACAGTAACCCTTAAGAGATTATTGTACCAAAAAGGATAAAATATATAACAAACTACTTTTTAATTACATTCCCTATGCATAAATAATTGACCATGATTTGCTTTCACAAAATCATTTTAAGATTGTGTGCCTAATAGGAGTTCAACATCTGACTACCCCAAGAAACTGCATTAAAAAACCAAAACCCACCAAGCTAAGTGACCAGAGCCACAGCGACTTGCCTGCTAAGCAGCTCCTTCTCAGGTCCACCAAGAACACCCTAGGGTCCCTCAGAATCAGGTTAATCTTTCGCATGGAGAAGTTTCTCAGGGTAGCAAGAGAATAAAAGTTGCTGGTGTTTTACTGCTGAGAAGAACTTGTTGATTGTGCTGAAAACATGGAGGAAGAACTTTCATTGGGAAGAACTTTCATTCATAGAGAAGCTCTGAGAAGGTTATCTGTTGTTGCACTAAAATAATATTTCTTTCTCTTATGTAGAAGCACAGTTGTAGAGGCATGCTGCAGCATAAGAGTACCATACACACAGTCCCATACACAACTCTGCAGAGCACCTACATTCCCAAGGCTGTCACTTTCCATCACAGACTCAAGCACTGAATTCCGGCAATGAATTCTGTGCAATCCAGCTTACCTCTCACCTCCCATCCATAGGAAGGGGTGGGACTAGGTTATTAGAGTGTCCGCACAGCCACAGGGTAGAGCAGTGACAAGTGTTCTGCTCCTTTGATAGGCAGCTTTTTTGTGGTGTAATAGTGGATGACTTCAGGAACACTGTCGAATGGAGGGCTGTTCTGACCCAGGATGTATTTCTCTTTGGTTTTCATCAGTTTCATGTGCATAAAACCTTGACTGCTCCTGCAAAGAAAGAAGAGCATTAGTTCATGCTTGTGCATAGGGAAAAGGGGAGCAATGCCATGACAGGCTCTCCTTCCTGATGTAGGGGAATATAAGAGAACAAAATGCAAGTAACTGCTAGGTGACAGGCCAAGACAGTGGCCAGACTCTAACAGGCAGTGACTGCTACCTACAAACCCCCATGCACAGTCCAACACAAAGGCAGCCTAAGCTAATATTTTGTTTTCAATACCTGTGCTCTCTGGATCCAGGTGCAAGGCTGTCTTACCCTTGAATTGATGAAGAGGTTTGCCAGAGGACAACTCCTTTCCTTTCCAGTGTTCTCCTGTGAGCACTTTTCACTACAGCCAATCACTACTTCTGGACCAAAAAGTTTCATTGGTTTTGGCTTGTCAGAGGCTCTCTTCATAGACGCATAGGCAGGCCATGAGCCTCACTCAGATAAGGCAAGGCCTGCCCTGTCCTGTAGAGACCTCAGGACAGACCACACCCATTCCACCCTGGCAGCAACTGCCCAGAACATGGCTATGTGCAGAATCTGGTGGCTTCAGCTGGAAAAACTTCCTCATATGAGCCCATTCCCAAGATTAATGGCATAAGGGCTTTCACTTGCACTGTACCGATCAAAGGCTGCTATCCTGCAGCCTTTCTGCAGGCAGAAACCAGTCTGTGTCTTCCACACCAGAAGTGTTCAATTCCTAGATGACCTGCCTGCCTGCACAGCATGCTGCCTCTTTGAGGAAAGGCTCCTGATTACACAGGGAAGAGAAGAGTGGCATGGTAACTACCCTGTCTGCTCCTGCAAAAGCAAGCCATCCAACATAATGCCACTCTGACAGGTAACACCCACACTGCCACACAGTACATTAGGTAGCAGAGCTGACCTCATCTCTTCTCAGCAGTCACCCTTCAGTGTCTGCTGTCTTCAGTATGTCATACCAGCTATTTTAAGAGTGTAGAGTTTAGCCAGGACAAAACAAGAACAAAGGACAGCTCCTACACTTCAAGATGTTAAATGAGGCCTAGAGCATTTTTACCACTTGCTTGATGTCCCACTCCCCAACTTTCTGGCTCCAAACCACTGTTTCTTCGAAGTGTGTCCAGGCACAAAGACAATAGTGTTAAAACTGGAGTTGGTCTATGTCATCAAAGACACCCAGTTTAAGATGACACTGAAAGCTACAGCAGGAGAACAAATCACACGATGTTAAAAGTAGCTTCTCTAAAATATGCCATTTTCTAGTTAGCAGGTGCAGCATTCCCTCCATGAGTGCTTGTAGCACAATCAAGCTTATAGCTTTCAGATATGTTCAACAATTGTCTGATGAAATGACCCTTCCTAGTGAGCAGAAACCACTGTAGGCACTGTAATTACAGCTCTACACACTTAAAATCTTGCTTTAAATATCTATTTCTTAGAGGAAAAAAAAAAATCTCATTTGAATCACAATTGTTCTCTGAATTATTTCCTTTAAACAAGGGTGGTATCTTTAATATTTTATTATGAGCACAGATGTATTGTTCCCTTTCTTTGGTTCACTATGCATCTGCTAATTTCAGGAGTATAGCAAGAACTAGAGAACAATCTGCCAAGTGCACTTTAATGCAGAAAGGGCAAGGACACATGTCCTTTTTAAAACAGAAAGAAAACACATATAATGTAAACAAACTGCTACAAGCCATGTATTCATGACAGACAGCTGTTGCTTCCCTAGTAAGGACCTATGTAGATACTTCGGATTGGGTAGTACATACTCATTGAGGTTACAGTATATGAAATTTAACTAGAATGCCACAAATGAACAAGAAGCATCTCCTCTGTATCATGACAGGTCAGCCTTTTGGGAGGCCGTTCTGTGAAGGTGAGTGAAAAAAATGTGACCTAGAAGTTATGGATAGCCGCCTAATGGAACTCAGCCACAACAGATAGAAAACTGCCCTTGGGATGAAATAAACCCAGGCAGCAGTGCAAGTTGGGGCATGACTGGCCAGAAAAGGAGCTATGGTGGACAGGACACAGAACATGATTTAACAGTCTGCCCATAAAGGCCTACTGCAGCCTGGGCCGTGTAGCAAAAGTGTAGCCAGCGGCTGGAAGAAAGTGACTACTTCCTCTACAGAGTGCTGGTGAGACTGCATCTGTATCTGTAACTGGTGTGAGGGCCCCCCATAAAAAAAAAAAAAAAGAAGCCAACACTGGAGCAAGTCCAGAGCAGGGCCACTAAACATGGTCTGGGGGTGGGAGCACATGAGGTACCAGGAGAGGCTGAGGGAACTGTGTCTGTTCAGTGTGGAGAAGAAAATGTGAGATGGAGTGTGTCAGGTTGCAGTAATCCATTGCCTAAACAGGAGAGTTAGGAGAGTTATAGAGAAGACAGAAGTTTCTCAGAGGTACACCGTAAGTCAATAAGCATAGGCTACAACAGAGTACCCACTGGACATAGCAAAAAACTTGTTCCTCATGAGAGTAGTGCAGCCCTGGGACCAGGCTCAGACAGGTCAGGAGGTCTCCATACTCACAAGTTTTCCAAATTTGCCTGTACAAAGTACTCAGCAACCTGATGGGTGTGTCCTGCTTGGAGCAGGCAGTTGGACTAGACACCTCCAGAGGTCCATTCCCAACTAGATCTCTCTAGGAATCTATGATTAATCTTTACCATTTGTATATTTTCAGAAACCACCAAGTAGAGCTTCTAGTTCAACAAAAATTTTTATTTTAAATGTTTGCAAAAATCTATTATTAAAGAAAAACAATCAAAAAAAGATCAAAGAAACCTGTGAAATTAAATTTCAGGATTCCTAAGTAAAACTTTCCTGAAATTGAAAATGTGGGTTTTGTGCAATTATTTCACAAGAAAGCACAATAAAATCCACCTTTATTTCAAGCTGGGCGCTAAACACTGTTAACAGGAAGACCTACAAAGGGGACAAGTTTTGACACCCGAGGGGTTCAAGAAAGTGAGAAGTCAATGCAATGTGATGGCAGAGATTACAATGTGCAGGCTGCATGGCAGATTGCTCACTTCCTGCTCTTTGGATTTGCCCTTTGCCAACCAACCAGCAGGGGTGACATCGCTGTGCAACTGTCTGTAGAGAAATCTTGCAGTTAATGGGGACAGGACCATAGACAAGCTAGTGTCCTGCATGCAGGTCTATCCTAGTCTGACACAAACGCTGAGGAGCCAGCTCTGGACAGAAGAGTAACTGCTGACTCCTGGAAGCAGGGAACATGGTACTTTCCTGTTCACTTGTGCATTTTAGAATAATGAATCTTCCCTTTTTTTTTTTTTTTTTTTTTTTAGTTTTGTTGGTGCCATCTGCAAATTGTCAGCTCAGGGATGGGAAAGCAAAATCTGATTGCTTGGAGAAAGGATGAAAACACTTCAGCATAATGGGCTTGCCAGACAAATGGCAGTGGAGACCATCTCCATCAATAAGCTAAAGCCATGGCCAGCTGACAGCCAGCTCCTTTGGCCTAAGTAACCTATTCTATTCTATTTGCCGCTTCACCTCCTTTTGGACTAGTGTTCTGGCTTGGCAGTCAGAGCTTCAGACTATTTGCTTACAGATGAGGGAACATTTCTGCTGCTGTTTTTCTTCCTTCACCGCAAAGCAGCTGAAGTATGGCATGAACTAATAGTTCTGTGATCGTATTTTTTCACCAAAGCAGTGTCTATGGCTCATAGTGATGCTTCACAAGGCAGCTCCAGCAGCCCTACTTCTTATCAAAAGAAGAATCTTGCAATTTCTCTTCCTTTGATAAAACATGTTTGAAGAGCAAACTGCAATCACAGAGAACTCCCAAGCAGGTAACACATCTCATTAATGTATGCAATCTTTAATGCAATTCACACCAATGCTGGATATCATTCATTATCAGAACAAAAATAAATTTTTGATCAAGATGACTATGAAATATTGTTAATGAAATTGAACCTAGTAAAAAAATCACCCACTCCTAAAAAGCAAGATATTTAATAATATATTATGCAATTTTGCAGCTGCTGGTGCATATTGCTGGCAGCTAGTATGCACCTTTTACACCTCTTACTTTTCCTGCTAATTGCTCAATGAATTTTTCATGAAGAATATAGGGCAACACTTATACTTAATCAATTCCTGTCATGATAGATAACTTAAAAACACTTGCATACAAAACTGGTATGACTGGAGGTAGAAAGGTCACCCTCATCTCTCATAAACAGTAGTAAGTAATCCACATAGTTTGCATTTCGAGGACCAAAACTCCATCACTGTTTTCTGAGATTTCTGTCTTATTTCATGACAATGGGATGTCACCCCACATCCTTTCTTTTCAGGCAGTTTGCATTACAATTTTTAAGGGGTGTAGTCCTGCAATGTTAAAATCAATACAAATGACTTGTGGGGTAGAAGGATTAAGCTCAACAAATGAAGGACCTCTCACTGCATTCACTGAATCATCATTTTATCAATCACAGCCCTCTGTGACATTTGGCTCATTTAGCCATTGAAAGCTGACTGCCTAAGACTAGCAAACCTGGAGTTATTGTTTGCAAATAGCTTTTCTGTTAAAACCAACTGCTAACCAGGATCTTTGTGGAACATCCCAGATGATTCAACCATCAACTGGCCATGTGCAGATGAAAACCTGTCAGGTTATCTTCATTCAGTTATCAGTAATCTTCAGTCATCTTAATTCTTAGCTATATCACCTGATTAGTCAGTGACATCTCTAGCAGCCCTCAGTCAAGCACTACCTCCCATTTTCTTTTCAAGGCAGTATGTTGGAAAAATGGGAGGAAATGGTGGCCATCTAACCTAGCATTTTGACTGTTGAAAAGTGGTTATATCCCACCTCCATACTATTGCCTAAATAGTAATCCCAAATTCACATATGTGAATGCTGATGAAAGGCAGTGCCTTGAAGAGATGAGACATACACATTTTGGAAAAGAAGATGCTGGGACCTGACCTAATTCATGTGACATTTTTACTGTGTGAGTTCGAAATGTCACTATGGTTTCTCAAGTGTTGCAATAATTCTTTCCCAAGTTTTTGTTCAACTGAGGGAAAACAGTGACACCACAGAAAATATTTACTCCTTCCTTTCCTGATTTGAAACTCATGGGAACAGTTGCAATAGAGAACAGGAGAATTCCTAGTTGCTAATCCCTGCAATAAATTGCTTTGGAACTCTGAAGCACAGATGTTTACACAGACACAATACTTGTTGTATGACTAACAGTCACACCTTGTTTAAAATGTTTTGCAACAAAACCATAAAACCAAGTAACTTTGAATTACGGCTTTCCCACACATTTTAGTTCAGTTTTCAAAATGCAGTGAGGATGGGAAAGGAATTGTGCAGACAGCTCATCAGACTGTGCTTTTTTTTGTTCTTATGCCTGAAGTATGATACAAAAATGTTGAAGAAATATGAACTCGATATTAAACCTAGTATTATTTTCCAGAAAATTTGAATGGCTTTGAAACATCATTGATGTTCACAATCAGAAAAATTAGCCTAGCCTTCCGAACACTGTTTTTGCTGAAGAAAGTGCTGTTTTGTCAGAACAGATTTTCTGCATTCATTTTGATTAAATGTCACTAGGACAAGGTAAAAAGCAACAACTTTGTAGTAACATCAGAAAAAAAACATTCTAGCAATGTAGGAAACACATGTGTTTTTTTGTTTCTCCATTCTGAAATGCCTTTCCATTTCAAAATTTTATTTTATATTATATGCTGTCATTTGAACAAAACCTACAACGTTCATGCCAACCTACAGCAATGAAGAAATAAATTAAAATCTCCTCTGAAAAAGAAAAACTCTTTTTTTTTCCCCCCAGCTGAGTGTTCACTTTGAAAAATCCTTTACTGGAGATATTCAGAGGCTGACTTGTCCTCTGCTTTTCCTGTCTCAGCTCTCTTTTTCAAGGACAGAATACACGACAGTATCATTCCATCTGACAGCCACTGTCTCCATGGTACAATAAACAACGTCTCTTCCCCTACTAGCAAGGGTTAGCAGTGTCCATTTCAACAGCATCCAACATGTGTTAAGACCACTCTATTGAGCCCAGGCTCCGTTCTCTATAACCAATTCCCATCTGCTGCTTTGAAGGTAGGAAAGATGTTTAGCTTGTTGGAGTTCTGTACAAGCGACAGAATCCTTGCTGCCTGCAAACAGCCAGGTCCCTATGATTACAGTTTAGGCCAACAGCAGACTTTATACACTTTAAAATAATTTTATTCAGTAGACAAGGGAAAAGCAACAGATGTCATCTGTTTGGACTTCTGTAAAGCGTTCGACACAGTCCCCCAAAACATCTTTCCTGTAAATTGGGAGATATGGATTTGATGGGTAGACTGTTTGGTGGATAAGGAATTGGCTGGATGGTCCCATCCAGAGGGTAGTGGTCAATGGCTCAATATCCACATGGAGACTGGTCACCAAAGTGGAGTCCCTCACGGGTCCGTACTGGGACTGGTGCTGTTTAACATCTTCATCAATGACATAGACAGTGGGATCGAGTGCACCCTCAGCAAGTTTGCAGACAACATCAAGCTTAGTGGTGCAGTTGACACACCAGAAGGATGAGATGTCATCCAAAGGGACCTAGACAAGCTGGAGAGGTGGGCCTGGGTGAAACCTCATGAGGTTCAACAAGGCCAAGTGCAAGGTCCTGCACCTGGGTTGGGGCAACCCCCAGTATCAGTACAGGCTGGGGGATGAAGGGATTGAGAGCAGCCCTGCAGAGAAGGACTTGGGGGTACTGGTGGATGAAAAGCTGGACATGAGCCAACAATGTATGCTTGCAGCCCAGAAAGCCAACCAAATCCTGGGCTGCACCAAAAGAAGTGCAGCCAGCAGCTTGAGGAAGGTGATTCTGCCCCTCTGCTCTGCTCTGGTGAGACCTCATGTGGAGTACTGCATCCAGCTCTGGAGCCCTCAGCACAAGAAGGACATGGACCTGTTGGAGTGGGTCCAGAGGAGGGACACAAAAATGATCCGAGGGCTGAGGGCTGGAGCACCTCTCCTACGAGGACAGGCTGAGAGAGTTGGGGTTGTTCAGCCTGGAGAAGAGAAGGCTGCGGGGAGACCTTATTGCAGCCTTTCAGTACTTAAGGGGAGCCTATAGGAAGGATGGGGATCTTTTCAGCAAGGCCTGTTGTGACAGGACAAGGAGTTTTAAATGGTTTTAAATTAAAGAAAAATAGATTTAGACTTGATATAAGGAAGAAATTTTTTACAATGAGGGTGGTGAAACACCGGAACAGGTTGCCCAGAGAGGTAGTGGAGGCCCCATCCCTGACAACATTCAAGGCCAGGCTGGATGGGGCTCTGAGCAACCTGATCCGGTTAAAGCTGTCCCTGCTCACTGCAGGGGGGTCGGGCTAGATGATCTCTAAAGGTCCCTTCCAACCCAAAGCATTCTATGATTCTATTCAACTGCTGACTTAGAGAACCATCAAAAATCCTGCTACCTCTTTATGAATTATGTTGACTCTAAGAAACTCATATTTTTTTACTATCACAACAGTTACTTTCCAAGAACATATTACGTGTTTCAAATCAACTAAAAGGTACTAAGTCCAGTATTAACCCAAAACCCAGAACCTGCCCAAAGTTTATGTTCTCAACCTTTGGACCTCTTCTACAGATCAATCCTGCATTTTCATGATGACAAAAAATTTTGCTTGTAGTTCCCTTTGCTATTTAGGGAAAACCACATGGCTGGTTATAAGTCCACAGGATCAGTATGTCAGTAGACACCATCCTCTCATCAGCTCTGTTCTCCCTCCAGTGGCAATGATTGTGCAGAAATTGTGTCACAGAGCAGAAAGCAAAGCCCATTACTGTTTTTACTCACAGTTTGCACATTTAGGTGACTTGTGAAGTAGTCCTCATCTAAAATCGAGAACAGCCACGTTTCCCAAATTGAAATGTGAGTCAGGAAATGAAGTTGTGCAGGCATGGTGCACACTGCTGAAAAGAGCCTTGGGAAGGGGAAATCCTGACTGAAACAATTAGCTATTAGATCCCAGCCTGTGGCTGGTCTTCATTGATTAAGATTGAAACATAATACCCTATACTGAGATGTTTTTCTATTGTTATATTAGGAAGGCACTTCTATGAGCTTGATGTGCAGTGAAGTCATTGCTGAATGCCTAAATCACACTTAAAAGTGAGAGATGGCTCTCCCCTTTGCACATCTACTTCCACTTCCTTCACCAGCCTGCTTGCTAGTAAAGAAGACGCCTAACAGAGGCATTTCAATAGCAGACAGAGACTGGGAGCCCTTGTCATAACACAGTTACCACAAGTATGGATCTCCAGTTTTTACCCAACTTTACGTAATTAAAACTGGGTTTAAGGAATGAGTGGGAGGGTATGAGTGAGCAAAATACCTACAGCCCTGAAGGAATACAGAGAAGAAGAAACACAAGGAACAATGCAGGGCTGCTGGAGGAGGTACAAAAGAATGCATAGCTGCCCCTCAGGCCTTTGGGATCATTTTGTTCTGGGAAGGGAGATCATATTCCTTCCCTCTTCTGCTAGGGAGATTTAAAATGATGCTGACAAGAAGGCCCAGCTCTCTGGATCACAATCCATAGAAAGATGCTTTTTGCCTTGAACACTGATCATCAGCAATAACAATTACTTTTTTCTGAGATGAGCAACACATGAAACTGTACATCATAAAGACCTTCTTTGATGTCTCCAGAGGTAGCCAATCCACATGCAATTAATTTTCCCTGGGTAAACTATGGTATCTCAAAATCACGGATATGGACATGGACATGAGCAACTTAAACTACCCTGATGAATGTTTTATCTACAGATGCATTTTAATTTGGTAATGAAGCAACTTTGATGCTTGTTTCATACATTTGGAATGGTCATTTTTGAAATTTGAGTCAGACAAACAACTGATGTGCAAATTCCCCATGCCATTTAAGCCTGTCTGGCCCTCTCAAAGTCTACAGAACACAGAAAGCTTTCCTGCTATTGGAAAAGATGGTCTTCAGAGACATTGTGTAATATTCAGTTATATTAAGTGGAATTGAACAAGTGCTACCATCTTTTGACTTTTCAAATACAAGTAATATTTGTCTAGATTCTCATTGCCAGGCATTGCTGTGTTTTGGGAAACCTAGTTAGTCTTTTGTTACTAGTGAAAAGAAAACCATAAACCCAAAAAATAGAGTAAGAGCTTTTTTTTAAAAAAAAAAAAATATCTTGCCACATGAAGCTGAAGAATAGACTTTAAAGTGCTGTCACTTAATTTCAATAAAAAATCAGGGTGTCATTCATTCTTTTTCCCTGAATCAGAAATGTATGACATTTAACTGAAAAAGATGTTGACTGACACATGCTGGTGAAGGTCCCTGAGAAGCACAAACACACCTAAAAGACAATGGTGAATATGAATGCCTGGAGGATGTGTGCAACATTTATACAGGAACAGGTGCTGCAATTTTTGTCCAAGAAAAATCTTAGAGACACACAGCTACACAAATACCAGAGCTTACCTCACCCCACAAAGCAATTCCACATCCCACTGACCTACAGATCAGCTACTTTCCCATTTCTATAATTAAGTAGAATAATTTTGTCCTAAACAACAATAATAATAAAGAAAACACAGGGTCATTGATCAAGAATGCAACAACAGATGACAAAAATAAATCACTGGATTTCAGTATCAACCCATTCAGATATCAGAAGCCTTGCTTTAATAAACCAAAATGGAAAAAGGTAGTGCTCCTACATATTGAAACAGAAATGCCTTTGGCTCCCATAGTACTCAGGTAGGCTTGGAACTGCATTTTAGAAAAGTCAGGTTCAGCTGTCTAATTTTGTCCAGTTGTAGCCAGCATTGTCAGTCTCTTGACATCCTATTTCCACAGGGTGATTTTTTTTTTTTAACCTAAATTAAATCCCTATCTTTCTACCCTTTAATGTGATTGATTTATGCAGTTACACAACAAAGACCATTTTATTATTTGCCCCAGAATGTGCCAACAATTTTTACACATTTTGCAGTGAGAGTGCTAGTAGTACAGAGTCAGAAACTTAATATTGGAGTTCATTGCCTTTTTCCAGTCAATCTTCATATATATAAACATACAAATCATCTGCATTCACAGCAGTTTTCTCTCAACACAAATTAAAGAATTTGCCAGGAGATGACAATTTACAGTCAAGTGCTCCACACGAAACAAAGGGGAACTGTGAGTTCATTCCTGTGTATGTGTGTGGGTTTGTATAAATTCAACTTTTCAACAATATTTTCCCTAGATGTTACCTCTCCCTCACAGATACTTCAATAGGCATGACGCTTCATTTCATGTATCCACTCATGGATATACAGATATTCTGCCCACCCCTTACATATCCCTATCACAGGCTGAGGTATGTCAACTATCCCATTTACTGTAAGAGCCAGCTGGAGACTAATGATCTTTTCATATTCATTGGATCATGGGTCATCCATAGAAACATCATATTGCTGCTGTTTCTGTTGCTGATCCACTGCCTTGATCCCAGAGATGTCATGACCTCTTTGCCCTCATCCTCCTGGTCATACAACATACCTGTGCCACTTCTGGCTTCTGGACCTCTCCTGTTGTGCCTGCCTGCATATTATGATGGTAGAGGTGCAAAAGCATCAGTCCCAACACACAATAGAAACAGCAGGCTTCATCAGTTACTGGGGGGAAAGGGAGAGAGTGAACCCCACCACCCCAAAAAACCCACCAAACAGGGGACTTGCACTCAGTAGAGTTTTCCCACCAGTGAATTTAGCGTGTCCCCTGCTCACGAATTGCTGTGGAAAGCTTATATACTGCACAAAACACTGCAAAGGCAACATAGTTACTGTTATTAAACACAGCTTCTCAGGCCTGCCACACTTGTACCAGCTAAACGCATGTAATAAAGTAAAAAAAACCCTACAGCCAGGATGCTCAGCCTGATGGGAGGATGCAGGCTACTGACAGCCAAGTGCTTTTCAGAACACATTAATTAACAAGTCAAAGGTGACTACAGTCATTTGAAAGTACTTCACTAAGGCTTCTACAGCCAGTCATAATTTTTAATTGATGTCTCTAAATGGTGAAGCAATGTCTGCTCAAATTTATTACACTTAAAGAAAGTAACAGCAAGACATCACACTTGAATAGATAACCAAGAACAAATTCAATAATCACTTTAGGACTCTAGTTCAATACACTGTCAGAGCAAGTCTGGATGGCTCATCGCTGTAGCCTCACAGCTTAATCTTCAGCACCACTTTCCCATGTTCAGAGTATGGTCACAGCAAAGACCCATGTTTCAGGGCTCTGTTGCTGCCTGAATTTTCATTTCACCATAGCTAAATTGGGGAGCAGGCCTTAGGGGGCACCCAGAAGCAGCTGTAGTGTTCCTGAAGAAAACACCCAATCAAGCTGGACTCTGGGAAATGCAAATCTAGCATATTTCTTAGTTCTCCTGCTGTAACATGAGCACCTTCAGTTTGGCTGGCGAACATTTGCCTTACACCAACAGGTTTTACTTAGTTTACTGTGCCCAGCTGTGTAGTACTCCTTTCCCTCTTATATATCAGAGTTTTCCAGCCTCTCATGTGGAAGGTCCTAGCTGAAGACAACCCCACCTGCTTTTACAAGTTTGACAACGTCCTTTTTTGGGGGAGTTGGTTTTAACACAACCAACATACATACGGGCCTTAAGGTCCCATTCAGTGTGCCATGAGACTACACAGCTGGTAGAGGACTTGGTGCTCTACCCTGGCAATTCCCTTGCCTAATGAGTAGGGGGAATATTCTTAGGAACAACATAGGAAGAAAAGCAGAAAGTCACAAGGAGATTTGACAGACATGGGGAAGCTGAGAGGTATTATGTCAGATGTTCCTAGGAAGCCTTTATTCTCCTCTCTCTTGCTTCTGACAAGGAACGCAGCCAAGGATGTGTTCTTGTGAATTACAGGCAACTTACTATTTGAACACACACATCAGCCCAAGGACATACAACAGGAGCAGTGGTCCCAAACCCCAGCCCCCTGCCTTTGGTTTCAACAAGCCAACAGAAGGAGGAGCTATGTGCTTTAATGTGACTGAAAAATAAAACAGAACCCAAACGAGTTCATCCCAGGCAAAGGTGTTTAGGACAACCTTGTTCCATAGGGCCTTCACAGCACTGTGCAACAGCCCATGGGAAACGCATTGCCTCTAGTTGCCATTGCACCACCACATGTCCTGGCACTGACAGAAAGCACCAAGCATGCAGGTGCAAAGGAAAGACAGGCTTCAAGTAGAGGGAGAACTGGAAATAGCTAAGGATGGTAGCCCTTCAGTTCTGTCAGAGAGTAAAAGCCCCTGCTGCTTTTATGCTTCTCCAGACTACTTAAGATCTGCTGTGTGGCACACAGCAGCCTCTGACTAAGTAGTGTGGAGAGCCTAAGGATAGGCATGCTTGGGCCTGCTATCATTTGGAATGGATCAGACTGCATGGCACTTGATCTAGAGACCTTTAGTCTCCCATGAGGACACTTACCTATGCGATAACAGGCAGCCTTGAGGCATTGCTGAGATCATTCTGACATTTTAATTTACAAGATCAGAGCTCAGTCACAGCCTGCCTGTGTTAAGTTTTTGAATGTTTTTTTTTAATCAATGCACTGAAGAGGTGGGATTAAATTATGAGATGAAGGCATAAGGAAAGTATCTAAATATGCAAAGCCTGCTGCGGTAGACAGAGGGTAGCCATGGGGCATAAGGAGCCTTACTGGCTGTGATAAGTACCTGTTATACCTGTGGACCTAGCAGCAAGCCAAATTGAGATTCACTGATCTTTTCTGGGAGACTGAGCTATACAGAGCTATAGCTATAGCTAGCAATAAAGGCCTCAGTACTTCCTGTAAAATATACTGCCACGGGGCTGGCAGTCAGGACACCCCTTAATTTTCAGGATAAGAAAAATGCACTGACAAGAAGAGAGAATAAATAGTAAGGTGTGGAGAGTAACATGTTATCTCACAGCTTGTGGAGAAAAAAATCGAATAGAAGTTACTGTAATTGTACCAGAAGCATGGACACTTGCACAGTTTTTGGGAAACAGGGGCAGTATGCCCCTAATCAAAAGGTATCTAAGAAACAGCTATCAAACACCTGGCAGCCACTCCCACAGGACACAACAACTAGAACAGAATCACAAAATGTGGGGCTTGAAGCCATTGCCTATATTCCCTACAACCTCTTATCATCAGCTTCAATTTGTATAGCAATGAATTAGCTGAAATTATGGCAAGAAACAGTTAAACTACAGTCAGCTTCAAAGCCAGTAGTTGCATATTAGCATATGCCTGCACTCTCTAACATTATTGTCACAGAGTGCTTCCCAAGATGTCATTCCATGCAAACATAGGCCATACAGTGCAAGCTAACCAGGGACGCTGTACAGACCGTATCAGAGTGAGATGTAGGACAAGGACTTAGGGCAAGTATCAGCAGAAGCAAGAAGCAGAGTCCAACCAGCATGGACACTCAGGAATTACTCACAGAGAAGAGCTGCTCATTTTTCCCACTGTAGCATCTACCATCTCCAGAGCTAAGATACAAGAACCATATCCTAATTGCACTTATTGTAGGCTAATGAAACAACTGTCAAGGTTGCAAATTTATAACAAGAGTAAATTACACATGGCTGGTCAGACTTAATTTTGTGCTATAACTTTATTAACAAGTATCCCCCATAAGTACCATGTGCCTTTATACTGTGCTACCGGATGCTCTGCAGCCAGTGCTTTTCATTCTACACATCATAAATGCACCAGCAAAATAAAGCAGAAGTTTGATGCTGAAAGGATCTGTTCCAAACATCATTTGACGATGCATATTCATTAGCAACATTCAAAAGCCTCCATCTTTGGTAGGTGTCTCACACCTGCAGAAGACCTCAAGTATCCTCAAGCCTGCCTGTCAAACGAAAAGTGAGCAAAGCCTGCTTTTATACCATCCTATGATGCCAATCCTGATCCTAGACCCTTGTTGCAAGGGGGGCACTGGATTGGTATATCAGCACATGGACAGGTTCTGTGCAGCAGTTGTAGGACAAGTACATTATTACAAAGAGTCTCTTATTCAGTTGGCATTATCACTGCAAAAACACTGCAATGAGGCACCTACACCCAACCCCAACCATGTTCATACCAGTAGCCCACTTCCTGCAGCTCCTTTATGATTTTTTTAAAAGCAAAGTCCAGTTGCATATCCTACTCATATCCTAGTGATCATAATGGAAATAAACTGCCTGCCAGTGACATCAGACAGCAACTGGAGTCTACAGTTGAATGTTTCAGGGGCTCTATACTGTAAAATGAAGTAATTTTACTTCCAGCAGTGGGATCACCACCATGAACTAGGTGATCACATCCTCAGTACAATCTTGAGGAGGGGATGGCTGGTTGCGATTGTGTCTATGGTTAACTCTGCCAACTACCCCATGCATGCCTTGTTTGAGCACTTCTATACAAGCCATACATCTGTCCTGGTGAAAATGGGAGGTGAAACAGGGCATCTTATATAAATATCCCTGAAAGGTGAAGCACTGGGGTCACCTGAATACTGGCTGCACCACTGGTAGACTTCTTACTCTATTCACTGAAGTCAACAAAACTGTGAAAGAACAGAGGCTTAAAATCTCTCTTATTAACTTCACATACTGCTTAAGCTAGAAATCCTCTGGGAAACAAAGTACATCAGGAATAGAATCATAGAATGGTTTGGGTTCGAAGGGACCTTTAAAGGTCATCTAGTCCAACTCCCCTGCAATAAGCATGGATTTCTTCAACTAGGTCAGGGCCCAGTCCAACCTGACCTTGAATGTTTACAGGGCATCTACCACCTCTCTGGGCAACGTGGTCCAGTGTTTCACCACCCTCATCATAAACAAATATCTTCCTTCTATTTAGTCTGAATTGTCCCTCTTTTAGTTTAAAGCCATTACCCCTTGTCCTATCGCAAGAGCCCCTACTAAAAAGTCTGTCCCCATCTTTCTTATAAGCCCCCTTTAAGTACTGAAAGGCTGGAATAAGGTCTCGCCAGAGCCTTCTCCAGGCTGAACAACCCCAACTCTCTCAGCCTTTCCTCATAGGAGAGCTGTTCCAGCCCTCTGAACATTTTTGTGGCCCTCCCCTAGCCCCACTCCAACAGGTCCATGTCTTTCCTATACTGAGGACTCCAAAGCTGGACGCAGTACTCCAGGTGGGCTCTCACCAGAGCAGCAGAATCACCTCCCTTGACCTGCTGGCCCTGCTTCTTTTTATGCAGCCCAGGATACAGTTGGCTTTCTGGCCTGCGAGTGCACATTGCCAGCTCATTTCCAGCTTTTCATCCACCAGGCTTATGTCCAGCTTTTCATACACCAATACCTCTAAGTCCTTCTCTGCAGGCCTGCTCTCAATCCCTTCATCCCCCAGCCTGTAATGATACCCGGGGTTGCCCCAACCCAGGTACAGGACCTTGCACTTGGCCTTGTTGAACCTCACTGTGTTCACATGGGCCCACTTCTTGAGCTTGTCCAGGTCCCTCTGGATGGCATCCCATCCGTCAGGTGTGTCAGCCACACCACTAAGCTTGATGTTGTCTGCAAACTTGCTGAGGGTACGCTCAATCCCACTATGTCATTGATGAAGATATTAAACAGTACTCGTCCCAGTATGGACCCCTGAGGGACATCACTCATCACTGATCTCGATCTGGACATCAAGCCATTGACACACCATGGACACAACATGACACTCTCTGGACACAACCATCCAGCCAATTCCTTACCCACCGAACAGTCCATCCATAAAATCCATACCCCTCCAATTTAGAGAGAAGGATGTTGTGGGACACCATGTCAAAGGCCTTACAGAATTCAGATAGATGACATCAGTAGCTCTTCCTTTGTCCACTGATGTAGTCACTCCATCATAGAAGGCCCTAGGTTGGTCAGGCAAGACTTGGTGAAGCCATGCTGACTGTCTCAAATCACTTCCCTGTCCTCTGTGTGCTGTAGCATAACTTCTAGGACGATCTGTTCCATGATCTTCCCAGACACAAAGGTGAGGCTGACAGCTCAGTAGTTCCCAGGGTCTTCCTTTCTTCCCTTTTAAAAAATGGGCACAGCATTCCCCTTCTTCCAGTCACCAGGGACTTCACCTGACTGCCATGACTTTTCAAATATCATGGAGAGTGGCTGGCAACTACATCAGTTCATTCCCTCAGGACTCTGAGATGCATCTCATCACGTCCCACAGACAGTATGTTCAGGTTCCTCAGGTGGTCTCGAACCTGATCTTCCCTTACAGTGGGAGAAGCATTACCCCCCGGTCCCCATCTTGTTGTCCATGGACTCAGGAGGGGTGAGGAGAGAGGTTGCCGGTGAAGACTGAGGCAAAAAAGTTGTTGAGTACCTCAGCGTTCTACTCGTCTGTTGATATTAGGTTGGCATTCTTGTTCATCAGGGGAGCAACACTTTCTTTGACCTTCCTTTTCTGGCTGACGTGCCTACAGAAGCCCTTATTATTCTTTGTGTCCCTTGCCACATTGAGCTCCAGCCACGTCCTAGCTTTCCTGACCCCATCCCTACACAACTGGGCAACGTTCCTATACTCTTCCCAGGACACCTGTCCCTGCTTCCCCTGCCTGTGCAGTTCCCTCTTGCTCTTTAGTTTGACCAGCAGGTCTCAGCTCATGCATCCTGGTCTCTTGCCTTCCTTTCCTGATTTCTTACACTGAGGATCGAGAACTCTAGCACTTTATGGAAAGTGGTCTTAAAGATCTGTCAGCTCTGTTCTGCTTCCCTGTCCCAGGGGATCCTATTGACTCACTCCCTGAACAGCTGGAATTTTGCTTTCCTAAAATTCAGGGTCCTGACTTTATCCTTTGCCTGGCCTGTATCCCTCAGGACTGCAAACTCCACCATTGCGTGATCACTGCAGCCCAGGCTGCCTCCAATCTTTATGTGTCTGAATAGCTCACTTGCATTAGTGACCATCAGTTCCAGTATCGCATCCCCTCTGTTAGGGCTGTCTATTATCTAGCTTAAGAAGTTATCCTCAATGCACTCCAGAAGTCTTCTGGATTGCCTACAGCTTGCCGTGCTACTTTTCCAGCAGATGTTGGGGTGGTTGAAGTCCCCCAGAAGGATGAGAGCCTGCAAGCACAATGCCTCCTGGAGCTGGAAGAAGAAGGCTTTGTCAATAGGCTCCCCTTGATCAGGTGGTCTGTAGTAAACACCAACCACAAGGTTCCCTTTCTTGCCTCTGTCTGTGATTCTTACCCATAAACTTTTGACCTGCTCATGGCTATTCTTCAGAGAAAGCTTTTCACAATCTATCAATTTCTTGAGGTAAAGGGCAACCCCTTCATTCTTCCTTCCTTGCCGGTCCCTTCTAAACAGCCTGTAGCCATCGATAGCCACACTCCAGTCATGGGATTCATCCCACCAAGTTTCAGTAATGGCAACTAGGTCATAGCTTTCTAGCAGCACAGTGAATTCCAACTCCTCTTGTTTGTTACCCATGTTACATGCATTGGTGTAGAGGCACTTCAGCCGGGCTGTTGGCCATGTCACCTTCTTAGGGCAACACACCTTAATTCCTTTGAGGTATTTTACCAGTATTTTACCCTGTTGGCTCCTATTACCTCAGAAGCCCCTGGCTCATGTCCATAAGCCTTCAAGTGTGCTCCAGTGTACCCAGCATGGCTCAGAGCAACAGGCTAAGTGCCCTCACTAGCACTCCGTCCCTCTATAACCTTGGTGTGTCATCCCACAGCTTGTTACAGGCAAGCCTGATATGTTCCCCCTCCCCCTTCAAGTCTAGTTTAAAGCTCTGTCAATGAGCCCCACTAGCTCATCAGCAAAGATCCTCTTTCCCCTTTGAGAAATGTGACTCCTACCTGACACCAACAGGCCTCATGCTGTGTAGACATTCCCATTATCAAAAACCCCCAAATTGTGGTGGTGACACCACCCATAGAGCCATGTATTAATAGACTGTGTCCATCTGTTTCTTCCAATGTCGCTCCCCGCAACTGGAAGGATAGAGGAAAAAATTACCTGTGCTCCAGATTGCCTTACCAACTGTCCCAAGGCCCTGAAGTCTCTTTTGTTTGCCCTTGGACTACATATTGCAGCTTCATTGCCACCCACATGGAAGAGCAATAATGGATAATATTCTGAGGGCCATACCAAGCTAAGAAGTTTCCTAGTGATGTCCTTAACCCAGGCCCCAAGGAGGCAGCAGACTTCCCTAAGAGGTGAGGGGCACATTGGGCTCTCTGTTCCCCTCAGAAGGGAGTCACCTACAACTATAACCCATCTTTTCTTCCTCATCAAGGTGGTCATGATATGGGGGATAGGCGTCTCTGACCTTGGCAACACCTCTGGTGTAGATGGACCATCATCCACATTATCCATTGACTGGTCTTCCTCATCCAGAGCCTGATATTATATATACCTGTTGTACAGAGGCACCTGGGAAGGCAAGGTAGGCAAGGAGGGGGTTCACCTGCCACCCTAAGCGTGGACTTGCCTCCATTCACTCCCTTCCTTTAAGCTACTGCCTTTTGCCTGGTGGAGGGAGGATACAGGATCCCCTTGATCTTGGGGTTTTTTCTGGTGACTGTTCCTATTTCTGTCTCAGGGAGGGCAGAGCATGGTTCCAATAGTCTATCTCTTTCTCAGACTCCCTGATGCTCTTTAACCTTTCTACTTCTTCTCGTAGCTCTGCCACCAGCCTGAGCAGACCATCCATGTGGTCATACATCATGCAGCTGTTCTCACTACTGCCATCCATTACTAGTGAAAGGCTCTGGCACACCCTGCATTCACATTTCAACAAAAGAAGAAGGAAGCAGGAGGTCCTGCAAGTCAAATAGTAATGAGGATGTAAGATTGCATGGTAATTAAATGAATGAAGGGATTTCTTACTGACCTCAAGGTAAGCATGCATAGTTGCAAAATAACCTCATCACAGACTGATCAGATGCCTCTAGGCAAGGGAATCAGAACACAGAATAGTATCATGTGTTTTGCACTTTGAAGGGGTAGCTTTCCATAGCTAAAGGTAGTCATGAACCAGGCTGATAGCGAAGAAAACTTTCAACCAAGGATCGTGAGTGAAACCTGAGAACTGTCCAATAACTTAACTCTCTGAGCTTAAGGAACAAGATCTCCACAATTACCAAAACTCTTCAAAACCTTACTTAGACTGGGAAATCATCTTCATTAAGGAGAGGATTAGAAAACAACAATAAATTATAAATTCAATGTCCTAAATGGGGGAAGAAGGGGAAAGACAGCCTTATTGCAGTGAGGAAAATTCAGATGTGAACAACAGCATGAAACATAACTTTGTCAGTAATTTGCAGACAGTAACGGTCAGTGAGATTGCAAGTAAAACAGAAGCAGGTTTCTAGCAAAGGAAGCAGGTTTGCATGATAACTTAAGTGCGGTTAAATGACATGATCCTTTATTCAGCTAAATACTTTGAGAGAAACACTGGTTGCATTTGCAGAATGTCAGGAGAGCTCCTGGAAAAAAAAGAAAATTGATCACTGGCTAATGGGCAGAACATGAATTCTAACTGCAATACCATGGGCTTACGAGGGTTATGTGAGCTTTGAAGGGGCCATAGGAGAAAAATCATGATCACGGGGAGCTGGTATACAGAATTAATAGACTGCATCAAGACACCAGAGTCAGCACTAGTTTTGCAAATGTATGGCAGAAGAGCTGAAGAGTACTGAAAGAATCTTATGCTCCAGAAAACACTGATTGGAGGAGGTCAGCCATTAGCTACCTTACCACAGAGCAAGTTACAGGGAGACTTAAAATAACTACCACCAGGAAATCTGGTTTAGAAAACTTTGGAATACAACACGCAGAGGGACTACAACACACAAAAGGACACTAAGGGCCTGCATCTAGATGTCTGAAATTGCAAACTATAAATTTAACTGCCACCTTTTTTTCCTTGAAGTTGTGCTTTCATTGAATAACAAAAGTCACTGTGCTGATGCAAGAATTAAGTGAAATACTTAAAACCAAAAGTCTTATTCCAAGACTCACAGGCATTTAAGGGAAAATTTAAGCCCACATATATCTGAAGCACGTGCCATTAACACTTTAATGTTTGAAAATATCTAGAGGACTACTATATCAGAGAATACACAGATCAAGCAACAAAAGGGACAACAGAAGCTGAACAGCATTTCCAAAGCAGGTGTGTTCCAGTTCAAGGCAGACCTCTGTATTACAGAGAGATGCCAACAGTAATAGAAAAGGAATTGAGATTTAAAATATAGTCCTACAAAATATTTTTCTTAAAACTTAGAATAGAATCTTAAAACGAGGTTAACAGTTATACTTCTACTCAACCTGTTATCTAAAATTGATGCTGCATAGAATGTCCATTGTAAAGCCCTACTCTGTCTATGCCTTGTTTGGTTAATAGATTGCTAATGACAAATTGTCCAGGAACGGGATACAAGGTGATGTATTATTGTCTTGACTAGTAAACCATGAAGAATTTCTAACAATCTGCCAAGAAGGAAAGTAGGGGAAAGGTAATTTCGGCAAGGGGAGATTGCGACCACCAACTCAATTAAAACTAGAAAGACTACACCCCCCCACTCTCCTTGAGCATGTGTAGTAAGTTAAAATCATACTGTACCTTTAAATTTAAGCGAAGAAGATATGAACCTGTAAGAGACAAGTATGCTTAGCTAATTTAATGATTATGTAGTAGATGGGTGTGGTGTGTTAACTGTAATGTATAAAAGTTAGAGAAAACTTTGGTAGATGTGCTAGCTTTGTGGAATTATCACCTAGCACCCAAACTTGCACAACTTTGAGAATAAAACAATATGTCATCTCAGTGTGTGAAGGTTGGCTTATTGCACACCAGGTAAATGAGACCTTTTTGGGACAACAAACTCAAAGTGGAGATATAAAACCAATATGAAATTACTCTTTAGATCATCAAACTAAACCAGGGTAGAGTAGATGTGGCCCTTTATTTCTAATAAACCTAAGAATGTAAAGAGGATCAGGTTTGGTGCTGTCTATGAAAGTGTTACCTTGTTACCATCAAGGATTACCATCGTCCCAGCAGTAAAATATGTCTCCAGAACAGATGTATGAAGAAACCAACTAGAGCCAAACTGTCAGGAGTAATGCTAGTAAAAAAGGCAAGTAAGCTTGTGTCCCAGATCTACTTGGAAGGGTAGGTTCCACATCACACTCTATCCTCTAAGAAGGAAAGAAAGGAAACAATTCTCTTTGCACTTAATACAGCCTATACCAAGGTCGAGGTTCTCCTTGTTCTCCTGCACGGAAAACCTGGAAACTTTTCCTCTACTGGAAATGCAAGTGAGCTTATGTCCCTGCCCATGGCAGGAGGGTTGGACTAGGTGATATCTGAAGGTCCCTTCCAACGCAAACCATTCTATGATTCTGTTCTGTGATATGTTGAAGCCAACATCTGTAACATACCCTGATCAGCCTGAGGTAGGTGAGGCAAGTTCAAAGCAGCACTGAGGCTGGAACAATGCTCATTTCCTAATTCTGTAGATCTTTCATCCTTGTTCCTGGGCTTTTTACTTTCAAGAATTGTAGCAGTACTGTACAGCTCTCCCACAGTAAACTGCACAAAGCCTTCCTTCCATGTATGAAGCAAAAAGAGTAAAATCCCCAAAAAACCAGTTGCTTATTCAACCTGAAGCAGAAGCAGGAAGAGCATTTCAAATAAGAACCAGAAAAAACAAACAAACAAACAAAACTACCCCCCCCCAAAACCCCAAGTTTGTTTATTTAAATGGGCACCAAATAAAGACTAAAAATCTCTTAACATCCTCAAATTGCAATGTCCTCATTCAGTGACTGTCACTATACATCATGTAGACTGACAGTCTCAAACTCTCTGTCTGCTCTTCTGAGCTGAACCAGTGCAGCAGACTGGATCGTTTTCTCTTCTTGCACCAGAGAAGTTATGGCTTATAAATTACATTTATTATGTTTTACTGGCAAGTACTTACTTCAGTGAAAGAGAATAGTCATGCTTGCTTGTTTGACTATTTCTTACAAGGTAGCTACACTCTTTACATAAACGTAACAGGTTTTCTGCATCTGTCCGACTGATTGCTCCATGATACCATCTAGGAAAAAGCAGAGAGATTAATATACATATTCCAACTCATACTCCTTTCACTACTTCTTTTCTCTAAGGTATGAATAATGGTTCATATCACATGGATATCTTTAAGATCTAACATATTATGGATAAAAACCACATTGCTCGCATTATCTGAAGTTAACTTTACAACTTGTGGAGACCTGTAGTCCCTGTCAGCTGAAGGAAAAAACTTAGGTCAGGAGAGCATGCAACAAGATTGGTGTACACATTAATGTAAGAAATTCCCATGCAGAGCAACACATCATAATCTCTATCTTGCAAGCAGTAAATACACAATATATATATTTACTCTATTTCATCCCTGTGATATATCAGTATTTCAACCAATATACAAAAGAACAAAAAGAAAGCAAACAAAAGCAAACAAAAAGAAAATCACATCTGAAGAATATAAACAGTTAATAGTAGAAAAGATTTGCTAAAATAAATCTTTGAGAAAGGAGAAAAGTTATAAAATGTGAAGATCTATAACAAAGACACTTGTCCTAAACACAGCTGTAACAACTCACAGTGCTTTAAGTAAATCTCTGGTGCAGTGGGTGTGATCAATTCAGGGAAGAAAGGAAATGGGGAAAGGAGTGGTAGGTCCTTCACTAAACTGACCACTGCAGACAAAGAACCTCCTCAGCACATGCTGCTCTGTATCAGCAGTTAAAATCTCAGAGACCAGAAGTAAACACTTTGACCCTTCCCCCAAGTTTCCCGAGCAATGTAATGTGCCTAGTCCTGCACTGGGTCAGTCACATCTCAGAGGAAGATCTCTCCCAGCAATAGCCAGATACATGTTCAAGCACAATATGACACTACCATGCCTGCCTAAGCAGGATAATCCATACATCAGAAGTGCTCTCTGTCTATCATTACCAGGAACTGTCACTGGCCCTGTGCAAAAATATTTTCTTCCGTTTTTTATAATTTTATTTCTCTGCTGAACTTACTCTAAGGGAGATGTTCCAACTAAAAGGTAAGTGAATAAAGACCAGAGAGATCCCTTTGACAGAAATCATGCTCTTAACTACCTTGTGCTGATGTGAGCTCCATTGTCAAATCTAATGAATGTGCTAAAAAAAGTTGGTGCTCAGCTTAAAAATTCATTGTGTGCCTGGTTACAACGAAAGTCAGCATTAGAGAACGCTAAAAAGAGGGTTATACTATTGTATATTCAAGACAGACTAGAAAAGGAGGCCCTGACAGCTCCATCACTTCACAAATAAAATTGAGGCACAGATGTTTTCAGGCAATGTTCCCCCTATCCCCCATTAGGTATTTACTGCTGAAAGATATTTCTCAAAAAGCAGTTTAAAGACTAGGTTGTCTTCTGAGTGTAAGGGAAGAATATTAACACTAAATGTAAATTAGAAAATGGATTTGGGAGAGTCTAAAAATCAGTCCTATCAGCTATAAATAGTTTTTATTTCTTTTCTACCCAAAAGGCCACATAAAACCAAAATAAAATATGACCTAGCCAAAACCAGGGAGATACCCTGGACTCTGATATTTGGAGGGAAGTATTTCATATATTCTTCAGATCTGCTGTTCCCCAGGTGGCAGAGAGGTTCATGGAAACAGAATGCAGGGCTGGTTCCAGGAAGCAAAACCTGCTTTTAAAACAGTTGGAAGAAAACCAGTGCAGTATGAAGACAATTGCTGATGGGAGAACCTCTGATTCAGAAGTGATGCCTGGAAGCTGTTTTGGCTACAGCTGAGAGTAAACAGCAGTATCCAGAAGTGTAATTGCTTGTGAATCATATGCCCATGTAAATGGGACACTTGGATTGCTCCTGTTCCAGCTAGCTAGAGGAATAAGCATAGTGCTATAATCAGCTTAAAGTTCATGACTAATTTGCTGTTTCAACTGTATTGGGGCTGTTTGCCCTGGGTGTGTCTATGTTTTAAGTGTCAACATATAGGTATTTGTGCAGAAAGGTCAAAGATTCAAATATCAATGATATGGTCACAAAATAGTGAAATGACAACTTGTGAAAGATACCAATGCAAAAGCATGGGACATAAAAACCTGAAGACATGCATGTCTTCTAAGATATGCTGGAAAGCATAGGCACATAATGAAAACGTGAAAGAAAAATTCCAACATAATCGCACCCTTTGACCTTTATCAGGATCTCCTCCCAGGACTGAAAGTATCCTGACTGTAATTTATAGAACATTCTTCCTGATGTCCCTTACTTTCTCAGTGGTCAGGTTTCAGCCACTAAGTAGCCACAGCTCTACTGAAGACAGGACAGCTGCATCAATTATACAGTAAGTATAATCACTTTTTACAGCTCATATAATGCACAAGACTAATCTGTTTCTGAATTGATAGGAGCAAAACAGGAAGTGACCACATCCTATATAAGACTGGGAGGGACTCACTTTCAATAAGGCAAAGGAAACAGCAGAACACACTTTCTTTTTTTCACTGTTATTGAGGAAATGGAACAAATTAATTCAATTCCCGTGAGTCCATGAATTACTAAGTTCATAGTTAAAGATTCCTTAATCATAAGCAACTAGAAGTATTTTCTTGATATATTAGCACACCTTGGTATTCTTGCCTGTTTGTGAAAGTTCCTAACCTAACTATTAGAAATCCATTTGTCAATTTGCATGCTTCCTTTCCTGTAGATCTTTGTAGATCTCTGTTCCTCTTTACAAAAACAGACTCCATTTTTGTAGAGAAAGGTGGAATGGCTTGGCATGTGCTGTGGAGAGGTCTCACACTACTAAAACTTGAGCAATTTGAATGATTATGAATAATCTAAAGTACAATAAATCTAAACTCTTCCATTTTCTGAAATGTTATTGTTAACTGTGCATTCATTTCTGGTTTGATCCTGCATAATGAAGAATCAAAAAGAATCTCACATGAGTAACACTTGAATAATTAAAGGAAGCAAAACTAGCTATGCAGTTTTTAATTGTTATTATCAATTGCAGTTATATATAACCGCAGTTATAGTAAAAGAGAGAACCACACAACAATATATTTATGAGTCAAAAGTTAATTAGTAGATACTCAATTTCCTGCAGTATTTTAAATGTATTTTGGGGGGGTATGGTGGGCTGGAACTACCCAAATCTGAGGACCAAGTTTTACAGTCAAATTTATAGCCTTTTAGTCATTTACCTAACAGTATCACTGAGTGATTTCACAATAGTGGTTGCTACTTCCTCTGTTGGAGATAAGTCTACAATCTTTTAATGAGCAGGTGATTTAAAGGCTGAGGTTGATCAGGGGGAATATGACACCATGTGGATGATATTATTCCCTGTTTCAAGCTTAAGTCTCCAAATATTGCACATAAAAATAGAATGTCAAAGGAAAAGGAATTTCTGGAACTACCTTCTCTCAGATGCAATTGACAGAGGGGATTCTCTTGTACTGAAGATCTGACCTTGTACTGAAGTGCAAAAGGATTGCTAATGCTCCCAGTATTACGAGCATTCAGGAACAAAGTATTTTCACAAAAAGCACACTCACATCCATGCAAATTATGGCCTCCCTTCTCCTGTGAAAATAAATTCTGCATCTAACTTAGAATGTCAGTGTCTTGAGTGGGACTGCCTTCAGGGATTCAAGACACAGCTTCCTCACTTTACTGTGTGAATCCATTGGACTTCTCAGTGCTGAGAAATATCAGTGTAACCTGTGGAAATTGCTCCACAATAAGATTTGTCTGTCTTTGTGTAACAGAGGATTCAGGCCCCCTCTATGAGGCTGCACCTTTGGTATGATACCGGACAGTGGGTCTTTCCATCACACAAGCCAGTCTGTCCAAATGGTTCGAGGACAGGTAACAATGAGGCAGGACAGAGGCCACCCTTGTGGGTACCAGACATTCACTCCAATACAATACTGCCTCCAGATACCACCCTCAAGTTTGACACCACCAGAGCTGAAATAACAGTCTCTTTTCTGAAATCTTTGTAAGTGGTCTTATCAATCTCTCCCTGGACCAGTACTGCAGCCAGATGCAAGGCATTTCTGAGGTACTAGAAACTGGAAACTATGCAGTTGCAAAGAGATGGAATTTGTGCAGCTTTAAAGCACAATTTGTATATATGTGATATACACTTGTTTTCCCTAATGCAATGTTATCAACATGGTTGAAAGTGGAATAACTGCCCATACTTGGCAGATAAAATTCACTGTTCCTGATATGAGTTTCCTGTTTATCTCTATTTTGTTCCCCACAAAAGTTACTTACACCTCGCAGGATTAATTAGAATATTTTTTTTGTGAGCACTGACACAGGGAATACTGAGGAGGGGGAGCTGGATAGCAGGATCTGGGACACCTTGCTGCTCCTGTAAGTGGGGAGGCAAAGAGCTAGAGAGCAATTACTGTGCTTACTTACATCTGCTTTTCCAGTTGAATAGTTGGATCTATTCTCTCTCCCAGGATCCCATAAAACTCTGGACTGCCATGTCTGATGGGTTTAAAGCCTCCTCCAGGTGCTCTTAACTGCCTGCGCTGGTCATTTGAGGGAGAAGGAGATGCTTGCCGTTTCTCACTTCCATTAAATTGGGCTGCAAGATACACAATAATTACCTCTCCAGGCAAGGTTAACATGGAGGAAAATAGCTGTAGCACTTAGAGAGGTTTCACACTTCCCAGGGAGAATAAACATGCATCCACTAGCATTAAGATATAGTGGTTTAACTACAAAGTTATATGTATCATGAAAACATGCTTCTAACTATGCAAAATACAGTCCTAAAACTCTCTTGCTTTTCCAGTAACAAAACCCACACTCTCCTAAACCTTGTTGCGATAACTAGTGCTTATCTTAACCTTTGATACTTTCTTCCCCAAGAGATGATACTGTTAAACAAATAACAGTAACAAAGATAGGCATTCAGTCACCTGCCATAATTACAATAACAAACAAGCAAGGACATCATGAATCCTGCTTGCTTCAGTTTATGTGGAATCATCCTGACAGTGGTCTGGGTGCAAAACCAGAAAGCTAACACCCATATATCTACATCAGAAATACTGGGAAGCAGCATGAATAAAAAGTGTATCCACTTATACAATACTGGCATAAAGCTTTTGTCTTGAAACACTAGGGTACAAAGTGATGAAAAGGGAAAATGGCATTTGTTAGTTTCTCTTACAAACTATATTATTCCAAGAAAAGCAATATGACTCATTTTGCAAAGCTGTAATTTCTTAGAGCACTGCAACATCTGTAGCAAAGCACACTCTAATGATGTCAGCATCCTCATTGTACACCTACTACACTTACGCTTACAGATTCTACATATCTATAATCTCAAAAAATTAAAGGACAGAATATTCACAGAAACAGTGAACGGAGCTACCCATACTATCCTCCTGACTCTCACTGCCCTCTATGGTTGTTTTCTTCATCAAAAACTAACACTCCCAGCTGCAGATGGATTATTGTTTTAAGATCATCTAGTGAGGACCAGGAAGAAAAAACTGCACTGTATCAGGAGGCAAACATCACAATGCACACAAACACACACAGCACAATCAGCACCTCTAAGAGTTTCAACAGCAATATCAGAGAAAATGCTACAAAGACAATTAAAGGGACTCCCTACAACAGCATGTTGTACATCTCATGCATTTAGAACTGCGTGCATAACACACTGTGTGCATAACACACAGCCAGTTAGGCATGTGGCTGGTAGTACTTACTGTTTTAAAGCAACTCTATACAACAGGAAGACAGCTGTAATGTTAAAAAAGATAATGCATAGAGAATGGAGATGTGTTGGATGTGGGAAATGTTTTGGAGCATTTTTTTGTTATTGTTATATGCTTCCTTATGGGGCTTGGGACAGTTCTAAATTCCCCCTCTACTCAGAGAAAGTAGACACAAATTATTGCAAAAATTGGGCAAATGTATTAAATAATATTCTGAAGAATGCACAGCAGAAATATGCTGGTTATTTCTTAAAATGGAAACTCAGATTTAACCTCATTACTGGATAATTAAAACTAATTAGCATAACAAGGAGAAACATTGCATGTGTGTACTTGCCAGTAACATATATGAACAGCGTTATTACAACTGTAAGAAAAACACCTGGATGTAATTTGGGAACTCTGTGAATACTGGTGAACTTGATGTCAGCTTCTGACCAAGCAACATCTTTCAGACACCAGAAAATTCAGTTCACAAAACAAACATGAAACTCAGTTCTGATTGTAGACAGCAATATCTTTACAACATGACGGTTAGAAGTAGGGTCTGTCCTCCAAGAAATGCACAAAATTAAATTTCAGATACTTTTGAACATTTTCTCTGTCTGAAAAGCTCAGACATGTCTCTGGATTCCTGCCCTATTTCTTTTTTTTTTTTTTTTTTTTTTTTTTTTGGGGGGTGGGGTGGGTGGGGGTGGGAATTAAATTGGCAGGAAGAAGCAGTCTGAAAAGGATATCCAAGCAGATTAAACTGACAAGCAGTGTACCCAGTCAAGCACCAAGCCATGCAAGGCTGTTACCAGGACTGAGTTTCAGCTGCTATAAATTCCCTCTTAACCAAAGCTACAGTATATACAGTGATGGTTCAGAAGCTCAATTCCATGCAGCTGGTAAAGTTTCTTTATTGCTTCTGTTTACATAGCCATTACAGTTATGGAACTGACTGCATACCTGAGCCTTCCTCATTCTCCTTGTGGCCTCTCTTCCTCTGGCCTGTAGCTGGTGCCATGCCCCTCTGGTGCTGGCATGCCAGAACTCTCCAGCTTTCTGTGCAACAGAAGTTGCAGCCAGCAGAGGTGACCAAATCTGGCATCTACAGATCTTCCTTCAAGGAGTCCATGATCAGTGCTGAAAACTACTACCAGATGGCCTGATTTGTAACAGAGGTCCCATTCATAACTGAGGGCCACTTGTTTTGTAAGGCAATACTGAGATAGGCTCTACAGACTTCACATGCATTTCCTTTACCCAAAGGTTTGCTATCTCCACATGAGAGCCTGGAAAGGCCTGATTTCTCACACACTCAGACGGAAGCCCGTGTCAGCCTGACATTCCTGAATGGGCTCTCCAGTGTTGCTATCTCCTTTTGCAGATTTCTGTACCAGAAAGCTACTTTGGTCCTGTTACTTTGCCAACCTCATCTGTTCTGGGCAAACCAGTTTGCCCAGCTCAGCAGGAGGTCTGACAAGACCTGCCTACTTCCTATAACAGCCATCAAAACCACATTTCAGCTTCAGCTGTACAGCCTCCAGTGAAACAAAACCAAATTTGTTTGTGAAAGAACTCAAGCTGCAGACAGTCAAAATGCTGCACTCCAGCTCTGCTCTACAGAGACACATCTTTCAGCACTGCAGTTAACAGCAGAAGTCCCTGAGGAAGGCTGTGCATAACTTGCTCCACAAGTGTCTGCATGACACCAGCCGCAGTCCCATGCTTAGGATCCACAGTGCAGACATGCTCCCCTCAACCTGGACAAACTTCACAACTTGCGCACACTTTCAGTCTAGTACATCTCAAACTCCAGTTTGGAGATAAACAGGTTCTATCCATGCTTCGGCAATAAATCTTGAAATCATGTTTTCCTTATTTAATTATCTATTTACACACAGGCCAATCATAAAATCTCATATTGGACAGATTGTACCTTATTAATTTACAGTCACATGTAGACAAACTACAAACTACAGATGAAGGGAAAAAAAAACCAACAAAACTAAGATTCTTTTCTTTAAAATCAACACTCAAAAAAACTATTTCAGAATTTACCTGATAAAGACCAAAAAGTGGGTATGGAGATGATTACAGAGCTCAAAGAGTTTACAAACAGCAAACGAGTTGTGCACAAAAAAGTATGCAGTAGAAAGTAATAAATCTGTTCTATGGATTCAATGAATTAAAAATCAGCTACTTCATGTAGTATGCACAATACATGAAGAATACGGTCCAAGATTTCCATATGCACACATATGACTCAAGACAATAACTTTTAAAACTAATAATTCCATTTCTGTGGCTGCTGTGTTACTAATAGAGAAATCTGTAAAGAGTGATCTCACTGCAGACAGAGGTGTACTGGTCCCACAGCTTATATCTCAATGTTGCTAAACAATGAAGTTTCCAGTCTAGGAATTTGCATACTTTAAAAAAAAAAAAAAAGACTTCTGGGTAGCACACAATCACCATGCTTGTGTGTATCACAATAACTCTGATATTACTCTTAGTCTTTGGAAAATTATCAAAACTGGTATGTAAGGATGTCCTGGTTTTGGCTGGGATAGAGTTAATTTTCTTCATAGTAGCTGGCATAGTGCTGTGTTTTGGATTTAGTAGGAGAAGAATGTTGATAATACACTGATGTTTTTAGTTGTTGCTGAGTACTGCTTATGCTAGTCAAGGACTTTTCAGCTTCCCATGCTCTGCCAGGTGCACAAGAAAGTGGGAGGGGTCACGGCCAGAAGAGTTGATCCAAACTGACCAAAGGGCTATTCCATACCATATGACATCATGCTCAGTATATAAACTGTGGGGGGTTGGCCGGAGAGCAGCAATCACTGCTTGGGAACTGTCTGGGTATCGGTCAGCAGGTGGTGAGCGATTGCATTGTGCATCACTTGCTTTGTATATTATTATTGTTATTATCATTATTATATTATCATTACTATTTTACTTTACTTCAATTATTAAACTGTTCTTATCTCAAGCCGGGAGTGTTTCTCACTCTTACTCCTCCGATTTTCTCCCACATCCCATTGGGGTAGGGGGAGTGAGCGAGCGGCTGCGTGGTGCTTAGTTGCTGGCTGGGGCTAAACCATGACAAAGGAAAATCTCAACTCACGGAATCCCTGTGCTATGCTAAGCCACAGAAACAAGCTACAAAGAGATAAGCAGCCCTAAAGAATTCCACCTTTGAAGACTTAAGTGTCACCTGCTCAAGCATTTGTTCCCCCCTGACCTTTTATGCAGTCCAAGGGCAAGCCCAAGTAATACTTTCTCACCTTCAAACAAAATATTCTTTGCTCAAAAGTAGCTCTAACCTCAAATTGTCCAAGAACACATGCAAGAATGGCTGAACATGCCTCCAGGCAATCAAACACTGGACAGGTTGGCAAAAATAACTGGAAGCCTTTCAGCTAACACAGTCAGCAAGAATCAACTGTTAGGTTCCTTGCAGGAGCTCTTCAACAGCAATCTGCAGTCACTGTAGCTCAGACATAGCATCTGGCCTAGCTGAGAGGGCTAGAAGGATGGGGATGAATGAGGAAGCACACCATCCTTCTCCCTTGTGGGCAAAAATGCACACACAGCTAATAGGAGAGGGTCTTAGGTGATAGAGAGCAGGCGTCTGAAGGTGAGAGAAGAGAAATCCCGAGGAGACATAAGAAGGTAACACAGTGGGAGCAGGTGTCAGGTCAATGAGAGAGTCTAGACATAGATGCAGTTCTGTGGGACAAAAGAAAGGGGAAAAGAAGACCACAGAAAAAGTAAAGAAAGATGGGCAAGATGTAGATGTGGTAGCAGAGGGAAAATGGTGGAAAACCCTCCAGAATCTGGAATGAAGAACAGAGAAATTCCCTGGAAAACAATGCAGAGAGCAGCCTAAGACCCACTGCAAATCCACTACTTGTGGCTCTGCACAGCCCCTACATGTGCTGCAGGTAGCTTGTGGATCCTTCCAGGTAGCAACACCCTACCTTTACAACAGAGTTACTGTGGACAATGCTGCTGTGTAGTAAGGCTCATCTGTCAGCAGATGAAGGCTGCACAAAACCAGCCAAACCAGGACATCCTTACATACCAGTTTTGATAATTTTCCAAAGACTAAGAGTAATATCAGAGTTATTGTGATACACACAAGCATGGTGATTGTGCGCTACCCAGAAGTCTTTGCCTAGAGCGTATGCTCTAGGCAAAGGCAACATTGCTGCCATCATAGGGACACATGAAAAGGCATTGAAATATCTACTGAACTGGGGCAGATACCAATGCCATAGCATAAACCCAAAGCAGAAGACTCTACACACATACACCAGACTGATATTCAGCATCTGCATAACAGCCATTGTGGCACTGGAAACCTAGTGATACGTGTGTCTGTTGATTAGCCTATTTTGACACACAATAGATATCCCAAATCTTAGCCAGGATCTCACAGCCAGGCAATCTCCCAGCACAAGTCTTGCAAGCACTTTAATTGGTCCAGCAAAGGGGCTGAGTAAGCTCAGGCAAGCCTGAACCAAAGCCTGCTTCCACCAGAAAGAGCTCAGCAGCAGAACTGTATATCCTACTAGAAGGCACACAAGCAGATTATACTTTTGTGTTGGAGTTCATGCTCTTTAGGGAGAGAGACTACTTTATCCGCACAGCATCCAGCAGAACTGGATTAGATCCAGGCTTGAAAGAACTATCAGCATATGCTTAATGGGACAGTAACTGAGCATGGGACACTGCAAGATTATTAACAGCTCACATGCCAGAGCAAACCATGCTGCTAGGAAGAAGTAGAAATCAGTTTTGTCTAACCTCCTCTTCTGTTCCATAGAAGCCCAATAAGAGGAAAGGGGATACCAAGCAAGAGGTTTCTTTTTAAGCAGCTGCTTCAGGTTCATCCATGTGTCTCTTGCTCCTACCCATATTTCACAGGATGGATACTGCAGACATCAGCTTGGCTTGGAAACAAACCCAAATCAACCACAACCTAAAGATGTAAGAACAAATGAAGCAGAGAGGCAGAATCACTCTTACAGATCGCCACTGCTCTACTCCACTGTCCTAGAAGAGAACACATTTCTGTCAGCCACATCTGTCTGCCTGTTGGGGGATCAGGTCAGAAACACCCAAGAAGGGTATTGTCACAACAGGCTCTGTTTACAGAACAGTAGCCCTGTATAGCTGTGGAGAGAAGTAATTTCTCGTTTCTGTAGTATGGCAATACCATGGCACACAGAATTGCAAAATCATAGAATAATTCAGTTAGAAAGGGACTGTTGGAGGTGTCTAGTCCAACCTGCTTAAGGCAGGGTCTGCTATGTGATCAGATCAGGTTGTTCAGAACTTTATTCAGTCATCCCTTTACACAGGATGAAAAAAATCTAAAGATGGAGCCTGCAAAAGCTCCCTGGACAGTTGGTTTCAATGTTTGACTGTCCTTGCACAGAAAAAAAAAATTTTGCCGTATTGAGTCAGAACCTCTCCTGATTCAACCTATGTCTCATCTCTCCATTACACACCTGCTCATTTGTGAAGAACCTGGCTCCATCTTCTTGAAGGTCTCCCCATAGGGATTGGAAAGTTGCTATTACAACCCCCCAAAGCTTTCTCTTCTCCAGGCTAAACAAGCCCAGTTCTCTCAGCATCTCCTCACAAGTCATGTGCTGCAGTTTCCTGTCATTTTGGTGGCTCTCTGCTGACATCAATATTATCAACATCTTTCTTGTATCAGAATACTGGACACAGCATTACATATGCTGCCCAAGACAGG
This sequence comes from Pelecanus crispus, assembly GCF_030463565.1. Classification (NCBI taxonomy): domain Eukaryota; kingdom Metazoa; phylum Chordata; class Aves; order Pelecaniformes; family Pelecanidae; genus Pelecanus; species Pelecanus crispus. The sequence goes on from NC_134676.1 coordinate 57,993,893, forward strand.
CAAAGTAAAGAGGAACAGTCACTTTGCTTGATCTACTGGCTATGTTCCTGTTCACAAAGGCCAGGATGCTGCTAGCCTTCATTCACTGCCAGGGAGCACTGATAGCCATATTTAGTCCAGTTTTCCCCAGGACTCCTTAAGCCCCTTCCAGCAGAGCTGTAACCCAGCAAGTCAGACAGTTCTCAGTCTATATCACTGTAAGAGGCTAGTCTGCTCCAGATGTAGGTCTTTGAGTTTGTCCTTGTTGGATTTTGTAAGCTTGATGTCAGCCCATTTCTCCAGACTGCCCAGGTTCCTCTGAATGGCAGCTCTGCACACACATGCCCTCTCCCTCATTTGATATCATTCCAAATTTCATGAGGTGCATTTCCTCTCCTCCTCCTCTGAGTTACTGATAAAGATGCTGAACAGGAAGGGTTCCAGAACAGATGCCCTGTGGAATCACACTTATAACCACACTCCAGGAAGAATATGAATCACTAAGCCCTACCCTTTGCGATCAATGACCCTGACAGGTTTTCATGCATCTAGCAGTCCACCCATCTAGGCTATAGCATTCCAAACCAGGTAACACAGCTGATGCCACAGCAAAATGTGCTGAAGGCTGAAGTCAACATAGATGACACCTACTGCTCTCCTTCCATTAACAGATCTAGTAGTTTCAATGCAGAAAGCAAACAGGTTTGTCAAGCAGGATTTACCCAGGGTAAATGCACACTGACTACAAATCATTGCTCTCAGGCTTCTTCACTCTCCCTCCCAGAGCCACATCTCTTTTCTTCCCTCCTCATGTCCACAATCAGCACCATACACAGCTCTCATTTCCAAGCTTTCTGCAAACTGACACCTAAAAAGGAAGGGGAACAACCCTGCTCCCAGACACAGCTTTTCACAAGAACATGCCATTGAGGGGAAAATCATAGAGCATGTATGACTCTAGCACTCCACAAGAGCATCCTGGAACATGGTCAGACCAACTGATACAGTTGGGTAGCACACAGAGACTCTGTGAAAGAAAAAGCCTTGGCCTCTAGAATCACATCCTCACTGAATGAAGCCTGCCTCAGCCATTTCCGCAAAGCAACAGAAAGGAAAATGAGAAGAGCAGTGTAACCAACATCAAGCACAGACATTCACAGAGACAGAAAAGAGTTTGTGCCAGGTCTCCCTGACAAGTTCTGATGTGGGAGAACTTCAGCAGTTCAAAAGGATTAATCCAAAACCAAGTTCTACATATCCATAGAAATGCTTGCAATTATAATGGAAATACTCCAAATACCAAGAAACTCATCGCTGAGTAGAAGCATGTTGCTGCATGCATGTTACACAGCTATTTTTTGTCCTGTCCCTTTCAGAATTGCCCCACAATTTAAGGACCTTGCAAAGCAACTCCCTCACCACAGAGCCATTGAACATAAACACTATCTACATCACATGCATTAAAATGGGGGCAGGGGCAAGGAGTGGGAGAAACAGAAGTTTTACTAACATGAACCAACTGCTGAGGCTGTTGACACCAGGTCAGCTGAAGCACCAAACAAAAAGTGCAATGTTCCACATTTCTAGAGCAGGTAAAGATTTGAGACTACCTGCATTTGCTTTTCAGAGATTTCTCTGCACACTCACAACAGAAGAGCAGAAATACTTGAATTCTCCCAAAGGCAAGTATGTATGCTATGAGTGTGAGAGAGAATTTCCTGGTTTGGGATCTAGGAATCCTACCTGCCAGAGCTGGGATGGTGACCTTGTTCCACTCCCATGGCTGATCATATTCATCTGCAGGCCTGTCATCATCCTGTGGCAATTTGCTTTCTCGTAAACGATGACTCACCACACTTTCAGAATCAGATTCCACACCACTGCCTTCTGGTTCATAGGGTGTGTCATAGAGCTGCATGTTTTTCTGATGGGACTTCATGCTTTCCTGCTTCTGAAACTCTGTTGGCAAGAAAGCAAATTGCATCAGCATCACTACTAACTATGCCTTATCATCACAGTCAATAAATTTAGAGCATTCAACTTCTATCCCTTCCTTAATAGCCACATAATTATACAGATGGCAAGCTTGTACAAGACTTCAGAATTTTACCTCTACAGTTGGTAACTGACTGGAAGCAAAAGTTTGCTCCAGTTAACAACAACAGCACAGTCTCATGCCTCCACCAACATTCCCCAGCTTGCACAGAGCCAGATTACAGGAAGCACAGAATCCCTGTCAGCCTGTGTAAAGCATGCTTACAAGCAACTGTACATAAATCCCCAAGAATGCTGAAATTGTGTATGCAGTTAACTCTTGAAGAGGAGATCATTCAGAATTACAATTCGAAGATACAAAGATCACAAAAAATAAAACCTACAGTATAATTATATATGCCGATTAAAAAAATTCTATGCAGTTACCTCTACAGAATATCAGCAGAAAACGAGCTTGGACTAGAGTAAGAACACTAATCAAAAGCACTGGTAACTAGAGCTTAGCTCACATTGTATTAAGGAACATGTACTTTAAATTAACACTGACCTTATGAAAAAATAAACATGTTGAAGCTTCACAGAAAGGAACAGTGTACTGCCCTCCTGAATACAGCAAACCAAAAACTGGGCTTTGTTAGGAGGAGCACAGGTAGCAAATCAAGGGGCAAGCTGTCATGTCTTCACCCTTGGCCCCAAGGAGGCTATACCCACCAACAGGTGGGTCCTACTGAGTCCACTCTGCAGGCTCCCTACAAGGAGTATGCAAGGAGCGAGCTAGTTCGTAAAACTAGAAAAGACATAGTGCAGAGCTACCAAAATAGCAGGGACGTGAGGCCTATGATAAGGAGAGATGATTTTGGTTAGTCTGCTGAGGGGAAGGTCAAGGGGGGTGTAACAGCAGCTCTCAGCTGCCTGAAGGGCAGTCAGAGCCACACCCTTCTTGAGCAGTGTCAGAAGATGCAATAAAAGAGAAACAGACATAAGATGTAGCTTGAGAGATCCAGGTGGGACATTGGGGGAACCTTCTTCGCCTGGTGTGTAGTGTAGCCCTAGGATAGGTCACCAGATAGGTCAGGAGGTGTCTCTGTTCTTTGGAGTTCACAGAGCCTTGGCTAGACAAAGCCAGGGTTGCTCCATCTACTGATGCAAAACTGGATGGAGTGGGTGATAGACTAGATGGCTGTGCTGCCATTCAGGGGGACCTGGAGATGCTGGAAAGTTGCAGGCTAGCTGGCTGGAAAGCAGCTCAGCAGAGAAGGACTTTGGGGTCCTTCAAGTTGAACATCAGCCAGCAATGCACCCTCATGGTAAAGAGGGCCAATACTAACCTGGGCTGCATTAGGAGAAGTGTTGAAAGCAGGTCAAGTGAGGTGATTCCTCCCCTTTACTCAGCAGTGAAGCTATATCTGGACTGCTGGGTCCAGTTCTCACCTCCCCAGTGCAAGAAAGACAGAGACATACTGGAGCAAGTCCAGCAAAGGGCCATGAAGTTGATAATGGGACTGGAGCATTTTTAGTATGAGGAGAGGCTGAGAGAGCTGGGACTGGTCGCCTGGAGAAGGTAAGTTTCAGTGGGGACCTTATCAATGTGTATAAATGGAAGAGAGCCCTGTGACAGGACAAGAGGCAATAGGCATCAATCAAAATACATCAAATTCCATCTGAACACAATAAAACACCTTTTTACTGTGATAATGATCAAACACTGAAACGGTTGCCCAGAGAGGCTGTAGAGTCTCCATCTGTGGAGATATTCAAGACCTGACTAGACATAGCCATGGGCAACCTGTTCTAACTGACCCTGCTTGAACAGGGTTTTTATTAGATGATATCAAGAGGTCCCTTCCAACCTCAGCTGTTCTGCAATTATCCTGACCGTTGCAAGGACAAAATAAGGATTCCATTAACTGTAGCAAATAGCAAAGTTAGTTTAACTAAAAAAAAAAAAAAAAAAAAAGAGAGAGAGAGAGAACTTTTTAACCTACAAATGAAGAGTAAAGATTTAGAGCAGTTCTCTCCATTACTATAGCAAAATCCATTCATCCATTCATCTATCAGCAGAACATTATAGCCAGGTAATTGCTCCAAACCATTTCAAAAGTACTGTGAAATGTCTACAATATGACAGTGCCCTTATTGCTTGGAAAAAAAATACTAAGTTTATACATTACAAATACCGTAAACCTGAAGAAATATACACCAAAACCAATGATGTAAATACAAGCAAGGTATGTTAAAGTAATTTCTAGTTCTGAATGCTAACCACATTACCACATTTCAATACAAGCAAAACCTATGAAAGGGTATCTTAAAGGGCAGTTTATTTGAATAAAGTGCTTTACACCTTTCAATTAAAACACAGTCTTTGTCTTTCAGCTACCTTTTGAAAATAATTTTGCTCAAGATAAAACGTTGCATTAGGAAAAAGGTGTATTAGAAAGAACACACAGCTGATACCCTCTTGAATGCTCCTGGATCAAAAAGATAAACATTTTATTTCTTCTAACATCAGAAATGTGGTATGTATCTGTCTGGCTTTAAGTCGTGTGAAACCAGCCATTGCTACACCAGGAAGTGTGCTTTTCTGAGGAACAGAAGCCATGATCCTATAAAATCAAAGACTTTACAAAAAAAAACCACAAACCAAACAAACCCAAACTATTCATTTTAAGTGCCAAACACAGCTAACACAACTGGCTCCTGGTGTGTGAGTATATTTCAATACAGGAGCCCATGATCAACATTTTTCTTTTACCCACAGGACCAAAAGCATCAGACCATACAGAAAAGATTACAAGGCGGTATGCTACTGATTCAGGGACCATAATTCGAAAAATTGCAAATATTTGACCCTAAAGCTGAAAAATTTCTCTAGGAAAACCTAAAACCTAGGGACAGTGAAGAAGTGGAAGAAGGAGAATATATTATACATGCATACATAAAAATATATGTGTGTATACATATACACAGTTATACACACATACTGACATACAGCCTCTTTTACAAAGCTTCCTACAAATGTGCTTGAAAGTCCATCTTTTACTTGATATATTGGAAGAGTATTTGTAAAGAAAAGTAATTTTACTACAAGTTAAATCAGAAACAGTTCCTTTCAATAACAGTCATCAAAGCTGAATCTGTACCATAAGCAGTATTACCATTATACACACTGATAGTTCAGTGCAAACTTGATCTTTAAGAATTAGGTAGTTGAAGACAACAGAACATTTGTGATCAAACATTTCTCATGGTTTTCACACAATCTCTAACAATGACAGCTCTAAGTGCTAAAATAGTTACTGGAATGACCAGGAAGTCCAAAACTGTGTTATTTGACTTTTTTTTATTTTTCCACTTTTGTTAATTGTATCCTTTGAACTCCTATTGTTGATAAAGACAAGTACTTTTTTATAGAATTATGCTCATTAATTTAATTAGCTACTAGAAGAAGAAACAACTGAAGTTTTGAAAGAACTTATTTTGCTAGCAGGCTGGAAGACCCGTACAAATAATTCTTATTCTCACAGATTAGCAGTTACAGCATGATCACATTCCAGGCGTCTGGACTCCTGTGTAAAACCAAGAACCTGACCAGCAAGGTACAGAAACTGAGACGTCTGGGAACATAAGATTATAAGATACAAGACTGAACTTGACATTCTTCCCATTTGGTAAACATTTCTAATAAACACTCACATACAGAACAGATAAAGCTCCATAGGACAAGCAGATAACCTCATGGTAACCTTTCCAGCAGCTACACTAAACCTCTTAACAGTCTTAAATAATTCAACAGCATTACTCATAGATGCACCGTATTCCTGAGGTAAGTTTGGAAAGAATTAGGGGATATATCATTAAGAAAACAGAACAGCTATGAAGCCAACAAAAGGAAACTTTGAAGACAGTACTACTTGCTTACAGAACCCAGTAGGTGAGCTTCTACCACTTTCCTTCCAAGAGGATGCAACAGACAACAAAACAACCAGATTCTTCTACAATGTACAGATGCCAGTAGATATTTCCTTCATCTCAAACTAAAGCACACAGTAATAAGAGGTCAAACAATGTAGTTGCACTCAAAAAAAAAAAGTTTTGATTCGCTAGTATGGCAGATTCCAAAGCGTACTGACCCACATATATGAGGTGCAACTGTGATAAAACAGACCCATCTCCACTTCAGCTACGGATTTCAGGATTTAAAATGACAGTCCTACCAGCTCCTTAGCTGCTTTCTTTACCACCAAAGCCTTATCCTAGTGAGCCAAATCTACCTTTGAAGGTAACATGCTGGAAACATTATTGCCATGCAAGACCAACTTTTGAAAAGCTAGCACTGAAATTGACTTTTAAGCAAAGTACAAGGGCCATCAACACCCTTTGTACCTGAGAAGCCTAAGAGTAGAACTCAGGACAGATGACAGAATTCTACTGCTGGGATTTTACGCGGCACAGTTGCACCCATCTGCATTCAACAGTACAGAGCTCAATGTAGAGTTGGTCACAGTAGCGGATAAAGCTTCACCCTATTTCGTAAAGCATGGGACAAAATACTTGGCAGTGCTCCTAACTCCAAGAAATAGCTGTTGATAGAAGACCTTGAATGAAAATACAATGATTTTTCAAGGTCATTTGTGCACAAACTTTGTTTTGTTCAGATACATAGCTATTTGAAGGAAGCCCAGCAGATTGTTCATTCATTTCTTTAATACACATTAACATATAAACACTGTGCTGGAATAGGATTGTACAGAGCACAGCTGTCAGTTTTAAGAATTTCTGCCCCTCAGCCTCTGGATTCAGACTACAGGTCTCCTCCAGATGGTTGTTTCACTTATGCCCTCTTCCCAGAAGTCAGCATTTAAACTGCTTCAGTCCTAGTGACCTGAATTTAGCTTCCCACTAACCACATCAAAAATGCAACCTGCTATCAACTACACAACATACAAAACTATAACCAAGCTGAAATGAATGCCACTGTGATGCTATGCTCACTTAGTACATCTGCATCTGCCAAACCTACTAGATAATTCCAGCTACAAAGATCTTAGTATTAATGCAACTTTATCTGGAAATCACAGATCTTTCTGGTATCAAGTTTTCAAGGCACACAGACAAACTAAACATTTATAATCAGAAAGATCTGGATGTCTAATTAAAGCAAACAACAATCCCTTGCTAGGCTCTATGCTTTGCATCTTCTCCTGTATAAGCAAAATGTCCCACAGGGAAAAAGAGTGTTTCAGCAGTTAGGGAACAGGCTAGCCTGTCTTCAACTAGGATAGTCAGAGCAGACTTATGAGCAGCACAATTTTTGAAATGTAGATTCAAACATCTTATATTCAAGAGTCCCAGAAGGGCAGTCTATAAAGTGTTTGGAGGACTTTGTGTAGCACACTGGCTTTCTATAGATAAGCCTGGGATAACTAGAAGAGCAGCAACAGACACTTGTATTCCTTGTATTCTCACCTGACACTGAAAACCTGAAGTTATCAGTGGGAGTAGAAAGAAACTTGTGAAGGCTCAAGCTTACATTGAGAAGTACTGGTGTACCTGATGCATCTCCTCAGATATTATCCTGACAGCCTGGCTGTCTCTAGCAGGTGAAGGCCACATCAGAGCCAGGTCTGAACAGAGGAAGCCAAGTCTCATCTGGAGTTCTTCTTGCTCTCTGTCAGGGAACAGGTCTTGCTGAACTGGCCCAAACCTCTGCCTTCCATGTGCTCTGCTCTTGAGGCTTCCAGTGGAGAGCCATGAACTGGCATGTAACCACGTTAAAGGGCAGTGAGCAGTTTGCACCAGGTGTATGGGTAGGCTACACATCAACCAATAATGCTGGTTTGCCAGAGGCAAAACAGATGGCTAAATGCAAAGATCACACTGACACAAGAACATTTGCTCCCATGGAATCAATTTCTTTTCTCTCTCCATAATTCCAACTGCTCCAACTGCTTGCTTATTCCAAGCCTCACCATTAATGTTTCTTTTCACACTGTGGTGGTGCATCTCGCCCCCCACCCCTCCTTCCTCTTTCTCTTCAATGGCTTTACGATCTCAGGAATTCCAGGCCGCTGCTTTTGTGTAGCAAGTTAGTCAGTTAAGTGCCCCTTAATTGTACTAGGAACTCCTAGATGGCTGAAGCAGAGAGTGGCCCTGTCCTTATCAAAATCTTAGTATTATGGCTAACGAGGGTAGCAAGAACAAACAGCTACCCCTGACAGCCTTGAAACAGAGTGGTATCATCGTTACTGGAATTCCAGCAACTACCGACCCAAATTGTGGCTCGGATGGAAATTTACTGGTGACTAAAGTCAATCATCTCACAATCCTATAAACAGCAGTCCTAAGTGAGGCCCTTTGAGCTCTCCTGGACTGCCACAGGCCGCACCAGCATCTCCCCCTGATCGAAATGTCTCTCAGAGTCAGCAAAAACTAGCAGATTCTGAAAGTCTGCTGCCACCAGAACTCCATTGCTGAAGATCGACAACGGAGCCTGGGCTGCTGATATTCTTCTCTCCTCGGGGCTCTACTCTCACCCATTGAGAAATGCCAAGGCATTAGACGTGAGTATTTCACTAAACTCGAGGGGAATTTTTAACAGGTATACTATTTTCATATATGCATTCCTATTTGTGAGTGTGCATGCATGAATCAATTTAAGTAGTCTGTATATGTATGATTTAATTTTAAAGGGAGTTTTATACTACTGTATTATTATTATAGCATTACTCTCATAAACCGTTGACCAAGTCTGAGACTAAGAGTGGGCCCAGCCGCACCTAGGCTCCTCTCTGAGAAGGAGTTCAGAAAGCACGGGGGTTCATTCTGAACCTCATGACTCAACGGGAGGGTCCCCCTTATTCCATATATACACAATCCCTTTATGAATCATTCTAACTCAGTCTGATTTAATTTTCTTTTATGCGCTTCCGTGTAGTAATAGAGTGAACCTTGCCATCTTCTAATCTGTAACTAAGTCACTGTTTTGATCAATTTTGTCTAATCACTTTATTAATCAGTGATGATTGAGTGCTATTAAAAATATTATAATCAAATTCTGCGATTTGCTACAAGTAAATTCTAACTATTACTAAATCAAACTGTGTAAAGTCACTCATTCATAGTGAATTGACATAATCAGCAGGATTCACAAACCTGCATTCGTGACATACACCCATCTTGGCAAGATAATCTGGAAACTTTTTACAACTCATGCTGCAGAACTCATTGTATTAGTGCAAAGCCTATTCACGACAGAATCTAAGTGTTACCTCAGCTCAAATTTCACCTCAGGCCATCAGAAGTCAAACTGCTTTCTGCTCTGCTTCTGGTTCTAGCTGGATGCCTCCAACTGCTAGGACACAAGAGAACACCAATAACATTCCAATAACCTGCTGTTGGAGGGCTGTTTTCTTTGAGACTGCAGCAGCTGCCTCCCAATGATCTAATTCCAGATTTTGCTGCAGGAAGAGATGGATATGGGATCTTCCCTCATTTTTCCTTCTGAATAGAAGCCAAGTGACTCAGAAGTGAGCCACTTTTGAGGAATGAACAACAGACAGTTGTTTCCCTGCATTGGTGTGAGAGCTTGGCATAACTTCTTGATGTGAAAAGCAATTTCTTGAAACAGCCTGCATCATGATGGAAATCCTACTGAAGTCCAAGTATAGGTCATTACCCCATGAAGAAGCATTCAAAGCAACTTCACATTTCAACAATGCTGATAAAGAAAGACTATTAGGCCACTCAGAGCAAGGGCAGGAGGGGATAAGTCCCTTTATGCCGAGTATCAAAAAACCAGCAACAAACAACATTAATAGCTTTCACAGAAAGTACGTACTGAAATAAAACAAACAAGCAAACATACCCTACCCAAGAAGACAGTAAGTACACCTTTTTCTTTGGGAGTGGGGAAGGGTGGGGAAAACGGGGGGCGGGGGGATGTTGCTGGAATAGAGGGAGGCTGACTAAACAAAAAAACAAACACGGGAAGAAAACCTAAATCCTGGTGGATTGGAAGAACAGCAGTACTGTTTCCAAAGGACATGAAAACTGTCCTTGGAGATTTATTTCTTTTATGGCAGAGGCAAAGAAATAAAAAATTAAATTTCTTTAGTTCCCTGAAGGCAGAAGTGTATTCTACAAAGCCTTCCTCCTCAACACCTAATCTTCTGTTAAATAAGCAGTGATTAAACATTATAACTGCCGTCTTAAAATTCATAATTTCTGCAGATTTTACCTCTTCAGGAGTGTTTTGATGCTGCTTAGCTACTTCCTTACACATTTCTCAGAAAGACATAGAAGAGGAGTAGGGATGCCCTGTTTTTTTAGGGGACAGGAAAAAGAATCAAAAAAACCCTCCACAAGGTTCAGTACATTTACTGCTGCTTGGCCAATAGGCAACTCCAGATGTTGCTACAGCGGTTGCTTCATAATACTACATCCATGGTTTGCTTATAGGTTCTCTTGACCTTTCTGATCAGGAGCACTGACCTTTGGGATTCAAGGATTGTTGTTCCATGGCCTAAATGGAGCAATTCAAGTGGCAACAATGCAAACCAGAGACTTCAGCTCAATCAAAATCCGTGATTCTCATTCTATACTCCAAAACTTCTAAGCCGTGTAAAAGAAGATTCATTCCTTGTGGTAAGTGGGAATGGGAGCCCTCTTGGAAACAGAGTGCAAGTGCAGGTATTTTCATGTACACCTGTTAGCACCATGGTTCTCACCAGCCCATGACACAAACTACAGTGGCCAAAAAAATTTATTCTAAGATTAGCACAAGCAGAATCAATTCTCCTTGAAAGACATTCTAACACCAATGTGGTGGCTATTTTAAACAAGCTAACACTCTCCACTGTCAGGACAGAAGAGCTTGCAGCAAATATGACCACTATTTCCTGCAGTTAGATCAGTCTTGCTACTCATGGCTGCTACAGATGCTCACAACACCCTTCCTAGCTCTCTTCAGGCACACAATCTCACCTTTTCACAGGAATCACCTTGAGAAGGGAAAGGAGTGGAAGAAGAAACCATTCATAATGTAAATGCCATTCAATGCTTACACAGAAGGAAGATATTTTCTTGAATCTTGTCTGCCTGTAAGAGTCTCTGCTTACCGGAAACTTACTCAAAAGCATTGAATGAGTTAAGCACTGATCAAAAAGATTTTTAGTGAGTATAAATATTTATCTATATTTATACATTCAAGATGATATTGCAAGGGATATCTATATGTGAGCAAAAGTGAATTTATTAAAACCAAGACAAAATATGCAACTATTTCCCTGATAGCGGGAGGTTTAGGTTCAATGAGAATTACCCAGAGAATAGTTATCCTCTCTGCATATAACTAACTTTGAACATGGCCTTACCTGGGATCAGGGAGGGGCCAGTGAAGAAGGGGAAGTGGATAGAGGACTCCCTCCAGACTTAATTGCCCTGTGATACACAGTGGGAAAGAAGTTGCCTACAGGAACAACATATATGGCAAACTGAGACAGTAGACCTATGTAGCCAGAAGAGCTGCCATATCTGATTTAAAAAAATCAGATGAGATGTTCTCTAAGCCAGATGAGATGTGCTCTTTTAGACACCTGCTAGCATTCCACATAGAGAATACAAGGCAGGGAGAAGAACTGCTGCTTAAAAACTTCTAGTAGAGATTCCTTCCATAAACCTGGTGTCTACACAGTGAAAAGCAACACAGAAATGTGAATTGCACATTGTTTCTAAAGAAACATCTAGCCTGTTTGTGTCACTATGATTAAAAAAACAAAACAAAACTGAGACCTCAAAACATAGCCTGAAGCTTCCCTGATGACTAATTAATTATTTTATCTTTGTTAGTCATTTTTCAGAAAAATGCCATGAAAACAAAGAGAAGTCAAAGCTTTGGAAGTGATATCTGATGCATCTACAAGAGATCTTTCCCTCTTCCAGGATTCCAGGAAAAGCAGGCGCTATCAGTACTCTGTTTCCTCCTTTGGCAGGACTTAAAAGCCACACAGCATCTGCATACTAAACCATCTGCTTTTTTCCTGTTCACTGCAAGGAACATCCACAACAATTATTTGCCACAGTGATCATCTGGAATTTTGCAAATGGCAAGTTGCAAGAAACAGTGATCAGCCACAGTGATTATTTGCAATTTTGCCTACTTTGAATTTCTTTCCCAAGGAAAGTGTTGTCCTAGTCCTTTCTGTTCTGTCACTCAAGTTGACCTACTGGCACAATCTAGGAACTCTGATCAGTACCTAAGTGCCTAATGAAGATGAATCGCCATCTGTTGGATGTAAAAGCCTTCAGATATGACTCCAAATGTTAGGGTGGGAGATTCAGTAAATTCAAAGTCCAGCACAGTCCTGCACATGCATACAGCAAGGATCATTAATGTAGACATGAAAGATGGTCTACATTTGCTGTTCAGCCCTGGAGATAAAATGGGTTTAATTTAGAATTCTACCTCCGCATGAGTAGGCCAAGAAAGTTGCTCAGTTGTTATAACATCCAGCCATAGATTTTTGGTTTTTCACAATCCAAGGCCTTGCATGCAGTAAAAGACAGATGACTTGTTAGCACAGAACAAGTGACAGGGATATGAACACTGAAATTACTGGGAAAATATTTCAACCCATCCCCTTTGGCTTATGATCCCTTTACTTACTGAGTCAGCTCAGCAAGTGATTGGTGGAAGGAGCAACTAGTACCTAGCATTTTAAGACTTCAAGTACTCTAGACTGAGCTGTCCAGCTGCTAATATTCAGTACCTTGCACTTGTTTGCAGATTTGTCTGCAGTTATTATACTACTCAGGCAAACCCTGACTAGACGCCAATTCTTAGTTGAAAGCCCACTTACAGAGTAATCTGCCAGTAATGCAGTGTTGTTTTTTCCCCCTTGGACAACACTTTTATATAACCGTACAGAACATGAAGTGGTGTTTGAATGTATGCAGCTATTGATAAAATGCTCTAAAGTATATAGTCTGTCACGTCATCACTCAAGAGCACTTGTGCTTACACAGTTATCTAACCACAGCAAATAAATCTGGTTAGCATTCAACAGAGCATCATTAAGAACAGACCCTACTGTTAAGGAAAGCAAGCCACAGTCATGCGAACACCATAGATCTATCGTCTTCTTCCCTTCTTGCAACAGAAGTATAACAAATCATGAAGAGTAACATCTGGTATTTTCCACTTAGAGATCCAGAAAATGTCATGTTATAAAAATTCATTCCAGTCATAATCTTGATGCATACAACTGAGTCAACACTTTCTGGTAATTTTTCCATTTACACTCTTATTTTCCAATATGCATCTCTAAACCACTAACCAATGCGTATGCAAACATTTTCAATACACAAAGCCACACTCAGAGAAACAATTGTGGAAAGATGGAAGTTTTGCTGAGCATTCTGTTGTTTGTCTTTAAAGAAAGATACAAAAAGATCCTTAAAAAAAGTGATTAGGAGAGGCTGTCTGTTAATATGCTCTATATTCTACCACAACGCCAAGCTTTCTCAGTGATGGTGCATCTCACAACCAAAGGAAAGGGCAATAATAAGTGCTACTCAGCTTAACATACAAAAGCAATGATATATCTGTAAAGACACCACATTTTTTTCCTTTGTCTCCCTCTTCCCTTTCTATTGCAATTGAGACAGCAACACAAACACCTTCTAGCCCACCTCAGGCTGCATTACAGCCGTAATAACAGCTGCTGCAGGAGTTGCTTAGGAAAAGCTCAAGAGTGCTCAGCTATGCCATCACAGTTTCCTGCCTTGCAGCCCATCCCAGCCAAGTGTAACTGTTTGAAAGTATACAAGAGCTACAACAGCACAAAAGCTGCAAAACTCACTGCTTCTTCACACTGCTTTTCAAAGTACCCACTCCACAAAAAATGAATGCAGAGCTCAAAGCAAGCCCAGAGTTCCTCCAGGCTGGCCTCATTTCTATCCAGTTTGCCTGGTTTGTTCTTAATTGCTAGTCTGACCTACAACAGCATCAATTTTGCATGCCTACATGCTGCTTCATAAAACCAAGCTGTATGCAAACTCTCCCCCACCAAGCCAGCAACACATGAAACTGAACAAGGCAGAACTGAAAGCAAGCTCAGATGAAGATTGAATATTTCCATCTTCTTTTTGCACACATTGATATTGCTCAAGATATTCAGTCACAGTAGCACAACATGGTCCAGCAGCAAGCAGAAACACACTGCAGGCTTCCTAGATCGTTGCTTGCATATTAACAAACAGCCTCTCCTAATCACTTTTTTTAAGGATCTTTTTGTATAACAGAAAGAAATGCACATATCAGCGCAACAACACACACTAGAACAAGATGAGGCTTACCTGACCCCATCCAGAAAGGGCAGGCTGCGCTTGCAGAAAATAGCCTCTAATAATTTTAGCAACCAGATGGTAATGAACAGCTGAGTTTGCACAGGTATTTGAGCTCCCCCAAAAGAGCACTTTCAAGCAGAGTTCTTCATAGCCAGAAACCAGAGAAGGAGAGATGTACGTTGTTGCCAGCCTACATAAAATGCACAGTGCACAAAAGAAGTCATGTTTCTGACCACTTCCCACTGAAGTTTTAAGGTCATTTTATGACACTGCTGTGAAGCCACATTAAAATGTTGGCAAACTGATATGGCAAGATGTTCAGTCTCTGTGGCAAGCAGACACAGAACTGGCTGAATCTTCAACCCTCATTTACTTTTAAGGATAAGAAAAATCTCCTCTGGTTTGGGTTACAAAATGAAAAAAAAAATGCAGAGAAACTGTAGCTACCATATTACAGCTGATGTCAGAAACAGACTCCGTTTACTTAAGGTTTCATTTATGTTTTGCCAATAGAGACTCAGAGTTTGGATGCAAAGCCAGGAGGCAAAGGTTTTATCCATTTACTACCAAGCTAAGCACAACAAAGATGACAAAATGTCACAGTTGTTCCTCATAAGAAGTATTATGTTTACTTCATCATATGCTTAACTAATACTTTAGGTACCATCTTGTTTGAGCTTACTTAACTTTTCTGTACAGTATACAGACAAAACCAAAGTGATTGGAGTAAGAGCAAATGTCATATGAAGGGATTATTGAAAAACTACTTCTAAGAAAAAAAAATCCTCACTATTAAAAAAAAAAAAGAACCCCCAGTAGGACCTTTGACTTGACCACAGCTAGCTGGGGAAAAGGTAGAAGAAATAGCACATATAACATCCACTGGTTTTCTTTTAAAAAAAGATAAATCCAGGTTATGGTAGAAATATTTATTCCTAGGGTTGTAATTTTGATACTAGCTTGGTTATTAAAATGCTGCTCTTAAACATTTTCACATGGGCTTCAAACACTTCCTTTGGCTAAAAGCCTCTTTGCAAAACAACAAGAGGAAAGAAAAGAGAAAAACAAAGCATAACTTTGAAGAAGAGGCATATGAGTGCAACAAGGGATGGTGTTCTCACTTTTTGTCCCAAGTGCTGCCAGTATAATTTTTTTCTTTTAGCATCACTGTTCCAGCTCCAATTAACAAATCCCTGTAAAGCTCATCAGCAACAGTCCACGTCTCTCCCAGGCTGCTGACTCTTCATATAACAAATTCTCTCCATTCTGCTTTTGAGCAATTTGAAGAAGAGCAATAGAAGTAGGACCCATTTGGGAAGATTGAGGGCTGAACTCATAAGTCAGTTAACCAGTAAGATGTACCACTGATGTCCCCCACCCAATAAAGTAACACTCCTCCCAGTCAGAGCCAACAGCAAAAGTTTACAGTGCTTCCTTCCTTTTCCATGCAGACCACAGTGGTATCAGTCACCTCCACTTTCATCACACTTCCCCTGGAAAGCAGCCAGAATTCCTGCCAACAGAGTCCAGGCATGCACAGAGGCCCCGTCCAGCCTGCCAGTCCATCTGTCCAGCCTCTGCTCCTTCATCCCAAGAAGGGATGGTGAACAGCTCTCAGGAATCATATTCACTGTGGCAACAGCATACTTTCAGCATGCATATTCCCCATCCAGCGTTACCTCCAGAAAAGTGGGATACTTATGGATGAGCCCCTGCTCAAGCTATTTTTCAGCAGGTTGCTTCTTTATGCCTCACAAGCACCTGTCTGGTCTTTTAAGTGATTAAGTTTAAAAAGACCAGTACTGGGAGCATATTAACATGGTGGCAAAGCTGGAAATGGACTGAGACCAAACAAACATGGATTCCCACAAGCTAGCCTGGGATATCCCAATTCTCACAGCCATTTCTCACTTTCACAGACCAGCTACAGATTAGCCTCACAATCATAGGATAAATTAGGTTAAACAAGATCTCAGGAAGTCATCTTGTTCAATGTTCTAGTCAAAGTAGGGTTGCCTATAAGGTCAGATGAGGTTACTCAGGTTCTGTTTCCTCAGTCCAGTCTTGAAAAACTCCAAAGATGGAGACTACACGACCTCACTGGGCAACTTTATCCACCATTTGACTGTCCTGACAGTGAGAATTTTTTTTCATTACATTCAGTTGGAACCTCTCATTTCAGTTTATGTTCAGTACCTTTCACCCTTTTCAGGCATGGAAAGGACAGATGGAACACTAATGAAATCAGAAGGAATCATAGTCTACAGAAGGTCTACAGAGGGTGTTGAAGTGGGAGGTGGGAGGGGAAGAAAAAAAGACTTTTAAATCTTGGCTTAAACCCATTCTGGACAATATGTTTGTACAGTGAAACTAAGCAACAAGATACTGTGCATGCAATTGATGCATTGAGTGGCAAGACACAGGGCCTGTCTCTTTCTTACTCCCACTCCAGACCAAGGTTGGGGGATGGTTACTTTTTTCAGGAAAAGGCCAATTTTACATTTACCCGGCTGTACAGAGTAGACATAAAGAGTTAGTTTTTTATTTTCACACATTTGTAAGCTGGTATGCACTATCCAGAGCAGCAAGCACTGCCATAATATTAAATATTAGAGAGAATGCCTTAAATTACTTTAGGGGAGGAAACATATTTAAACAAAGAGAAATGCTATTCATTTTATGCACAGATGGTTTCCACCCCCAGTTATGCATCTACTTATAGCAACCACAACACACCACAGTCTGTCCCACCATGAGAAATAAGACTATACATTCTGTCTTTATCATCTTGTACTCACTGATGGGGTGTGAAATGCTCCATGAAGACAGGTGGAGAAGTACTGATCATTGTGGCAGCTGGGCATGGATCTAAAGTGATAGTTTCACAGCATATGTGAGATCTATTGCTTTGCTCAGAGAGAAGGTAAGGAGATGTTGTGTTGAAGCAGATCCAGCATTATTTCAAACATGCCTCAATTCATGCACATCAAACCTAATGCAAAGGAAGAAGTCCTCTTCTATAATTGTCCCTACACAACTACTTTCCTTTAAATCATTGCTGAATAAAATCTCTGTCCAAATTTCTAATGAAGTAAGAAACAACTTGGAATAGAATGCTGAAGCCCAGGAGGTTCCTAACTAGCATTAATTCTAGCATACTTTAAAGAAGGAACACAGCTGTTCAGAATATATGTACAATCAGGCCAGCAGCAGGTGAGAGCCAACCTCTATATAAACACACACAGTAACACTAGCACTATGCTCCAAATGATGGGTATGCTCAGGACACATCAGAGTTCCCCTTCTTTGTCAGCTCTAGGAAGAGCTCCCCAAGATTTCCAGTGCAGTCCTTTAGAAAACTCCCAAAATTTAAAAAAAGCCATCTTGTTATCAGTCGCAAACTTACTTCTGTGTGCTATTGAACTTCTTCACATCTCATCCAGTGGCTCTCCACATTGTTAATGATGAGTTGGGAGTGCATACACATCAAATTTCAGGAGTGAAGAGTTACCTTGCATTTTTTCCCACTTTTTTTTAAGGAAAAAAGCTTAAAATTTTTTGTGATAGAATGACCAGCATGTAGCGTTATTCACATGATCTGGCAACAGGACAATGAATGTAAGAGTTCTAAGTGAGGAACCCATGATACCATATGAGATGGATTGATGATGGATAAATTCTCATTTTGGGCTGATTTGTAGTCATGACTAACTTAGTGTTAGATCATCTAATAGAATCTAGAATTGGAAGACACACAAATGTAGGAACAAGAGACGAAGCTTAAAGTCTTTTGAAAACTGTGCCAGCTAAGCTCAGTAGGCAAATGCACTGCCTCTTCTGTGTTGGCTACAGCTGTTTGCCATGTTCAAATACAAGCAGACAGCAAACCTTAAACAGAGCCAATACAGTGCTTAAAGATCACAGGTTGGCTTGCTAAGCTCAGTGACCTTCAATGTTCTTTCTAAATATCCCATGCTGTTTGTGCTAATCTATGTGGCCTAACACTTATCAAAGTAATTAACATTGCTCTTTTTACATTATTTGCAGTGGTAAACTCGGCACCAACAAGCAAGATGCCAGAGGCCACCTGGTAAAGGATTTTACAAGAACTGACTCACCACCATTGTGCTGTAGTGACTATTCAGATGAAGTTACATGTCTGAACAAAAAAACGGCCTCTCCAGTTACAAGGGAAACTGACACCCAAGACCTTTTGAAGTAGGTGCAGGTTCATGGGAATGCTGTTTTCCCCACACTCCCAGCACTTCTGTGATAGCTTGCAGCAAGACAGAGCTACTGCTCCCAGCATGTCCATGGGGAGCTCCCTGTTAAGGCAGGTGCACTGCTTTTGCTAGGCTGCCTGTCATGCATTAGAGATTTCATTGTGATTCAGGCAGACTCTTACCGCAGTCCCTAGAAAGAAGCAGTCAAGTACATGAAGGCATTTGCTCTTCTAGCACTGGTTGCACCTAGAGAGGAGGCTCAGCTTTCTGCATCCATGGGGAGGGAGGCAAAGCCCAAAATGCCTAGGTGTGAGCTAGTTAAACTTGCTCATTACTCTTCTACTGCATAGCCAGGATGATGTACATAGAGACAGGATGATAAATACACAGAAAAAGAAGGAAGGAAGGAGGATGCTGATTTTGTAAGCCTGTGAACAAAGCTGTGAATTTTCCTTTGGAATTCTCTCTAATATCCCCCTTGTTTAACATCAGAAGAGCTCCTGTTGATAGAATCCTCACATTTATTAAGGCCCCTCTGGATGGAGGCTCTGCCATCCTCATCAAGCACTCCCCTTAGTTTATGTTTGCCTTTGCTGAAAGTGCAGATGTGTAATCACTCATGTCATCAGTGTTGATGAATGCATTGAACATAGGCAAGACAACAGGTATCTCTGTGCCATGATTAAAATACTCTAGAGCATTCCTAGAAATAATTTACAGCTCTTCAGGTCCAGCACACAGATCCTTCTCCTGTACCAGTCACCCACCCCCAGAGCATGTACACAAGCTCGTCTGTTCAGTCTGCCATACACAGACCAGGCTTGTATGGGGAAGGACTTGTTCTTTTCAGATTTAACTACACCTGGGAGACTTGAATTCAGCTTTCCATTTATGGCCAGAAGCCCTTTTGCCACTTACTTAGATCTTCCAGTCTTCAAGATATACTGGCAGCATGCTGCTGTATTGATTCAGGACTGACTCAATGCACATCGAGCACTTCCCCTGATCTCATGGGTCAGCATATCCCACCTACAAGATCTAACATACCCTGGTCTCAGAACAACTGTGTGACTAGCCTCTTGTGAGAATTGCATCAATAACAAAACTGAATTCCTGCTTCCTCAAACACCTGCCTTTGTCCGAAGGAGATTTTTTTATGCCCTGGGTAGTCTCTAAAGTTACTCTGAACAGAAGAGAGGCATAGTGTATATTTTATCAATAGTGTTATGACAGCCTTCTGAAGACTGTTCACAACACAGCATTTGCTCCATGAGGATTACCACATGGCATGTTACATCTCAGGGAAAGTATTTACAGAAATGCTACCCATTGAAGTCTACAGAATTCTGAAATGCAAGAGGGGTTTCTCCCTGTCTATCATAACCCTGAGGCAGATGCATGATATGGAGGCCAGAACCCCATGCACAGGCCCTGGCACAGTGCTAGGTGATGCCTATAAAAGCAAAGGAAAAATATGGTGTACATTCAGACTTCCAGGCAGGGCACAGACCTGACGCACTTCTAGGCCTCAGAGAAATCAAGTCACCAATGTACCATAGGCTTACATCAGCTTTCAAACCATTGTCCTAACTC
This sequence comes from Pelecanus crispus, assembly GCF_030463565.1. NCBI lineage: Eukaryota > Metazoa > Chordata > Aves > Pelecaniformes > Pelecanidae > Pelecanus > Pelecanus crispus. The sequence goes on from NC_134676.1 coordinate 58,014,031, forward strand.
AAGGTCCTAGACTGCCCCAACTCTCCTTCACTACCTGTTCTAGAGCACAAAAACCACAGCTCCTGATCTGGAAAAGACAGCAGTGTTTTTGCCAACACACATCCGTCAAGGTAGGCATGCCCCTCAGATAATGCTTTTTACTTCCCGTTTCACAGACAGCCCCTCCCCCACCTCCAATTTTTGATAATGTGGTTCCAAATTAGTTTGAGACTTGAGCTGACCTTAATTTCACTATTGTTCAAGTAAATTGATTTTTATATTATAACATGTATCATGCTAGGCACCTTGTACGCAAAAAATTCTGAGTTGGCAGTAAGGGGCAATCTTCAAAGCCAAGCAGCAAGTTAAGAAGGGCAACAGATGCATCTATTATCTCATTCTTGTAGCCAGTATTCTTTATCATACCTTAAAAGGATACAGTTCTTTGTGCAACAACTTGGCTGACACTGTATCTCCATCTGAGTGATGATCCAAAACTATATCCTCCTCCAAAGGTGAGTTTTATATGCAGTCTATGATCCAGCACACAGATGGCTGTCACATAGACTGCTTTGATTTGGCATTTGATTGCAAATGTTTCATGCAGTCTGAGGACTTAATTCCTTCTGAGAGGCAGAGATATCTGGAAGAGCTGTCAACATGCACAGTTGTCAGGAGAAAGTGGAAAGGCACTATCCCTTCCAGCTCACAGACTGGGATAGGGCTTTATGACATTAAGGGGATTTTAAAGGGAAAAAAAAGATACCCACATTTTTATGCAGCATAGCTAGATACATGAATTGAGGGCACCTTTCCTCCTCTCAGGTAAGGGATTACCACAGAAAACAGACAGACCGCTCTCCAGTATTTAACATCCAATGCAGGCTGATGGGAGTAAATACTCAGGTGGAACCTAACTTCTCTTCCCCTAGCATTCCCTGAGAAGAATGGATGATGGAACAGCCTGGATGTTATGGGCACCACCACTCTGGCCTGACAGTATCTCAGCTATTCACTTCTGTTCAAATGCAGCATCTCCAGCCAATGCTCCTCTGGACAACTCTCTCTCAAGCATAAAGTACCTCCTACACCTGATCCAAGCAACGATGCTTGGTTACAGGCTTGGTAAGGCAGCACAGGCCTGCATCTGTGACGGGCCACATCTTATTGCAGCAGCTACAGACTGACGCTAGGGGAAAAATAAGAATTGAAACCTTGCATAAGAAAGCAGTGGAAACACCACACTTACAACACACTTAGATAGACAGTCTAGCCCTTGCAAAGGAACAGTGGGGATTTATACTGCTTTCCAAGGGAACAGAGTCCTTTCAGCTGTTAGACAGCTCAGATGTAAATCAGCACATGGGGTTGCAGCTTTATGAGGAACCCCAGTCACTTTATGTTATCTTGCATTGTTTCTTCTTTCCTCTTCTCTTTGCCTCCAATCCTTCCTTATCTATTTCTTGCTAGGATGTGGTTATCCAGGCAGTATCAGCAATGCCAGTATCTTCTTAGCAGGTTACTTTTTTCTCTGTGGTCCACTACTTCTTAGGATCCTTAGAAATCAGCATCACGTTAGCTATCTCTACTTGTTTTAATGCATGCATGCATGATAACAGCTAGGCCAGGATCTCACTCCATGCATAGTCCAGGATACAGTATGTCAGATATTAAGACCACAGAGAACTATCTTCATACATCTGAATTTACCCTGGGATATCCAATCCCCAAACAGGTTGGGGATAAGGCAAAGATACAATACTGTTCCTGTGGCTTTGGGTGCACACACACCCAAGCTGAGACTCACACTGTACAGCACACCAGCAACTGGATTCCCAGGGATTTTCTCTGAACCTCTCACACGGACTTCCTGAAGACAGGACAGAGACTTATGAATATCAGCACGGGCCAGCAGATGTGTTTGGCTGTCAGGAGATGACAGCTTCTTATAAACATGCATTCATTCTCAATATGCTCTACCTTAGCTTCAGGTCAAGTCTTTCCTTGAAAAGCCTTTCCAAACCTTGGTGTAAAGGCTGCTTCCCTTCAATCAACATAACCGCAAATCTGGGAAGACAGTATTTTTGGGGGACACTATCAGCAGAAGAAACTTCAAGCCTGATTAAACCCAATTCTAATCACAGAAAGCATGGAATCAGATAGACCATTCAGTAGTTTACTGAAATCACCAACTTCAAGGCGCCTTTTTTTTTTTTTTAAATTTAACATCAGCTGAGAACCAACTGCATCACAACTGCAAGCCCACAGATCTTTCAGGGAGGAAGAATAGGTTTTGAATGAAGACATTAGTTATTTCAGACATCATACATTTCTATTCAGGTGTAAGCTTAACTTCTTAAATTGTACTAATAGGGTCTTATTTCATACGGGCAATTGCTTTTGCCTAATCCTCTACTAACTCAAGGAGCATGCAGCATGCACAAAAACTTTAGGCTTCTATTTCAAACTAGCCCTTACACCTGGTTTCCAGAGTTGATCAAGAGTTAGGGTACATCTGTAAACAAGGAATAACTGACAAAAAGCTGTTTTGTTTTCTGTCTCTCCTAAAGAGCATTTTGCTGGGGTAGGCAGATTTCCCCTGTCTGGGATTAACCCATGTTAAATACAGTCAGAAGGACTTCACCAGATAAGTTAAGCTAAATGGACAGCCATATAACATTATTCTGTCCACCAGACAGCACAGCTAACAAACAAACATAGCAAACAAAGCAGTAAGCATTCTGAGTCCAACCAAACTGCAGTCCAAAGGTCTTGTTTAGAAGTAGTAGATACATAATAGAACTCACCTGGGAAATATAAACTGAATCTTTAAAAACTCTCCAAAAACATGCCTTTGGATTTTCATTTGTCAAGTAAAACGCAAAGGCAACATTTGTGTAATAGAAAAACGAAACATAAAACCACATGCTTGAATATAGGGGAATGTAACCTGACCTCACAGAAGTTTATGGGAAGACTTTCTCTATTTCTGCCAGCATTAGGACAAGATGACTGGAAAACAAATACCTGGATCTCAAAACACTAAACATCTTCAGGGAGATATCAAGCATCTTCTACTGGTTCAATGAAATGCATATTCAGAACACTTGCTATTATTATACTCAATTAAACCCCAGTTTCAAAAGTGCCTTTAGCATCTTCAAGAGCTCCTCATGTTTGTTTTATAACAACACATGGAGGAAATAAACAGCTTATCAGTTGCTCCAAACACGAATTTGGCAAAATGGTGTCTTGCAATTGCAACGGTACACAAATTTACTGTCTCTTACTTTAGCTAAGCCATTCAATATTGTCCACTAAACCATCCCATTTATTATGGCTGATCTGGAAAAGGAGATAGAATAAGCTCTTATCCTAAACAAAGGAAGAAAGAAATCAACACTGTAAACTTCATAGTTAAAATTACAAATGTTCATCACTGCTGTATAAAAAGCAAGAACTTATTGCGTCTAACTTGTTTTTCTGAGAAATTACCTAACTAGAATGAATAGATTTACACCAACAAGAAATAAAATTTCTCAGCCCCTCTATAAGACACAGAACACTTCCAAACAATATAGTCTACATGTAATTTCCTGTGTCTTTCTTCAGAAATGCTATTTAAGAAAAGAAAAATAGGAACACTTGCATGAAAAAAGGATCTTTGCATCCAACAGCCTCATCTTCCCCCACTGATTAATCTTTCCTGAGGGCCCAACACAGGAGCTGCCAATAGAAAAGGAAAGCATACAATCAACTTAACTGGGCACAAGAGTGAGTTTTACCTCATAATGAGAAAAAGAGGACCTGCTGTACAAATCCAAGAAGCGCACAATTGATCTGCACAAAGATGTGTGTTGACTGAGTCATATCACCATAAATTAAAACCATATGGCCCCATACCCCAGAAAAATTTACATACTGTACGGCTAACAAGTAGGAAATGGATGCAGATAATATGAGGAAAATACATGGACAATACAGTCGCATAATGCCAGGACAAGCAGCTCAGTCCAAACTCCTACAACAATACTACCATTAACCACCTTCCTACATGACAGAAAAGGAAGAACGCTACCAAAAATAGCAGTTAAAGGATCACCGGCATCCTAAAATGTCTCATTTTGACCACTGGTACAAAAAAAACATCAGAAAATTGAGGAAGGAAGGAAGGAATCTACACAAAATGTAGCTTTGCAGCCCTCCTACAACAGAAGGAAGACCCAGAAGTCTGAATCTGATTGAGGAAAAAAAGTCATAAGCAAATTGATCAACTGTTTTTAAGTGAACTAACACAATGTCGTATTTTGGCCATCCCTACTACGTACACAGATGACAGCCTTGACATTGCCCAGCTGAGCAATACACACTCCAACTCCCACTGCTCACATTTTCATCTTCCCACATGACAGTACAAAACATCTATATTCAATAGTGAGGTCCAGAGCAGTACTTTTAGATATCAAGGCATGTGCAGGCACATGAAAAACCTTCACAGCATTTACTGTTGACCACCTAAGCATCTTCAGAAACATGGTTTTCCATGCCAAAGGAGAGTTCTGTTTCATAGCAGCTGTAATATCCATGTGAACTGCCATGCAATTAAAGCTCACATGTGCAATTGTCTTTTCTTACCAGTCATTATTCTCTGGGCTTCATATGGTTCCATATAGCCAGTGTTCTCCCCTTTTCCCATTCTGTTCAACTCATTTTTGGCATCAAACGGATCTGAGTAGTCATCAGCTATCAATACCTGAAAGACAGGAAAGCAACTGTTACTAGAATCTCCAGTCAGAAGTGCAAACTAAAAGGCAGTAACACCCTACCAGCAAAAAAGCCAGTTCACACAGCTGCATCCTATGCCATCTTCAAAGCACAGTCTGACAAACACACAATTGCCACAAATCAGTTACTAAATGGTGCCGAAATAGAAGTGTGCTCCTGTTCATACCAGACACTTCACAAAGGTAGACTCTGTGTCAAAAGATTTCTGACTAGCGCAAGATATGGAATAATTGGGATGGACAAATTAGAAAGATCCAATCAGTCAGCACATTCAATCCAGTGCAATTCTTATCGGAGACGTTTGCTAATAGTCAGCAAACAAGCACATTTTCACATACCCTTACTTCACCCCCTCTGCTTTTTAGGTTTGTCAGCTACAACTGAAAATATTGCTAAAAATTTTTCAAATACTCAAAGGCTATTCTTTTGACTGCATTAATAAGAAGCTTTGTAATTTTAGTTCTCAGTTGAAAAGGAACAAGACACAAAACAAACTTCTTGTTTAAACTTAGTTCCTTGAACCCATCTGTGCCAATCTTTCTCTCAAAGGAACATTACATTTACCTGTGTTTTGTGAACTAGGATGAAAAGCAGCAAAAAGAAATTATCTGTCAGAAGAACAAGTTTCCTTCCTCCATTAGAAGACTAGAAAAACCTGAAGGTTAGAAAACGTTACCCCTTACTCTACATTACCATGCTCCCCTGACCCCTGCAAAATCATTGTATGCTGTGTAAGTCCCATTGGTTATATAGGCTTTTTAATCAGCTCATTAAAGTAACAGGAATCATTCCCCCCTGTTACTGAACAGGTAGAGTTAATCTTGGTTTCTAGAAGCTGACAAGGGGACCAGGGCAAAGAAAAATTCCTTATGTGAGAATTACTGCAGAGCACAGAGGCAAAAGGACAGGCAAAAGAGTCTGAAACAGAGAAAACAGAGGCAGACCTCAGCATCAGAATCCCCACTGAACCATAAAATAATTCAGGTGAGAAAGTACCCCTGGAGATCACACTGTTCCACCCCTCACTCAAAGCAGGGCAAGCCCAAAGGATTCTGCCCTGAAGGCTCACTCTCTTTAAGAGGGATTTTTTCAACCAAGACTCTTTCTGTCCCACCAGTTACTTTATATCTTTTAAGACCAGAACCAGTAAGACTGACAGCAGACTGCTATTCCAACAGCTTCAATATTTTCAACAATGAACTAGGAGTACATTGCCTGCTATGAGACTGAAGCTGCATCTACTTTTGTCCCCTGCTGCCAGCATACCCCACCAGACAGAGCAAAAAACAGGACACGCAAGCATTTCCAGATCAAGCACCTGTACAAATGCCACAGAGTAAATGAACGCTGTATTACAAAAGGCAGAGATCTCCTTTAAGATTAGGAAACAAAATATCTAACACACTTTGGAGTCACTACTCAGGTCCTGCAACATTGCCACACTGCATTTTTATATTACTTATTTTGCTTACCAAAAAAACCCCCAAAACAAAACAAAAAAAAAAGTCAACCAAGAAAACCTCACCACATTCCTCAGCATAAGCTCCAACCCTGGACTACAGACCACTCACAAGCACATCCCAAAGAAGGGACATTTTAGAAGATGTATTTCTTGTCACTGAACGCACAGATTCAGTCACAGGTTAAGAGCTGGGATACCAAAGCACCTGGGATTGATGTTTTAATTATAAACTAATTGTCTTTTCCTCCACTCAAATTTTAAAGTGACCAGAAGTTTCTGTTTGACCAGAAACCACCAGATTGAACATGGGTAATAGAGGAGGGAAAAAAGTTCTTTCTTTCACTTAGCGTCTGAAATTACTGCCTCATTATTGAGAAAAACAGTTAACCCAAAGGAAAAAGTACCCTCCCCCATGTCTGGCAACATATGTCCAAGCAGCAAATCAAGTAACAGCAGCTGCAGACACTTAAGACAAAGACAACAATGCATATCATGCATCAGTAATTTATCCCTGTCACAAAGACAGGTTTATCTGCAAAAGTGCTGCAGTTGAAATGCCCTCCATTTAGTCTTCTGATGCTATCCTGTCAAGAGCTTCTGGATGGCAGCATGGGCTCTGTGCTGCTCTCCTATTAAAAATGTTGACAAGTAATACTTGCCAATCCTTAGCATAACTGTACTAAAAGGTGAAACAGAAAGCAGTCTAACAGCTATTTGATATTTCTTCTTCTCCATTTGCCAAAAACATACTAGGAGGAAAATTATACATATAAAATGCTATCAAACAGGATAAAAATCAAGACTTATTTTCTTTAAGCATAATAGTAACATATTCAAGAGCTTACTGTACCTAATATGAACAGAAGGACTGAAGCAATTAACTTGTTTCTCAGAAGAGGTCTAACAAAGCAAAAGCTGCTTTTTAACAAGGCAATGAAAAAAATGTAAGGAGGTCCAAACCCACATTATTTCATTATTGTATTTATGATAATATTATATTACCTGTAAATCTGTACCAGATCACATTGAGGCTGGACATGTATCCACTATAGTAATCCCTAGAATGAAAACCTCCCCTAGCTTGGACAGTGGGTGTAAACTCCTCCTCTTCCGATGAATAATAATGTCACAAGCACTATGAGATTGTATACAGCTCATCATAACTATGTTTTCAATCAGATCACCTATCAAATTTGTCAGATTGGGCAAACCGGCTCTCCCAAACAACCACACCCCCCCCCCCCCCCAAAAAAAAACCCAACAAAAACCCCAAACAAATCCCAAACCCACTTTTCAGCACTCAGGCAGGCAGAAAGAGCAGTCTGCTTCACCTTCCTGAAGCATTCTATCTGTGTTTCCTTATTAAAAGTAGCTTTGCAGCACTGAGCTGTCAGAGGGCTCCCCAAGTGACTGTTACTGTTTCCATATATATTCAAATTTACTAATTCTCAGCCTAGATATATCAGCTAGCCAGTGCCAACATGTGATTTCTTCTACACTTGCTAACAGCTTCTAGGAAGGCTCAAGTTTTTCTACTTCTTTCAAAAAGAAGCCCTTATTCAAAAAGGCTTGAAAACCTCAAATGAGTATGCTTGTTAGTTCTATTAGAACATACCTATTGTAAATGTCTAAACTCCTTTTCACAATCCCATTATGGAAGGTTATTTCTCCTATTCTCAGATATCCCAGACAGAAAAAGGGTTCCTACTCTGCAAATCTTTGTGCCATCTCCCCAGCAATAACTTTTACCTTAGCAAGCTCATCTTCAAAGCCTATATGCAGTAGGTCAGACAAAGTACAGACAAAGTCTTTTGATGAACAACAGAGATTCTGAGAACAAGAGTTTTCTAGTCTTGGTACACATAATAAACAAAACACTTGCTGCATGCCAGAGGGTATGAGTTGTGGTGGTGCATCCCCCCCACCTTATTCCTCTTTCTGGTACACTGCTTTACAACCTCAGGAATTCCAGGCCATGGCCTCTGTGTAGCGAGTTAGTCAGTTAAGCGCCCCTTAGTTGTACCAGAAACTCCTACATGGCTGAAGCAGAGAGCAGTCCTGTCCTTGTCAAAATCTTTCTCTCCCAAGCGTAACCTAATTTTCTTTTATGCACTTCTTCTATGTACTAGATATACATATATATATACACACATTATCCTTATTCACATAAACCATTGACCAAGTCTGAGATTAAGAGTGGGCCCAGCTACACCTATACTGTCTCTAAGAAGGAGTTTAGAAAGCAAGGGGGTCTATTCTGAACCTCGTGACTCAACAGGAGGGTCTTCCTTATCCCCTACATATGCAATCCCTTTGTGAATCATTCCAACTCAGTATAATTTAATTTTCCTTTATGCACTCCTGTGTAGTATTAGAGTGAACCTTGCCATCTTTGAATCTGTAACTAAGTCACTGTTTTGATCAATTTTGTCTAATCATTTTGTTAATCACTGATGACTGAGTGCTATTAAAATATTACAACCAAATCCTGCAACTTGCTACAAGTAAATTCTAAACTGCTACTAAATCAAACTGTGTAAAGTCACTTATTCACAATAAATTGACATAATCAGCAGGATTCATTACATGAATACATTGTCCCCATACTCCTTTCATGCCATCCTCACAAAGCACAAGCTTGCCAATCTTACATGCAAGTTCTGTTCACAAGCTTATAAGTATCTCAGGTGCATCCCTTGCATGTGCAGTGAGGCTCTGCAGATCATAATCTTAATCACCTCCATGTCATGGGGATGAGAGCACCATGCTGTCACCTCTCCCCGACAGGCATGTAGGAGCAGGCCTTTCTGTGTGATAATCAAAGTGCCTCCATGTTCCCCAGGGCTCATCAATGTTCCAGACAGGGATATTTGTGTTGTGGTTTTTCTCCCAACTCAGCCACTGCCCAGCACACTGATCTCAGTCAGTCATTTGTTTTCTGTGGTCCAGAGGCCAAGGCCAGCACCGAAGATCCCAGCTTACAGCCTGTATGCAGTGCCCACATCTTGGGTTAAGTGCACTTGCAAGGCAAATGGCTACATTTTTTCAGCTGCCCCCCAAATTGATCTTTCATGCTAGTGACTGATGAAGATATGACAAGAAAGAGAAGGGAATGGATGCCATCCATCATCTACCAATGCATCGCTCCCAGAAGCCTCAACTAGTCAGGGTACACAGGATCCAATGCTGTACCTGCCACACCTGCCTTAGACACAGAGGAGTGGCAACATGCTGAGGTTTTGTAACTGCAGGCTAGAGAGGACATTTCACACACAGGGTCTGACCTTTGCAGCGGGACACAGTTAACTTGTGTCTCCTCTCTGCCAAATCTAGCCACCTTTCATGTGGGTCCTACCTGTCAAAATGAATCATGGTTATCAGGGAATCCCCAGAAGGCCTCAGGCAGCCATTCATATTCCAAATTCATGTCTCAACTAGCTATTGTTAAAGAACTGTGGCTTATCTCTTATCAGAATGCAAGATTATCAGAGTGAACTGTGAGCTCCTACAACTGCTGATTCCTGTTCTGTATAAGCCCATCCTATGGCACCCCATACACATATGATATTATTTTTCTATCCTGTAGATAGTAATAGTAACTTGAGGCATGAGTAACTTCAAGTGAAAAAAACTCCAAAACATAAATAGAAGTGCACTGATCAAAAGTAAGTGAAAGTTGTATTTGAGCTTCCACGATCAGAGAGAACAAAGATTTAGGGAACACTTACAGGAGTTCTCTCTAGCAGGTTGTCTGTTAAAACTCAAAGGCAAAAGAAAAGGAGTATAGCTCAGTTAAAAGGAAAGTTGACAAATTCAAAACCATAGCTCTAGCTAAAAAGCCAGTTAGCAGATACAAGACCAAAAAAACCCAACAACACCACCACCTCAAATTAAATACAAGTTGAGATTCTGGTTTACCCTTCTAATATATATTAACTAATGTGCACACTTCATTGTTGATGCATAGTCTTTGTTCTTCTGCAGTCTTAAAAAATAGCATTTAAGACCTACATCTATTATTACTATAAATACAAGTTTAAATGAGTATTTGCATATCCAAGAGCATGGTTTGCATATGCAGCCACAGGAAGAAAACAAAGAACATACCTAATAATAATAATTTTGCAGATAATTTTGCAGATACTTCCATCTGACTAAAAACCACTTTTTAATGGGAACAAACAAAAAAAGAAACCAATGAGAACTTACCACACTGAAATAAATGTAGTCTTTAGGGATAACCCCACTTTGAACTGAAAGGAAATACAAAAGATCTGTCCTTGAAACAGCAACTTCAGCACAGAACTGTTATTTGACTGATTTAGTGGCCATCATGATTAAGGATAAGCTATTCCAGAAGAATCCAAGAGGAATTACAGTAAATAACATGAAGTGAAAAAACAAAAGACCTCTCGTGGCAGCCAAACCTTTGGGACACTTACTACAGGAGACTATTTTGGGAGGAGATTTATTATTAAATCTTATGTATTATAAATATATTATTAATATATACTTAAAATTAAAATAAAGGCAGACCATATAGTCCTCTCTTGGCTTTTGTGACTGGCAGTTATGTCTACCAATATCACAGACAAGAACATGTGACTGTCAGCAGAGATACAGAAGACAAGAGAACTTAGAAACTGAAATTGTGTCAGAGAACACCATAGTTAACACATTTAACAGAATGCAATGAAAATTCCCCATCCTCTCTAAGAATTTATAGTCACAAAAGACCAGTCACCAGCTACAGTAAAATTCACTCTATATTAAGTGGTTTTTTGTTTTGTTTTGATTTTTTTTACAACAACTGTGTGAAATTTTTGACAAATACCAAATTCCTCTCCTTGTCCTCAAGTGACCTCCAGGGCTCACATGCCAAACATGCCCTAGGCAGATATGTCCTTAAAAATATAATATTTTCACTTAATGCTCAGACAACTGTACATCAGAAAGGTGAACCTTGATGAAGCCTGGATAAAGCCTGGATAAAGCTCAGCATGTATACAGAAGGACTCTGAAGTTTGGTCTGGATTTGTTTTCCAAATGAATAAAGACTTGCACTTATGCTTTCTTCCATGAAGTACTGAATTCAGGAACCTGTGGAGTAATCCTCCCCATAGCCTCAGTACCGCCTTTTTTCAAAATAAAGTTCACAGCCTTGGAAAACCTGCAAATACAGTGATCTGTACATGCTTGAATTCCCAAAATAGTCAGCAGAAGGATCAGGAAGAGTAAAAGAATGATTTTTAATATATTAATGAGTCAGAAATTTAGGTCATGATTCTAGAGGACTACTCTGCAGATGGAACTGTGTACAGAGCCTTTCTTTCTGCTCCTAAATTTGAGTGTTGGGAAGACCTGCATCAACTCTGCCCCTGGAAGAAATCACAGGCCTTATTCATAGCTTTGATTTCTGGAGAGGGATGCATTCCCTTTCCAAAATGTAACTGAAGCACAAATCAGGAAAGGTAGCTTCTAAATTTCTGAGACAGATGTGGACTGATAGTGAGGTGCTGGGGAAAAAAAAAAAAGGCAGTGTTTAATAACAGGGTTTCAAGAGCTACTCCCCCATAGACAAGGCTTAGTTTTCAGAGAAGATAAATTGCTCTTTGCAGTTTCTACAAGTCCACATGCTCACAGTGACAGGACCCAACTGCTAACCACTTCTTGTCGTCTTGCCTCCCCATTTCTCTCTCCTCTGCCCTTGATTCCCCAGGCAATAATTGCAGTTCCCCATGTGTGTCCCTACTTCACACAGGGCAATGCAGGCCACACAGATGCTACTGCTGAAAGCTTAAAAACAGAGTTCTACTTGCTTTCCCCTCATTAAGGAAAGGGTCCTTCCTTGACCCATCCACGCAACTATTTTAAATTTGAAAATACACACTCCAGCATCTGCCAATAGATCCAAGAGTTATGGAAGGATGGACAGACAAAGCAGTTAATAGGCATTGTTTCCTTCAGAAAACCAGGTAAAAAAAAGCCCAACAAGAACAAAAAAATTGTATCCCATGCATTGTTATTAGCAGAATATGTTTTGTAAAACAATTTTCTACACTTCGTGCACAATGCACAACTACTCCAAAACCACACCTTATGTCTGTTTCCTTGCCGATGGACTGTTTTACAGTAACATTTACAGAAACAGTGACATACCCAGGAAGATCTGTACCACAGTCCTTTTCCTATCACTAGAATCCACCGTATGCTATTTCAGCTGCCAGGTCTCATATTACTTCCTCCACCACAACACAGTGCCTAGCATACTGTTAGTCAAGGATACAATCACACTGACACAGGGCAGCAAAGGAATAAGAAGTCAAACCATATTCTTTGCCATGGGGCAGTTCTCTTCATCAACGTCTGAGAATCAGACACTATAACCAACTGCTGGTAGGCAAGAACATATACAAAGGTGCTTAGAGACACAGACATCTCTCCTATACCAAACAGTGTCAGTGAGCTTGGGGAGCAAAATAGCTTGTAAAAAAATATAGAATAGGCATTTCTTCAGTGATCCAAGCAAATACAATGGCAAACTAGCCACCAAAAGATCAGATTTCAAACCAGAAGTATACTAGCAAGCTTGATGGTTAAAAAGAGAAATACAGATGCACGCTTTTCCTTTCTAAATTTTCTCCTCATTTATCAGGCTAAATAAGCTCCAACACATGTTCTTACTGTGTCTAATTTCTCATTTAGAGTTAAAATGTCCTTTAAATCACAATAAACTGCAGAACCTTATTCTGTCTATAGAAGGTTTCACTTCCACATATACATTACATTAGAACAGTCATAATGCTAACACTTTGCTTGCAAGTTTGCCTTAAGTTATCCAACTTACAAAAGTGTAGAAAAGCGTAATATGGACCTCTTTCCTCATCTGAGCAGTTTTGAAGGAAAGGCTGCAGATCTGTGCTATCATACAATAGTAAGAAAGCTGGATATATGGTGGCCCAAATGTTGAAAACAGAATTGTATAATGCTGCTTTAGCTGTGCTTAGTGTCTCAGTGCTTCCATGTTCACATGCAGACTTAACTAATTCAGCTCCTTCACACATCCATGTGAAAATTCAGAGGACAATCTGTAGAAGCCAACATAATTCATTCTTTCTTGCTGATCAGCACCAGTATTCAGCCCTGCTTTGTGTCCTCACAATATGGTTCTCTCCCATTGACTCACCCAGCCATGCCCAACTGTATACACACGCACTTGATCTGAACAAAGGTCTATTCATTCTTCCATGCTTTTGCAGAAGAAGGTATGCTTGTATGCTTTAGAAACTATTGTCAGACTAACTCTACATTCACTTACTGCACAGATTCATCTATGGAAGGGGAAAAAGCTTGACAGAGCTATACCTTAGATCCTGCACTTAGTCCTTACAGGAATGCACTATATTAACATAAGTCTGTTGGCAACACTCAGGCTCCAGGGCGATTTTTGAACATCACATTTACATCAAGACTTAGGTTCCATGAGATCTCTGAAGACAATTAAACCACTTTTCTGCTCAAAGCAGGGGTAATATGAAAGCTAGACCAGGTTGTTCAGGGTCTTGTCTGCACAAGTTTTGAAAGTCTTCAAAGACCTCAAGGTCCACAACCTCTTTTCAGCAATATGCATGCTTATGTATATAAAATAACATGTAATAATGATAACTATGTATTTTATATATTTATCATGTTTTTGTATATTTACGTGCATACATATAATGTAGATTTCAGAACTTTACAAGCATTTCAACATATGTAACAAGAAAACCTAAATTTACCTAAATAAAACTGGTAGACTACAGCAATAGTTTGAGGTCAGACAGAAGATGCATAAACCAGAGAGACAGAAGATACGTAGACCAGAGGATGTGATTAAGTAGGCATTTGGATTCTATTCACAGATATTATGGTTCCCATGAAGATGGAAGACATGCAAGCACTACACTGATGGACTGCTCTGGACTCAGCTCAACAATTTAGAAAAATCCTTCTACAGGCAACATGTGGTATCCACCATGTAGTTTCCACCTGTTTCTAAAATCAGAACCTGTAAGGCAATAAATCTGCTGTTGGCATTTTGACTCTTTTCACCTGCCTTCTTTTGCCACCCATGCCAACTCCAACACTACATCCATTTTTAGGTAGGTTTTTTTTTTTTCTTTCACTATTCAATTTAGCCTTATCTAACATTTAGCTACTACATTGGGGCCACTTGTGACCTTTCTTTGAAGATTTAAGACTATCTTTTGTTGCTTTGGGTTTTATGGTTTTTTAAACCTTGCAAGATTAAAATAGCTCCTTAAATATCTCAGAAGAGCAGAGATCTGAATTCCAGGAGGGTAGTCAGTTCACACACACTCCTGCAGTTCCCTTCAGCACCCTTTAGTCCACAGTCATAAGGAAATACCACGTTATAAATCGCAAGTGGCTGAAGTCCCCCAGTGGTCACTATCACTCACACATAAAGCCTGTGAAACGCTTTGAAATTCTTTGGGAATACAGCCACTGATAACCCAATATCTAGTACTTTTGCAAAGCCATATGGAGGCAACACAAGAACTCAACTATTACTGTTTGACATCAATGTATGGATTTCAGCTACAGAAACAATGCAGCTCTGCAGGTTTTTTTAATCCTGACCAAACAGACTGTAGCTATTTTTAGAGTCAAATATTAACAAGCAGTTAACTTTAAGCTGGCCTTCCATCCCTCCAATGGAAAACATCCCAAGTACTTGCAGTCCACTGCAGCCATGAGTGCTTCTGTTAGTTTTTCAGCTAGAACTGAAAACTATGGTCAGGAAGTTGAAATGTCTGGCCTGGTAGATGAGAGGAGAACTGTGTATATTTTCTGCCTTGACTTCAGTAAGGCCTTTGACAATGTCTCCCGTAAGACCCTTGTGTACAAGCTGTTGATGTATAGGCTGCATGAGCAGATGGTGAAGTGGACTGAAATCTTGCTGAACAACGGGGTCCAGAGGGTCATGATCAGTGGCACAAAGTCTAGTTGGATTCCAGTGACTAGTGGTGTACCCCAGGGGCAGATACTGTGTCCAGCCGATGGTTGTTATGTTAAACATAACAACTTCATTAATGGTCTGGATGATGTGGGAAGAGTGTACCTTCAGACAACACCAAACTGGGAGCAGTGGCTGAGATACTAGTGAGTCATACTGTGACCTGGAGGACCTCTACAGCCTGGAGAAATGGGCCAACATGAGCCTCATGAAGTTAAACAAGAAGTGCAAAGTCCTGCACCTGGGGATGAGCAACCTCATGCACCAGCATATGTTGCGGGGCCACCCAGCTGGAAAGCAGCATTGCAGAAAAGGACCTGGAGGTTCTGGTAGACACCAAGTTGAATATGAGTCAGCAATGTGCCCTTGCTGCAAAGAAGGTGAATGGCATCCTGGGCTACATTAGGCAAAGCATTGCCAGCAGGTCAAGGGAGGTGATCCTTTCCCTCTCCTCAGCACTGGTGAAGCCACAGCTGGAGTGCTGGGTCCAGTTCTGGGATCACCAGTACAAGAGAGACACGGACATACTGGAATGAGTCCAGCAAAGGGCCACAAAGATGATGAAGGGAATGGAGTAGCTCACGTATGAGGAAAGGCTGAGCAAGCTGGGACTGTTCAGCCTAGACAAGAGGAAGCTCAGGGAGGATCTTATCAACATGTATAAATACCTGAATGGAGGGTGCAAAGAGGACAGAGCCAGCCTCTTTTCAGTAGTACACAGTGACAGAACAAGAAGCAATGGGCACAGACTAAAACACAAGAGCTTCCATCTGAACCTCAGGAAACACTTTTTCTGCTGTAAAGGTGACTGAACACTGGCACAGGTTGCCCAAAGACGTTGTGGAGTCTCCACCTTTGCAAATATTCAAAAGCTGTCTTGACATTGTCTTGGGCAAATGGCTCTGTGGCCCTGCTTGAGCAGCGCGGGGCTGAACAAGATGATCTCCAGAGGTCCCTCAACCATTCTGCAATTTTGTTATTCTGTCCTTGCAGTAAAGGCTAAGCTCCTGGTGCCAGTTTCAGTCATTACAAAATGTCTTTTGGTAACTATTTAAAAATGTGACTTTCAGTACAGATAGAGAGACAAAAGTTAAAGCACCAAGCTCAGGCTAGCTCTGCTCCAGAACACACACCAGCCACCTCTCATACCATAGGATGCTCAGAATACAGGTTGAAGAGACAGAAAAACACACATGCTAATTCTTGATGTGCGTTAATAGGACAGGGACACAACACCAAGATTGAAGTGTCTGTGACTACAGATGCAACCAAACAGATTACAGCTGGACAATGCAAGGAAAGACAAACACAGGAACTTTTAAAAAAGAAAGATGTGTCCCATCTGATGTTTTGCCTTGAAGTCTTAACCTCATACCTAATATCCTGTATCCTTCACCCTCTCAGTCCAAAAGGAATGAGCACTTTGTACCATGCAATGAGCTCAGAAATTAAGCACATGACAGCTCAGAGCCTGTGTTCCTAGGAGCAGTGTGGATCTCTTGGATTTGGGAAGGTAGCCTGGCAGAGAAACATGTTCATCTTGCATGCTCTCCTGTGAAGCAACAGACGGTACATATGAAAGAGTGGTGCAAGCATGTGTTCTTGCTCATTGAGGGCCAAGTAAGCGTGGTTCAGACATTAGATACACAGGTTGCATGGAAAAGGGTGGAAATAGGACAAAGGTCAACCACCCTGCCCAGTTCCCTTATGGGCATTTGCACTGCAGTATTAGCCTTTTTCAGAATAAGGCCATGTGGAACATGTTCAGTCACAGTCTCCCAGTAAATAGTTCAATAAGCACATCTTAGTTCAGAAACAGCAAGTCAGTCTTCTTGCTTGAATCCAGTAACTGAGGTACTTTCTTTCAACAGTTTGGATCTGTTTACTGCAAGGGTATACACATGATACACTCTTCCAGAAGACTACCACTCCCTCCCTCAATCTCCATGTGTCTAATTGCTTCATACTCCTTCCTGATAAGCCTTTCTTTGCTTGGATCTGTCTGTGTCCAAGAGTCTGAAAATCTCAATTGTTCCCAGAGCTGACACTGTTCCAAGCTGGGCAATACACTGCAGATGCCAGGCATACTTGCAACTGAACAGCCTACCACATCACTTCAAACAGCCCTAAAGTCACTAAGGCTCCACATGTTCAGGTAATAACTGAACGTCTTCCAATTCCTAAGACTGTGATAGTTCCTTAATCATAAGACTGACGTATGTGAAAAAATTCCAGCTGCATTATAGCTGCATGACAGCAACATGAGATACATGGAAAAAAATGCAATGTTTACTAAAAGCTACAGACATTAATAATGGTCCATGGAGCCTAAGTACTTTTATGGAAGACCTTAAAAGTTCAAACAGCATTTCCATAGTCTATTGCAATGTCAGAAAGGTACTGGTCTCTTACATAATGGGTGGAAAGCTTTCAAGGCAAGCAGGTTTAGCCCTCATGCTTAGCTAGTGGCCAGATCTCTGTTCCACACACTTCTGAGGTGGATCCCATGGAAACAAAGGGGTTTTTTTCTTATACAAGTGTAGAATTCACACGTAGACATTGTTTTCAGACCTTTGTAAATCAGGTCAGCAACTATGCTGCGCCAAACAGTTTCCTGTCCAATTGCTGCTGCCACACAACATTTACATGCTTTTGCACTGGATCAGCTCTGCCTGTGCAGAACTGAGCTATTTTCTACAGCATCAGATATGTCCTGTCCTGTGGAAATGGATCTTGTAACTTGCAGTGTCTTCTGCATGCAATATCCAGAACTGCTGCACAGTTCTGCCTCCACTGCACAGAGGGAGTGCAAAATGCTGCTTATTATTAAATAATTATTTTTTTAAGGACAGGTACACTACAATCCCAGCTTTTAAATCCTAAGAACTTCCAGCAACAGAGTATGATATGGTTGCTTTTTGAAGAGCATTTCAGGTTCTTCAGCTGCAAAGGCAGAGCAGAGAATGTTTAGGTTCAAAATTGTGTAATCGGTGAGAAAATACACAAAGTATCCTTTCACACAGACACTTTCCCCTCAACTGTTACTACTTTCACTACACACACCACACAACGCCAGATAGAGGAGAGTTGCTCAGGAAGACTTCAAGTCATTCTTTTAGATCCTCAATTCACCAGGTGGTTTTTCTGTTGAGTTGATGGTAAGCCAAGTCTTGCATTTATTCTTACACAAATACAGTAGCTGCCAGGTTGTTCCAACATATAGCCACACGTTGTTCCAGCTTGCCTACACTCATACGTCTGCCACAGGAGAGCTAAGCAGTTAACATCTCCCAGGCCAGCACTAAAGATTGAAGCCAGTAATTTCTTATCCTCCATACTGGAGGAACTGAGCTGCTTCTGCCATGAATTCTAACATAGTCTTCTCTCCCTTGTTTGAAGATGAGCATCACTATTAAAGCCCCAAAACCTGCCTGATTGTACTACCTATATAAAAAAATCCACCCACCAATTTGAAGTCAAAGACATCTGGCAACAGTAACTCTCCCTTGGGCATCTGTTATAAAGGTTAGTCACCTCACTATTAAAGATGCATAGCAATTTGAGTTTGTCTGCTTCAACTTTAGTTGCTACTTCTACCTCTACACATCAAAGCTTCCTGAACGCCAGATACATTACATCTCTGTGGTTACTTTTACAGCCTATGCTTGGAATCTTGCAAAATACAGTCATGCTTACCATTGTTTTTAATCTCCAACTCCTTTACTTCCTGAATCAGCTAGTCTATCATTTCTTCCTGGGAATTCCAAATAACCAGTGTGTCATTATTCATACTTTGCCATTTGTCCTTTATAAGTAACCACACCAAACAAGCACCTTCCTGAATGTCCTTCCCATTCAAGTAACTCAAGTTTAACACACAACTTAGGTCTTCAGCCAATTCTTTACTGATGACCAGTCACAAAAGTTATAAAATTGTTTATTGAATTTGTTGAAAACCATACCTCTCAATTCTCAGTTAACACAAAAAAAACCCCAGCACTCTATCCTTGTATGTGAAAAGGAAAAAACCAGAGGTGCTAGAATGGAACACAAGCATTTAGTTAACACTATTGGATCATTAAGCACTGACATATTTCTATGATGACAGACCTACATGGCAACCAGATCTTTTTTTCATTCCCTTACTAGCTTAAGCTATGCTACTCAGATTTTTTTTCCCCTCAATGTTTTTAACATATCTATCAACTCTTCTGAATGTCGGACCTCTAGCGTTTTTTTGATACCATCTTTACTGTCCCCTCCACTATATCTTTCTTACAGAAGTTTGTTTCCACTTGCTTTATTTGCCATTGAACTAGACACATTCTCTTAATTAAATTCCTCATTTTTTCTCCTCAGTGAATGACAGGTGTAGGAGAGAAGCAGTTCTCTGCTTGCCCACTATGACCACTGCTTACCAGGTTCACCTGTCAGGCTTTACATTTCAGGACTGTGAAATAAGAGAGATTTCATTTCCATTACTGGGAGGAAATAACACAATTGAACAACAGGCAAACTATGTAGCTCCTCACAACCAGATTCTGTTGTGGGTTGGGGCAGGCACACTTACCTTTTGAGGTGTAGGGACGATTTTATTTCTCAGACATGTTAAGATTTCCTGCTTGTCACATATAGTTCTCTCTCTCAAAAATAGAAAGAATGTGATTATGACATGAGTGTTCTGCATCTTTAAAAAAAAAAAAAAGTAGGCTGCTCATTCAAAACAAGTTTTAGAACCTTCAACAAGGCCTTGGGAGAAGCATACAGATTTATGACCACACAAGGTAGCAGGTTACCTAGCAACAGATGTATTTTGTGCTTCTCAAATTGCTTTAGTAGGGTCTAAAATTGAAAGATAATGTAAAAAAAAAAAAATCATGCCCCACTCAAAAAAAAAAAAAAAAAAAAAAAAAAAAGAATAGCAGTTGCACTTGGAAGCATTTTGACCCAAGCAGTTATTTCCTCTGAAGTACAAAGTTGCTGAGTATTTGCCTAAAAGCAGATACATGGTATCAACACAGGCAATTGAAAGAAAGCTGAATATACTGAGACTGTAACATAGTCAGACTCTAACTTCAGTTGTTCACTTCCACAAAAGAAGTTGCTTCCAGTTGGGAACTACAGCTAATATTACATACAGTGTAATAAATGCTAGACTTTTAATCTTCTATCATCACCGTTGCAAGCTGATTTATTTAGAATTCCACCTGGACAGGATACAATTTATCAAGTTGTCATGGAAATGTGTCACCACTCAATGCAATCATGTTACATATTTAAACAAGTACACAAAGATAATTTAAATTGATAACATTCAGCACATACTTAGAATTCCTGTGATGTGACTATTACACTCAAATTGTAAATGCCAATTTACAAAATGGAGAAATACTAATTTCCAACACATGAAAAAAACTAAACTATACTTACAGGACCAAAAGAGGTGGGGGGATATGTGCTGTGCTTACAAAATAATTAACGCTACTTCACTCTGCCAAGCTTTCCCAGCTGTAATCTGAGTTCCTGAGCCTACCACTTTCTAGTGCTGTGTCTACAGCATTTTGTTAATATTTGTAGAGAACGACCAGTAAAAGATGGGAGAACATTTGCAACTGAGCCAGAAGCTATAGAGTTTTTTTCAGGTACCTGGCAGTTGGAAACACAGTTATGATGCTGTTGTAACACAGGACTTTGAACTACTTCACCTTTGACACTGAACTAGGAGGCAAAGAAGTTACTACACTGAACTAGGAGGCAACGAAGTTACTACTGAACACATGACAAACTGTCTCCTTAAAAACAGGCAGTCAGGCATGGCATCAGATTTTTTTTTTTTTTAATTTTTTATATATGACTGCTCCATACCACATGCAATGGGGCTGAGGCCACAACTTTAGGGCACATGCATGGGGCTTCTCAAGTGACTCTAGGGCTCTCCAAGCACCCCCTCAAAGACTGACATCCTGTTCCACAGGAGCATGCCAACCCAAGAGCCTTAGCACCTGTCATGAGGTTGGCAGTGCACTGTGCCCCAGAGCAGGGCTGGCACACCAGCAAACCTGCCCCATCAGAAGGGAGGCGAGTTTGAAAGGACAGGGCACCACCACTTCATGTGCCAGCCTTGCACACACCCTGCCTGCCCTGAGATATTAAAAAGGGCCAGGCCACCCAGTGAAGCATGGTGGAGAGCAGTGGCTGCTCCAGATGCATTCAGAGAGGAGCTAGTCCCCTCACCAAAAATCCTTCCGGGGACTGATAGAGGCCCAGTCCTACTACCTAGCCCATGGGGGTAGGAACAGGAGCACAACACTTACCTTATCTTTCATGGCAGAGGGGACAGAGCTCACCATCTGCTTGGAGCCCTTGTTGAGCTTCTTGCCTGCACCATCTCTGCCACCGCCACTCTCAACCTTGATAAGCCGGTGCTTGGGGGAGATGTACTTCACGTCGGGCGGCGTCACCGGGCGGCGCTCACTGTGGCTGCGAAAGAGGTGTGGGGAACCAGCTGTGCAGGTGGCAGGGGGTGCGGCACAGCACGACGAGGAGGAGAAAGCCTTGGAGACCACCTCACCCAGGTCCTCGGGCACGGAGTAGTCCGGGCGGCACATGGCGCGCAACTTGCGCAGGGACGAGCCGGGCCCACTGTAGGGGTCCTCGAAGTCGCGGTCTTTCTGGGCGCGGTAGGCGCGGAGCAGATCACTGGTGTCGTCGCGCAGGCAGCGGTGCGGAAAGCCGGGCGACGTGTGGTGGTGAAGGTGGCGGTGCGGGGGCCCGTCGGGGCGGGGCGCGCTGCCAGCACCGTTGCGTTTCTCTCTGTAGTCGGGCCGCGGAGGCTGCGGGGGACTCTTGGTCTTGTTATTGCCCAGGCTGAAATACTTATTCAGCCATTTGGCCATCGTCTCTCCAGGCCGCGGCCTCTCAGCACCACGCGCTGCCCCCGGCGCCCCGCGCCCCTGCCCTGCTCACAGCCCGCATGGAGAAGAAGGGTGGCGGGGCGGGCCAGCCGCCCCCCTCCGCGCACACGCCGCTCGTCCGCTGACAACGACTGGAAGGGCCCCGCTTAGGCCCCCGACTTCCCGGTGGGACAGAACCGTTCCCGGCCCGAGCCAGCCGCTCGTCGCAGCTCCGCGCCCGCCCCCGCGGCTCCGGGGCTCTCGCGAGCGCAGCCCCCGCTCCTCCGCGCTTGCAGTGCAGCCCGGCCTGACCTCAGCACGCACCGGGGAGGCGGGGGACGCATCTGCATTGAGGCCTCGCCGCCAGGGCCCGCCCACCGCCGCGGCCGGGGGCGGGGGGAGCCGGGCGGGGCTGGGCCAGGTGCCGGCGGGCGGTGGCCGTGCGGTGGGCTCCGCCCTGGCTGCGGTGGGAGAAGGGGGCTGGCCGAGCGTCTCCCTGCAGGGGGCCCGCTCCGGCGCTCATCGCTGTCTCCTCATAAGCCCTAGGAGGACAGGACACGCATCATCATCGTCAGCATCAGAAGCAAGCGTCTCCGGGGAGCAGAAAAGTGTCGGTACAGCCTTTTCCTGCGCTCCGCGGCAGAAAGGACGCGGCGCGGGCGTGTCAGACGCCGCCGAGCCGGTGCTGCGGAGGGTGGGACCCGCCGAGGCTTCCGCTCGGCGTCCGTAAAAGGGGAGGGAGCGGAGCTGCTGCCTTGAGGAGGCGTGGGTTCTTCCCTCCCTTTCCAGGAGCCTTTGTCTGCCCTCCAGCCTGTCGTCTGCAGGGGCTGGGATACCTGCAGCCAGGCTGATGTTGTCTCAGCCACTGTCTGCGCAGTTTGAGCTCTGGCTTTTCTAGTGCTGCAACCTGTGTGCGCCCCTTCCCTTCAGTGGAGTAAGGGGTTTTAGACTGGGCTGAGATGGCCCTTATCAAAGGGGCACCAAGCCCTGTTGTTGACTAGGGCTGATGCTAAACAAACAGGCTATTGTGTATTTTGTTGGTAAGTGCCTCTCCCGGGTCCATGGACATGTTCTTAATATGAACAGCAGAGGTCCTACCGTGCTTTCTGTGCAGAAGCATGGTCTGAAATTAGAATTGAAATCTAAGCCCTTTTGAAGATGGGTAAGGCGTTGTTATGCAGTGTTCAGAGAGTGGTGTGAAGATGTCAGGAGCTAGTCACATTTTGCACTGTTGCTTTTAATCATTTGGGAGATGGACCTCTTCTTATCTTCTCCTTTTATACTCAGAATAGGGGAGGGGAGAGAAGAGGAACCCTTTATCTGCTTCTCATTTTAAGTTGCCTGTGTAGTGCTATGTTGCATTTTGGCAAACACCTGTGCAGTGCCCTGTTGGCATTGTTGAAGCCCAGCATCAGAGTTGTACCTATAGTATATTTTACATGCCCACCCCCAGTCATGAATTCTGAGGGCAGAATGCTGTCAGCTATCTTCATGAGTTAATTATCTTAATGAGTTAAAGATGGTTTGGATTTTCATGTGAAGTTTTTTATCTGGTTTTATGTATCATTTTAACCTTGCTCTTGGCTGCACATTCTCTATAGGAAGACTCATTCTCTCTTTTGAATGCAAAGGAATTCCTTGAGTTTGGTCACTATCCTGCAGCTTGCTCAAGGTAACTGTCTGCATGTTTCAGTGACCTCCTGGGAACAGAGCTCCTCCACTACGAACACAGGGTTCAATTATAATTCCTTCCTGGCAGAACTTCCTGCAACATTGCCATCAGGTTCGGCAGACAGGAGGATAGCATGCTCCCTTTACTGGCTTGAGCAACTGAAAACATTTCTGGTTTTACATCCTTAGTGCTGTTCTCCCATCCCTGCTCAGCATATTCATCCTGTCTAGCTTTAGTTTTTTTCAGAGCAACTTCCCAGCCTGAGCCTAGGAAGTGTCCTGTTTCTTGACTGGCTAGTACCAGGAAGTTTCAGGGGGTTGCAAGACTCCCAACAGTTGCTGTTTCTAGGAATGGCATGTTCTAGACCCTTTACACAAGGATGAGGTTTTGCCCTGAAGCAAGAGGAGTTTCAATTTCTTTAAAACTGTCATTACCCAGAAGCCTAGCAGCTCCCTAATTCCTGTTCTGCCAGTCTTTCCACCAAGAATTTGGCTCCAGCATGGAGGCATGGGAGGGGCAGGAAGGCCCCAGGAGTACCCCAAACTCAACTCAGACCAATACTGTCCCTTGTGGCTTGATGAGGAACTACATTTTCTCCACTGTGTTGACAGGCAGCTTGGAGTGACACGTGAGCAAAATGATGCCAATGCAGGGCAGCTTCTCTAATATTTCAGAGATGCTTTTAATTTACCTACCATCAAATCTTAGCAGTGTGGGAGGATAAGAAAGATGAGGTTACTGGATAACCCCAGGAAAAGCCAAACCTGGATAATACCTATGAATGAAAACAGAAGAGTCTGCAAGATAGGCATTACAGAGAAATGAGATTAATATTTCTATTGCCTGTGGAGCATGCCATTCTCAGAGGATGTTCCAACCTGAGCCTACAAGAACCACGGCACTCTTGGATGTGCACGGGCTGCTTTCCAACCCCAGTTTCTCATGCAGGGTATATCTGCACCTGCAGCACTCCTAGTCCCTGCTCTGAGCCATTTGCACATGCCTTTTTGGAGGAACTAGGCTTCATCTTTTCAGAGGTTTGACTGGAGTTATGAGTTCTGGTTGGTTGGTTTCTGGCATATTTTTTTACCAAATATAAGGATGGAGGGTTAGGTGTGAAAGACAACTTTCTTAAAACTTCTCTGTGAAATAACAAATCCTAAAATGTTATGATCTAAATCAGACATCTACTTCTGCTTGGCTCTGCATGTCTTGCAGTAGAAGTACCAGTTGCAATTTGTTCCAACTTGGAGAGTGAGTAATACATTCTTATCTCCACTGAGACCAAATAAAGAGCTGGAATCTGATACACGTATACTATTGCACACAAGTTATTCATTTGTGCTGACTAAGTGTGCGCACTCCTAATCATATTTAATTAAATAATGAAGTTAAGTAGCAACTACTCTGGAATTTACAAGACATTTGTTTCCTCTTATACTTCTGGTTTCCATGTGTAATAAGTGTTGCAATACATGCAGTGCATTTCAAATTAAGATAAAGAAGAAAAAGTTGCAAGTGACATACAGAGCAAAGAACTTTCTGGATTAATAAACACTCAAGCATTGCTGCTGTATCTAACTTAACAGTTATCCTCCAAGAAAACAAGTCCAACATTTTCCAGTATTGATCAGCTCTCCACATTGAAATATCCACAACTAAGCTGGAAAGGAGGAAAATCCCTCTGGTTATTATGGCTTTGGGCTAGGCAAAAAAATCACAAGCATTTAGCATGTTAAGAACTGCCATCACAAAACAGAGAAATATTCTGTCTTGACACGCTTCTTTCTTGGTGACTAATGTTGGATAGTTTAGAATGGGTGTGTAGCATCCATAATGCATTTGGATTCCTCCTATTTGCACATACGACATCGTATCCAGGTAATGATTACAGATCAGTTTGTTACCCACAGGCTATCAAAATTCTGAGTATTTTCCTTTTTGTGTACTGTATGACTAAACACAGGGTTACTAGGAAGATCTGATTTTTCTACTTTCCCAAATGACATCTTCCAGTAACTAGTTTATTCCTGAGTAAGGAGAAGTGCTCATACTGTGATCATAATAGAATCACAGAATACCAGATTGGAAGGGACCACAAGGATCATCTGGTCCAACTTTTCTTCACAAAAGCACAGTCTAGACAAGATGGCCCAGCACCCTGTCCAGCCAAATCTTAAAAGTGTACAGTGTTGGGGAATCCACTGCTTCCCTGGGGAGATTATTCCAATGGCTGATTGTTCTTGTTGTGAAAATTTTTCCTCTTGTGTCCAATTGCAATCTCCCCAGGAGTACCCATTACCCCATGTCTTTTCCATGTGACTTCTTGTAAAAAGGGAGTCTCTATCTTCTTTGTAGCAATCCTTTAAATACTGGAATATGGTGATCAGGTCTCCCCTAAGCCTTCTTTTCTCAAGGCTGAACAAACCCAGTTCTCTCAGCCTTTCATCATATAGCAGACTTCACAGTCCTTTGATCATCTTTGTGGCCCTCCTCTGGACCCCCTCCAGCCTCTCCACATGTTTTTTGTATAGTGCAAACCAAAACTGAACACAGTATTCCAGCTGTGTCTGACAAGTGCTGAGCAGAGTGGGAAAATGACTTCTTTATCTCTGCTGGTGATGCCCTTGTTGATGCAACCCAGCATCCTGTTGGCTTTCTTTGCTGCAGCATCACACTGTTCACTCATATTGAGTTTGTTGTCCACCAGGACCCCCAGGTCCCTTTCCACAGAGCTGCTCCCCAGCCAGATAGATCTCAGCCTGTGCTGCAATCCTGGATTATGTTTTCTCAGGTGTAAGACCTTACATTTGTCCTTGTTGAACTTCATAAGACTCTTGTTAGCCCACTTCTCCAGCCTATCCAGGTCTTCCTGCAGGGTGGCTCTCCCTTCCAAAGTGTCCACTTCTCCACTCAATTTGGTATCATCAGCAAACTTCATCAGGGTACACTTGATCCCATTATCCATCCCATCATGTTCTGGTTATTTAAGTCCAACCAATTTGTCCCATATTTTCATGCTTTTTCATATTTTCATATTTTTATTCAGGAAGAGAAACAGATAATATTCTTCTTGAATTTTACTTTTGTGATGATCTCTTTCCCCCCAAGAACCAGTGTGGTTCATGTTCAATCATCTTTAGTTTTCTTGTACCACGTGGGCTATTCAAAGTCAGATTTTGAAGGGTTTTGTCACCTATAGATGCCCTGTAGAATTTGCAAAAGCAGCTTCATAAAGCCAGCTGGAATGTATAGAGTATAGGGGGTTTGCAAGCATCCCACTTGTCATCTGCTTGCATCTCTAGGTGCCTCTCTTTCTGGAAATCTCTGGCTCAGGCGACCAATATGGGCTGCATCATAGATTTGCTCTGGGCATGGGCAGTCTGGAGTCATTGGAATTGCATCCTTCAATCCCAGCTACTCTTCAGAAAATGATGAATTCTGATAATGATGTGCCTGCAGTAGCACAGGGTTCTTTGTGGGTTGCAAAATCTGGCTGGGACCTTGATTCAGCCTGAAATCAGATGGATAAATGGGAGCTCTGTCACTTTGATGCAAGCACTTTTCCCTGCTTTGTGCTGTAATGTGAAATGGTCTCAGAATTTCTGACATCTCTGCTCTGAGTTCCAGTGCAACACACAACCTCCTGGAAGTAATGGGACCTTCTGCACAGTGATGAATGTCTGGGCACTGGTACAGGGGCCCAGGGAGGTAAAGAGATCTCCATTGTTGGAAATTCAGACCTCAAAGGGAGAAGGCCCTGAATATGCAGATTTATAGTAGCCCAGCTTTGAGCAGGGCAGTGGTCCAGATATTTCTAGAGGTTCTGTTCAACTGAGATTGTTCTGTGCTTCTATGAAGCTACTCCTCTATCCATGTTTCTCCCAGTTCCTGTGCTGCATAAGGCAGGACATGGTCTGACTGAAAAACCTGCACTGGCACAAGAGGACTATTTTCCAGATGGATATGCCTGATGGTTACCCTACTGAGTTGTCACCATTCATCCTAAACTGAAAGCTGTTGTACTACTTGTCACCTGACACTACAGAGACAAATGGATTCTTCTTGGGGATCTTCAGCAGATTGATGATGGCACTAAGTTGTAGTTACAATTAAAGCTTTTTTTTAAACATAATTTTATGATCAGCATGGTACAGGATTTTATGATCACAGTAGCACTGGATTTTTGTAGCTGGAATCAGTGTAGCACAATTTTATAAATAGTGTACCACTGCATTTTATAGCACACCTTAACTTATGTTTCCTAATGACCTGGAGCCTCTGCAGATTGGGTCAAATCTTCATGCTTGGCTTGCAGTATCAATGTAACAATTGTAGTCTAGACTCAATCCTCAGAGGAAGCAAATAACAGTGGAGGTGTCCCCAGCCACTGGGGGATCATGGGTTTTGTTGTCCAGCAGCAGTTCCAGTCCAAGTCCCACTTAGGTCTTGTAAAAGCTTGATTTTATAGACAGTTCTCTGTGTGCTGTTATGCTTCATTTTCCTGTGATGGGGTCATCACAACCTGGTTGGCCAGGTGCCTGGGACCTTCAAGGCCAGTAAGGAGTGAAGAAGGTAGCCTGGCACCCAGGAACCTTGAGGCTGATATGGAGGTGGAGAAATCTGCCTGGTGCTTCAAGACTTGATGAGGGGGGGAAAGGGGCCTGATATGTGGCCAGCTTAGTCACAGAGAATGGCTGTTTGCCTTATAAAATGGCATTAGTTATACTAACCATATTACCAGCGGTCAGGAGCAGGGGTTATTGGTCGCATTACTTTACAGTCTTCCCATTGTGTGTAGCTTTGCAGTTGACTGTGACAGTGCTTCTCACTCTACCTAGTTTTCCTAGGTCCTCTTGAGATATCCTCAAACCCTTCCCTATCTGTAGGTAACATACATAATTTTAAGCCATCAGCATATTTTGCCAGCTCAGTGTTCAGATGCTCTCCCAAGTAATTATAAGAAGTCAGTGAATCTTAGCAATCATAGCATGGACTCCACAGGCATGCTCCTGTTACCCTCTTTGAGAGGTGAGAGTTGGCCATTTATGCCTTCTCTTCATTTTCAATCTCTTAACCAGTTTTTAATGTGTCACAGGACTTTAACTGCTGTTCTTTTTTTACTCCATTTCCTTGATAGTATCCTGTAAGAAACAGTGTCAGAAGCCTTTTGAAAGCCTAACTAAATCCTATCCTCCGTTTATTCTTTATCCACCACTTTAACTTTTTTTTTTTTTTTTTTTTTTGAGAATTTTACCAGTAGCAAGGCAGGGCTTCACCTCCAAACCTGCTTTTAACATTGATCCGTGCATGTTCATGTTAAGTGATGCACTTCGGGATTTAAAGATACTTAGTTGTTCCTCATCATACCATTTTCAAAAGAGACTTAGCAGAATTCTTTGCAGCCTGATGAGTTACAAAATCCACCATATCAGATTTACTGGAGCACCTTTGTGTCTAGAATACAAATGAGACCATGTTTTGCCAATTAGTTTACTGGGTTTTCTGTGTAGTATTCAATCCATGTAAAAATACTATTGGTTACATCATTCATGGGGGTGACACTGAAGGCCACTGTAGTTTGCTTTCTATTGTAGCTGGCAGTGTGCCCTTTCAATGACAGGCAGGGAAACAAGAGCTAAGTAATAGTGGCTTAAAGTTACCAGCTAGTTTTTATCCAGGCTTCTGTTCCAGGAAAACACAGCTATAGTTTGATTTGGTATTTTAAATTTTTTCCTACACACCATTTGTAATAAATTTTAGCCTACGTTAAGGCAAGAAAAAATTTTGTCTTTGTTCCTCCACGTTGTTCTTCCATGAGTTTCACCTGGAAAAGAAGTTGGAGACAAAAGAAAACCAGATCAGTCAACAGCTCCCCCTCCAAATCAAGATATCTGGGCTTTGCAAAGATTGAACACTGGAACTGGCAACCCATGATCGCAACCACATCCCTAAACCACTAGAGATGTGTTTGCTGCCAAGTGCTGATAACATTACTTCCTCTGGTGCAGTATTGCACAGGCAGGGAGGTGATCCAGAATAAGCAGTAACACCGTAATTTGTTGTCACTGTCATAGCATATGAATCATTTGCAGTGACACATTTTACTGATATACATATATTATCCTGTTTGTCTGTAATTTGTATTCATTATTATTCTAGGAAAACCTCTGTTCCATTGGAAAATCTATGTCATACTATGCATATGTGCATATTTAACACACCAATGGAAGTGCTATTGAATCATCTCCCATACATCTGGCTGTCTTCTGTTAGCTGTGGGACAACATGGTTGGATGCCACATTTAGTTAAACACAATAGACAAATATTTCAAATGATTTTCACAACTATGAATCACTTTTCAAAGTGATTTATTGTGTTGAAAGGAATCCCATTTCTGGCTGAGCTGCCACAACTCCCTTAGTACCCCCTCAGGCTCCACTGATCCCTCCATACTGCCTCCATTTTGGTTAGCCATAAAAGCTGAGAGTCTTGTCATGAAAAAATCTGTCTTGGTTAAAAAAAAAAAAAAAAAAAAGAACGTTCCTATATTATCTGATTAGCCTAAGCCAGTCAAGGATGATTCACAAAGATTTAACGAGTCATAGAATCAGGCCAGACACATCTAGGGCCCTAGAAGTAAAATGTTATTGTTTTATTCTCTTTGTTTTTGTTTTAGGAGATAGCTGTTGTATATATGCTGTTAGTGATTTAAGTCTTATTGGCCTAGAGACAACAGCACAATACACTTGTATTAGACATTGTTGCTCATTGACATAAGAGGCACACTTGGCTTAACTCTCATAATCTTTCTTGACCTGTCTTATTGCACACCACTGTTGCGGTCCAAGAAAATTTGAAATGATCCTTTTTCCTATCTCAAAAGCAGTTCTTCCTTGTCCTCATCATCCCACAGAGAATCGGATACCAGAGGAGGTATTTTAGATCTTGACATCAATGTTCATTTTGGAAATAGCTTCATAAAAAAGGGGGAGAAAATCTTGAAAACTTCTTTTAGAGAAGCCGTTAACTTTTAAGCAGTTTGAGTTCACAGAATGTATTTTTTGAGGTCTTTCACATTTTTAAAGTCATTTTTTTAAAGACTTAATGAGTCTCAAACTCCTTTGGGGAAAAAAAGCACAAATCAGGTGAGATGTTTTTGTGGTTATTTGTAGGAGAAAACAGAAAGCCTGCTGGATTTTGAGGGGCTATCTAATGTATCTTAAAATTGACAGTCATAATAAAATAGTCATCATAAAATATCATGATTACAGTCAAGTGTGAATGATATACTAAACATTACCAGAGGAAACACATCATTGGCTCATTCCCATTCTTCTGTAATTTATTTCAATATCAGAGGCTCAGTTGTAGCCCAAGTGAATGGACACAATGAGGGAAAGCTGCACAACTTTTTCCATGTATTGAATATCCCACCTGCTCTGTTTCAAGAGTTACTCTTAGTCCTCTAATAAATGACTTTGCATGGAACTCAGTGACCTGGCAGAGACTCATTTAGCACTCATTGTCCATTGTGCTGAATGAATCTCTGAAAAATTGTCAGAGTTTTCTAGTCAAGGGGAAAAGCCCTGTTGCTGGCTGTAACCTGGAGCATTAGACAGAAGCTGCCAAGAGAAGAATAAGAAATACAGGAATCCCATGGAAGAGGCAATACATAGGGACTAAGTAACAAGAGAAAACAGGACAGGTTAAAATGCAACAAAGTTTCATGGTTCCAGGTCAATAATTTATGACTGAATTTATTACTAGCCTATGTCATTTTCTGTTGTAGACCGATAACTAATACAAAAGAGAGCTTTAATACAGCAAATAATAGGAAAACCAGAATCCAACAACCAGAATCAGAACAAATGGGTTGTTTTATGCTGATGACAATAATCAGCTGTCACTGAGATTCCTGAAGGATGCAGTAGATATCCCAACACAGTGTTGCAGCTCTTTCTGAAAAATACTTTTGACATCTGTGCTGGTTTTAGCTGGGATAGAGTTAATTTTCTTCACAGTAGTTAGTATGGTGCTATGTTTTGGATTTGTGGTGAAAATAGTGTTGATAACACAGGGATCTTTTCATTATTGCTGAGCAGTGCTTACACAGAGTCAAGGCTTTTTCTGCTTCTCACACCACTCCGCCAGCAAGTAGGCTGGGGTTGCACTAGAAGTTGGGAGGGGACACAGCCGGGACAGCTGACTCCAACTGACCAAAGGGATATTCCATACCAGATGATATCATGTTCAGCAATAAAAAGCTGGGAGAAGAAGGAAGAAGGGACATTCAGAGTTATGGCGTTTGTCTTCCCAAGTAATCATTATGTGTGATGGAGCCCTGCTTCTCTGTTCCTGGCTGAACACCTGCCTGCCTATGGGAAGTAGTGAATGAATTCCTTGTTTTGCTTCACTTGTGTGCATGGCTTTTGCTTTACCTATTAAATTCTCCTTATCTCGACCCACTGTTGCGTTAAGAGGTTAAAGTAATTTGGCAGATGCCCAATTCATTGTTGTAAGTCCAGTTGCGTTCAGTGTACTGAAATATCATGATTACAGATGCACAAATAACACGAGGCACCTTCCATCTAGTCATATTCCATGAACTACCACAGCCACACTTAAAGCATCTGGTCACGTTTAATGAGAACTATCATGGCTAGATTAAAGAATAGTGTGGTTTATTAAAGCAACAGATATATAGGTTCTTTTGGATTACCAGTGATAAATTCACTGTCTGCAAAGCACATGTCTAGATGGTTTTACAGACACAAATGACTGCTGCAACTTAGAGGTGCACAGACTGGCAGGAGAATTCAAACTGAAATAGTTCACCTTTATTTTTTTCTTTTTATTTTTTTCCCAGCTACCTACAGACTGGATTGTAACAGTGCCTAAATTAGGCATTTGGAATTTACAAAAGTGCTAAAGAACCCAGTCCTGGTGGGGCTGTGTGTGCTAGAAAGACCAGGGTAGGAGGAGCAAAACACAGCACTGAGGAAAAAGCACTAAAAGTCTTTGGCATTTGCTGTAAAAATAGTCAATACTATTTAGATGGAGCATTTTCAAATCCTGTAGAGTATTCACAGGTCAGAGAAAGCAATGAATCTATCTCACTTCTCTTGGGATCTTCCCTTGCACAGTTACTCACGAAATTTCACTTTTAAAGAGTGACCTCAGAGAGAAATTACATCAAATGAACTCCTGACCACTTTTCTCCTTAGCTGTTTACTTCTTCATATTGGAGATACTCTTTGCACTCTACTGTTACACTCTCTAATCCAAAATCCGATCTTCCCTATTTATTCTTAGTCTTTCAGTCTGTCAGTCAACAAATAAGGGTCCACAAGCTGGTTGCATACACTTGAACTTCAGTACCACAAGGGCAGCTCCTGTTTGTGTACACAGATAAAGGTGTGAAATGGACTCAGAATGAACAGGTACACATACCTAATGCTATCCTGTGTTTGGTTTTCAAAAAGGTTTCTAATAATCTGGGAGACAAGCAACACTGAAATGTAAGTAGATTTCTTTTTCATCTCCTTTAATCCCCTGCTACAGATTGATAAGTTTCAAACTTATTAAAAAAAAAAAATTAAATATCTTGACCAGTGTTGGTTTCTTGCAATTTGGAC
The DNA here is from genome assembly GCF_030463565.1 of Pelecanus crispus. Lineage (NCBI taxonomy): Eukaryota > Metazoa > Chordata > Aves > Pelecaniformes > Pelecanidae > Pelecanus > Pelecanus crispus. The sequence goes on from NC_134676.1 coordinate 58,047,477, forward strand.
TTTTAAGGGAACTCACCATTGCAATACACCAGGCATTCAGCTACAAACAGTAAAGACAGTAGCTGATATGGATCATGCAAAGGTTTCATTGTAACTTTTGATATGAATTATGCTTTCCAGGCTATGTAGAGGAAGGGAATTTTGTGAGTAATATTTGTTCCTTTCTTTAAATCATCAAATTATTCTATTGTTATGAATTTCTCACCTAGGATACTAGTTGAGAAAAGAAGTGATCAAAATCCAAATGTCTGGAGCAAAGGTTCTTTTTACCTTGGTATGGATGACCTTCGGCTCCAGTGGCTGCTTGGTAGAACAGTGAATTCTCATTGCTGCTGGCTGAAAAGCTCAGCTGTCATGAGTCATCTTGTCACATGTTTGGATGTCAACCCTTTATTTTTTACTGGGCTTTGTACTTTTCTTTGGAATCCATTGTGCTGAGTCAGGCAGGAAAGCTTGGGGATGTCTCAGGATTCAGAAGAGTCCAGAAGAGCCCTTTTGACTCTCCTTTTTCCTCAATCTGGAGAAGTTCCTGTATGGCAAATCAAAGATATTGGTCATCTCCTTAAATATTTAGTTTCTTTCCAGAGCAGATATTTCCTGTGGCTACAGACATTAGCCTCTCAGCTGATGGCCTTCCTATTCTATATGTCACCTTCATTAGAGCTACACCAATTACTTTTATTCAAAACTAGGCAGGTAGCATATTACTATTCTCTGTTGATCATGTGCAAATGTGGCCATGACACTGATTTTCAATAATCAGGGATAGCCTGAAGGGGTTCTGATGCTCTTAGTTGTTTAGCTGCCCCACCGATATGGTCCTGGCCTTTCTCTTGTTCACATAAACCTCCCATAAAACTCTAGACCAAAGCAATAGAACAAGGAAAGAAATTCCCAAGCCTTTTTTACCATGATCACTAAGTCCCCTCTTAGATGTCAATAATGAATGGCAGGTGCTGATCAAAAAAATCTAGGCTACTCCAGCCAAAAGGACCATTGGCCAATTTCTCAGCATTGATTTTGGGTGCACACTGCATTATTCCTTTTTAACCATGTGGTTTTTCTCCTGTACCATCAAAGCCAGCCATTAGCTTTCGCCATCACCCTCATGCACTGCAAGGTTCTGCACCTGAAGCACCAGATAGCTACAGCTCCACCAAGGATCCATTCCAGCATTGTGGAATAGGAAACTAATACCCTGGAGAAAGTTCATCTGCCACCTTAACAGGGGACTGCAGGAATTCTGAATTCCTTCTTTGGAGCATCAAGTGTGGAAGCACGGGAAAGAGCAGCACAGTGTCTCCCCCACAGGAAATCTCTTTTCATGGATCAAGCAGTCACGTTTTCTGATTGCATGGGGTTAAGCGAGTAGAGTTGCCAGGTTTGAATGTTCTCATTCCTCAGTCTTTGCTAGTCCTGTGAGTCAGTTGTACCAAACGTTCAAGCAAATGGAAGTAGACTGGGACAAACAGAGAGGGCAAATATTCTGCTGCTGCCAATGCGTCCATATGGGAGTGAAGAGTAATCAGGAATATCATGGGTATATTGTCCAATGACCTCAGATGATACAATTTCTCTTCCTTCTCCCATGCTTTCCACTGCTCCTACTTCAGTGTTTTCCAGTGAAAGCTATCATTAGTCAAAGTTTCCTCTCCCCTCCCCTAGCAGAGTTCTGCTACGCAATGCAATGGGAATGAGAATTTCTGGTTTTAATTCTATTGTGACAAAGAGTTATGTTGTGTCCCAGTATTACAAAAATACATAAGCCAGTGAGAAAACTACTGCTGGACTGAACAAGGAGTCTCTGGAGCTTAGAGACTGAGACACAACCAAATCACCGAGGCCATTTTTGAGTCCTGAAACCTTCCCCATCTGCTTGAGCTGCGTTGGGAGTTTGAGATGGGGAAGACAGTGTCTGTCCAGCATAAGCCACTCACTATAGAGCAAAGTGGCTACTCAGGATGAGAAACAATAGTAACTCTGCATGAGCTGCATGTCAAGGCCCGACTTGAGAGAACCCTCCTGTCATTCAAGAAAGTTTGTTGTTGGGTTTTTGTTTCTCTCTCACCCAGGGGTGTTCTGGATTGGCCATTTTATTCCTCAAGCATTTTCATTATTACCCTCTTTAAAGATGATTAAAATTTGCAGAGGGAAGTATTGGAACAGTACAGTACTGACAACTTAGTCTGAGGCCTACTTAGCTCCTTCAGGTTCCTTCAGCACTATACCTGACATAACCCAATGCAGCAGCAGAGAAAGCCAGCTCCCAGTGAATAAATAACCTGCCTGACAATCCTCTCAAGCATCTTATTCAGGAAATGTAACTCAATGGTTAATAAGGTTTAATGGATGTCCTGTATTGTCTTGACAAAACAGATGTGCCCAGTGCTCATATATATCAAACATACCCCAGAGGGGTGGTTTCAGAGTGTAAAGTGAAAGCAGATTTTGATTTTGAAAAGGAATGGGCTTACCCCATATTTGTTAGAGAGGATTTGATTGATTAAGTCAACCTGGAACCAATAGAAAAAACCTTACATAAGCCAATTATCTGTGCTCAGAAGGTCTACATACAGGCTCTGCTAGGGAGAAAACTAATTTGGCCGAGAAATTTGCAACTAGCTGTATTCAAAGCCTTCACTATGCTGCAAAAAATAGCTATCCCAGCACTATTTTCAGGCCAGAAATGTGGCCTTACTTCTGCTGTACTGTGAGTCAAACATTAGGTCTTTCACATGGAGAAAAGTGTTTACTCATTGTATCAATGTGCGGAAATACCCAAAGCCTCACTCCTAGGTACTTGTGGCTGGACCAATGCAGATGCATCAATGAAAACACTCTAGAAAGCTGTGCTATGGGTTCATGAATGAGCCAGTTTTCTTTCTGTGTTTTTAGATACTGCTCACTGATCTGGGGGACATGGGAGCAGCATGGGACTGGGGGCGGGTGGCACAGGCAGAAACAGGGTGTGATATTGTACACTGTTTATCTTACCTATTAGTGTTTTAACTATTTTGCAAATTCTAAATTAACGAAGTGGGGAAACCACTGTACTTTCAGCTAGGGGAGAAACTGAATTAAGAACCTGCCATGTAGGAAAAGAATTAAAAACAGTATACTCTTCTCCCAGGTTTCTGACATAATTAATTTTAGTGATTTTTTCAGGCTACCGCTGAGGGGAGAGTCCATTTTAGACCACTGGTGTAGAGAAAGCTTTCAAGAGGAAGTTTAAATAGATTGTGAAATCTTCTCAACAGAAGGAGACAGGAGGGCTTGGGGAGAGGCAAATGAAGAAATTATTTGACCTAAAGTAATATAGCAGAACCAAAAGTAGAATTAAGATCCTTTGACCCATGGTCATGTGTTTTCTACTGGACTACTTCTCTGTAGCAAGTCAATTCTCTATGGAAGCACCTCTTTTTAATCTATTTTCTGTGTTCTTCATCCTTTCAATTGAGACAATTCAGCCTGCACCGAAAAACTTCAAGCAATATTACATTCATTTTCTTCTGTTACCAAAACCATAAAGACAAAAATAATAATATCATTTGAACAGTAGAACAGAAGGAAATAGGAAAAAAAAATGTACTCAGTTTCCTACAGCTAAGCCGTAAACAGAGTATATCCCCAGGCTGATATTTACAGTCTTGTATCATGACAAGACTAACCTGTTCATGGCCATTTGTTTGCAGCAGATCCTCTTTCCAAACATACTTGCCAGTTTTGAATGAGGGAGAACTTCTCAAGTTTCCTTTAGCCTTGTACATGTACATTTGCTCTTGCCAGCTTCACCAGATTTGACTATTTGTCCTGAGTTTTTCTTTCTGAATGAACACTATAACCCAAATCACCACCAGCAGCAGAGAAAAGAAACACTTAAATGCATCCTTTCTCATTTAGATCAGACATTATACCACTCTCTTTTCAGCCTGGATTCATCAGCTGGTTTCTGAGGCTGTTGAGATTCTTCTCCAGCCATCTGATGCTCCTAGTGATGGTATCCAACACAATCCCATCAGTTTCCAGCCATGATCTATTGTTCTCCAGAGGCTTACAGACAACCTTCATCTAAAAAAAGGAAACATTAATCAATACCTGGTCTGGGTCATCTTCAGTCAAGCACCCCTACCCGAAGAGCAGTTTCTATTAAATATAGTAGACAAGGTAAACAATGTGTTTAAAATATGTAACCATATTAGTGAGTTGTGAGCTTTCCTTATCCTGACCTCTAAGGCACTGTACATGAGAAGAGGCTTGCATCTTTATAAAGCACTAGTGACTTGTGAAAATTCACAAGATCACAGGAGTGAGGTCAGTTTGTTTTTCTGCAAAGCAGTGCTGCAGCCCACTATGGCTCTACTTTGTGATAAGTTCTGCTCGCATCTTTTGACTACATTTTTCTTGAGAGAGTCTTTGTATCGAGGAACAGAGGAAGACATCCTATCATATAATAGAGCACCTACTGAATTTTGTACACTACTTTAATAATGATTAAAATAAACTTGGTTTGGGCTGTCTTCTCAATAAGAAATTCACTTTGAATTTAATAAGAATTTAATAGTGTAAGAACTACATTTGGTATAAAATGTTCTGGCCCAGTGTGTGGTCTCTAATGGTAGCCCATTGACAATGGTTAATGAATAAGTATAAGATGCAGAGGAGCAATAGATACAAACATGCACACAGACACGTATAGAAACATACCTTTTCAGCTTCCAGAAAACTTGTGTGACACAGTGATTTTTGATCAGATGTATGTCTGTTTTGTCAGCTGCGTATGTTTTCCAAAGCAAAGCCAGAACACAAACACAGTTATCATAAGATTGAATTTCCTTCTACATAAATTGAAAAGGGTTACACATACTATGGTAAAAAACATTGTCTACAGCAACACATTGGGAGGGCACTAGCTTATATCATTATCCTCACACAGATATTGGAATAAATTGTTACCAAATGATTGTTACCAAAGGATTGCATCCAAACTTTGCCTCACCTCCTCACCTTCTTTCCTTTTATCATCCAGTCATGACCCAATACTGGAAACCAAAAATTTTTTGAGAGTAATTGTGATATTCTGTCCTTTTGGTTTGTTTGTTGGTATGTCTAAACATCTTCTAGCTCATCTCCAGAGAAAAAGTAAGATATATTCCCAGAAATATTAGTTCAAACAGAGAAAAAAGCTAATTCAAATCTGTGAAAATGAATATGAACGTTCCTCAACAATAATGTACAATTGGAATTGTACCCTTACAGTGTTTCTCATAATTGAGTATATTCTTATTTTCTTTTTACTTAAGGCAACATCATTCTAATTAAAACCATATGTCTTTACCTTGACATCCAATAAGAGTGACTTGTTAAACAGAATTTTTGTAAACCTAATTTATTTCTTACTATTATAAGAATCACTCTATGTGACGTAATCTCTATTCCAAGTAAAAACCTGAATAAAGCCTGCCCCTGTTCTTAGCGGCTGCTGCATCTCTTTGAGCTGCCTCTTGCTCTCTGTTTGAGTTTTATTGTAGTGTAGAATTTTGTTTCTACATCTGAAAAGAATGCAGGGCAAATCCCATTCTAAACCTTATCTGCTGTAATTTCAGTTCCTGTACTGCTGGAAACAATGTTCTTTCATCAGTCCTTCGTTTACTTTATTTTAGTATGGTTTTTTTTTTCTAAACATAAAATCTGGATTCAGTGTTCTCATTGACTGAGAAAAAGATTTTCTACATAAAAACCCAACCCAGCTATCAAAACTATGTGTGGAATTAAGAAATGGGTTTTACAACTTTTATTTAACTCAAACAGTGGATATTAAAGGCATTTAACCAACAAAATACACTATATAAGCCATTCAAGTTAGTCAGGAGTTACAACGCTTCGACTCTTTTAAGATTGCTAGAAATTAGTATATTGAGGCTGTGTGGAGTAATTGCTGGATGTGATTTAGAGATTAAAATTAGATTCACAGTTTTAGGAAAGGCACAGCATTGAAGAAGCTTCCAGGGTGGAGTGTGGCTGGCATGCAAGGAATCCATTTCACGGAACTTCCCTAGGCCTTCAACCTTAGACGTCAGCAACAACAGGGGAACTTGGTGTGTTGGCTCTAAGAGGAACTGCCCAGAGGGTGGAGCAGTGTGCAGACACCGCGGCCAGGCTCTGTGTGGCACCCCAGATAGGACTGCTGTGAAGCATTCTGCCCAGCTGGGGCAGCTCCTGTGCCCTTGGATTCCCCAGTACACTCCATCAAGCTTGGAGTCTTGGTCTATCTACTGACATGAAAAGATGAAGAAGCATTTGTTGCCTTGTTGCTGCTGCTTTTAGTCCCTCTATAGACCTGACCATGCCAGAACATGGCAAATGATCTAGTGTAGATGTACTTACCAAAGGAACAGAGTGCAGTATAATGGAACACTGCGAGAACTTGGGCAAATGATGGATGAATGAAGAAGGACAATAGGAAAGGGTATAATATGAGACCCTGGGCCAACAGCCTGTCATGGTTTTGACAAAATGCCATCCTTTGGTAAACTTTTGTTCATTGTAATATCATTATAATACCAAAACACACCTCCGTCCCAAAACCTACCCGCCTCTGAGTTGCAACCACTCCTCACTGAGTTTGCACTTTGAATTTTTCCTAGCCTATAACTTTAAAGTGAAGCAAGAAAGTTTTACACCAATCATAACAAAAGTATGTATGACTAGAGTCACTCACGCTCCACCTGACAGGTAAAAAATAGTATAAATTAGCCTAAGAGAGAGGGGATGTTAGGAAAGATACCTTCACATACCACTCTGACTTCTGGGAGCAGTCGACGGACTGAGCCTCTCTTCCCCCCACATCAGAACGCCTTTGGGTAAGATTTGAACACTTGGTTATACCAAGTGTCTCCCCGGAAAACTTAGAAACCTCTATATAGAGTCACTTTATGTCTTTTGATGCATCTGTATTATTCATGCTTTTGGTATTTACATTTACCTTGCAGTCAGTGAATTTATTGCCAGTAATCCAAAGAACCTGTATGTCTGTTACTTTAATAAATTGCTTTGATTCATTGGTCTAGCCATGATAGTTGTCACTGAACGTGACCAGACACTTTAAGTGTGGCTGTGGTAGTTCATGCAACATGACTAGATGAAAGGTGCCTGCGTTATTTGTGCATCTGTAATTGTGATAGTTCAGTACATCGAACGTGACCAGACTTATAACAATAAATTGGGTACCTTCCAACCCCCCTTGATGCAACAGGCTTTAAGTAGAAAGAAATTGATTTATGCCTGTGAAAGCACACCCTTATGAAACATACAGCTGCCTCACACAATGGAAGCTAAGACTGTGCAGGTAGGTTTTCAAAAATGTCGAAGGATTTTACATGCTTCAGTCTGAATGCCCAATTTGAAACATCCTTTTGCCCAAGTCATGAGCACTATAGCTCACTCTGGGGTTTCTGGGAGCTGTGAGATGCTATATCTGTCACCTGATCACGCTGTTATCTCTAGCTGGTTTTTACATCGTTATCTAGGGTTCATCTTCCATATAAGCTTTGGCTAAATGCTTTCCTTCTTTAAGATCTTGGTTTTGCCACATCCAACACAGAAACAGTGTTATTTAGATGTTTGTGAGTTCATCTGCTTTTAGCTTTTCTATTATTTCCAGCATCAGCTGAAAAGAGGTGAGAATCAGCTATCATTCAGTGGCTGCATGTGATCACAGTCACTCTGTTGGAGGAGTGCTCTGCCACTAGCGAGGAAAGGTAGGTAGCTAGTGCAGAAGCTTACAGCCCGTCATTATAGCCAGTTCTCATTTGTATGCCCTGGAGAAAGCACTAATTTGCTAACAAATAAGGAGAAGTGAGGAGCTGCTCCCTTGACAGTATGTGATACCTTGCACTTCCTATGAAGTTCAGGGTTCCAGAGTTTGAGAAATACTACTGTATACAGCAATATTTTCTTTACATTTAATGAGATGAAAATTTTACAGCCAATTAAACTTCCTAATAGTCCCCTCTGGGAGGACTAGAAAATATATTATTCACTGTCTGTACAAATAGTCCTGTTGACAGCTGTTCTTTGCTCTTGTCCATTGACAATTTGGTCTGCCAATTCGGAAAGAATACCATTGCCCAAGTGCTTAATGCAGCTCAGGTGCCACATTAGTGCCATGACTGTCTTGAGGAGGCAGTATGCTCCCACTGCTTCCTAGCCCTATCCTGACTTGTTTATGATCAGCTCAGATTTCTCTGCATGTAAATGCTTGCCCAGAAACCTTTGCCATAAGAAAGAGCCTGTGTGAGGCAATGCTGTCACTAGATATCAGTGTCCTTTAGGCACATGCTCATCTCACAATTTTTTGTTAAAATATGGAAGTGACACCTTGTCTGTTGCCTATGGAGATGATTTTTCTCTTAGTAGCCTTCTCATACTAATGCAACTGTTTTTGTTTGTAGTTTGTCTCCTCATTTGGCAGTCTTAAAACATAATCTATGTTAGAAACATACTGCTATGTATCAACACTAAGAGATCAGAGGCAGTCACTGAATGTGCAGTCAACTACCCCTGACATGGTTATGTGGTGATTATATTACATATTCCTAGTATTATATCACATCACAGCATACTGATGTTTCAAAATACATACTCTGTATTCCAGCCAGACACTCTACCATGCATTGCTCTGTTCCAATACTGTGTGCATCTGGTAGCATTCATTAAGTGTTTTGTAAGATTCCCTCCAGACATGAAAAGTACTTCCAAAAATTCAGCTACAACAGAGTTTTATCAGCCTTCTTTTAGCCTATACTCTGGTATTTTCCTTCAAGAGAGTGCCATTTTTCAGTGCCCAGACAAGGTAGCACTGGTAAAAGTGCTAAAGTTCTCCTAACAGTGAGTACAAACAGGCTGCTGCACACACAAAAGAAGTCATGTGAATTCTTCAGAAATAGGACGATAAGACTCTTAGATGTTATTCACAACCTTATATTTTATTTTCAATAGATATGCACTTTCTAAGAATTGAAATTACTATAATGTTCCTGGCTTCATGCTATTTGGTCATTGTTGTTGTTGATCTGTCACTGAAGAAGACTAGAGGTTAGTGGAGAAAGTTCAAAGCTGTATGCTTCAGGTAAGATGTTTTGCATTCCCCATTCTCAGGAGCTTGGTCCAAGGTTTCTGAACTATCCCATAAACTTTTCTGCCTATCTTTCTTAGACTAAAGAGGGTGGAGAGAGTAGGATAGAAAGAATAGCATTTTAATTATGATGGGGACCAGTAAGTGCCAGACATGCTGTGGGTATTGTGGGAAGCTAGCTAGGATGTTGCAACAGCAGGCTAGTAATTGTATGTGCATACTTGCAGTTGGTTATTCCGGAGAATTTTTTTTTTTTAACTTTTTTCTTTTTCTTCTTTCTGGAAACTGAGTTGGAAACATACTGTTGCAGTGGGGTACCCTTGTTCACCAAATCATGACAATTAAAATTACTGTGAAACGCAGAGCTCTGTTTCTCCTCTACCTAGCTGGCAACTGTCATATGTGCTGGAGAGATTTTATTGCATTGTAATGGTGGTGATTCTACACTTGGATAGAAATCACCAGTGTGAGAATGGAACATACTCTTGCAATTACTGTGCAGGTATGTGTGTATCATTTCCATGGTTTCATTTCCAGGGAAGACAGACATTTTTTTATTTCTTCTACCAGTCTATAGGAAAACTAGTCTTCAGTCTAGAAAGTATGGACTTAATCCTTTGCTTTTTTAACTCATTGTAAAACTACTAAAGTTCAATAGAGCTATCTCGGTCTACCCATTTGTATCAGTGGTGTGGCCCATTAGCATGATAGTCTAGATACAGAGAGTCTTGAAAATTGGGGGCTGCCTAAAAAGTTTTCAAAAATTGGTGCATTAAACATGCATAAAACATTGCAATAAAGAAATAAAAATAGACAGCCCTTGGGACTGACATTTTGTGTTGTTTGATTCTCAAATAAATTATACTTTATTTCTTTCTCTTTGAGTCCTGTGACAGTATCTTGTTTCACTGTATGACTCAGTGTTGACGGAACTGCTAGAGTGAAAGGTGCCAAGACAAAAAAGGGAACACCAGCCATTTTACAGGACCATGACATCTTCAGATAAATCCCCTCAGGAAAGCTGAACCAGAAAATTACTTCTTTTTTAGTGTAAGGGCTTGTCAATACTTGAAAGCTATTCCAGATTAAATTTTGTTGTTCAGAACTCTGTCTTATGCCCACAAATATTTTCTTGTGCATTATTGATGCTTTAATAACTAGTAATTATTCCCTGCCTTTGGAGCCAGAGGTGTGGGGATGATGAATTTCTAATTGTCGTGGTTTAGCCCCAGCCAGCAATTAAGCACCACGCAGCCACTCCCCATACCCCAATGGGATGGGGGAGAGAATCGGAAGAGTAAGAGTGAGAAACACTCCTGGGTTGAGATAAGAACAGTTTAATATTTGAAGTAAAGTAAAATAGTAATGATAATAGTAACAATATAATAATAATAATAATATACAAAGCAAGTGATGCACAATGCAATTGCTCACCACCTGCCAACTGATACCCAGACAGTTCCCAAGCAGCAATCGCTGCTCCCTGACCAACCCCCCCACAGTTTATATACTAAGCATGACATCATATGGTATGGAATAGCCCTTTGGTCAGTTTGGATCAACTATTCTGGCTGTGACCCCTCCCAGTTTCTTGTGCACCTGGCAGAGCATGGGAAGCTGAAAAGTCCTTGACTAGCATAAGCAGTACTTAGCAACAACTAAAAACATCAGTGTATTATCAACATTCTTCTCCTAATAAATCCAAAACACAGCACTATGCCAGCTACTATGAAGAAAATTAACTCTATCCCAGCCAAAACCAGGACACTTTCTTGTATTGAGGGGCCCAAAACTGAACACAGTATTCCAGGTGTGGCCTCAGCAGTGTCGAGTACAGGTGGACAATCACCTCCCTGCTCCTGCTGGCCACACTATTCCTGACACAAGCCAGGATGCTGTTGGCCTTCTTGGCCACCTGGGCACACTGTTGGCTCATGTTCAGCTGGCTGTCAACCAACACCCCCAGGTCCTTTTTGGCCAGGCAGCTTTCCAGCCACTCTTCCCCAAGCCTGTCGCATTGCATGGGGTTGTTGGACCAAAGTGCAGGACCCGGCACTTGGCCTTGTTAAACCTCATACTGTTGGCCTCAGCCCATCATCGGTCCAGCCTGTCCAGGTCCTTCTGCAGGGCCATCCTACCCTCGAGCAGCTTGACACTCCCACCCAACTTGGTGTCATCTGCAAACTTACTGAGGGTGCACTCAATCCCCTCATCTAGATTGTTGATAAAGATATTAAACAAGACTGGCCCCAAAACGGAGCCCTGGGGAACTCCACTCATGACCGGCTGCCAGGTGGATTTAACTCCATTCACCACTAGTCTCTGGGCTCAGCCACCCACCCAGTTTTTTTACCCAGTGAAGAGTATGCCCGTCCAAGCCATGAGCTGCCAGCTTCCCAAGGAGAATGCTGTGGGAGAGTGTGTCAAAGGCTTTGCTGAAATCCAGGTAGATGATGTCCACAGCCTTTCCTTCATCCACTAGACGGGTCACCAGGTCATAGAAGGAGATCAGGTTGGTCAAGCAGGACCTGCCTTTCATGAACCCATGCTGGCTGGGCCTGATCCCCTGGCTGATCTGCACTTGCCTGTTGAGTTCACTCAATATGAACTGCTCCATCATCTTTTCCGGCACCAAGGTCAGGCTGACAGGCCTGTAGTACCCCAGGTCTTCCTTCCAGCCCTTCTTGTAGATGGGCATCACATTGGCAAGCCTATATGTAGAAAGCTGAAGAACTGAACCCTAAGGGGGAGATTTCCATAGACAACACACCACTGGAAACAGAGGAGAATCTTCCTTCTCTTCTTTGCCCCTCACTCTGAGCTGAGGTTGCTTAGCTGCGTGTTCATGAGCCCTCCTTTTACTGATATTATGCAGATCCTTTGCAGATTCTGATAAACCTCTGTAACCCAGAATTAAATTATCCACTGTTCTGCTGAATTAGTTTTCTGACAGATTAGGCTGTTGAAGAGTTTAATCCTGCAGAGGAACATAACAAGCATCAGAGCTGGTGTAAGGTAAGTAGTGAGAGCATGAGGCAAGTGTAGACAGAAAGGAAGAGCTGAGCACTGAAAAGGACATTGCCATTTTGGCAAGCAGCAAGCTGTTAGATCTGCCTAAATCATCACACTTAACTGTATTCTAATTTCACCTAAGGAAAAAGCAACTTTTGAATCATGCCCTGTAGCATTCTGACCACAAAAGCTGGCAAGTTACTTCTGTACTACCTAGGCGATACACTAACAGTACATGATAATTTCTAACTAGTACATGTTTTAAAAAACAAACAAAAAACCCCCAAAAAAACAACAAAAAAACCCCAACAAACCAAAAATTAGGTGTAAGTCTTTACAGTCTAGAGGTGAGATACAAACATACCAGAAATATTCCAAGGAAAAGAGAAAAATACGTTGATTTAATTTCAGGACCTGGAAGTTTTTACAGTAGTTTATTTATTTTTATGACTCAAACAAAACCAGCAAAGCAGAAAGGCAAAGCGTCTATACTACAATAAAATGTTCTAACCCTGTGATGAATTTTCATCCTTAGAATACATCTGAGCTTGTCTTTTTTTATCTGTAATTTAGCACTGTAATCCATTTACGGGTTCATGTGCCACTGTCATTTTTTTCTATGTGGCTATTGAGAATGGGACTGCAGTTGACATCCTGCCAAATCCTTGTTCTAGGCCATAGAGAATAAAAAATTTGCTGGACTCTGAGAAAATACACAGTTAAACAATTAAGGTAAATAATTTTGAGAACAATGGAGCTAAATGAGATGTGGTTGTCTTTGCATATCTTAACTCATTGCAAATCCTTGATAGAATCTTTTCTTGCATTAGTATCCTTAAATGCTCCTTCTCTTATGTACCTCTACATGCACAAGTGTTCCTATGCAAGGATTCTCTGGTGTATAGTTCACATTGGAAATTTTTTTCTTGTTGAGGCACTTATTGGTACCTATCCTCTCAGATATGTTTTCATCTAACTGGTAGAAATTTTATTGCCCTTGAGATGTTTTCCATAAGATAAATGCAAGTGGTCTTGAAGTCTTCTGAAAGACACAGAGACAGGTAAGGTAACAGTGCAAACTTAACTACAATCTATTAAAAAAGGAATGTAGATTTAGGATGTGTTGCTGAAAGATACATTGTGTGACAACATAAAATACATAACATTGACTCTTCTGTGGAAGCAGCTGCTTCTCCTAGATACGGATGCTCCTATAGAGATAGATAGATAGATAGATAGATAGATAGATAGATAGATAGATAGATAGATAGATAAGGATTTTTTTTTGTAAACACAGTGCTATGGGTGGCTTAGCCTAACACTGTGAATAGACAAGTGGTTACCAATGGCTGTAGTTCCTGCTGGCAGGGGATGAGGGTGTCTGATTTATGCAGAGTAGTGTGCACAGCAATGAAACAATTTTAGCTTTAAAAACAAAACCTTACATTAAGGAGGAAATTAATGCATTAATCGGGAGTATTACCTACTTCAGTCAAAGAATAAAGAGAACTTCCCCATTCCTTATATCTGCTCAAGCTTTAGGCACAAGTATTTTGGGGGGCAATTTTTTCATCTCCTTTTAAGGTCATTGGCCACATGGTTCACCAGTCCCACACCTGATTCTGAGCTACCTCTGACATGTTTTAGCCAGACTGATAAAGTAACTCCCTTGGCTTCAAACCCCTGGAGTCCTGGCAACTTCGCAACTACAAAGCTCTACAACCTATTACAGTATAGCTTGTTCTTATGTGCAGATTTGGCTGAAAAAAATTGGAGACTTTCCACTGTGTCAAAGGCACCCAAGTGTCTACCTAACACTTGTAATGTTCACATGGCTAAATCTCTGTTCCTCTCACCAGAAAAACAAATGAGAACAAAGAAGGTCTGAGTCATGTTCCCTGCTGTTTGAAAGCTGAAATATCTGAAACTTTCTTTAGGAAAAACAGATCTTCAAAGACCAGAAAGAGGCAGGCTTGCTACCAATCACATTTTACCCCACGGAAAAGGCTTAGTTAAGACATTGCTGAATGGAGGCTGCCAAACAAAGTTGAAATATAAGTCATTGCAAGACATTGCAGATGCTTTAAGGATATAGTTAGGACATTAAGCAATCAAAGAAATGTTTTATTCTGCATTAAAAAAAAAAAAAAAAGACATTGTGGTAATAGTTGACTTAAGGCCTGAAAAAAGAACCAATTTAACAGTCTTCGCATTTGTCAATCACTCATACTACTAAACTGTAACTAAAAACTGTATTTTATAGTGAAAACGATCTGTAACTTTTGGACACAGATTTTATTTATTGTATTGTAGAAATAGAAGCTGGAGCTTCAATTCTGTTCAATTCTATTCTAAATGATGTTACACAAAATTACACTGAAACCCTTATTTGTCTAATATTGGACAGATGAAAATAGATGCTACTGTGAAATGACCTCTGTACCTAACTTCATCTGTATGAATAGTTCCATTGTATTCTCTTAAAACTTGTTTTTAATAGGAAAATCCAGATACAGCAGTTTCTGCACATGTAATGGGGCATGATCTTATTTTTAGCTCTTCCACTTCACAGAGATGTATCTTGCTAATTAAGGATTTTGGATTGGCGAAACAAGAAGAATGGTGAAAGCAAAAGAAAAGTTACTCAGGCCTGTCTTCAGTCTCTGCATGACACTGTGTAGGATCTCAGCACTGCAGAGTCAGCTACATGGTTATTAATGTTTCTTTAACATATTTAAACACAGGCCAGACAGGGTCAGTGCTTAGAAAAGAAAGCTCTCAGGACATCTCATGCTATTAAAAGAAATGCTTTGCTGATGTAATAGTTCAATAATACAACAGGTTTTTTTGGGGACGGGCTGTTGTCATATGTTAAGGAGGATCTAAGAACACGTTGGTGAGTAAATGGTCATATAGCTCTGTGCCCAACATTAGGGCTAGTATTAAACTCTAAGGACTAGTGTGAAACATAACTACAACCTAGCTTATGCTACAGGGTTGTCAATGTGAAACACACTAAGGTGTGAAAAAGTGCATTTCTAGGTTTATGAAACAGTGAGAACAGGTACAGCTCTTGTGGACCTCTGGCCCCCCTCCCCTCCCTATCCCAAAGAAGAGTTAAACCTAGATTTTTTTTTTTTTTCTTTCTTGGGGGGGGGGGAGGGGAGAATATAGGACCTTTAGATTTTGAGTTCTTCAGCATTAATCAACTCCCATTTTCTTCTTTCCCAACAATCAGTAGTTAAAAATTCCCATAGTAAAGAAAAAAAATATATATTTAGTCATGTGATAGCAGAAGCGTAGTGGTCAGGGAGGAGGGGGCAGGTAAGGCAGGTAAGGCAGTAATAAGGCTAAAAATAAACATTAAGGGTAAATCACGACGAACGAAGCACGGCGGTGAGATGCAGGCAAAGCCGACCCGGCCCAGCAGCATTGCCACGGCCGTCAGGCGCCTGCGGGGCCTCTGTGCAGCGGGCCGCGACGCCCTAGGGACACACGGAGACCTGCGAGGCAGCGCTCGGATCCCACTGCGGCCCGGTCATTCCGTCTCTGCAGCTGCAGGGCGGCGACCGGCATTCGACTGACATGCCCGAAGTAGCCCAGAGGGCAAGGGACCGACATCCCGACACTCGCTCCGCCGCGGTTCGGAAAGCCGGGCAGGGCGCTGCGGCCGGTCAAGCGCCTGCTCTGCGCCTGCCCGTGCGTGAGGCGGGCGGGGAGGCGGGTCTGCGTGGAGTGGGCGGTGCAGCGTGGCCGTGCCAGGGGGTGAGAGGGGAGGAGGCGCTGAGGCCCGGGCGGAAGATGTTTGGTGCGGGCTCGCGCCCCTGAAAAAGCTGCTGAGCAGGGAGCCACGGACTGAGCCTGCTGTGCCCCCGGCCACTGGAGGGGCGGTATCGGGTCGGTGGGCAGTGACTGAGGCGTGAGGGGCCGCAGCAGCCCGGCGGAGCCCCAGGCAGCGCCCGTCCTGAGAGCATGCGGCGGCAGGAGGAGAAGTGAAGGGTCGTTGGCTGTGCCTGCGCGTCGTCTTCCCCGCACCTCGGCAAGGGCTTCGCTCTCGCGGGCTGAGGTCGGACGCCGGGAGGAAAATGGAGCCGTTTCCCAGCGGTGAGTACCGCGGCAGCGCCGCGCTGCCAGCGGCCGCACCCCGAGCCAGCGCGGACCCCGGGCCGGGGACGCGCGGCCTCCCCGCGGCAGGCCTGCCTTCCCTCCTGGCAGAGGCGCTCCTGGGCGGGCCACAGCGCCCCAGGGCCCCGGTGCAGCTGGGGCTCCCAGCGGGAGCTGCTTGCCCAGAGAAATAGGTGAGGCTTCTTAATCGTGCAGCCCTCATGGTCTGCGGCTTGGAAATTACTTCAGACCTCGTTTTATTTGGGTTAATTAGGCACACGTGTCGTTTAACTGGGAAGGTGAGGAGGCTGCCTCTCTTTTTTGGTACTGTTGCGCTCATTTGCCTGGCCATAGTCTCACGGTGGCAGATAATGGACACTACAAAGCCGGGGCAACTTCTACACCAAGGTGTGCTCTTGCTATGTATTGTTCCGAGGAAAGAGCCTTATATGTGTCTGGAGTGCCAAAACCATCATGACTCTTTGATGGGAAGGAAGAACCAGACCCTCTATGCCGTTTTCCTGTTCCAGGCACTCTAAACAGTGTGTCCTCCCAGGGAGGGAAAGGAGAAAGGAAATACAGGAGGATCTAGGGTCTTTGAAACAATGTTTCAGGGTGTTCTTGGAAGCCAGAAGCCTTTCAGAATTGTCCGTGCATTGACAGAAGTGCTTGAAATAACAATGTGGTTGCAGCTTTGAGATAAGCATACAGGAGTGTTTACTGACATAGTGATACAACAGTGTGTGTGCATCCTGCGCTTGTGACTGAAATGAAGCCATGTGAAATCCGTGTTACTACCACCTCTGTATTAGTAACACATTTTACCCGTACAGGATAGAGAAGGAAATGAAGCCCTAAGATCAAATTGAAACTAAAGTATGTTTGGTTAGACACAAAACCATAGCCAAATATGGAATTAGGACAAGACATTGGGTGGAACAACAGACTTCCTGTTTGAAAATGCAGTGCTTTTATTACAGGTGGGATGTGTTGTGTTAAATGACAAGCATGCTGGGTTGCCATAGCTAAAGCACGAGGTAGAGTTTGCTGCATTATATTTTAACTCCTCAGTGACCTGCTAATTCAGAGTACAAAACTCTTGGCAATTTCAAAAAACCCCATGCAGTAAAAAGTAAATTTTCTGTTTCACCTGATAAGTATATTGCCATTGCCTTCTGCTTCCCTCCTCTCAAATACACTAAAAATTCCCAATCCTTTATATGCTGCTGTTTTTACAGTCTGAAGGTTATGAGCTCTGGGCATATTTTGTTGGTTTAACTAGCAAGATGGACCTTTTCCTTACCTTTTTTTTTTTTTTTTTAAAAAAAAAAGTTACTCTTCTATGGAGGTTTTTTGTCATCTTAAAATTACAGTTTGTACAAGCATTTGATGTTTTAGTTTTGTACTTAATCCTGGCCTTAGTAGATCTTTCAACTACAGTTTATTACAATCACAGGGTTGTAATCTGCATTCCTGTATGCATGGTAAAAAGACCTTGTCTTTAATAGTAATGCAGTTTTGAGAAGAATTTTTTTTTAAGTCATCTTGCTAAGTCCATTCCCTTTGAGAGATCATGTTGCTATCACTTTCAAAATACTGTTACTGCATTGTACAATAAAACATTTTAAAAAATTCTGCTCTTTATCCATGCAACTGGAAGAAGTGGCGGTGTGGGCCTGAGCATACAGCTCAAAGTTTTGTGCGGCTACTGAGAAATGATTTTCATGCACAGAGCTTCCTAATGTTGTTCCCTGAAATGAAAAGCCCAGAGATGATGGTGAGACTGTTTGGAACAAAACTTGGAGCTGAAGCTGGTCAATAAATTTCTTCCAGAAAGCTGGCTCTGCTGGAAGGGACACTAAAGAAAATGTGCAGATACTAGAGCAGAGATGTTCCTTATTATTTTGATGATCTTGAGGCGTGTTTGGTGCTCGACAAGAGCTGCTAAAATCTGAAATGAAGAGGATGCTTACACTCTTGGCTTTTTTCATTTCCATGGCTGGTGATCTGGAAGCTTTTGTGGGCACCAAATCTTCCAAATAAACTGTGCTTCATGGTGACTGGAAGGGGTTTATTTGTCTTACACAGTAATAATGAGCTTTGTTTGTGAGTCTGTATGTTGATTTCCTGTGCAAAGTGCTGTGTAAATTGAGTGGAAAAGATGGCTATCACAGGAAGCTTACAATATTACATTTGTAGCTCTCTGTGTTCTTTGGGGCTTTAACCCTTGTAAAACAGAGGGTACAGACTAAAATGCACTAAAATGGATATGGAAGATCACTGTTTTTCTAATTCAATATTTGGTGTTTTTTTCTTTTCTTTAAATAAAAGCGGAAACACAGCCTTAATTCATTTCAGAAGTCAAAGAAACCCTTATCTTTTCCTTGAAATATCAGTGGGTGTGCTGAACGCTTTATTGTTTGAATAGTTTCTCCAGTGGAAATACTCAGATAATTTAAATAAAAATATTTAAGATTTCTTTTTTGACTTCACCCTCCCCATCCCCCACCCCTGTACTGGAAACTTAGGTCCAATCCTCTCTGGAGACATCCCTGCTATGCCTTCCCTCCTGCCCAGGAGTTTAGTTGGAGATAATGTGTGATGTCTGTAGCTCTGGAAAAACAGTTAATTGCAGATCTCTTTTTAGGGCCTGGAATAGCTGAGTTAATCTTAGAATATCTCAAGTTGGAAGGATCACCAACTCCCAGCTCTTCACAGGACTACCCAGCACTAAACTGTATGACTAAGAGCATCATCCAGACACTCCTTGAACTCTGACAGCATGGTGCTGTGACCACTTCTCTAGGGAGCCTGTTCCAGTGCCCCACTATTCTCTCAGTGAAGAACCTTTCCCTAATGTCCAGTCTGAACTTTCCCTGAAATGTTATAAATTAATAAATATTTTAGAAGTAGGTACTGGTAAGATCTTATTTTTTGAGACAAATTACTCTATTTTACATAACTGTTCTTAATTTGAGACCTTTCCAGAAATATGAATAATCAAAGTGTAATTAAAAGTGCATGGAAGACTTCCCTGTTGTTGCACTTTTTTTTTTTTTTTTCCTAAGTTCTATGATCTCAAATTCCTCTGAATTGGGAACGGCAAATTGATGAGCAGGATTTATTAATTCTGACTAGCCATTTGTTACCTAAACAGTTTCAATAAAAAAAACCCACAACCCCCCAAAAAGTGAAATACTGACTAAAGGGGATATGTCATATAATTTGTGGCATCTCTCTTTTGGAAAATATTACAAAATATTTTTTGTTTTTATTTTTAGATTGTATGTGTTTCTGAAAGATCTGTTCACCGTTTCTTGTTTAATACATTAAACATGGAAGTTTTCCATTTGAGATGAAAGGAAAAGGTAGAAGTGATCTGTTACAGAGTTTCTCACTTAAGACAAGTGATGTACATAAACAGGTAACTGCAGAAGGGATAACTTGTGATGATCTGCTGAAATACAAATAACATTTATTTTCACTGACATTCTTGAATTATTTTTCATCCTTTTTTTTTCAGAGCAAATAGAAACTTTGAAAGTAGTTGCATAACTAAATGATGAACAAAATAAAAAGGCTTTCATGGGAAGAAGTGGGTTTTTTTGTAGAAGGTAGAAATAAACCAAGTTAGGGAATGTGATTTACAAAATGAAAAATGACATTGGCAAAATCTAGTTATTTCAGATAGTTCCTGTCAATTCCAAAATGTTTTCTTCCTTTGTGTTAGGTTTTTTTCAGTATATAAATGTATTGGAGATTTCAGGAACATGTTCTGTGTGCATAGCCTAAGTCTATTGGGGGCAACAGGCATACCCTTAACTGTCAATATTGTATACTTTTGTGTCATGGAACAGAAGGGTTGCTGTTTGTTTTAAACTGTACTATTCAGTCTTAAACAACAGACTGAGTAATCTGTTTTGGTAGGATGGTAGATAAAAAAAAATCTAAGAGGTCTGTTTGTTCTCAGTGTCTTTCCTCCCCATGCCCCCAGCCCCCCAGTGTTTTACATATCGCAGCATTTTACTCCAGTCAAATATTGTTGACAGAAAAAAATGCTCATGGCATCTGCTTCTAAATGTGAGTTTTATGTTGTTTAAGTGCATGTTGCTGGATAGTATTTGTCCACAAAGCCACATTGTAGTATCTGTATCTTGTGTTTGTGTGTCAGCTAAGCTAAACAGAAGCCTGTTTTCTCAATGAGTTGGGTATGTATTTGCTTCTACTGCATTTCTATGAACTCCCTGTATTGCAACAGATGCTCAGAAATTAATTCAGTAGTTAGGATGCAGTCTGTGTAGCTGAGAGAGTGATCATCCCTCTCTGGGCTCCATTCATGTACCTACACAGACTGACTTACATGCTTTCTTTTGCTGGCACTTTATAGTACAAGCTGGGGTCTGAGTGTATTACCAACATATCTGGAACAGAGTGCTCCAGCACCTGTTACACAGTGAAAAGCAATTTGATGATCAGAATAGTGAGGGAAGTAGATGAACATATGAAGAGATAAGTGACTTAATCTGCTTAAAATGTTTTCTTTTGGCAAGACCAAACTCTGTGAGTTGGAAAGAGACTGAAAATCTCTTTCCCTGTTAAAACAGTGTCTGAAGATCAGAGTATAGATGTTCACCATGGATTGTTTGTTAGTATTTTTCCACTATGGTGTATGGTATTCCACTTGTAGAATGAATGAAGCCACAGAGTATCTGCACGTGTCCTGGTTTTGGCTGGGATAGAGTTAATTTTCTTCCTAGTAGCAGGCACAGTGCTGTGTTTTGGATTTTGTATGAGAAGTATGTTGATAGCACACTGATGTTTTAGTTGTTGCTAAGTACTGCTTATGCTAGTCAAGGACTTTTCAGCTTCCCATGCTCTGCCAGGTGCACAAGAAACTGGGAGGGGGCACAGCCAGAAGGGTTGATCCAAACTGACCAAAGGGCTATTCCATACCATGTGACATCATGCTCAGTATATAAGCTGGGGAGAGTTGGCCAGGGGGAGCGATCGTTGCTTGGGAACTGTCTGGGTATCGGTTGGCGGGTGGTGAGCAATTGCATTGTGCATCACTTGCTTTGTATATTATTATTATTATTATATTGTTATTATCATTACTATTTTACTTTATTTCAATTATTAAACTGTTCTTATCTCAACCCAGGAGTTTTCTCACTCTTGCTCCTCTGATTCTCTCCCCCATCCCACTAGGGCAGGGGGAGCGAGCGAGCAGCTGCATAGTGCTTAGTTGCTGCCTGGGGCTAAACCACAACAGCACATGAGTCAAAATGTTGAAAGCTTATGTTGACCTCAGTATCCACCTGTAAAAATATTCCAGGACTGTCTTGTCATCTTTTTGGGGAAGATGCTGCAAAGTCCAGCAACCGTGTTTGACAGTTGTGAGGCTATGTGCACATGCTAGATAAAGTCCTATAATAACTGTCATAGAAAATGTTAAAAACTAATAAAAGCTAGGATAAAACCACTTACATTTGTGCCACAAATCAGAACTGTTTTTTTCATATTTGAAGGGCATTGGTATAATAACTGCCTGCAAAGAAGCTGAATTTACTTTTGTTTAATGTGTGTGTCTGATTTCAGCAGTGATGAATTCAGCTGCACTCAGGGAACTCAAGTTTTCCTTTTCCTCCTTCATCCAGTGATTTGAGTGCTGGAAGTTGAGTTAATTGGACAATATTTTTTTTTTCATTAAGTACAAAAGCAAAGATTGTGTAGAAGAGCAAAACCATTAAGATTTCTTTGTAAGTGAAAGCACTATTATGCCTTTGTGTATCAGAGAAACTTGTATGCATGGCAGCTACTGCTTAGACTTCTGTCCAACACTACCTTACAATAACATCAAATTAACTTTTAAAATACACCAGCATTTTTGTTGAGCTGGGTTTTAAGTGCTTGTAAGTGTTTTAAAGAGTACATATGTACCTTCTAATAGCTGTGTTTTGACTATTTTTGATACTGCTGTAAATAGTGGAAGTATATGAACCTTAAATTGTAAGAATTACAAAAAGATTATGTACCTTGTAGCCAGGAAGAAAGAGGGAGAACAGATGGGGACTCTTGAAGGAAATGAGGGGGGAAAGAGGGGAGGGAAGAGCTCTGGAAAACTCATCCAGTTGATCAAAGAGGCAGGAATTTCAGGGTAATACAGTGTGTTGAGTTCTGCTCAGTTTACCTCCCTGGGGCACAGCTTATGTTTTATTCCGTCATGAGGATTGTTTCACAAAAGGTGTTCAAAGAAGATCTCAGTGCCCAGTTCTTCTATTGGATTATTTGGGGTGTGTAGTAATGTACTGCAGCAGTGGTCTTCTTTACTACAGCTAGTGAAGAGCGAGAGAGAGGAATCCTGATTCCACTGAAATGTGAGACACTTTTGGTGCTTTGATTGTTCATATGGAGATAAGGTGGGGTTTGATTTTGGGATTTTTTTCCCCACCAAAACTCCCACCAAGCTATTTGGAGGAGTCTGTTTCACTGTGCTTTAGTAAGCGTAGCTGAGTATAGAGAGCTTTTCTTGGGTTGTAATCACACTTTGACATTGAAGGAATCAACTCTGCAAACACTGGAATTCTTGCATAAAAATACTTCTGTCACAGTGCCATTGACTTTTATGGGGAACCATCTGGGTTTAAAGCTAAGAATGTGCGTAAATTACCTACTGCTTCAGGGCCTAACACTGCTTTTTATTTAAGCCTTTCCTTTCTATAAAATCTGACAAATTCTTCTGCAGTAGTAATGAATTGTTAACATATCAATGGAATCACTTGTAACTGTTTTTCATGCACGTAAACCAATCTTTCTGGAAACAGCCAGGCTTCTATTTGTGGGAGTCCAAAAAGCTTCAGAACACTTTAGAAGCCTCATTACTTCTGAGCTATAAACCATTATAAGAGAAAGACAAAAAGCAGGTTTTCAGAAAACGGACCTGTGAATACAGCATGTGTAAGCTGTCAGATTTGTTATCCGAATTTGTGCTTTTTATTATTGATGGAGATATTAATGAGGCCTTGGTGTCTCTTTTGGCACAACTGAGTATTCATAGGTGTGAATACTTGTATGTAAAGTACTATTCTACAAACAACTGGAAAATAATTAAAGGAATCATTACAAAATATGCACTTTAGCAATTAAAAATACGAATGGGAAGAAAATAAGAATAATGTTTAAAAGCATGCAGCCTGTTAAACTTTGAACAAATGAAAAACAAAACCCAAGGAAACAGATTAAATCTTCCTTCATATCTGTCTTCTGTGATTATAATACTGTGATGCTACCATGACAGTGATCTGCATTGCAGGGGTAGGAATGCTGTTTTTTTCCTGCATTACATAGACTGATTAGGCTAGCAAGCTCCATCACAGCAACTGACTTGTTAGCAACTCTGTTGATTGATCAGGCAAAAGTTCAAGGCTAGTGCTGTGCTGAGGGATGGTGACTGGAATAGAAGAGGCTACACTAAATGTTAAAATGCAGGAGGGTCAATATCCTTTATACTTAAAAGTTCTTTGTGATTGTTCCCCTTCCCCGCCGTATACGTAAACAGTGAAAGACATTTGTGTGGAGTATTGAGAAGAACAATATGTAGATTCTAAATTGTGTCTTTGCCAAACTTGGGTGCTTTCCACAGAATGAGTAGGCCATATTGGGGTAACTTTTCATCTGTAAAAATTATGATTGTGGGATTAAGATCAATGAAGGCAAAAAAACCTCATGTGTGGAGCAGAACAGAACCATTATTATAAGGGGTTGTATCACTGGCGGCTATGATCTACAGAAATTCTTCTCTTCTAAATAAAAATTGGTGATTAAAAATATGCTTTGCCTAGAGAGCAACCAAGAGTTTTTATTTCTGTTGTATCTTTTCCTCTCATTTTGCTGTTTTCTTTCTTTTCCTGGTAGCAGCACATGTGTTCTGAAATGTATATACATTCTCGTAACAGTGATGTGGCCAAGGATATTATATTACTATATTATACATTGCTGGGCAAAGCAACCCAGACTATTTACAAGATCAAAATAGCTGCCTGTACGCAACAGCTTGTTGATTGGAGCTCCCTCAGGGTTGGCTCTAGAGTGACCCTGCTGGTATTTCTGCAGAAACCTTTCACAAACCCTGTGGGGCATGTTCATCTGCTGTGTAGATTGGTCTGTCACTCTGTGCAGTCTGCAGCTCTCACACCTGCTTTTTCCATGGTGAGACTGAGTGAAAGAGATGATCCCAGGGTACCTTCTGAGAAGAGTCTGGTATCTGAGCTGCCACCACCCCCATAGTGGTGGTTGTAATGAAGCTGATTTCGAAGCTGATATATGATACCTGGGTAGGGTTTTGGAGCAATTTAGATCTCTCTTATTTCTTGAGCTACCATGCAGGCACACTGCCACTTCTTTCTCTGTCGAAGTCCTTTGTCTTTTTATGTAACGAGACTGAAAAAAATTTAGGAAGATGTATTGTTGCCCTGCTGGGGTCATATAAAATTTACTGTGTTGGGAGTCATAGTCAGTAACCTTTAGACATTATTGTTTCTGTGACCTGAAATACTAGTTATGAAGCAGTGAGCATGCAATACTTGCTTGTGACCTACAAGGTTTGTATAGTATTGTGACTGGAGTTGTCAAGTGCATATTAAGTAACAATAGTAATCTGGAAGGCACATTGAGTTGTTTTTCTAGAAACTTCAAGATGAGAGGGTATGATAGTAGAAATTTATTACTTTAAAAAAAAAAAAAGTCTAAGCAGGTTGTATGCAGTCTGTCAGATTGTATGCCTGGCAGTCTGTTAGATGTTTTGGAAAGTTCTCTTAAATTTTTTTCCTCAGAATGACTGATACTGGCAGAGAAATCTTCTGTAACTTCAGCTGTGATGAGCCTGGTATTTATCACCATGAAATTAATGGACAGATGTAGTGAAGAAGGTAGTCAGCAGTCCTGAATATGGGAGTTCAGTAGCTCAAGAAATTTGAGACACAACTTCCTGCATGTCTCCAAGACTCAGCACCTTTTCATTAGACCCCTGTGGTTAAACATCTTCTATCATTTTAATTGCAAAACATACCCTTGATCAGATTGGAAACAGGAAACTAAAACCCAACGTTCTAAAATTAAAGTTCAGAGCCCTCTTTCCCATCCTGTGTTTTGTTCAACCAGTGGCTGAGCATGGAACACTGGCTTAATGTTGTTGGGATTTGTAGAAGGTTTTTTCTTTCTCAGTAGTGCCCAAAGAGCAAAGCATCATTTAAAATAACCCCCTCCTTGTCCCTTCCCTCCAATTCTCCCATTTTCACTGTGGAAACCTAACTTGTAGCAGATTGAAATTTGAAAATATTTGGTAAGATGTGAATGGACATGACATTGGATCTGTGTCAGATATCAAAATCCAGACTAAGCTTGTATGGGTTAGCCTTAAATTCTCCTGTTATCTCCATTGACCTCCAGAGAAATAGTTATGAAAAAAGTAACATATTTTTTGCCAGTTGAATAGGTAGTATGTTCAGTAAATGAACCACACTCTTTTTTCCTCCTTCTGTGATGTTTTCTTTTTGTTGATGACATAAGAGTAAAGATTTGAAAAGACATATTGGTAATAGTCTGGCTATCTACTTATATATTTAATTGGTAAGTGCTGAAATGTAATTGATCCATGTGGTTCTTCAACCCGAGGTCCTGCCAAAGAAAATGCAATTGTGCTTTCCTTAAAAATCAGGAAGAGACTATCAGAAAACCTTTTAGAAGCACCCAAGACTAATAAACAGTGACTAACATGAGATTATACTCTTAGTTTCTGTTTCTTATGGCAACTTAGGATAAGAGAGGGTCTGAAAATACATAATCATGTATTGTTTTAATTTCCCTGATACGGCCCAACTGGCAGAATTTTGCTCAGCTGTATGTGCAGAAGCTCGCTATTGCAATATTTGATCTCACATTCATGGAAAAAAAAAAAAAAACAAACCCCGACCAACCAAACAGCAAAAGTAGACCTTCCAGTACAGGCTGAAGGAGAAGAAGTAGAGTAGACAGTGACCTTGCATGGAAGGGAACTTGTGTTCCCTTGCTTATTTTGGGTTGGAAAGCAGCATTTGTCCTCCTTTGCAATACAGGAAAAAATATTCATTTTCAAGTTAGGATGGTACAAAAATTGTGAAAAAAGGGTTTTTTTTCCAAACCACCATCTGTTTTGTGCACTTTTTGTCTGTCATGACGTCATTGTGGAAGTCATGATATGTGCTTAACTAGACAGATTCTTGTAAACCTCTACCAGTCAGATTACATTTAGCCTTATAGCCTTATTTGTCTCCTGAAATGAAATCCTTGCAAGGTGGCATTTGTCTCTAGGATGTACTTCAAATCATGGACAGCCTTCACGTAGTGCCTGCCTTTTGATAAGAGCTTACTGTAAAATTGTACAGAGTGTCATCATATATGTTTGCATGTAAGTAATGACACTGCAAAAAACAACAAAGCCTGTCTTGGTTTTTACTGCCACGCCATATGGAAATGCCATTATCTGTATCAGTGAAGGACAGTGACGAATTAGCTGAAACAGAAAAACCTCACACTTTAGTTCAGTGAGGTGATTGTTTTATGTAAGGCTTTTTGGCGTTTGTTCTATCTGAGTCCATGTGTACCATTCTGGTTTTTTGTACTTAAGTAATATTAAGAGGACTAGAAAATGCTGGTTTAGGATCTTTATCAACAGGAAGCACAAGTGGCTTTAAAGTTTCTGTTTCCTTTTTAAATGACTGCATTCAGCATATAAAAGTATATATGCATATATGTCTGTGGTTTTGATCTATTAAAAATGTGCATATGTAACCTTGCAGCATCACACGAATTAAGAACATGCTGTTAGCCTACCTGTTGCATCTGTTCTGTCTCTAAAAAGCAGGCAAGGCACATCAATGGTACACAGATTTTCATAGCAATAGTTTGGCTTTCCTAATATTTCTTGGCTGTGCTTTTTTCTATTTGATTATTCCCTTCTGTCCTCTGAATTCATTAATTTAAGAGAGAAAGTTATGGTATCTGTCTCGTAGCAGCCTAACTTGTTTTTATGCAGCCCCAGTGTCCTGGTTTAACCCCAGCAAGCAACTAAGCACCATGCAGCTGCTTGCTCACTCCCCCTGCGCTGGTGGGATGGGGGAGCGTATCGGAGGAGCAAGAGTGAGAAAACTCCTGGGTTGAGATAAGAACAGTTTAATAATTGAAATAAAGTAAAATAGTAATGATAATAATAGAAATATATTATTATATTAATTATATGCAATTATAATAGTAATAGTAGTAGTAATATACAAAGCAAGTGATGCACAATGCAATTGCTCACCACCCGTCGACAGATACCCAGACAGTTCCCGAGCAACGATCGCTCCCCCGGCCAACTCTCCCCAGCTTATATACTGAGCATGATGTCACATGGTATGGAATAGCCCTTTGGTCAGTTTGGGTCAACTCTTCTGTCTGTGCCCCCTCCCAGTTTCTTGTGCACCTGGCAGAGCATGGGAAGCTGAAAAGTCCTTGACTAGCATAAGCAGTACTTAGCAACAACTAAAACATCAGTGTGCTATCAACATACTTCTCATACAAAATCCAAAACACAGCACTATGCCCACTACTATGAAGAAAATTAACTATCCCAGCCAAAACCAGGACACCCAGCCTGCTTGCTGGCAGGACAGTGTGAGAAGCAGAAGAGGCCTTGACACTGTGTAAGCACTGCTCAGCAATAGCTAAAAAATGGGTGTGTTATCAACACTGTTTTGTTTACAAATCCAAAACATAGCACTATAGGAGCTACCATAAAGAAAACTCTATCCCATCCAAAACCCGTGCACTGCTGAAGGGTGAATCTTACTTCAGAACAGAGCAATAGGAAACAGTGGACTGTAAAAAGAGACAGTTACAATTTTGCAGTGAACAGCAGTTGCCTTTTTGGTGTAAACAAGGGCTAATTATTGTATAGGGGTACATATACTTTATACACCTTAGCAGTGATCAATGTATTCCCTACTGACATGGGGCTCTGAATTCGTGGACTCTATGTCGGCATATGCTAACATACGTAAAAGCTTCTTAAGGGGGTAAAATATGTTCTGGATAGTGATTAAAACGTCCCTCTGTGGACCTCAAATTCAGATTTGATCTGTTTGAAATAGTAAGGTCATCACTTTTAAGTCTGTCTGGTGTTTCTGCTTTTTTTTTTGCTTTTTTTTTCAAGAATTAAGATAATTGTGATATTTATATGATGCTCAGAGTTAATGCTGAAGTATATTGCTGCTGTATGTGCTTCCATCATCCCCTCATTTGTGTATGGTTTTGTATTGTACCATATTGTGCTATGATGAAAAACCAGTTACAAGCATATATAAAAAATGCAGCACTAGCTTTTCTGCACGAGCTGTCTCAGTTTGGTTTAATGCAATTGAAATGTTGTCCTTAGGACTGTACTAGCCTGCCCTTTTCCAGATTTCTTAAAATGGCAAAGGGAGCATACGGTCATAATGATGGAAAGGTTTGCACTGGGTCTGAAGAATGCCAGTAAGGACAGGCAGAGGGAGGGAGGAAGCGTGTGCTTCTCAGCTTTGTCATGTCTCCTGGTTACTTCCTTGCAGAAATTTTTTTTTTTTTTTTTTTTTTTTTTGCTATTCTCAACTCCTAGCTATAGTGTTCATGACATTTTCATTGTTTGCTTTGGTGCTGAAATGGTTATGAAGGAAATCTGAGTTTCCCACATGCTGTTGAAAGAGTGTCGCTGCTAGGCCACTAGGAAACATAGTGAGGAATATATGTTTCCTCAGACAGGTGGGAATTTGGCTGCACAGCTCTCATTGGTCATCAGGAGAAGTGAACCAAAATCTGTGCACTGCTTTAGCAAGGTCTAAAACTGTGCAATTTTTTACTTTCAAATTAAAACACTTCAAATCCCAAATAGTGAAAGCAGGAAAACATCAGTTGCAATTTCGGAAGGCCAAAACTGAAGTAGACTGTATTTCATGAAAGGCAGGTCCTGCTTGACCAATCTGATCTCCTTCTATGACCTGGTGACCCGTCTAGTGGATGAAGGAAAGGCTGTGGACATCATCTACCTGGATTTCAGCAAAGCCTTTGAAACAGTCTCCCATAGCATTCTCCTTGGGAAGCTGGCAGCTCATGGCTTGGACGGGCATACTCTTTGCTGGGTAAAAAAACTGGGTGGGTAGTCAAGCCCAGAGAGTAGTGGTGACTGAAGTCCAGTTGGCGGCCAGTCATGAGTGGAGTTCCCCAGGGCTCCGTTTTGGGGCCAGTCTTGTTTAATATCTTTATCAACAATCTAGATGAGGGGATTGAGTGCACCCTCAGTAAGTTTGCAGATGACACCAAGTTGGGTGGGAGTGTCAAGCTGCTCGAGGGTAGGATGGCCCTGCAGAAGGACCTGGACAGGCTGGACCGATGATGGGCTGAGGCCAACAGTATGAGGTTTAACAAGGCCAAGTGCCGGGTCCTGCACTTTGGTCCAACAACCCCATGCAATGCGACAGGCTTGGGGAAGAGTGGCTGGAAAGCTGCCTGGCCAAAAAGGACCTGGGGGTGTTGGTTGACAGCCAGCTGAACATGAGCCAACAGTGTGCCCAGGTGGCCAAGAAGGCCAACAGCATCCTGGCTTGTGTCAGGAATAGTGTGGCCAGCAGGAGCAGGGAGGTGATTGTCCACCTGTACTCGACACTGCTGAGGCCACACCTGGAATACTGTGTTCAGTTTTGGGCCCCTCAATACAAGAAAGACATTGAGGTGCTGGAGCATGTTTAGAGAAGGGCAACGAAGCTGGTGAAGGGTCTGGAGCACAGGTTTTATGAGGAGGGGCTGAGGGAACTGGGGTTGTTTAGCCTGGAGAAGAGGAGGCTGAGGGGAGACATTATTGCTTTCTACAACTACCTGAAAGGAGGTTGTAGTGAGATGAGTGTTTGTTTCTTCTCCCAAGTAGTTAGTGATAGGACGAGAGGAAATGGGCTGAAGCTGCACCAGGGGAGGTTTAGGTAGGATATTAGGAAAAAATTCTTCACAGAAAGGGTGGTCAAGCATTGGAACAGGCTGCCCAGAGAGGTGGTGGAGTCACCATCCCTGGAAGTGTTCAAAAAACGTGTAGACATGGCACTTTGGGACATGGTTTAGTCTACCCTTAATTGGTTTAGTGTGGACTTGATAATGTTAGGTTAATGGTCGGACTGGATGATCTTAAAGGTCTTTTCCAACCTAAACAATTCTATGATTCTAATTTGATTTTTTTTTTTTTTTTTTTAAACTTTCAGGGCTCTTTTGCAAAATGTCTTGGCATGACTACTGGATGCTCATGGTCATTTTTCCCAACAGGAGAGACAGTCATACTAAATTGACTTTCAGGGGACTTCATTAGATATCACAGATCAAGGGGGACATATACAAACTAAGTGTGCTCTTCTGATACTGGATTCCTGTGGGTCTGTCTTATATTACTGTTTTCAGGAGGTAGTTGCATATCTGCTCTGTTATTTGAATGTTAACTTTTCACCATAACTGAACTAGTAATTTTTTGTTGTTTTATGAGGTGCTGTATCAACAGCCCTTGATTGTAGGTATTAATTCCTGTGGAGCCAATTAAAACACTTGTAAGAGAGTATAAAAAACATGTAAGCCACTATTGTGAGTGAAATCCCTAAGCTTTTTTGAAATTGTTCAAGCTTAGTGTCTAATATCTAGTTCTGAATGATTCCTGTGTCTCCTGCTTCTCTGCATAGTGATTGAAAACCACATACAGCTTGAAAATTCAGAATGGTGCACGTAATTGTAGAATCATAGAATGCTTTGGGTTGGAAGGGACCCTGAGAGATCATCGAGCCCAACCCCCCTGCAGTAAGCAGGGATTGAACCTGTGAACTTGGCATGTTTCCATAGATGTTTCCATCCAGAGCAAATATTTACGGCCTTGCCTTTGTCCTATTTATAATTTAAAAGTTGGCATGCACTTTTAATGAGCCCATGCAACCTCATGAACAGCTCTAATTTTGATCATATTTCTGTCTGGGTAAAAAACATAATTCTTAGAAGATTCTGTTTGTTCATAATTTTTCTTCCACAAGTGGAAGATGTGGGTATGACCCTGCATTGAAATGAAGCAGTAATAGAAGAGCCACAGAGCTGGGAAATCTGTCAGGCTTTTGGTAGCCCTTTATAAAGGAAATGTGTGTGTGTTTGTTGGATCCTGCTTGTCTAGAGAGGGGGGCTTCAACTACAGCCACTGAACCTTTAGTTGTACCTATGGAAATGTCATAGAAACTGGGGACTTCAACCACCTTGTTGCACGTGAGTGAATTTGGAACCTCTGACTGCATCTTTTTGCATGTACAACTATTAGTACTGGGAACTGCAATTTGTTGGCAGATTGGATTTTCTAAGATGACATGTAACTTTTGGAGTGGTGGATTCCAAGGTTTTTATCAGGTCTTCTGTGCTTCACTTGATTTTTGGAGACTTTAATTCTCGCTAACATCCTTGTGCCCCAGCTCCAAGGTGGTAGGTGAAATCATGGTGAAATGAAGGCAAAAGGCTTTAAAGTAGGAATTCTGATTTCCCTGAAATTCTACTGGCTAGCTTGTTTCTAAGCTGAGGGAAGGTTATAAATGTATGTTTACTTACTATGGATAGATGCTGATTTTAAATTACATGAATGGCATTGTGTACTCCCCTTCTTTAGTAACAGCAAATAATTTTTCTGTATAGAATTGAATTATTTTCTTGCTCAGAAGAAATTTGAAATGCATGGAACAATTAGGGACACATAGTAGAAAAGAAGGAAACCTTTAGTCAGAATCTTAGTGTAACTAACGTGTTTGCTGATACGGCTTTGTTTGCTGAACAAGCTTGTTAGAAAAGATAAGATGAGCTTTTTCTTCCCCCTTCCCCCATTCCTGCCCCCCCACCCCCAACAAGTAATAGAGTTTTTTATGGACAACTTGGAGACAGCCCAAAGCATAACAGTACAGGCACTATTTTGCATTATAGAAGGAAGAACTAAATTGATATGACAAGAAATAATCATCATAAACCAAGAAGGAACTGGTTTAGAGCAAGCTGAAAACATTTTAAAATGAAAAGCCTGCCTTTTTTAAAACCACTGCATTGCTGAATTTTGTAATTTTTAATGTATGATATTATACCTGTTGATACTTATCCACAAGAAGAAATAGTGTCATGCAATATTGAAGTGATGATAAAGAGTAACCTCAATTACTTCTCCAGCAACATGCAATTTTGCAGCAAGAGTTTTGAAAATATGGAGATTTATTTTTTACTTAAACAGTGTTCCACTAATGAAGTGTAGTGTCGTTCAAATATCAGATGTCATAAGTAAGTTTTCAGTTTCTTTTTTTTTTTTCCTGTGAATTTGTGCGCTCAGAGATTTGAGCATGTCTTGAATTTAAGAAGTTACACTTGTCTTCTATAGGATCCGTGCAGGGTATCACTGCATAGAGTTTTTCTGTAAGCTTCAGGGCCAGAAATCCCTTAAGATGAGTAATTTGCTTTCATGCAGACTCTGAGTAAATATAACTTTTTGTTTGAGGTTCCCCCTCCCACTCCCTTTCTTCTGTGTGTGTGTGAAACCAGAAGCATTACTGCTTGCCTGACCCACTGAAGCATGAGGTTTTGGTTAGGATTTTGCATAGGTTTCCCAATATATTCAGGGGTTTTGCATGTGATCATCAAGAGTCTGTGCCAATGCCCTTCTACTCTTTCTGAAAGTGACTTTCTGTGTCCCAGAGAGCTATGTCTGTGCTGTGCATGAAAATAGCAACAGAGATTATTTACTGACTATGCTGTAAATTAATTGTCCATGGGCAAGATTTAAGAAATCCAATATAACTTCTGTTGGGTGGTATTTTAGAAGAGCAACAAATAAATTTTTAAAATTAATGTTTGTTATTTATTTAAGTACCTTTTTTCCACTTTAAAGTTTTTTTTATTGCTTCCTCCAAAGTTTTGAAGTATTTATTTCTAAGCTATGACAAGACAAGACATACTGTGACAGAGGGGAAGAGGTGGCAGTTAGAGAGGGGAGGAATTAGAAGTTAAGTGAATCCTATGTCTTTGCTTGGAAACTAAAGTAAGGCAAGAGCTAGCTAAGAGTTTGTGACCATCCCAGGCTCCAAAGTAAGGAACCACAAGTTAATTCCTGTGTTAGCTGCTCCTGGAAATAGATGTACAGTCCTTGTAGTGAATCTGTGGACGTAGTGCTCAAAGGAGAAGTAGGAAGAGCCTGCTCGCATTTTTAATCATTTCATCTTCTGCTGGGTAGCAGCAGTAGGAAGCCCAAGAGTTTATACTCTGAAGGGAGCATCCTCACAAAGAGGAGGATGGAAAACAGAACTGTCTCTGCGTTATCTTGGACACAGGTGTCCAGGAAATGATGGCACAATGCAGTGAGAGGATGATGTATCTTTCTGTTAGAGGTGAATGTGGTGAGTTAGGAGAGGGAAAAGGTACAATGATGTTCACTGTGTGCTCTTTTACAGGTTTTAATAGTTGGGAATGCAGTATGCCATCAGCACATAAATGGAGAAAGTCTGTGCAAATTGACCAATCTACTTGATTAGGTCAGATTTATAAGACTTACACCTAATGTTTAAAAATCCCCATGGTAAGCAATTAATTTATAGAATCATAGAATTATTTAGGTTGGAAAAGACCCTTAAGGTCATTGAGTCCAGTCATTAACCTAACACTACCAAGTCTACCACTAAACCATGTCCCTAAGTGCCCTGTCTACACATCTTTTAAATACCTCCAGGGATGGTGACTCAACTGCTTCCCTGGGCAGCCTGTTCCAGTGCTTGATAACCCTTTTGGTGAAGAAGTTTTTCCTAATATCCGATCTAAACCAACCCTGATGAAATTTGAGGTTGTTTCCTCCCATGCTTTCGCTTGTTACTTTGGGAAAAGAGACCGACACCCATATCGCTACAAACTTCTTTCAGGTAGTTGTAGAGAGTGATGAGGTCTCCCAGGAGCCTCCTTCAGGCTAAACAACCCTAGTTCCCTCAGCCACTCTAGACCCTTCACCAGCTTTGTTGCTCTTCTTTGGATGTGCCCTAGCACTTCAATCTCTTTCTTATAGTGAGGGGCCCAAAACGGAACACAGCATTCCAGGTGCTGCCTCACCAGTGCCAAGCACAGGAGGACAATCACTTCCCTAGTCCTGCTGGCCACACTATTTGTGATAAAAGCCAGGATGCTATTGGCCTTCTTGGCCACCTGGGCACACTGCTGGCTCATATTCAAGCCAGCTGTCGATCAACACCCCCAGGTCCTTTTCCACTGGGCAGCTTTCCAGCCACTCTTCCCTAGGCCTATAGTGTTGCATGGGGTTGTGGTGACTCAAGTGCAGGACATGGCACTTGGCCTTGTTCAGTCTCTTCCAATTGGCCTTAGCACATTGATCCAGCCTGTCCAGATCCCTCTGTAGAGCCTTTCTACCCTCAAGCAGATCAACGCTCCCCCCTCAACTTGGTGTCATCTGCAAACTGACTGAGAGTGCACTCAATCGTCTCATCCAGATCATTGATAAAGATATTGAACAAAACTAGCCCTACTGCTGAGCCCTAGGAGCACCACTTGTGACTGGCCACCAACTGGATTTAACTCTCCACAGCTCTTTGGGACCAGGCATCCAGCCAGATTTTTACCCAGTGAACAGTACACCTGTCCAAGCCACGAGCAGCCAGTTTCTCCAGGACACCCAGCACTGCCCAGAAAAGCTTATCAGCAAACAATGAATGAAGAATTTAAAATAATGTTCTTTCAAATATAGTACCTCTCAGGTGGAACCATACAGCACTTCTCTTAACTGTTTATAAGCACAGGTCTGATTAACTGCTTTTATTACCATTTTCTGCTAAATGTATAAAGTTGCTGCCTTTTTTTTTCTCAATTTCTACTTTTTTTGGTGATTTAACAAACCAATCTTCAGCAACCACTGTGTACTGATTTTGACTATCCTAATGTATACAATTCATCAAGAAAAGATAAGACACTAGACCACAGTGAGCAAAGTTTGATATAAATGGCAAATCTAATCCTTGAAGAATGGTTACTAGGTAGTAGCAGGAAATCTGCAGTTCTGGGAATAATTCCATGCCAAGCACGGAATATTGCTAGCAAATCAACTACAATAACTTTCCAAGAGTGTATTCTGTATTATTGAGTAAGTATTTCATTTCCACTGCACCGATTTTTTTTTTTTTTTTTTTTTTTTTTTTTTAACACTGAAGACTTTTTCCCTGAGGTAGTGAGTAATCAGTGAAATAGAAGATGGTGCTAAGGTAAAGGTAAAGAAATTGTAGGACTTGCCTTCAGGTTCATATTTCTGCAGATTATTTTTTGAGAGTAAAATTGCATGTAAAGTCTGTCTGGATTGACCATAACTTGTTTTGGTTGTCTGTGACAGGAAGAACTGGGCTGCAGAGCTCCCCTGGCTCCAGTCAGTACTGTATTTCTACTCTTCATTTCTCTGACTGAGCAGAGATGGAAGGGCATTCTGCCTCACAAGTAACTTTGGAAGAAGTCTCCTTTTGAGTGTGTCAAAAGGTGATGAAGCTACTATGTACTCAGTGTTCAGGTGGATTGAGAGGCTGCATCCCATTCTTCTGGACTGGTCGTAAACATTAAGATGACAAGCTGTTCTGCGATGAGTGGATCCAGTTATCTGTTTGCTCTAGCTAACTTTAAAAGCTAGACTCTACTTCATATGTATGCTCCATGCTCAGAAAGCATGGCTTTCCTTTCATAGCTGCTGATGCTGCATCAACAGGGAATTACAATTCAAATCAAAGTAAAGGTTAACTACCAGTACGGTTGCTTTTAGCCGGTTGATTTAAGTGTCTCTTGTGTAATCCTTTGTTCAGATCATGAAGTGAAAATGATTTGCCTAAGCAACCAACCAGTCATAAGGCTGAAGATGTGTGGAGACTTAATAGAACTACTGCTGGTTTATCTAATGCACTTTTTTGCTACAGGCTGCTACACAGTTGAGCATATGAGGGCACTTTTCATGTACATATTTGCTGAGATCAAGAGTTTTATCTAAGGGATCATGTTCTGGGTTTCTTACAGAAGTGAGGTTATTTCTGATTTGACCAGCAGGTTTTGAAATTGCAGTAACACAGAAAGCAACTCTGAAGCTGCATCCAAATATTCAGAAAGAGCCTAAAGAAAGCTTTAGGTAAGAGGAGCTTTGGTACTTGGAAACACTTGTAGACTGAGCAGTTACTGGCATATCCAGCCAGGAATTAATCAATGGTAATTATTTGTATTCTTTGATAATTTTGTGGGGAAAAAATTGGATGTCACCTAGTGGTGAGATAGTCATCTATGTATTCAAGTCCTGTACCAAGGATCTTAAGATACAACATATAAATTGGACATGATAGATAGATATGTATTTGAATGATGCCTAAGTAAAAAGGGAAGGGGAAATATGAAAAACAAAAAAAACCCCATTACCTCAGTATCCATCTCTTTCAAGGATTTTATTCTTAAAATCTCTATTTATTTATCTTTCATTAAACTATTGTTATAAAATATTGTAGATTTTCTAAGTTGTCACTTCTGTTTCTTGATCTTTTTTGGTCATTTCATTTGCTGAAGTGGTTAAGTGGGGTGGAGTGTAACAGCATTTGAGTCCCTTCCTTTTCTGCTGGATTGTTGAAACTCCTTTCTGACTTATTAGATTATACAGTTCATAAATAACATTGACTAAGATTTCTAGGCTTATTTTATCTTTAAGTTTAGAAAAATATCAAGTTTCTTTCTAAGAAAATGTTAACAATGGAAGTTTTAAGTGTGCATTTTCAAAGGCTACCGATTCAGATGTTTAGTTATCAGTTAAACCTCTACTTCTTCCTCATCTGTTGAAAAAAATATTGGACAACAAGTTGTACTTACCTATACCAGGTATTCTTATTTCTTTTGACTTAAACTCTAATGCTTATTTGCAGTGATAAAAATTCAAACTAGTGTTGCTTGGAACAGGTGATTTTCAATTGGCAGTCTCCACCAAGGAAGCGATTGCACTTTCTGAAATACTTCTCACCTTTTAGATTTCCAATGTAGTATTTAGAATCTCAGTTTTCTTCAGAGTGCTTCTGTATGCCAGTTTCAGCACCTGTGAAAATGAATCTGTTTTTTGGAACTTGCCTTTGGGCTGTCAGTGTCCCTTCTTTCCCCTCAGCCAAACAATAACGACAACAGTAGTTTTGGTGAGAATAAGATCAAGATCTGGAGCAAGACTCAAGCAATGAGTCCAACATGGGGTCCACAAATAAGAGTGAATGTTCCCCTCTTTCTTCTATGAAAACTTTGATGTTTTGGAGTTTGGAATTGTGGAGACTGATTTGTTCCCAGTTAAGCAGAATTGGTAAACTAACATTAGTAGGAACAAAGCCTGGGTATGCAGTTTTAATTTTTATAATTCTGTTAAAATTATATTTTTACTAAGTAACTCAGCATAAACTAAGAGATTTATGGCCTTGATTAGGTAAGTGTGGAAGATGGGTCTACACCAAATTGAATTAACAACAAAACTTAGGAAAGGGTGGTTGAAAACTGTATACTATGTTGCTTTTCCGTAGTAACACTTCTGAAATTTCAGTCAGGACAATTCAGAGAGATTTGGAGTATTAAGAGGACATTTCTCTCTCCCTAGCCTCCTTTTATTTGAGGCTGAAAATGCAGATTTGGGGACAGACAGTTCAGGAGAAAGAGTGTAACCCTTTAATAGTCTTTCCAAATCCTCAGTGTCTCAAATGTCCTTATACACATTTTAGATAACTATTTAATGTGAAAAATTACATTTTTGTTTCTACAGTCAAGTCCAGCCTTGCCCTCCTGCCATGCATGAAGAATATTTTTTTTTTCTAATGACAGGTTTAGTGGTTTGTATATTTAAAATGTAGACTTATTTTAAATTTAAAATAAAAACTAGTATCTGTTTATATGTTGGTTTAATCTTAACAAACCCATAACATTTCTGAAAGCTTGCTGAATATTATTTGTGCTGTTTTCTTACAGCCCTTCTTGCGTTCAAACTATACAACACAAGTTCCTCTGTTTTTTTTTTTTATTGGCTCCTACATTTCATGTTGTTCTTGTCCCTAGCTTGGAAGGACTGATGACATGAGATAAGTGTGAGAAATTTCACTATGTAAACCTGAAGTAGGTATATTTTTGTTTTCCACTCTCATAATACAGATGAATACTGTACTGTATTATGAACTGATACATGTTCCTCCTTTTCTTAAAAGAACAGATTCTATAGCAAATACACCTATTACTCACAAAACTTCTAGTGTCATGTCTGCATAGACAACCGCACAGATTATATTACCTCTTAAACACATTGCAAGTGTGGCAGAAATATTTTATATGTTTGTCTTGGCTATAATAGGTTCTTTTTAAATTGTGGAGTGCTTCCAACTGGGGGTTTTTTCAGATATGATGAGAAACTATTTTTTCACTAAGCAAAATAGGGATTTTAAGTTTTAATGCAAACATTCTTCTGATATCTAATTTTCAACCTTTTTTTTTCTTTTGCTGGGAACATGGTTGTACTGAATATACTGCCTTTGATATAAGACAGTGCAGTGATTTCACATGTGTCGCTATTTCTGCAAAGTTTCTTCATTGGCTCTTCCATATTACATAATGTTAGTTACTGACAAGGATTAGATAACTTAAAGAGCAGTAGCATTTGTACAGTCTTTGTATCCATGGCTATGTATCAGTGGCCTGCTTTAGCCTTCACTATCACATTCCTTTCCTTTGTTATTTGTTCCAAAGTCCAAGTAAAGGAGAGAAGGTCAGGTTCCATGTGCTACAACCAGTCTTCCTATTTTTATGACAATACCTCTATCTGCTTGAAGTGTGCTTACCTGCCATACACAGTGTATTTGCAAGTGCTTGTAAGAGCTTTGAATCTTTTCTTAGAGTCCTGTAAACAAATAGCTTTGTGCTGTTTGTTAAAACTTAAGAGTGTAGAAGTAATTTTCCAGTGCTTAAGATACAGTGGAGCCTTTGCTCTTTTGATGTTAGACTGTGTGGCACTGTGTTTACTCCTGCTGGCATCTTTTTCTCAAACTCAGTGTACCATCATGGTAGCAGGTTCACTCATGTATTAGGAACCACATATTCTGAGCTTACTGTCTGAGCTTACTGTCTGTGCCAAAAATGTTGCAAGCGTTTCAGCACTACTTCTAGAAAAGGTGGCATTTAGACAGGTATATGAACATAAAATAGATTTTTAAAAGGGAAAAACCACCTCAAAGATGCTTTTTGCCCTGTTGGATTGCCTTAGCAAATGTGAGCAGTCTTTAGGGGGAACAAAATTCATGTGGTTTATCTATGGAATTTGCTGCTTGGTCAGCAGCTGCTTCGGCTAAGAAAATGCCAATGCTTTCAAAGTTGGACATAAAAGTTAGGTGTGTGAAACAGTATTCTGGCCCTGAATAATTAACTCCATTTTTAAACACATGTAGTTACTCCTGAAATCATTGGATGTAATTATTCTTTGACAGGTAGCAAAAACAAGTACTTTGTTCATAGGTTTTCTGTGTTCTTTCCTGATAGATCAGGCACAGAACATATCAACACATTAGTATTTTTGGGCAGTAGTGACTGCACACTCTCTTTCCCATTAGTTAAATGCAACTGAGGTAGTATTCATTCTGTGGGAATCTTTTGTTACTCCAGCTCGTAGGCACACTTTATACAGGGCCACTTGTTCTGGCCTCAGGTCTTGCTACATCTGCTGGTCTGTAACAACGTGCTACCCAATAGTTGTCTGGCTTCTAGGTTATTCCAGGGTAACAGAAAGTTTCTTGTGCTTATCTCTGCAGTAGGGGTTTGGTTGGTACAAAATGGCAGGTGTTACTGTAATTCTTTTAACATTGCTTTCAGTAAAAATACTGCCTGATACCTGCTCATTATTTAAAGATGATAACGTGCCAAACTTCAGTCTCAGAAAGTGGCAGCAGTCTGTCTGACTCTACCAATAGGATTTGCTGGGTTAAAATTGTGCAGTTTTTTAATTCTAACCTCTTAATTAGAATAGGGAAATTTGAAAAAGAACAATTGCCTCCGAGCATTTTCTGCATACGTTTTAAAAAGGAATGAGCTTGGGGAATGGGTTGCTTAGATTCATATAAGAATTTTGAATGTTGAGATTTCAGTTCTGAGATAGAATATGACGTGAATCCTGATAGCCAAGAGATTACTGATTTTGTTTTGCAAGGGAGAAGTACGTGCTTCTAGCATTGTAAAGAGATATCAGTAGTATTATAGGAAGATACTGACTCTGAAAAATAAAGGAATTATGACTTTTTGTATTCTACAGAATATTTGTAATGGATTCCAAAACATCGTAATATACTTCATTGTTACACATACAGAGATTCATCACATGGTGTTGCCTGAGGCTTTCACACTTCAGGGGAAAGCTTATGTTGTCCTTCTTAATGGGAATGGAACATTTCAGACCCAATAAGTATTTGGAGGAAATGCTAGACAGTTTTACTGCAGCCCCTGATTATCTCTGCATGATCATATTTTATACTGAACTTGAGTATTGTAGTCAAGTTGCTTTGGAAGTTAAAAAACTAATTTGTGAAAGGGTATAGCAGTGAAAGATGTATGTCTTGTAGGAACAAGATAAAGGACCTCCTTCTGTTTAGCTTGGTCTGATTAATTACTCATCACTGTGTCTTTAGGTCATGCCACTTTTACCACCTAGATAGGACTATGCTGTTCACATTAGCAAAGGATGCAGTACATACCACAAGCTTATTGTACTGTTGGCTTGTCCTGCTGTAAACTGCATTTGAATTTCTTGCCTAAGCATTCTGTCCTCTTTACAGAAAACAACAGACCTGGCTTGTTATGGTTCCCTGAATATGTAATGGGGATAAAAACCTAATGCAATAGGTTTTTGGGCATCTGCATTGCAGGAGGCAGTTCTAAAGAAATGTTTTCAAAACCATCAGTTCTGAGAAAAATGTCTGCCTTCCTTCAGCTTTGCAGTATTAGGAGGATTGGCTTCTCTATCAGTTTAGGTTTTAACATCATATGTCTCCTCAGGATTAGCTCTAAACTGTGAGTATTCACATTGTTCTCTGCTAGATGTGATAATAGATCACATATTGAGGAAGATGTTGAAAATCTCTACTTTTCAGATTACAAATTTGTGGAAGAATTGTGTAAAATCACTTTTATTTTGGTGTGCTTAAGCTTTTAGCTGCTTAATTTCATTAGTGCCAACTAGGGAGCAACAAGACTCAGCCCCATGACTTTTTTTTTTTACCTCCTTGTTCACTTTTACACTAAGCTTATGTTTAGTAAAGATTTAGATTTAAATTGACATGCCTGATGACAGATAAGTTTTTGTAGTGCATTTTAGCAGCTGAGATCTGTACTTCCTTAATTGTGGGCTAGAGTGACCACAAAAACCTCTAGTGCACCTGCAGCATCTGGCATGGCAGTGGTAGTTTACTGGAACTATGCAGCTTCTTTACAGGTTAAAGTTCCCTAGTCTTGCAGTTATACTAATATTTCCTGCATCATATTTGGAATCAGAATTGCTTGAATATCTGAATTAATATGCTTTTAGTATGTTTTACGGTGGGAATGTTTGCCTCTTGGCCATACTCCTCATGAAAGATGACAGTGAAATGTGATGGTTACAGTCATGCTCCTCAGGCTGCTGCTTATTCCTTACAGCCTGTTTTAGTTTAAGAATACCTTTTTTTGTCCTATGGGATTTTTAGCTCATATTGTAGCAGCTCATGGGTTAAAACTGAAAGATCATAGGAGTTCAATTCATGTGATTGATGATTCACACTATCATGTTAAAAATTCCAGTGAACCATCAGGAAGCAAACAGTCCAGAGTTGATCTGAGTGTAAAAGCTTTAAATGTGTTTGCCATGGTTCCTCTCCAAAAAGTAGCCTGGCTTCTGTGAATGCATATGTCAGCATAAATAACTCCATAACTTTTTGATACTTTGTCTATGTGCTTTCCAGTGGAGAATAGTAGTCTGGTGATGCTCTTGCTCTCCAGTAAAGTTCTCATCTTGCAGATTTTCAGCACTACAGAACAACCAAGACTTTGATTGCTTCCAATTTTTGCAAATACTTCTGTAGAAATTGGTTTTAACTGTTGTTTTCCTAGAAATTAATGTCCCTTAGGTATTAAAACTGTGAATTGCCTTGAAACTAACTTTTGGGTTTGCTTCTCTATATTAGTTTCAGTTTGAGATTTTTTTTGTATAATTCTTTTTGACTAAAAGTTATTAGGGTCTGCATGCAACTTTAAAAACATTAAGAGAGTTGGCTTTAGAAGAAACTTATTAGAGAATAAGCTCTTCAAAATGCAAACTGTTCTGTGAGAAACAGAGCTGATGAAGCCTACTTTCTGCCAGATTTGTGCACTTCATCTTTCTCCTCCTTCCCTCTGCAGTGCCTCCCCTGTCTTCTACCTCTTTTGCTGGCCATGCAGCAGCACATGCCATGGCTGGGGTTGGAGCTGTGTACTGATTGGCTGCTACCTTTTGGAGTGGTTAAGATGTGAGTCTTAATATGTACCTTTTCTACATAGCAGATAATGATTTGGGTGTCTTCCACCAGCAGCTGGTTGTTTTGGAGTGGGATTGTGTTGGGACTTGAAGAAATTTGGTCTTGAGTCTGTTTTCAAATATGATTGAAGCTATCCAGATTTGAAAAGCAACCAGCTGAGGAAGTAATCAACAAGAATCGCTGCTAGAAGTAGTTTAGTGAATTCTTGATAAACTATTCTTGAATAGAGGAATTGTAAAAGAGCTTCCGTTGCACAATACTTTGTCTTTCCACTTTTTTTCTCCACTAGTTCGTCTATGTGTTTTCACTTGTAACTTAGTTTTATCCTCTTTCTTTACTCTGTGAGGACTCCAGTCTGATATAGGAGTGCACATGCTCCAATGTAGAGACCATAGTGCTGTATCCCTGAACTGCAACCACAGCCTGAAGGCTGGAACATGAGCACTGTACTGGGAAAAGCCATAAGGACAGAAACTTCTAAAAGCTGCTTTTGCCTGGAGGTTGGAGTAGATGACCTCCTGAAGTCACTCCCAACCTCAGGTATCCTGTGACCCTACGATCCTATTCCTAGTCAGAGCAGCATGTTTACAATGGGACAAAGGGTAAGCAGGTAGATCCAAATTTCAGGAAACTCCCTGCCTTCATCCATCTCCATATTGCTTGTTCGGATTGACCAGTGCACCTTCCTCTTACTGACTTGTGGGGCAGGACTTTTTATTTTCTTTATTTTAAGGCCTTTGCAAAGAAATGTTCAAGGTTGATCTTTTTTAAAGTAACTCAGTAGCTTTTTGTTTGAGATGCAAGGTGCTGAATTCATGAAGCTATTATTTGTTTTGTAGGTATCTGAATAGTCTGTCAGTCTAACTGAAGTAAGTGGCAGGCAAGTATAATTAGAGGCTTAATACACAGATATCACACAAAGAGACAGGCATGGTAGGACATGGGCTAGAATAAGAATTCTTGCTCCAACCTTTTCAGTGTTACAGCTACTGACACTATAGTTTTCTGAGTTTGTGGCATTGAAATAGGAAGTCTTGATACATTTTAGAGTAAATGTTGAGGAGTTTGGTATATCTGGTTTGAAGAGATTCTTGCCATCTTTTCTTTAAGATGTTTTATTTTCATCTTTGACAATTTGAGCCATATGGAAACCTAACTTTAAAAGGAAAAAAAAAAGGAAAAAAAGGCTACTACCAAACCATAAATCTTCACCCTCCCAATATCTTCTGTTAGTCTGTTTCAACTTTTTAAGTCCTATCAAGCAGCAATATATAGTTATATTCCTGAAATTATTCATGTAATTTATTTCTGTATAATATTATCCTCAATTATTGGATGGGAGCTGAGCAATATAGATAAAATCAGTGATGTATTATTATAGGAACACTGATATTCTAGGCTGTATATAGATTGGCAAAAGGTACATTCTTGTCAGAAATTAATAAAAGTCAACCTACTTTTTAGTATGTTTAGATCCAAAGAAAAATTTATCTTTCTCATTCTGAAAATGTAGAATGTGGAGGATAGAGGCATGATGTGATTATTATTCAGTTAGCAGTAGACCTTCATGTCTGAAAAAGATTGGTTTCATTTCTGAAGCCTTGCAGTTGGACAAAAGTTTTGTCTAGTCCCTTAGATAGAAGCTGTGACAAGGGACTAATTCAAATTAACTGTAATTTCAAGGCCCTAAAAAGTTGGTAATAGGATTTCTTGGGGTTCTGGGAAGAGTAATCTCCATATAGATGGCTTTTCCATTTGAGTTGTTTTGCTCTCAAGACAGCTCTGTGGTGTCCTAACAGAAGCCAATCAACACCCTTTCTATGTTGTTTATAGCACTTTCAATTAAATACAGTATTAAAAAAAAGTTC
This sequence comes from Pelecanus crispus, assembly GCF_030463565.1. Classification (NCBI taxonomy): domain Eukaryota; kingdom Metazoa; phylum Chordata; class Aves; order Pelecaniformes; family Pelecanidae; genus Pelecanus; species Pelecanus crispus. The sequence goes on from NC_134676.1 coordinate 58,092,233, forward strand.
CTTGCTCCTAAGTTAGCTACTTTTGGGTGTCCATGTCCCATTCCCTGTATACACTTATTTCCAACAGTGTTTTTAATTTTTTCCACTTTCCACTGAGCACATTAACTGAAAGATAACCTTTTACATAGTTATAGACGTGAGCAGAAGTTTGATTAAAATATAAATGCCCATAGAATATGAGGATATGCTTTTAAAATTCAATATGAATCTCAATTCTTCTTTTATGTTCAGTGATCTGTTATCTATTAAGGACAAATTTTATGGAGACAAACTGTCTGATTGGCACTGATTTAACTTCTTACTGTATGGATTGTTTAAAGGGTTGTATGAGCTAGATCCTAAATGAAGATGTCAGCTGGAGCTGTAATTTTTATACTGCCATTTTTATGTGAGAAATTTTTTTTTTATCTTTTTCATGGTGTGTGTGGAAAATGAAGCTTAAAAATGTCAAATGGACATCTTATTCGTGTAGCTGCCAGCATGTTGGCAGACTTTGTCCCCTGTTAAAGAAGTCAGTAACTAGCGTATTTGGAAACACCTCTAGAACTGTATTGGCTGCCTATGCTTTATCCCACAACATAAAGAATATTCCATCTTAACTAATTTAGTTGAATACAAATATAGTTTACTGGGGTAGAGGAAATGTAGCCAAGACACTGACAACAACAAACTGGGAGTGCTATTGTAGTGATATATCTGATCCCCAGTTATGGTGCAAGACGTGTGATTGAGTATGCGCAACGGAAGCATCCTTTTGAAGATACTGAATTGAAAAATTACAGTAGGCAGAAAAGTACAGAAGAGTTTTCTGGAAACAAACCTGAGAGAGAAAATTGAAGAGCTCTTGATCACATGTGCTGTAAAAGTGGTTCCTATTCTGTAATTCAGTAAACTATCTTTGGGGTATTATAATCATGCCTTTTGTTTATCAGGTAACATGGTCTTTTCTTTTTCAGATCAAATTCAGTTACCCAGGAATATGATTGAAAATAGTATGTTTGAAGAAGAGCCTGATGTGGTTGACTTAGCAAAAGAGCCTTGTTTACATCCCCTGGAGCCTGATGAAATGGAATATGAACCAAGAAGCTCCCGGCTCTTGGTGCGTGGCCTTGGAGAGCATGAAATGGATGATGATGAAGAGGATTATGAGTCATCAGCAAAATTGCTGGGGATGTCCTTCATGAACAGAAGCTCAGGTCTCCGGAGTAACATGTCTGTCTATAGACAAAATCCAAACGGATCATGTTCGGTGCCCTCTGCGAGGACCATGGTGGTTTGCACAGTTGTTCTTGTGATTGCAGTTTCATTAATAATGGCGATTTTTCTTCTTCCCAAATGTACCTTTACCAAAGAAGGCTGCCATAAAAAAAATCATACAATGGAACTAATATACCCTTTGGCAACCAATGGAAAACTATTTCCATGGGCAAGAATTAGACTTCCTACTGATGTGGTACCACTGCATTATGAGCTTGTCTTGCAGCCAAACCTAACTACTCTGAAATTTGCAGGCTCTGTAAAGATAGTGGTTAACATCATCCAGGTAACTTGGAAGATCATACTTCACAGCTCAGGACTCAATATCACCAAGGCAACCATTACTTCAGCAGGAGGGCATCAAGCAAAGCCAGTTGAATTCCTGGAATATCCATTGCATGACCAGATTGCACTTATGGCTCCTGAAGCTCTCCTTGTAGGACAGAATTATACTGTCAACATAGAATATTCATCTAATTTGTCAGATACCTATTATGGCTTTTACAAAATTTCTTATAAGGATGAGAATTCTAAGCAAAGGTATGCCTACAAATGCAGCTTCTCTCTTCTGTCACTTCTAGATTGTGCTTTGATAACAGAAATAATAAGGGTTGCTTTTTCTATTGGATGTTTCGTACAACTTATTCCTATTGAGCAAAATCAATCTTTAATCTCCTGATTAATCTACCTGAAAATTGTCTTTCATGGATGAGTTCATTAAGTCAGGGCAGCCAGTTAAATGTACTGCAGTACAGTGGTTGTAGATAGCTATAGTGTGGCTTTTTGTTTGTTTAATTCTTAGTTTCTGTCTTTGGAAATCCTTCTCACATCTCTCGAGTCCCTGAGTCTCAAGGCAGGGACTGGGGGAACAAAGTCCCACCATCATAGGAGAAGATCTGGTTCAAGACCATCTGAGGAACCTGAACATACACAAGCCCATGGGACCCAATGAGATTCATCCCACAGTCCTAAGGGAACTGGCAGATGTAGTTGCCAAGCCACTCTCAATCGTATTTGAAAAGCCCTGGCAGTCAGGCGAGGTCCCCAGTGACTGGAGGAAAGGGAAATATCACACTCATTTTTAAGAAGGGTAAATCAGTGCTTCTTACAAAGAAGATTAATGAAATTGCCACCCACCACCACCTACTTCAAATGGCCTTACACTGGTCACGTACTTAAGAGTGTTCATGCCTTTGCTGGCACATAATTGTCCATGTAGGTTTTCTAGAAACAGAGCGGTGCAATAAAAGAAGGACAGAAAGAGCAGTATGGGTCAACCCAGGACCAGCTGACAGGAAAGTAGTTTTGAAGGGCCACAAACCAACTGCTAAAGACATAAAACCACTTACCAGCTTGTGTAAGAAACGCTAAGATCTAAAGCTTAAAAAAAAAAAAGTTAAATGGAATGTTAAAGGAAAAAGCAAGACAAAACAATGTTATCAGTGTTACAAATCTTGGCAACAGTAGAGAGTTTGTGTGGAAATTCCCAAAATATTAATAAGTAGATTCTGTTTCCTGAAAGGGGAAGGCAGAACTTAAAATTAACATCACAAACCCAGCCTTTTACAAATTGACAAGACAGGCTGGAAATTATTCTCTGGGAAGAGGATCACACTGAGATTGTATGTATTTTCAGTTACTTAAAACAGACCCTTCATTGAGGTGTTGCAAACTTTTTCAGTGAGACTGCTTAAAGAATAAAACAGAAGTGTGGCAAACTTGGTCATAATTTTTCTCTCTCCAGTGAAATATGATAACTATATGCTGCTAATGGTTGAATTAAGTCCCTCAAAGATAGCTTATCCTTAAAAAAATAAGGAAATCAAGATACTCAGTGTAAAGATGATTTTATAGACTATTAAAAGCTGCGTAACATAAGAAAGATGTATTTCTCTTCTATTCTCTAAACAAAAACCCAGGATATTTTGCTTCAGATTTGGCAGAAATCTGTAAGCATTAACAACAGACATTAGAAAAATAAACAAGTTTTGGTTTAAAAGTCTACTCACAGTTTGCCTTTAAAACTCTGTTCATCTAGATCATAGTGTGTCTATGACATAATGCTGAATTGTACAATAAAGTAAGTTAGCTGCAGAAGTTGTTTTCAAATATATGCAAAACCTGGTGCATTCAGATGAGCTGTGGAACATTAAGTGGGCTCTTGAACTGGTCAGCAACTGAGATGAGGCAGGAACTCTCTACTCTTTACTCCAATGTGTTCCTGTTGGTCCTCACATGAGGTAGCCTAAGGAGCTTTCTTTCAGAGATCAAGAATTTTAAGAAATAAATCCGGGTTAAAGGATTGCTCATCTGTTTCAGTTTCCCTGCATCTCCAATGAAGGTGGATGTTTGTTACTGAGGTGCAAATGTTCAGATCCCCCAGGTAAAGTGCTGTTGATAAGCCTCTTACGAAAGGGCTGTTCCTGAGCATATACTAAAATGTCATAGTGTATGCACGATCATTAGAGAGAACCTGTTGCCACTTGGAAAATTGCTGGTAGGCTTCAGAATTCCATCATTATAACAAAAATGCCACAAGTTGTTGCTCTGTTGCAGAATGTGTTCAATAATAATCACAAAGGGTGTAGATTGCATTGGAAGAGCATAACCACAAGATGAAATGAAATAGAGCTAAGTAGCTTATCACAAACATTAAAGACATGCATTACCATGAAGTAAGCGGGAGTAAGAATACAGTAAGTGTAGAAGGCAAAAATCATTTGAATGATTAGCCTCTTTTTGAATTTCCATGTTTTTTCCTATTCTGATGTAGCTAAAGCTTTTTCTCCTTGTATTTACTGTAGTAGAAAGACAAAGTGTAAGTGTTCACAGAGGAAAATGATGATCTTTCAGTAAGTTCTTCAGTTTTTATCCCCCTTCAGTCCAGTGCTACCTGCTTTTTTTCATGAACAGGATGTAGCACATGCTTTAACTTGTATACTTTTAAGTTAATCCTGTTCAGATAACTGTTTGCTGATATCATCATTTCCATTGCCTTGTGTCGTGGTTTAGCCCCAGCCAGCAACTAAGCACCACGCAGCCGCTCGCTCACTCCCCCTACCCCGATGGGATGGGGGAGAGAATCGGAGGAGTAAGAGTGAGAAACACTCCTGGGTTGAGATAAGAACAGTTTAATAATTGAAATAAAGTAAAATAATAATAGTAACAATATAATAATAATAGTAATAATAATATACAAAGCAAGTGATGCACAATGCAATTGCTCACCACCCGACGACAGATACCCAGACAGTTCCCGAGCAGCGGTCGCTGCTCCCCGGCCAACCCCCCCAGTTTATATACTGAGCATGATGTCATATGGTATGGAATAGCCCTTTGGTCAGTTTGGATCAACTGTTCTGGCTGTGCCCCCTCCCAGTTTCTTGTGCGCCTGGCAGAGCATGGGAAGCTGAAAAAGTCCTTGACTAGCATAAGCAGTACTCAGCAACAACTAAAAACATCAGCATGTTATCAACATTCTTCTCCTACTAAATCCAAAACACAGCACTATGCCTGCTACTAGGAAGAAAATTAACTCTATCCCAGCCGAAACCAGGACACCTTGACTGCGTCTTCTATTTTTCAGTGGCTTTGTCTCTGTATGCTTAATGTCATACATGTTTTACAAATGCAGGCCACTTGGACAACCTCTGTTGTTATTGCATTTTCTGTATAAAACTCAAGCTATCAACCTGCTTTTGCAGGTTTTGCAGGACATTTTCTTAATGGTTTTTCTCCTAGTTTTGTTTTATTTTCTTTTGAAGATTTTTTTATATTGCCACAAAAATATTAAAATTATCAAATGGCAGAATAATTCAGTGTTGCCAGATGCAAATAAAAAAAAAAAAGTTGGGCCTTATTTATATTTTTATGCAGAACGGTTCTTTATTTTTTGTATTTCTTCTGTAAAATCTTGGGGTGAAGGAAAAAAGAAAAATAAACTTACTGCACCAACTTCAAGATTGTCAGTGAGGGGGAAGAGAAGAGTAAGAAGTTGAAAGCAAGCGTAGAGATTAATGTTATGAATTGTCAGCAGTGCGCCTCCTCAAAAAAGTTGTAGGTCCAAAAATGTTGGAGTCATGGTGCAGAAGAAAAGAAAAACCCCAAAAACTTATGTGTAGCTTGGCAGTAGGTTTAAAAAACAAAAAAACTATGTGAATCAGGGCTGTCTTGCAGGAGCAGACATTCCTGGAGATGCTCTCTAGGAAAAACTGTAGTTTCTGCAGCTAGTTAGTATCAAAATACTTGAGAAGGAACGCAGACTTTAAGAAGTTCTCGTGTGATATGACTAGCCATTGGATTAGAGACAAGACAGTGCATAAATTTACACAGAATCTATCTACTACAGTTAGATGAACTCTGGGAATATCTGCAGGAGAAAGCATGACAATTAGATGAAAAAGCTTCCTTGTAGTCCCATCTGCTGCTGAGGTTTCAAAACTTTCATTTACTGGGTGTGCTCACTAATTTAATTTTTCAGTCTCCTTTTTGTTCCCTCTTACTGGAAACTGGCTGGCTTATCTTTTGGTGATTGTTCTGTAATTGTGTTATTCCAGGTGTATTCTTCTTTGTTAAGAAAGCAAAAAACAGCCAAGCAGATTAGTCCTCAAATAAATACATTTTTGGGGTTTTAAAAACCGTTTTGTTAATGAAACATTTATTCTGACTGGACCAACCCTGTCATCTGCCATTCAGAACACTTATCCCATAACAAGCTGTTACAAGGTTTGGGGGGAAATGACTGTTCTGTCATAAATAAACTGACATTTATCTTTTTCATAATTCTTAATTTGCTCTTCTCTGCTCTTCCCATTAGGTGGTTTGCCGCAACTCAGTTTGAACCTCTGGCAGCAAGGTCTGCTTTTCCGTGCTTTGATGAACCAGCATTTAAAGCTACTTTTTTAATCAAGATCAGAAGAGATGAGAAACTTTCCACTCTGTCAAATATGCCAAAGGTACCTGCTTTTGTAGAGGAATTTTAGTAGAGCTGCTGCCTAGGTAATCTGTTTAAGTGCTTTTCATTGTGTTTTTGTTGCATTTAACATCCAGGGGATTGACTGAGCAGACAAGCTATAAACTGTATGACTTTATTATAAAACAAATTTCTCTTCCACAGAGACTTGAACTAAGTAACTTTGTAGAGAAAACAACTGTTCATTGCACTGCACAGTGTAGGATTTTATTGTAGGGACAGCTGAATGGCTATGGGAGGAATTCCTCTTGAATTTAAATGAGGCATTATTTTGCAGTTCTGTTGTTGGCTACATCAGTCTCAACAGCCCATAAGATTCTCTTTTGAATTTTCTATGTTTGCTGATACTGCAAATGTGCAGAATACTGGACTATCTTTATCAATAGTTTGTGTAACTAGCAACAGTCTCTGTGAAAGATATGCCTAATCTTGAAGGATGTGCTTTTGAGCCTAAACAAGGGTAAGTAGGTTGTGAATACAGAGTCAACCCCATAATATGAAAGGGATCTGAAATTCCTTCAGCTAGGTCTTTTCAGGCAAAATATAGTAAGAGCATATCTGAATTTTATGGTGATGCTTTATGCCATTAAGCCTTTGGAGAAACCTTTATAGAAGCCTAATTCATTTAGACAGACCAGCAAGACCAACTTACTACCTGGTCTGTGTCTGAACTAGGACCTCTCTGATCAAAACATTACCACTATTTATCACCCAACAGAAACTCATTTAATATTGACATTGATCTAGTCAGTAATGAAAAAAATTACACCCTTGGTGTTGGTGGGACGCACATGTACAGTGTGCAGTTTGGGTTCCAGAAGGCTGTCAAAAGCTCAGGTGCTGATGTAGCCACCCTGTTTTTGAAAACAAAACTAATAACTGCAACCTTGTGAAATGGTATCTTTATCATAGTGCACGAACTTTTATGTTCCTGGATTTGTGGTCATTCTCAACCATTACTTTAGCAGGATTGCAGCACTTTAGCTTATGTCCAGGCCTAAGATCAGTTTATTTGCTGATCTTTTCTATACTGAAAGAAGAAACAGACTCTGCTGTACAGCTCTCCTGTTTTATGTAAACAAGAAAGGGTGCTCACTCACTTTCCTCTGCTAGGAGTTAAAGTGGCTATGGCGACTTTCAACAGCTTCCATAGTTCTTCATGTACAAAAAGTAAACTATGGTTTACATTGCTGCATGTGTGCAGGAGACGTTGCTGAGCTAATTGCACATAGTTGCTATCCTATTCTTCAGTATACCTTCCACAGATGATGGAAACTCTGAAAGACACTGATGGGTTTTCTGAAAGACCAAGAGTATTTTTGTTTTCAGCTCTTCTACTGCACCACACTACCATAGAATGTTTACTGCTACCCTAATCCCAGTGTATTCTGTATGTTTTTTTGCTCTGATGACATCATTATTAAGAAGATGAGAAAGGATATTCTGTGACAATTTTCATCCCTATTAGTTGAGACAGAATTATCTGGTATACCTCTGGCATCTAGTGCCTTGGTTGCCAGCTTCACTGATAATGATTGGGAGATGGAGTGGAGGAAAAAAAATAACCATCAAGTCTTCTTCACTGTCATTTGTGGTTGGCTATTGAAGGAAAACGGTTGGGGACAATTCAAGAGCAAGGAGGGTGTTTCCTGGGGTTGCTAGATGCTGCTGTTTCGGTAGCAATTACCTGCCTGCTGCCCTTTAGTATGTCTGCTGTGCCCATTGTGATAATACACTTCTACAGAAGAATAAACAAGGGCCCTCACAGTAGCAGCAGGCATATCTACTTTCTTTGTTTTTTCCCACCATGTGTGCTTGTGCAGCACCTCCAAGCTGCCTTCTATGGTAAATGCCTTGTCGAGTCATTTAATCTAGCCTATTACCTTTCTTACTTTGCCCTATGATATCACTCAGATTTCATGTCTTTTGTGCAAGGTGTTTATGCAACTTTGCATGGACAGGAAGAAGTAATCTGGGAAACTGCTGTATGTGTTTGTGGCATTGGCGAGACTGTGATATTTCAGATTGCATCTTCCTGCAAACTCTGCAAGTGTGTCACTTGATGCAGTCAACAGTTAGTGTCAGTAGATACGAGCAGGCTTTTCAGCTTTCCTGAGGGAATGTGCAGAGAAGCAATTTGGAGCTCAAGCTCTGTGTTGCCAAGAATTGTGACTTAACTGGTCCAACAAACATGCCTGAAAGGGCAACTCTGCATTTCTTGCTTAGTAAGTTATTATTTGTTGCCAGAGGATCTTCCTCTAATTTGTCTGGAAATAGCTGACTCTCACACCTCAGGACATGTGAGTTAAACCTGAAAAATACATATTGTTACTTGCCTTAGTCTTGCATCTGCCCATAACTTCTGCCTTGCATTGGCAGTCCTGCAAAGTATGTGCCTGTGGGGTTCTGTGCTTAGGAAGGAGCTGCTCCCCTTCCCATCTGTCCCTGCTCAACTCCAAGTGCTGTCACAAAGCATCCAGTAGCTCTTCTGGTGCTGTCTGTGGATACTAATGTTGTGTACTTCACATGTGTGCACGATGAGGAATCATCCATACAGAGAAAACATGAGTTGCCTTTACTGTAAGGTCATTAATGCATCTCTTTCTTCCTCCTTACTTCATGACCCATTTACATTTAAGTTCTAGCCTTTCTTGCTGCAGAGTAGCATTCATTGCATTGCTCATTTGTCAAGGAGATAGGAAGCCACTTGAAAAATGGCTTGTACCCATTCTATTTGCAGTGATAAGTGGGTTGGTATTGCACATTTGTATCATCTTAAACATTGGTGTTAGGAATTTTCCTTATTAGTCACGTTAGATATATACTGTTTGCCTGCTCCTGTACTGCATAGAAAAACCATCTTTTTCCTACTCATCTTTCTCTGCATAGAAAAAACATCTTTTTCCTACTCATCTTTTTCTGCATAGAATTGTTCTTCCAATAACTTGTACCACTCCTGCACCTTTTAAATTATGTGTTGCCTCTCTTGCGTCTCTTTTTGGTGTTTTGATTCCCGCCTACTGTTTGTCATACCACTTGAATTACCTTCAGATCTGCTTCTTCATCTTCTGCCTTGTATACTGCATGTCTTCTGCTCAGCTATCTATAGGTGCCATAGGCAGAAGGTCATGTACTTCCTTCAAGCTGAGAATTCTCCTTCCTTCCCATCTTGTCAGGCTTTTCAATCATCTGGTTCTCTACTTTATAAACCCTTCTCTGTCTTGCTGCATTTGTTCTTGGTATCAGACCCTTTTCACTGAACTTCCTGTTTGTCCACTCTTTTTGTAAAGTTTACTGAGCTTGTTACAGTGAGAATGTGTTTAAGAGCATGTTAAAAATTTCATCTGCATTTTCTTTTGTTATTTTCATCTCTGTTTTAAAACTTTGCTGTTACACCATCTATATGATTGATAAAGATTTGAGAAAGGTTCCAGATGTGGAACAAAGATAATATTAAAAAAAGACATTAAAAGCAATTAAGTTGTATGTTTAGTGCTGGGGATCAAATGCAAGTTCTTGTGTCAAAAGAAAAGGTCAGGTTTAATTAGAATTTATCAAGAAGGTATAAGAACATACAGAGAAAGTGAATTGATAGTTTTGCTAATGGACAGTATCTCCAGGATAATTACTCATTTGTGTTTATACTACTGTCCTGGTTTCAGCTGGGGTAGAGTTAATTTTCTTCCTAGTAGCAGGCACAGTGCTGTGTTTTGGATTTAGTAGGAGAAGAATGTTGATAACACACTGATGTTTTAGTTGTTGCTAAGTACTGCTTATGCTAGTCAAGGACTTTTCAGCTTCCCATGCTCTGCCAGGCCACAAGAAACTGGGAGGGGTCACAGCCAGAAGAGTTGATCCAAACTGACCAAAGGGCTATTCCATACCACGTAACGTCATGCTCAGTATATAAACTGGGGGGGGTTGGCTGGGGAGCAGTGCTCGCTGCTCAGGAGCTGTCTGGGTATCTGTCGGTGGGTGGTGAGCAATTGCATTGCGCATCACTTGCTTTGTATGTTGTTATTATTATTATTATTATTTTATTGTTACTATTATCATTACTATTTTCCTTTATTTCAATTATTAAACTGTTCTTATCTCAACCCAGGAGTGTTTCTCACTCTTACTCCTCCGATTCTCTCCCCCATCCCATCGGGGTAGGGGGAGTGAGCGAGCGGCTGCGTGGTGCTTAGTGCTGGCTGGGGCTAAACCACGACAACTACAAACAATATTGTTTTCTTTTGTTTTGTCCCCCAACGTTATGCCCTGATAATTTGATACTGTGTAATTCCTCTTTTGTTGTATGAGATCCAAACATGCGGTCTGTTAATGGATTCAGAAGTGGTTCCTTTGGGTTTTGTAATTTGTCAAGACAACTTGCATGTGTGAATTACAATAAAATCCTTATTTTTGTGACTATATAAATAAAGAAATTAGGCACAAGAGTTTTTGTGCCTTAGTATGCTACCTGAACAGCATTTCTTGTATCAGTGAGTTCTCTTGTAATGGTACCCATTTTTATTTGCAAAGCTTCTTTTAATTGGCACGTTTTTATGATTTGTTTCATGTTTTTTGTCCCTGATCTCACAAGTGCTCTAGTACATGCTGAATTCTTACATTTTAGACTTAGCCTGGAGTAGGTATTCTGTTAGCTAATGTGGGCTCCCCATGCAATAAGTACAGGCTAGTGAGTTGATTCTTGTACGCGTAAAGAAATAAAACTGAAAAGTGAATGAGAAGATCATGTTGTATAGAGGTATATTGTGTTGGTGAGATCATTACTAGGATAGGCACACTTCTGAAAATAAACACTTAAACAAACCCCTGTTACGAAAAAAAGTTGTACAGATTCTTCTGTAATAACTACAGGCCTTGGTAACAAGCTGTGTTGGATGGAGAGACTTTTTAGTTTGTCCAAGAGAAGGTTAAATGTGAGTTAAATGTGAACTTCATCATTTTCTATAAATGAGGTGTTACCTCTTTATGAAGATGAGGCTGTAGTAAAAGCAGAAATTTATGAATTCACTGAAGGAATTCAGTGATGGCATTCTGTTCATAGACAGTGGTCAAACTAGATGATTATATTGATTATATCTTCAGGCTTAAAAATCTATTCCTCTTTAAGACTGACAGTTAAATTTTCAGTGGCAGTTAAATCATTGTTTGGTTTGAAATGATCTTGTCTAAAATTAAAGTTATTGTTGTTGTTTTTTAAATGTTTGTGGTTTCTGGAAACAAAGTTATTTATGAAGTTTCAGATGGCACATGAACTGCCATTCATGTCTCCAGACCTTTACTATTCTGCACTACAGTGGTTTTAAAGATTTTGCTTTATTCTTTATGTAATTTATGTTTGTGAAGAACTATACAGAAAAGTACTTTTAGGCATATAGCATGCCTTTCCAGGACTAATATTAATGAAAAACTTCTGTACTAAAAGTAATTTAAGATATACTATGGTATCTTACTTCAGCAGACTGAGCAGACAGTTACTTTTGGCAGTGTGTGTTTAAGATGGGCCCATTTTTGCTTTGAACTAACTGAAACTTTATGTTATGTCTTCACTTTTTAAAACGCAATCTCTTTTGCTTTGTAAGATGGTGTGTGAGGGAGTTTTTTGTTCTGTTGTTTTAAAATAATGAGTATGTCTGGTTACCTAACTTCGAAGAGGTGTCTGGGAAGAGAGAAATGTTTAACTAATGTAATACCAGTATTTTTAGTAGCCTATGCTGAACTGTGTCTCTGATCTAGCCTAAAGCTCTCTTGAATTAATGCTAATCTTTATGTTGACTTTGGATTAATATTGGGGGTTTAAGTGTGAACTAAATTAGATTGATGGTTTCTCCAACAATGCACTTGTCTGGCAATACTGTGTGATAAAAGCTTGACAAATAATTTTTGGGTATATAGGCTTAAATATTCCATGTCTTCTTCAGTTTTGTTACACTATGAGTAGCTTGTGAATATCATCTATCCTACTGAAAGATAAGCAAAATATAAAGATTTTCTGCAAGTTTGCTTATAAACTGTTCCTAGCATGAAGTAATTATTTGATTTGACATTGATTCCTTGCATGCCTTAGTGTTCTTTTGCCTGCATTGATAACAATGTTTTCCTTTCACCTGCAGAAAGCTACTACTCCTGTGACAAATGGAATTGTTCAAGATGAGTTTTTTGTGAGTTTGAAGATGAGCACCTACTTAGTGGCCTTCGTTGTCGCAGACTTGAAAAACATCAGTAGGGAAATTAATGGGAGTCTGGTACGTTTGTTCCACTTTAATTTCTCCCTCACCCCTCCCAAGCCAACAAGCCAACCAAAACAAAACAAAAAAATCCCCAAACCAATAAGCAAACTCTGTCTCTTTTAACTTTATTTATTTTCTTGGTTTTCTTATACTCATCATAGGTAGTGGACAAAAGCCATATGCTGTAGGTTGGACTGACTTCAGGGCTTACACCAGACTGAGAAGATTTTTACAGCAAGGGACTTGGCATCAGGTCTTGTTAACAGTGGACATTTACAAAATGTAAAATTCCTAAGAGCCTTTGGAGCTGGAAGCTTTAAACTTTTAGTTTTAATGCTTCGCCTGTGAGGGAGTAATATCATGTAAACCAAGAGTTGTTCAGATGATGTACAGAAACATTAGTTTCCAGGGAAGCCTAAATACTATTTCAAGCAGTGCTGCTTGTTCTATACCTGCAAAGATAACCTTCTTTTAGGAAAAAACCCCATGCCCTTCAGTAAAGAAAATTTATACTAACACTAAGTCTGCATTTATTTGCTTGAATACAATTGTAATTGTGAGGTTTTTGTTTTTCTAGTTGGTCCTGTTTGATCTTTGTCTTTTGCAGGGATATGGCCTGCGGGGTCAGTGTGTAATTAAAGTAACTAAAGAAAAAACATGGTAATATTAGGAGATGCTCCTTAATTATTTTAGGAGGTGCAGGAGTTTCATGTGAGCAATGATTTTCATGACTCTCTAGCAGGAACTGCCCCTTTGTGGTGAAATGTCAGAAGTGCCAATACCGACCTAGAAAGAGCCAGAGAGAATAGTGCTAGTAGCACTGCAGGAGAAGCAGTAATCTAATCTACAGAAGTAAAGATACTGGTCGATAGACTTTGATTGTGACTTGGACAAATATTTCTAATTATAGCTGAATAGGACAGACTGTTTGGTCTAACCTGAAAAGTTAGACCACTACTTTTTTCCGCCTCCCACCCCTTCATGACTACCAAAGGGGGCACCAAACACAAGGATCTAGCAATGTATAAGAGTACTTGCCAGCTTAAAGGGAGAAAGCATAAGAATGGTCATACCAAGTAACGCCAGAATCTAGCTAGTAGGTTGTTCTGTTGCCAACAGTGTCTAGTAGGCCAAGGGAGGCTGTAAGAAGGAAGCATATAATGACATTTTCCATGAAATATGTTCTCAAAATGTTTCCAGCAATTTTTGGCTGGGAGATTCAAAGAATCTGAGCTCACCTATTCACACAGAATAAGTTTATTATCATGAAAGTTATAAGATAGCTTAGAGCTGAAGTAAAGTTGCTTTCCGTACATAATGTAATGAGATTTTTCTCAACTCCAGAAGATCCTGAGGGGCTTTTATGTTTTGGTTTTGAGCTTAAAATTCTCAGCTAATAATACTTTTGTACTTCCACAAACACTAGTTGAGATCCTTACTGGTACACGCTTGGTTCAAACTCAAAAATTAACCCTATCCATCTATTTGAAATGTCATTTGCTTACTGATACATAGCATAGCAAGAGGGAAGGGGTTTTTTTGTTTGGTTGGTTTTTTAAATAGAACAGGAAAATTAGTCTCAAAATATTTTGTGTTTGTGTATGAAAGGGTGTCCTAAAGCTGGATCAGCCTGTAACCTGATCAAAGTTACTTTCTTGATCTAGCCCCTTCAACATGAATAGAGGGAGACTAAGCTCTCAATTTTTGTAAATGCTTCTTAGATCATGTCTAATGTGGCCCTAACTTAGACAGGGGAATGGATGGACTTTGCGCCAATGATTATTTCTTGAGGGATTTTCTTGCAGATCATAGTAGTGTTATCATACTGATAGCCTAAACTTACAGAGTAATTGAGGTATGCAGGGACGGGTCACTTAATAACTCACAAGGGAGTAAAAAACCACATGGATCAACTTCTGTTCCTGTAGACCCTTCTTGAACACCTTCCTTAAAGGTGTCAGCCTTGAATTGTTCTTGCATACACATTGGTCAATTGGATAGTCTGTCTGTATTTTGACTATTGAATAAGCTCTAGTGAAAAAAATGAACTCTTTATTGATAGCTTCATAACTTGTGTTTGTAACTTATGTGTGTACTCCCAAAACCTTGACGTATCCGTTTCAGGAACTTCTGCCAGCTCCTCTTTTACTTCTAAGGCTTTTGTAGCTATATGTTTCAAAATCTTTTATCTTCTCTGTTTGGACTAGGTATCTGTCTATGCCACACCACAGCACCTAAACCAAGTTGGGTATGCCTTAAACACAGCAGTGAAACTTCTGGAATTTTATGAAAAATACTTTTTAATAAACTACCCTCTTGAAAAATTAGGTAAGTTCTTTTGAACTTCTTTTAAACAGAAGAAGCAGCCCTAATCAATTCTGAGAAATGCAGGGGAATTTTCATTCTGAAAAGGTGTGCTTAAATAAAAAAAAGATAGCATAAAACATCTGTGAAATACAGTTCCTCCCAAATTATTAAAAAAAAAATCATTAAATGTTTGACTGAGTATTAAGTGATTCCTAAGCTGGAAAATTTTTGTGAGCTTTTGACACTGGATTGCTTATATTTGTTACATAACGTCAAAGAAATAATTCTGTGTAAATTTAACATGATGTGCCTTGGTAGGCAGCTACAGAGTTCTCGGTGTGTGAACAGTGTTGACCAGTGCAAAATCTGCAGCCTTACTTCTCTGCACATGTTAGTTCGACTGGAAAGATAATGAAATGCAGTCTTCTAAGATATTACTTTCAGTAGGGGCAGCCCCATTTCCTCATTACTTGCGTGCATACAAGATCTATAGGCAGTGTCTGTGTAGTGTTTTAAGTTGTTTGTGTAAGAGTACTGCTAGAGAAACACGGCTATAAATCTGAGGCTTCTGTGCTTGAGATGTGAGCACATGTCCACACCACAGGATTTAAATAATGAGGGTTTTAGGGATTATGTGATAGAATAGGTAGACTTGAAATACAGAATTGCTTTAACTAGCAGTTTTCAAATGCTTCTTTCAAATCTTTTCCAGATCTGGTAGCAATTCCTGATTTTCAGTCCGGTGCAATGGAAAACTGGGGCTTGATCACCTTCCGAGAAACAACACTCTTGTTCGACAGTAATACTTCTTCAGCAAGGGATAAAAAGTTAATAACTGCAGTGATAGCACATGAGCTTGCCCATCAGGTACTAGATTGGGGAGGTCATTGTTTAAATATGGTGGGTTGTTTTTTGGTGGTGTTTTTGTTTTGTTTTTTTTTTTAAATGCAATTGTGTCCTTGAATTCACCCGCAGCCCTCACTGTGACTGGGTTATGCATTGAATCTGTTGAGAATACCTGCAGGTACATTTGCTCCAGTACAACATGCAGAGTGCAGCTCTGTCATGATGTGCTTAGGGAGTTGTTCATGCAAAAGCATTACTGTGGTTTTGACTGAGCTTGGTTTTGCCACAAGATAAAGCTGAGGATGGATGGAGTGTTACTATACTCATTTGATTTTATTTCTGAAAAAGAATGATGGTTTTGTTCTTTTGTAGTGGTTTGGCAATCTAGTAACTATGGAATGGTGGAATGATCTCTGGCTGAATGAGGGATTTGCCACTTTCATGGAGTACTTTGCCATGGAGGAGATTTTTCCAGAATTACATTCAGTAAGTACTTTCTTCAGTTACACTTACTGTACCTTCATTAAGATCTGTTTTTTAATGCTGACCATAAAGGATTGATACTTATAGACTTTTATTGAAATTCACTTTGGGCACCATGTCTCCTCTGCTCTGCTGCTTTCATTATATTGGAAGTGGTTTTGCGGGGGGCCTTTGGGAGGGTACGTTGTTTTTGTGGTTTTTTTTTTTTTATTTTGGTAATAGTCTACATGCAGTCTCTGTGTTTTGTGTAGGTTAAAGCATTCTGTGCAAAATAGCAGGTGTTAAAAGGTGTAGGTGACTATATATCAAATTATAACTTAAAATCTTTATACAGAAAGTCCAGGCGTGTGGTTGACCAAGTATGTCTGTCTCTGCTATTCCTGATAGACTTAGGAAGCACCAGAGCTTTAGGTTACTAAGTATGCCTGGAGTAACTCCTGTTTTTCTATCATTGTGCTAGTTGTGTCTGAATCAGTTTGGGATTCACAAATCGGGGGACCTGTTATAAAAGTATCATATGGTCCCACCCAATGGATTCTGATAGCACTGAGTGTTGCATGAAGAGAGGCTTTGGAAGGTACCCAATTTATCGTTATAAGTCCGGTCGCGTTCAGTACACTGAACTATCACGATTACGGATTCACAAATAACGTAGGCACCTTTCGTCTAGTCGTGCTGCATGAACTATCACGGCCACACTTAAAGTGTCTGGTCGTGTTCAATGACCACTATCATGCTAGAGCAATAAATCAAAGCAATTTATTAAAGCAACAGACACACAGGTTCTTTGGATTACCGGTGATAAATTCACTGACTGCAAGGCACCTACGAGTACCAAAGTTTAGAATAACACAGATGCATCAAAAGATATAAAAGCGACTCTATAGAGGTTTGTAAGTTTCCTGCGGAGGCACTTGGTATAACCAAGTGTTAGATTCTTACCCAAAGGCGTCCCGATGGGGGGGAAGAGAGGCTCAGCCCGTCGACTGATCCCAGAGGTCAGAGTAGTACACGATGATGTCTTCCCTAACATCCCCTCTCCCTTAGGCAAATTTTATAGTATTTTTACACATTAGGTGGAGTTTGAGGGACTCTAGTCATACATACTTTTGTTACGATTGGTGTAAAACTTTCTCGCTTCGTTTTAAAGGTACAGGCCCAGAAAAATTCAGAGCGCAGGCTCGGTGAGGGGGGGTCTTACCTTGGAGGCGGGTGGGTTTTGAGATGGGAGTGTGTTCTAGTATTATAATGATATTATAATGAGTAAAAGTTACTAAAGGACAGCATTTTTGTCAACATCATGATACTTTGCTGACGCAGGGTATCACTTATGCAGCTTATCAGGACCATGGTGCCCTTTCGAGTTCCCTTATCACAGGGCTTGGCCGTGATGTCTCCACACCACTCCACCCCCTGGGCAGCTCCTCTCAGAATCAGCACACCAGGCTCCCCTGGGTTGCGACATCCAAGGTTACAGGCTTAGGAACTTCTGTTGGATAGACTCCTTGCATCCAGCTGCATTCCATCCAGAGAGCTTCTTCAATGCTGTACCTGTCTTGTAATCGTAAATCTACGTCTGGTGTCTAAGTCACCTCCAGCAATCACTTCACTGAGTTACACTAATAGTACAAAACATTTGTCCCACAGGTACTTCTGTTTACATATATGGCTAAAGAATAGAATCTTTTTGATATAATAATCTAGTGATCATTAAAAACTCACTTTTGTACTAAGTGACCTAGCTTCTTAGACTCTGGAAAACATGAAGGATTCAAACTCGATCTTTCCTCTCCAAAGAAGGGATACCAGCTACTGCTGTAAAGCATTCCTGTCACTGAATGCAGGCAAAGAAACAAAAATTAGTGGAACTAAATGGAGGGGGCAGTGGAGATACTAATTTTGCATCCTGGGCTCTGGAACCAGCTTCCAGGAGTATTTCTGTGATTTACATTAGTCATGGGACTAAAAACCTGATGTGTACTGACTGTTTGCTGGATTGTGGTGTTCTCAGCATTCTCACCAAGTTTTGAGTTCTTAATTCGCCCTTGTTACTACATTAAGAAACTTCGGTTGCTAACTTGGTTCAGTAGAATTCTTTCTTGGAGCTGGGTGTTTAAAAAGTTTTTCATTTGACCTAGCTTGGCTGTTGAGTTTGGCCACCGAAAGTATGTTTGTATAGCCATTCTGCTTGTTGGGTGCATGTGTGCTGAGGGGAGGACATAAAACTAGTCTAATCTTTCAACAAGGACACATCTAACACTTGTATACTTCATTCTGAAAGGTGCCTGACAAGGTGCCCTCTCCTTTCACCATTTGAGGGTGCCAAAATGTGTTTCGGTAAAAATAAAAAAATCACTCCAAACTGCATTCAAGAAGAACAGCTTTAAAATGTTAAACTTGAAAGGTTATCTTTATTGTATCATCCATAGGTCTTACCTACCTTTTTTTTTTTTTTGTAATCCTCTACTGTATAGAGGAAACTGTATAAAGAGTTGCTTGTTCAAGTCTTGATGAAATCAAATGGACAAATATCAGTACAGTCAGCTTCTTTTCAGTGTTCAGCATTGTCTCATTCTAGTAACAATGTATTAAATTCAAGTATCTTCATTCAAAAAGAAGGAAGATACTTTGGTACTAGGATCAGTAGGTAGGGTGGTGTTTACATTCACACAAACATCACTGCAGTGAGTAATTTCCCTAGATTTCATGCTTTAATATTAAAAGCATACTAAAGAAGTCATGCTTTTCTATTCTCTGCTTCCTGTAAATGAAGTGAAAACATTGTTGAGCCAAATCTCAAACTGGGCACATATTTACTTCGTAAGTACATTTATTTTCTCTAGTACCAATGATGCATTTGCCTGAGACAGGAGCTTAAGGGTCTAGATAATGATGTAAACTCAAGAGTGGGATTCCACTGCTTTTCCACTGCCATGGCAGGAAAAGAGTAGATTTTACAAATGCAACCCTGACAATTCTTTTGCTGCCTCCATTGGCAGGGAGGCAAGCAATGGCATGTTAGACGAATGGAAGAGCAAAGCAGAGACAACTTTTACTGCTTTGCTTACCCTGTATATTTTAGCTTCTCAGACACTTATAAATGTTTCTCTTTTAGGATGAAGATTTTCTTAATTTGATTTTCAAGGCTATGATGAAGGATTCCTTGAATTCTTCATATCCAGTCTCTTCTGCTGTTCAGTCTTCAGAGCAAATTGAAGAAATGTTTGATGCACTTTCTTATATCAAGGTAACTTTAAAAATATTAGGAAATATTTGGAGAAATATATATTAGCTATTGAAAACATGAATGTGGAATCATGAGTAAGTAGGCATGTACTGGCAGTTGTTGGGGTATAATCTACACCTAGCACAAACAACGCAGGATCTCTCAGTAGTCTTTCTGAGTGTCTACATAGCTTTTAGTTAGGAAAAGATTATGTATGTTGTCCTGGTTTTGGCTGGGATAGAGTTAAATTTCTTCCTAGTACCTGGAGTAGTGCTGTGTTTTGGATTTAGTTTGAGAATAACATCGATAACACACTGATGTTGCTAGGTAGTGCTTACTCTGGTCAAGGACTTTTTCAGCTTCCCATGCTCTGCCAGATGCACAAGAAACTGCAAGAGGCCACAGCCAAGATAGTTGATCCAAACTGACCAAAGGGGTATTCTATACTGTAAGACATAATGCTCAGTATATAAAATGGGGAGAGTTGGCCGGGAGGGTGCAATCACTGCTCAGGAACTGGCTGGGTATCAGTCAGCAGGTGGTGAGCAATTGCACTGTGCATCACTTGTTTTGTATATTGTGATGATGATGATTATTACTATTATTTTCCCTTCCTTTGCTGTCCTATTAAACTGTCTTTGTCTCGACCCAGGAGTTTTACTTTTTTCCCAGTTCTCTCTGCCATCCCACTCGGGATGGGGAGAGTGAGCAAATGTTTGTGTGGTATTTAGCTGCTTGCTGGGTTAAACCACAACAGTCCCTTTTGGCGCCCTTGTGGGGCACAAAGGGTTTTGAGATAGCAACAGATCTGACCAGAGCATGTTAAAACAAATTTGTGATAAGCATTCATTATATTAGTTTAATAGTCACTGGTCGCAATGTTGATTCATTTGCTCTCAGAGTTGTTGTGCTTGTTTTCAGAGTTGTGCTATTTAACACCTTACTTGCCACATTCCCTGTGGTGCTGTTTATCACCTCTGGGAGCTGGATTAAATTACCACTTTGGTGTACTGTTTAACACTGGTTTATGGTATGATAAAATTATTGGTCATGAGATTGTACTCAGCACTACCATCATTCCTGTACTTCGGGAGCCATTTCTCAGCAACTATTACACTTTTTACCTCTACTCCTTGGAGAACTGATCTATTGGGAAGACAGAGGGGGACACTTTCCCTGGCTCCTTCACCATCCCTTTCTCCTTCAGGATAGTTACAACAGCTCTTGAGAATTTTGAATATCCTTGGGATGGTCAAACAAGCATCCTCCTACTGCTGCATCTCCTGAATGTGGTTCAGGTCTTGTTGAGGGTTAAACAGCTATTTAAGAATATCATTCAGAGATCAACCCCTGCAATGGGCACTGTGGCCACTCCGACCCCTGCGACAGGCACTGTGGCCACTCAAACCTCAGCAACATGCACTGCAACTGCTCAAACCCCAGTGACAGGTGCTGCAGCTACTCCAACCACCATGATATGCCATGTATCTACTCAAACCTCCACGACAGGTGCTGCAGTGACTCTAATCCTAGTGACGAACACTGCAGCTACTCAAACTCCAGCAAACGACACTGTGGCTGAACTGGAGAACAAACCGGTGCCAGTATCAGTCACCCCTATACACAAGAAGATCGGCGCATTTAGTAAGGGATGAAGATGAACCAGGGCCATCAGGAGGAGGAAGAGACAGAACCCATAAATGAGACGGTAACCACCCAATCCCTATCCCTGAGTGAACTGCAAGATATTGCAAAAAGATTTCAGTGATCGTCCAGGCGATCACATTGTCACCTGGCTGCTCTGATGCTGGGATAATGGGGCCAGTAGCCTGGAATTACAGGGTAGGGAAGACAAGCAGCTGGCATCCCTTTCTAGGGAAGGAAGCATTGACAAAGTGATTGGAAAAGGGGCACAAGCCCTCAGCCTCTGGAGGCGACTCCTGTCAGGTGTGAAGGAGAGGTATCTCTTCAAGGAAGATGTTATATGTCATTCAGGCAAGTGGACCACCATGGAGAGAGGTGTCCAGTACCTGAGAGAATTAGCCATGTTGGAGATGATTTATAGTGACTTGAACAACAAGCAGTTATTCAAAGATCCAGATGAAGTCAGGTGCACGACCCGCGTGGCAGAAGTTTGTACGGAGTGCACCATCATTGCATGCAAACTCATTGGCAGTAATGATCTGGAAAGACTGAGAGAAACAGATGGTGGAAGATTTGGCTGGCCAACTCCGGCAATACAAAGAAAGTCTCTCGTCCTCCCTATGGGCCTGTGTCTCAGCTGTGGAAAGACTGTCCAAAAAACTGTCCTGAGAGTTCCAGCAACGCAAAGAGGATATGTCCTACTCCCCCCCTGTACAGACCACTATCTCAGCCATTAGGACTAGGCATCCCAATACCCAAGAGAGAGGATATAGTGGATGTGCACCAGGGGCCACTGTGTGGTTTTACCTGTGTGACCATGGAGAGGACATGAGGAAGCGGGACAGAAAATCTACCTTGACTCTAGCAGCACGGGTACATAAGTTGCAAGGAAAAACAATCACAAAAAGGGGTTCTTCCACGAAAATTGCTGCTCCACTTTCCAGCGAGCAGTTCCCCAGACAGAGTAAAAGGGCTGATCTTTCCCCTGATCTCAATAAAGGGACTTCTCATTCATATTTACAAGAAGCAAGTAATGAAAACTATGACCAGAACTAGAGGGGCCCTGCCTCCAAGTTAGGTGGAGGAAAGAGGCGACCAGGTTTGATGGACTGTGTGGATTCAATGGCCTGGCACATCAGACGCACAGCAGTATAAAAGCTCTAGTGGACACTGGTGCACAGTGTACCCTAATGCCATCAAGCTATAACGGGGCAGAACCCATCTGTATTTCTGGATTGACGGAGGGATCCCAACAGCTGACCGTATTGGAGGCTGAGGTGAGCCTAACTGGGAATGAGTGGCAGAAGCACCCCATTGTGACTGGCCCAGAGGCTCCGTGCATCCTTGGCATAGACTACCTCAGGAGAGGGTATTTCAAGGACCCAAAAGGGTACCAGTGGGCTTTTGGTATAGCTGCCTTGGAGACAGAAGAAATTAAACAGTTGTCCACCTTGCCCAGTCTCTCAGAGGACCCTTCTATTGTGGGGTTGCTGAGGGCTGAAGAACAACAGGTGCCAATCGCTACCACAGTGGTGCATCGGCAGCAATATCACACCAGCTGAGACTCCCTGATTCCCATCCATAAACTGATTCGTCAACTGGAGAGCCAAAGAGTGATCAGCAAGACTCACTCACCCTTTAACAGTCCCATATGGCCAGTGCAAAAGTCTGATGGGGAGTGGAGACTAACGGTGGACTATTGGGGCCTGAATGAAGTTACACTGCCACTGAGTGCTGCCATGCCGGACATGCTAGAACTTCAGTATGAAGTGGAGTCAAAGGCAGCCAAGTGGTGTGCCACAACTGATATTGCCAATGCGTTTTTCTCAATCCCTTTGGCAGCAGAGTGCAGGCCACAGTTTGCTTTCACTTGGAGGAGTGTCCAGTACACCTGGAATCGACTGCCCCATGGGTGGAAACACAGCCTGCACTAGAACAGGGTGAAGCTCTGGAACACCAGGAATACATTGATGACATCATTGTGTGGGGCAAGACAGCAGAAGAGGTTTTTGAGAAAGGGGAGAAAATAGTCCAAATCCTTCTGAAGGCCAGTTTTGCCATAAAACAAAGTAAGGTCAAGGGACCTGCACAGGAGATCCAATTTTTAGGAATAAAACGGCAAGATGGACGTCGTCAGATCCCAATGGATGTGATCAACAAAATAACAGCTATGCCCCCAGCAACTAGCAAAAAGGAAACATAAGCCTTCTTAGGCATTGTGGGTTTTGGAATGCATATTCCAAATTACAGTCTGATCGTAAGCCCTCTTTACCAGGTGACCCGGAAGAAGAACGATTTCAAATGGGGCCCTGAGCAACGACAAGCCTTTAAACAAATAAAATGGGAGATATTTCATGCAGTAGCCCTTGGGCCAGTCCAGGCAGGGCAGGATATTAAAAATGTGCTCTACACCTCAGCCAGGGAGAATGGCCCTACCCGGAGCCTCTGGCAGAAAGCACCAGGGGAGACTCAAGGTCAACCCATAGGGTTTTGGAGTCAGGGATACAGAGGATCTGAAGCTCGCTATACTCCAACTGAGAAAGAGATATTGGCAGCATATGAAGGGGTTCAAGCTGCTTTGGAAGTGATCAGTACTGAAGCACAGCTCCTGCTGGCACCCCGACTGCCAGTGCTAGGCTGGATGTTCAAAGGAAGGGTCCCCTCTACACATCATGCAAGTGATGCTACGTGGAGTAAGGGGGTTGCACTAATCACACAACGAGCTCGATTAGGAAACCCCAGTCACCCAGGAATCATGGAATTAATCATGGAATGGACAGAAGGCAAAGATTTCAGAATATTGCCAGAGGAGGAAGTGACACATGCTGAGGAGGCCCCACTGTATAAGGAACTGCCAGAAAATGAAAAGCAATATGCCCTGTTTACTGATGGGTCCTGTCATCTTGTGGGAAAGCATCGGAGGTGGAAAGCAGCTGTATGGAGTCCTATGTGAGAAGTTGCAGAAGCTGCTGAAGGAGAAGGGGAGTCCAGTCAGTTTGCAGAGGTGAAAGCCATCCAACTGGCTTTAGGCATTGCTGGATGAGAAAAGCGGCCAGTCCTTTATCTCTGTACTGACTCATGGATGATGGCAAATGCCCTGTGGGGGTGGTCGCAGCAATGGAAGCAGAGCAACTGGCAGCGCAGAGGCAAACCCATCAGGGCTGCCACATTGTGGCAAGGTACTGCTGCCAAGGTACAGAACTGGCTTGTAAAAGTTTGTCATGTGGATGCTCGAGTACCCAAGAGTCATGCCACTGAAGAACATCAAAACAACCAGCAGGTGGATTAGGCTGCTAAGATTGAAGTGGCTCAGGTGGGTCTAAACTGGCAACATAAGGGTGAATTATTTATAGCTCGGTGGGCCCACGACACCTCAGGCCATCAAGGAAGAGATGCAACATATAGATGGGCTTGTGATCGAGGTGTGGACTTAACTATGGACAGTATTGCACAGGTTATTCATGAATGTGAAATATGTGCAGCAATCAAGCAAACCAAGCGGTTCAAGCCTCTCTGGTGTGGTGGCGATGGCTGAAATACAAATATGGGGAGGCCTGGCAGATTGATTATATCACACTCCCGCAAACCCACCAAGGCAAGCGCTGTGTGCTCACCATGGTGGAAACAAACACCGGATGGCTGGAAACATATCCCGTGCCCCATGCCACCACCTGGAACACCATCCCGGGCCTTGAAAAGCAAGTCCTGTGGTGATATGGCACGCCAGAAAGAATCAAGTAAGACAATGGGACTCATTTCCGAAACAACCTCACAGACACCTGGGCCAAAGAGCATGGCATTGACTACTACTGTACTGTAGAAGGGGATAAAGTCCCTGTAGTGCACCTAAAAAATATGCTGGGGAAGACAGTCTGGGTTATTCCTGCCTCAGGCAAAGGCAAACCCATTCATGGGATTGCTTTTGCTCAAGGACTTGGGTGTTATTTGGTAGGTGATGCATAAGGATGCGCAAGCCCAATGTGTACTTCGAGGGGATTTGATTTTGGGTGAGAATAGCCAATGAACTGAACTGTGTGATGTTAATTGCTATATAATACTGTATGTCATCTCTTTTATGGTTGCTGTATGCCATGTCAGTGGTATTACAGTAAGAATCACCCAGATTAATGAAGATGAACTTTGATGAATCCAACCAAAGTGCAGTGGTGTTGGGAGGAGAACTGGCTTCAGCATGCAACAATGTAACACCTCACACCATCTCTCCTGCTTTGAAAGACTGTGATGACAGATGGAACCAAAGTCATGGGCTAAATGAACTCAATGGACATTTTAGAGGGATGGCACATAGTCTAAGGCAATGATGTCTGTGTGTATGTATGAAAAGACAGAAAAAGTGGTGGTGATTAATTGGAATTTATTGGAAAGGGTAGAGACCTGGGCATGACATAGATGGTACAGAATAAGGGGTGGGTCCTGTCCTGGTTTCAGCTGGGACAGAGTTACTTTTCTTCCTAGTAGCTGGCATAGTGCTGTGTTTTGGATTTAGTATGAGAATAACTTTGATAGCACACTGATGTTTTAGGTGTTGCTAAGTAGTGCTTACACTAGTCACAGACTTTTTCAGCTTCCCATGCTCTGCCAGGTGCACAAGAAACTGGGAGGGGGCACAGCCAGAATAGTTGATCCAAACTGACCAAAGGGCAATTCCGTGTCATATGATGTCTTGCTCAGTATATAAGCTGCAGGGAGTTGGCCAGGGGGCAGCAATTGCTGCTCGGGAACTCCTGGGTATCAGTTGGCAGGTGGTGAGCAATTGCACTGTGCATTACTTACTTTGTATATTATTACTATTATTGTTATATTTTTATTATTATTATTTTACTTTCTTTTATTTCAATTATTAAACTGTTCTTATCTCAACCCAGAAATATTTCTCACTATTACTCCTCCAATTCTCTCCCCCATCCCACCAGGGCAGGGGGAGTGAGCGAGCAGCTGCATGGTGCTTAGTTGCTGGCTATGGTTAAACCATGACAGTCCCATACAAGCTACTATGAAGAAATGTAATTCTATCCCAGCCAAAGCCAGTATATTCTCCACCCCTTATTCCATACCATTTACACCATTCAGGTCCCACACTATCGCAATACATCCTCATTAACACCCCTTCCACCATAAAATGTTTGTAAAATATCCATACATACCCATAAAATGTTCATTGAGTTCATTTGGTCTATGACTTTGGGCTTCATCTGTTATGGTATTTACTGACAACAGGAGACGTGGTGCATTGTGTGGATTTACTGGGGACCAAAACCAGCTCAAGTCGGGTCACTGCTGCACTTGCACTGCTTCTTGTGAGGTTCATTCTTCATTGGTTCAGGTGGTTTCTGCTGTAGTACTTCCTATAACATGCAACTGAAATCATGGGCTACAACTATTTAAAGGTATATATCCTTTACAGTCTCCACCCCTGGTCCCTTTGGACTAGGCCATAAGGTTTAACATTGCAATGAATTCCTTCTCTTGCCTCTAGCCTGGCTAGCAGTGAGAGATTTCTTCTATAATACCTTTGACATATGGTGGCCACAGCAGTCATGACATACAGTGTCATGTGACACTGCCATCGTACAACTCAAATCAGGGATTATTTTCAGCCAGGTTTGAATCACCTTGAGGTACACACTGGAGTCCCCCATCCTTCCTCATTACCCACCAAGTACACCCACATCTTGGAGTAAAAACAAGCCCATGAATAGGTTTGCCCTTTCCTGAAGAAGGAATAACCCAGACTGTTTTTCCCTGCCAGATCCTTATATGTACTATGGGGATCTTATCTCTTTCCACAGTGCACAGGGGTTTTGATTGGGCAGGGCCAGGTTGGCTGGCAGATCCTGTAGTGTTAACTAGCCAAGTGGCTTCTGGTAAATTTGTATCCCAATGCTTGAATGTCCCAGCACCCATTGCGCTTGGTGCAATTTTTAAGTCCATTGTATCATTCAGTTTTCCTGGAGGCTGGTGCATGATAGGGGCTGTGATACACCAAATCAACACCATGCTCCTTGGCCCAGGTGTTTATGAGGCTGTTTTGGAAATGAGTCCCATTATCTGATTCAGTTCTTTGGAGGATGCCATGGTGCCTTAAAACTTGCTTTGTAAGGCCCAGGATAGTATTCTGGGCAATAGCATGGGTCACAGGCTATGTTTCCAGCCACGCAGTAGTCACTTCCACCATTGTAGGTACATGGTGCTTGCCTTGGCGGGTTCATTGTAGTGTGTATAATCAATCTGCTTGATTGATATTGATATTTCAGCCATCATCCCCAATACCAAAAAGGCTTTAGCTGCTTGGCTTGTTTGATTATGGCGCATATTTTACATTCATGGATAAATTGCAATGGCATCAATGGTCAAGTCCACCCCTCAACCATGAGCCCATTTGTATGTTGTACTTCTTCCTAGATGCCCTGATGTTGTGGACCCACCGAGCTATAAATAATTCATCCTTATGTTGCCAGTCCAGACCCACCTCAGCCACTTCAATCTTAGCAGCCTGATCCACCTATTGGTTGCTTTGATGTTCTTCAGTGGCATGACTCTTGGGTATGTCAGTATCTACGTGACAAACTTTTACAACCTGGTTCTGTACCCTGGGCAGCAATATCTTGCCACAATGCAGCAGCCCAGGTGGGTTTACTTCTGCACTGCCAGTTGGTCCACTTCCGTTGCATTTGCCACCATCTATGAATCAGTATGAAGTACGGTCCGCTTTTCTTATTCAGCAATATCTAAAGCCAACTGGGTGGCTTTCACCTCTGCAGAGTGGCTCGATTCACCTTTTCTTTCAACAGTTTCTGTGACTTGTAGTGTAGGACTCCATACAGCAGCCTTCCACTTCGATGTTTTCCCACAATATAGCAGGGCCCAACAGTGAACAGGGCATATTGCTTTTCATTTTCTGATAATTTGTTATACAGCGGGGCCTCTTCAGCATGCATCACCTCTTCTGGTGACACGTCAAAGATTTGGCTTCATGATCATTTCCAGGATTCCTGAGCGGTCAGGTTTTCTCATTCAAGCCCATTGCATTGTCAGTACGACCCACTTTACTCCACGTAACCTCAGTTGCATTATGTGCAGAGGGGACCCTCCATTTGAACATCCAGTGAGCACAGGCAATCGAGGTGCCAAAAGGATCTGTGCTTCAGTACCAACTACTTCTGAAGCAGCTCAAACTCCTCCATATGCTGCTAATATTTCTTTTTCCGTTGGAGTGTAATGGGCTTCAGATCCTGTATATCCTCAGCTCCAAAACCCTAGATGTCAACCTCGAGTGTCTCCAGGTGCTTTCTGCCAGAGGCTCTGGGTGGGTGTGTTGTCCGTGGCTGTGATGTAAAGCACATTTTTCCCATCTTGTCCTGTCCAGAGTGGCACAAGTGCTACTGCACGAACTCTCCCATTTAAATTGTTCAAAGGCTTGCTCTGCTCAGGGCCCCATTCAAAATCATTCTTCTTTGGGTCACTTGATGGACAGGGCTTACTATCAGACTATAACCTGGAATATGCATTCTCCAAAAACCCATGACATTTTAGAGAACTTGTGTTTATTTTTGTTAGCTGGCAGAAACATGGCCATTATTTTGCTGATCACATCCATTAGAATATAGGTGACACCCGTTTTGCCATTTTATTCCTAAAAACTGGATCTCCTGTGCAGGACCTTTGACCTTACTTTGTTTTATGGCAAAACCAGGTTTAAAAAGAATTTGGATTATTCTTCTCCCTTTATGAAATGCTCCCTCTGCTGTGTTGTCCCACACAGTGATGTCACCAATATGCTGCAGGTGTCTGGGAGCTTCACCTTGTTCCAGTGCAGTCTGGTTCAATCTATGACAAATGGTAGGACCGTGTTTCCGCTCTGGGGTGGTCAGTTCCAGGTGTATTGGATACCGCTCTACGTGAAAGCAAACTGTGGCCTGCACTCTGCTGCCAAAGGGATCAAGAAAAACACATTAGAGATACTAATTGTCACATACCATTTGGCTACCTTTGACTGCAGTTCATGTTGGAGCATGTCTGGTACGGCAGCACTCAGTGGCAGTGTGATCATTCAGGCCACAACAGTCCACTGTTAGCCACCACTTGATGTTAGATTTTTGCACTGGCCATATGGGACTATTAAAGGGTGAATGAGTCTTACTCACTACTCCTTGACTCTCCAGTTGCCAAATCAGCTTATGGATGGGAACCGCGGAGTCTTGATTGGTGGGATATTGTCAATAGTGCACCATCATGGTAGCAACTGGCACCTGCTGTTCTTTAACACATTCTGTCCTACAACAGAATGATCCTCTGAGAGATCAGGTAAGCTAGATAGCTGTTTAATCTTCTCCATACTCAAGGCAGCTATACCAAAAGCCCACCTGTACCCTTTCAGGTCTTTGAAATACCCTGTCCTGAGGTAGTCTATGCTAAGGATACATGATGCCTCTGGGCCAGTCACGATATGATGCTTTTGCCCCTCATTCCCAGTTAGGCTTACCTCAGCCTCCAACACAGACAGTTCTTGGGATCCTCCTGTCAATCCAGAAATACAGATGGATTCTTCTCCTTTGTAATCTGATAGCATTACAGTCCACTGTCCACTAGTGTCCACTAGAGCTTTATACTCCCATGGGGCAAATGTGCCAGGCCATTGAACCCACATAGTCCAGTAAAACCTGTTGTCCATTTCCTCTGCCCAGCTAAAGGAGCATTCATTCCTTGATTTTTTTGTAACTGCAAACTAGAATTCCCTTCATCAGGGCCAAAAGTACAATCCACCCTTCTACTGTGCCCAACAGACACTGGAGCTGTTGTTTAATCTTGCAGTTGCTGTACCTGAGCTTCTAGTTTCCAGGTAGGTTCACCATCCCACTTCCTGATGTCGTCTCCCTGGTCACACAGATAGAACCACAGGGTTGCAAGTGGTGTGTGCATCGGTATCCTCTCCCTTGAACAGAAAAAGCCTGACTTTTTATTAAGTTGAGAGACATTGGTCAGTGTGGGAGAGGAAGACCTATCCTTCTGCGGTTGCTGAGACAGTTTTTGGGTCAATTTCTCCACAGCTGAGACACAGGCCCACAGGAAGGAAGTGAGATTACCTTCGTATTATTGGAGCTGTCTGGTAAATCCATCCATAGGTGGTACCTCTGTGTCTGTCCAGCTCATTATTGGCAGGTGTATGACATTGGTGCATTTCGTATAAACTTTCGCCAGGTGGACCAGGTGCAAAGGATTTCATTCGGGTCTTTGGATACCTGGTCATCATCCAGATTGTTGTAGATCACCTCAGCCATGGCTAATTCCCTCAGATGATGGCTACATCCCTCAATGGTGGTCCAATTGCTTTGGGAATTTGCAAGTTCTTCCTTGAAGGGATACCTGTGCTTCACACTTGACAGGAGTCACTGTCAAAGACTGGGGACTCCTGCCCCTTTTCTAATACCTTTATCAATGACCTTATCCCTAGCAAGGGATCCCAGCTGATGGGCTTCCTTACTGTCTAATTCCTGACTATTGGCCCCAATACCCCAGCATTGGAGTAACCAGCTGAGAATTTGCTTGCCTGGTTGATGGCTGAAATCTTTTTGCTTATCTCCCAGCTCACTTAGGGATAGGGATTGGGTGGTTTCTGTCTCATTTATGATTTCAGTCCCTTCCTCCTCCTGTTCTTGTGACTGCTCTGCTGCAGAACAGGATGCCTCTTCTGATTCTTTTTTGTTGTTGTTTACCCCCAGCCAGCAACTAATCACCACACAGCCGCTTGCTCACTCCCCTCCATGGGATGGGGAAAAAAATCAGAAAAGTAAAAGTGAGAAAATTCATGGGTTGAGATAAAGATAGTTTAATAGGTAAAGCAAAAGCCGCGCATGCAAGCAAAACAAAACAAGGAATTCATTCACTACTTCCCATCGGCAGGCAGGTGTTCAGCCATGTCCAGGAAAGCAGTGCTCCATCATGTGTAATGGTTACTTGGGAAGACAAAATGCCATAACTCCAAGCTGAGCATGATGTCATTATGGTATGGAATATCCCTTTGGTCAGTTTGGGTCAGCTGTCCTGGCTGTTCCCAACTTCCTGTGGGAAGTTCTTCCCAATTCCAGCCTTCTTAGTTGGTAGAGCATGAGAAGGTGAAAAGTCCTTGACTAGCATAAGCACTACTTAGCAACAACTAAAACATCAGTGTGTTACCAACATTATTGTCATACTAAATCCAAAACACAGCACTATACCAGCTACTATGTAGAAAAGTAATGCTACCCCAGACAAAAACAGGACATCTCTCCTGCTCCCTCTCAGGAGAAGCTTCTTCATCCCCTACTAAATGAGTTGACTTCCACTTTGTGGAAGTTTCCATTGTTTCTAATTGTTTCAATTACAGGTGCAACTGATAAAGTTGAGGGCTGGGTCTCTGCTTTAGCCATAGTGTCTGTTGGTATGTTTTCAGATCCAGAGAACCTCTCTTCTCCTTGAGGGTGCTGAATAGTATTGAGCAGTGTTTGGTAGGTGCAGGCCAGGTGCCAGCACAGTGCAGTAAGTTGTGTCTCTTTGGAATAGCCAGGGCATCTTTTTTTCAAACATTCTAGCACTTCATCAGAATCCCACACTGGTTCAGGAGTGAAATTCCAGACCATTGGAGGTGAGAAACTCTCTAGATACCTGCTCATATTCTCCCACATGCCATGCCACTCGTAACCCACCAACAAGTGGGGCTGCAAAGGGGTTGCCAAGGGAAGGTAAGGGCTTTCAAAAGCTTTTGTTACTGGCCACTTCCATGTAGGAGCCACAGCCAGTGGATGTCTGTTTGGGACCTGGGCTCTAAGTAGCGTAGAAGGTTGGCCAGGACTGAAAGCTGTTGGTGGTCCTCACCTTCCCTTGGCAGACCCTTCGCAGCCACACCAACACTGAGGCAATGGGCTTGCTCTACCACCTAACCCTTATCGTCAACTATGCTTTTGTAGTTCTTTGACTTTTGCATGCTCCTGTGATTCTAAAAGGTGTTTCTTAAAAACTAATCAGCACTTATGGACTCCCTATGCCTTCAAAAGCAGATTTTCAAGGGACCCTGATAACCAGCTCCCTGAGTAGGTTAAAGCTTCCTCCCTTGATATCCAGGGTAGCAAGTCTGGTGACATTTTTTCTCATTACACCGAAAATTTTAAACACAACTATTTCATGATCACTGTGGCCAAGGTAGCCACCACATCTCCCACGAGCCCTTCTCTAGTCACAAAAAACAAGTCTGGGAGGGCATCTTTCCTAGTTGGCTCAGTGAGTACTTGTGACAAGAAATTATCTTCAACAAACTTCAGGAATTTCTCAGACTTGTTTGTCACAGCAGGATAGTATTCTCAGTTGATGTCTGGGAAGGTGAAATCTCTCATAAGGACAAGTTCCAGTTTTCTGCAAACTAATAGTCACAAGACATTTTAATTGCACTAGAGAAGTACCTCTTTTTACTGCCATCCACCAAAAAAAAATTAGGTAGTGTCCCAACTTTTGTTAAAATCCTGAAACATGCTTTTGGCTGTCACAACCTCTACAGAGAAATATTTTACCAGGGGACTAATAAGCAGTTAGTAGCTATTACCAGTTAAACTAATATTACTAACACTTAAACAGTAGCTGAGCAGCAATACTTCTGATTAGAATTGTTGTCTGTCAAATGAAGTTCATATACATAGCAAGCTACGCAGCAATCCAACACTGCAGTTGGATATCTCTGTAATTAAGTGCCTGGTGTTGTACAGAAGTGGATAAGGAGTCATAAAAATTGGCTTAGCTATGGGGATGGAAGTATCTGTCTGGGAAACTTGTTGGTGTGTATGTGGTGCTACATCTCAAATTACCACTGCAGTTTTTGCTGTGATTTTTCAACCCCAGCCAAAGCTAGTACATCAAAACACTGATGTACACAAAGCTGTATCAGGTCAACTGTAGGATGTGGCCACAATATCAGTTTTAGTTATGTCAAACAACTTTTTGTGAGACTGCTTTATGATTTGAACCAGTAAGTTTATTGTCACAGCATTGCCATTTCAAATAGACAACTAAAATTTCAGCTAAAGGAGCATTCATTCCTTGATTTTTTCCTTGATTCATTCCTTGATCTTTGTCTCAACCCATGAATTTTTTTTTTTCTTCCCCCAATTGTCTCTGCCATCCCACTCAGGACAGGGAGATTGAGCAACCGGCTGTGTGGTTTTTAGCTGCCTGCCAGATTATGGTATATTAGCTATTGAAAACATGAATGTGGAATCATGAGTAAGTAGGCATGTACTGACAATTGTTTGGGGGTAATCTACACCTAGCACAAACAATGCAGGATCTCTCAGCAGTCTTTCTGAGTGTCTCCATAGCTTTTAAGTAAGAAAAGATTATGTATGTGTATTTGTGTCCTGACTTAACATCCATCTGCTTGGTGCATGCTTCAGCACAAAGTAAAAATCTCATGAAGATGTAAGAGGGGACCCAGAAGGTGAAAGAAAATACCCAGTTAGGCATATGTTCTTTTTCTGATAGCAGACTGTTACGAGTGCTTAAGAAGAGTAACAACAAGGGACTTATGGAAGCAATTGCTTCTTTTTATACTCTCTCTGCTTTTAAAAAACAGTATTTTAGAGATTTCCTAAGCTGGAGGCTTGCATCTGGAATGTAAAATTATTTCACTGCATATCCTGGTTGTCTGCAACTTCATTATTTCTAACGTCTAGTGGGGGTTGTGTGTTCTTTTTAAAGCTTCATAGTTCCTCACTTGAAAATGCATGAGAGAGCAAATATATCTGTTTGCCAAGTTTTTACTCACATCGTCTCAGGTTTTAGATAGCATGTCCCGTGATTTTGGTCGTATTGGAGGAAAGCCTTTTCTATCTTTTGGATTAGCTGTCATTTTTTTCCACCGCTATCTGTCTATGCTTGTACTTTCATCTAATAAGAAACTATGGGGATATCTATTGCTTACTAGAAGACAGTCAAATACTACATCTTCCTCTGCTCAGTGGAATGCAGCTCCCACAGCTGTCTTGGTTTGTCTTCTCTGATTTCTTTTTGCAAGTCTTAACTGGTCAACACATGTTGTCTGGCATCCTTAAGTAGTCTGAGATGCCAAATGGACCTACAACAGTGATGTGCTTCTGTTTATTTTGGTCTCTGTTTTCTGAACTACAAGAACAGAGATGTGTGATTTTCAGGTTCTCTTGCTGTTAAATGGATTTGGTTTCTTTCCCTAAGCTGTGTATCGAAAAGAATGGCTGTTTCACGCTTCAGAGGTCCTGTCTCAAGTAATACCCTCTTTGGTGCAAGCTATGCATCATGCACGATCGTGTCTGTAGCCAACTAACTTCAGAGATAACAATTCAGTCACTCTTTGCCCCATCAAAACTCTATATAATTTTAACGGAAATATTCCATAAGTGATTAGGCTGGAGTTTCAGTCAATTAGTAAAGCGTTATATTTGAACAATTACTTTATTACTTTATTGCTACTAATAAGTATGTGCACCTTCTGAATAGAAACATGGCAACCTACACTTTTGAGTTTCTCAATTTTTCCTGTAATTTTAGGGTTTTTATATAACTGCAAATTGTATCACTGTTAAATGCTGTCTCACAAGTGCAGTTCTGTATCACACAGAAGATTATTGCTAATGAAGTATGGCAGCCAGCAGAGACTTACCAGTAAGAAGGCAGTATTTTTAAGATGATGTTAATTGGAAAAAATGTCAAGCTCTGTTAGCCTACTTTGTAACTATTTTGAGCCTTTGAAATATTAAAAAAATACTTTATTTCCAAAGCAACTGGGAAAAAAATTCAAGCTGTTTTAGCCTTCTTTGTAACTGTATTTGGAGTTTATGAAATATTAAAAAAATATTTTTCCAAGACAACTGAATGTTAAGGTAATTATTCAAATGATATCATTTGGGATAAAATCTGCCAGCTTCTGACTTATTCTTGTACTGTGAAAGAGCTATAATATGTGTATGTTTCAACAAGTTCTATAACTTTAATTTGCCAATTCTTTTTCTTCTTTTTCTCCCTAAAGGGGGCTTCACTTCTTTTGATGCTGAAGCACTATCTCACTAAGGATGTTTTCCAAGCCGGCATTGAGGTATACTTGCATAATCACAATTATGGATCTGCCCGGAGTGACGACTTGTGGGACAGCATGAATGAGGTATCCATCTTTAATACGCTATTCTTGTTTTTTCACTTTTCTAAATGTGTTGTAAATTTTGATTTATTTCCTTGTTTATGAAAGAAATAAGGTAATACACTGCTGGTAAATACTTCGAAGTTCGTGCTTATTGTAGGCCAAAGTTCCGTCATACAGACATGGAGATTCCTGTAGCTTCTAGGACTCCATTGAGTATCATCCCAAAAAAGCACTGGAAGTGGGTATGCATGGTAGTGCATGTGTGCACCTGTGTGGACATGTCAGTATGTACTTGTCCTTTCTAGAGTTGCATTGTTAGTCTGTTAAGACCAGAATAAAAATAGTAATCTTAAATGCAGGACAATAACTTGACTTTCAAGGAATAGCTGAATCCAACTACTGTAGAGGTCTTGGGATACTCTCTACTAGTGCAACTTACTTTCAGTGATAGCTTCTGTTTCAACAAGCAGTGCTGGAATTTAGGAAAACAGGCTATAGGGGACAATTTATTTCAGCAGCACTCAAATGGTAAGGTAGGCATAAAGCTTTGTCTGATTAAAGTGGGTGTCGGGGGAGAGAGCGAGGGCCCAAGAAAGCAAGGACACAGGCAGGAGAGAGCAGGCAGGAGATCACAAGACTGTGGGAGCTGGGGAGGGCAAGGACAAGAGAGGGGAGAGACAGTGGGGTGGGGTGAAGGAGGGTGAGAGAGCAAGAAAGGAGTAGGGACATGTGAATGCAAGGGAGAGACACATGACAGGGAGAGAGTGGGAGGGAGAGTGCAAGGGGGAGAGTGTATGAGAGGGAGAGAGTGTCTGTGGGAGAGAGCGAGAGCAATCCCAACAAGAAAGAGCTGCTGAGTATCCCCAGGGAGTGTCAAGGTAGTTGTATAAGGGAAGAAAACAGATTTCCCTGCAGATGTGTGTACTGCATAGTATGTATTAAAGTCTCTGAAATACACGTGAGATGCCCTCACAGAAGCTGAGTGCTAGGCAGGATACTAACTTAATGTTTAGTTTTGGTTCTTGGCATCTACCTCATGATATTTGAATTTCTGCAGAACTGGAGCTGCTGCTAGTTATTCTTAGCTGTCACAGGTGGCTGTGAATTTGTGTGTTTAGTCAGACACAGTCACTAGTTCGCCAGCTAGTGATGATTATTACTGATGACTGTGACTCTCTTATGACAGAGAACTCTTCTGGTTTGTATAGTGAGTTTTATAGTGCAAAACAGACTTTCCTCTCCTCAGCCACTGCAAAATGGAGCCTCCTGACCAACCATCTTCAGTCATGCACACGTAGAGAACATACCACAGGGAGATGGTAGTATCCACATAGCGTGGCTAGGGAGGCCACACAGATGCCTTGCGTTTAATTAATGTGAGGGCTTACTGTTACTAGATGCAGAGTTTAACTGTCACTAAAGCGTGGGAAAAGAGTCATTCTCAAAACTTTAGATTACTTGGTCTGTCTCCTGGGCTCAGAAAAGAACTTTTTTTTTTTTAAATTATAAACCTACTCTTTGTCCATGGGGCAAGTTGAGCTTTTCTGCAAATTCAGCAGAGCTCTTTCTCCAATCTTATGCAACATCAGTCATCATCTTTTAAGAGTCAAAAGTAATTGTTAGCAACTCGGGGATTGCTTCACCCAATTGTATTGTTAAGTGAATTGCATCCAACCAGCTTAGTAATGTCTAACATCAGAACTCTGTGTGTATTTCCTATTTTAATGAGAAATAACCCTTTGCATTTGGTGCTAATTTAATAGTTACCGAATTCCTGCTGACAACCAGGTATTTAACAGCATTATCTGCCAGAAGTTGCCCTTCTGTGTGGAGGAGCCCACCAGCTGGTTCTTTAGACATTTTCTGATGCTGCTTACAATGTTTGCGTTTTCCTCTGTGTCTGTTTCTGGCTGCACCTCATTTTGTGCCTGAGTCTTTGGTTTGTTTTGTGGGTTTTTTGCATGTAAGTGTTAATGCTGTTAATTTTCTGTTTTCACATAGCATGCACATTTGTACACTTCCATGTTCCTTTTTTCCAAAGACTTATGGTTTACCTGGACTGGTCTGGTGTTGCAATGAGTTAGTTTACATTTGGGCTTTTATTATTTTGCTTCCCTGAGAAGGTACCAAATTTTCTGCACTACTTCTTTTCCACTGATTTTCACCTATTGCCTCTCTGAATTTAATGAAATGTACGGTTCCTGTATCCATTTTCCTTTGTTTTGTATTTTTTCTGTCTTACTTTTGTGTGTGTGTGTCTTGAATTCTTAGTTTCTCTTGCTTTCTGATGGTCTTGTGTCTTCAGATTCACAGCCAGACTCTATTTGTTAATGGTAAAATCTAGACAGGCTGCACGTCTGATTACTTGCTCTGCCCTTGGTATCAAAATTCATCCATTCTACGAACTTGATGGAAAGTCTTTGCTCAATAATATTTTTCCCCCAGTAGGTATCTGAGTAATTAAAACTATATGAACTAGATGAATCTGAGTAGCTCACACAAAATATTGTGTACCTGTCTGATCTTGAGTTGATCTGAGTTGACTGATACCATTATTACTGCCCTTGGACTCTAGCCAGCCTGCAGATCTGCTAAAAGTTTCTTTCAAAGCTTTATCTTCATAATACGAGAGTCCATATCTCTGTCTGGACTTACTGATTCTTTCTGCTTCGGATGTGAACTATATTTCACTGAGTCTCCTTTATGACAATTAAATAATTAGTATTATCATGTGTTGAGATCTTTGATATCCTTTTCGGTTGTTTCCCATATTTATGGCAATAGTAAAAACAAAACTATGATATTCAGCAAACTGAGCAGCTCTTTTTCCTTTTGCTCCCATTAATTTTGCCTAGGCTGAATGTGCTTGAAAATTCCAACCATAAAAGTGGCCTTTTCTTTGATCATAAATTTTTGCTGTCTACACAGCAAAATGCACAATCATTTCTTAAGTCTTTAATCTTCTCTGTGAAAATTGACAATCATAGTTGGAGTGAAGATGAGAAAACGGCATGTGAATTAAATGACAACTCTGTAATACAGGAAGCAAACTTTTTGTATATCTTTCCTAGTGGGGAGAAGGATTAAGTCATTTTCCTGCATTGCTTTCATTGGAGTTAGGAGCTGCTGTTCAAAGATATGTCAATAACATCAATTAATGTCAATAAAATTTTTGGTATGATGAAACTATGAACCTATAATTTCTAATAAATTTGTTTCATTTCAGGTGATCAGGGGGTTCTGTTTTGGAATGGAATTATTTCAGTGGAGCAAATTTCAAATTTACTCATGTCTCTGTACAGATTAGACACAAATCTTTCTGCTAGTCTTTAGGTGGCTTACAATGTTAGCACAGAAGGACAAAGATGTGAAACAGGCACGTGGGCAAGGTCAAATACTAGTCTTAATTAGTTCCCTGATCTCTTCACATTCCTCTTACCTTGGGTTTGGGGTTTTTTGGTTTCAGTTTTTTTGTCTGGCTGGCGTTGATCTTATAGATTCCTTGGTAGTTTCAAAGAGCAACAGGAAGGAAAGGAAAAGATAGTGGCAAAAGAAGGTGAGAGCATACATTCAGCACACCTTGGGCAATTTATGAAGGAATTGCATAATGTAATGTTGTAGTAACAATGATAGCTTGTGATAACAAGATGGAGGAAGAGGATTCACCCAAGAGTGGGTTTTGAGAGTATGTAAAAAGTAAAAAACCATGTAGACTTCAGATTCTATAGATTTTAAACTTTTGATAGAGAATTGCTTCCCTGGAATTGAAACCCCTACTTGAAGTTTATGGTCATTCTCTACATAAGTAATATAGTATTTTCCCATGCAGGTAACTGTACATGTTATTCTTGGCTTGAACAGAGAACAGTGGGCAGTAAGTTGCTGATGAGGTAAACTAGAGAAAGACACAGTATATGTTGGTAAAAGCTAAATGTAACTTAAGTAATGATATATTAATTTCTTTATGTTCCTGATGGCTCAACCTAAATCATATTTTCATAAGTTAGGGGACATACTGTCTTTTTCAGGTTGGATGATCATCTCTGCTAATAAACAAGCAGTGATATGTAGACATTATAAAGTAC
This sequence comes from Pelecanus crispus, assembly GCF_030463565.1. NCBI lineage: Eukaryota > Metazoa > Chordata > Aves > Pelecaniformes > Pelecanidae > Pelecanus > Pelecanus crispus. The sequence goes on from NC_134676.1 coordinate 58,131,450, forward strand.
TTATCCCTCAGTGGGGATGTCGTAGTACAAACAGTTCCTGAAAGATTAGAAGAGGTTGGAGGTTAAGCTGTGCAAAGGCTGGTAAGTGTGGAGGGGAGGGGAAGAGAAAGTGCTCAGTATAAAGGATATGTTGGTTTTGTTGTACAAACACCATCACTTTAATTCAATTTCTAATGTTAATTTCAGAATTAAAAGATCTTTAAACTGAAACACCCACATATCAGAATACCAATAAGGAAAGAGAAGGGATAGCGGGGAGCTTGGGAGCTTACCATAACTTTCTTATCTGTAACATTCTCTTCTCCATTTTCATGACATACCAGTTCAACCTACCTGATGATTTCCAGTTTGTCTTTCCACTGCTTGGCTAGGATTCCCTCAACTTAAGAAAATAAAAACCACTTGCTCCCCTAAATTGTTGCGTATTAAATTTACAAGCTCAGTGATTGTTTACAGATGCAGAATCATGCTACCACTTTGTAAATTAAGGAGGAAGGTTTAAAAATGTTCTCCATTTAGCATTTTCTTGTTATGATTGTTTTTTTACAGATTACCAATGGAACACTAGATGTAAAAAAGTTGATGAAAACTTGGATTCTGCATAAAGGATTTCCTTTAGTCACTGTTGTCCGAAAGGGAAAGATTATTTCTGTACAACAAGAGAAATTTTTGTATCATGTGGAACCAGAAAATTGGACATCAGATGCAAGGTTACTACCTTCTTAATACCTTTTGTCCATTAAAATCTACCTGCAGATATCTTTCTTGTATCTTGTACTTCTTTCTCACCTTGTATTCAGGTTCTAGTATTTTCTTTGAAGGCAGGTAGTAATAGAAAATTTGGCACAGAAATTCACACATCTAATATCTGCCAGAAGTTCCATGTGTAGTTCCACCCAAGCAACTAGTAAAAATCTTTTGTAAGCCGAGTTTCTTGTTTGCATCCTTTCCTGAAGCTTATAAGCTTGAGATGGTGAATTGTGGTAAGTAGTAAAATGAATTTTTCAGGTTTTTTAATACCAAAAGGAAGATCTCACAGGTAAAGTTTTCTTTTAATTTCAGAAAGTCTTGTGTGGTTAATGAGAAGCTGTAGAAAAGCAGGTTGCAGAAGTCTGCAGAAGTTACAGAGGCATATGTCTTTAGAGCTTCTGCTCCTTCCTGCCACAATTCAGTGTATATCTTGGGCTTTGGTAGAGGAAAGTAGAGAAGCTAGAATCAAAGCTTTCTTGGCTTAAAAATTTTAAGATGGCACTAATGCATGACAACAAATGGCTGAATATATGATGGAGGCAATATCCATTGTACCAAAACTTAAAAAGAAGTACATATGCACATCCTGAAGAAGCAAAGATGTGGCAATTGCTAATTGTAAAAATTAATTTACTTCAAATATGTCTTATATTATGAACTTTACTGTATTTTGTAACAAACTAAAATACGTAGCTTTGAATCCTTTTGAGATTTTGGTGGTTTTATTCAGTTGTTTGAAGTCTTAACAGGAGCCGAGTCCTTTGCATCATCTTGCAGAATCAGGCCTGTGAAAAGAATTTGTCTCTTGAAATGCTGGAAGTTATAGAGCTTTGTTTTATTTTTGTTATGTGGAGGAAGGAAAGTGATATGTGGTTGAAAGGTAAGGGAAGAAGGGAAGGATTGTTAGGCTTAATTATTCTTCTGTTTCTAATTGATGTCAATTTGGGGAGTGCATGAAAAGCTTCTGAAGAGTGCTCTGAGTCATACACACATGGGGTTCCCGTCAAAATTGGAATGCACAGGTACAACCATCTCACTCAAGTTGTGTTTTCTTTGAATAGTCAAGTCCTTGTCATCATTATGAGCCACCTTAGCATTTATTCTTCCAGTCTGCAGTTCACTTAAGATAGTCTTTGTGGTATGCAATCAGTTATGGTTTCTATTAACCAAGATTTGGAATTTGAATCTTGTATTTGAATCAACACAATTTGTTTTTTAAAGAAGTAATAAAACTTGTAAAATTCCAGGAAGACAGAGCTTTGGACCAAGGTGAAAACAATACTGGCTGAATTTCTGATACAGCCAGAGATTTCCTGTCCATACAACTTTAGACAAGCATGCTGGAACTGAGGAAGAAGTACTAGGAAATGTGCGGTCCCTCAGGGGTCCATACTGGGACAACTATTATTTAATGTCTTCATCAGCGACACAGACAGTAGGATCGAGTGCACCCTCAGCAAGTTTGCAGATAATACCAAGCTGAGTGGTGTGGTTGACATGCCTGAGGGATGGGATGCCATCCACAGGCACCTGGACAAGCTGGAGAAGTGGGCCCATGTGAACAAATTGAGGTTCAACAAGGCCAAGTACAAGGTCCTGCACCTGGGTTGGGGCAACCCCCAATATCAGTACAGGCTCAGGGATGAAGGGATTGCGAACATCCCTGCAGAGAAGGACTTGGAGGTACTGGTGGATGAAAAGCTGGACACAAGCAGGCAGTGTGTGTTTGCAGCACAGAAAGCCAACCATATCCTGGGCTGCATCAAAAGAAGTGTAGCCAGCAGGTTGAGGGAGGTGATTCTGCCTCTCTGCTCTGCTCTAGTGAGACCACGCCTGGAGTACTGCATCCAGGTCTGGAGTCCTCAGCACAGGAAACACATGGACCTGTTGGAGTGGGTCCAGAGGAGGGCCACAATAATGATCCAAGGGCTGGAACAGCTCCCCTCTTGAGGACAGGCTGAGAGAGTTGGGGTTGTTCAGCCTGGAGAAGAGAAGCCTGTGGGGAGACCTTATTGTGGCCTTTCAATACTTAAAGGAAAGATGGGGGCAGACCTTTTAGTAGGGCCTATTGTGACAGGACAAGGAGTAATGGTTTTAAACTAAAGAAGAATAGATTCAGACTAGATAGAAGGAAGATATTTTTTATGATGAGGGTGGTGAAGCACTGGAACAGGTTGCCCAGAGAGGTGGTGGAGGTCCCATCCCTGGAAACATGCAGGGTCAGGTTGGATGGGGCTTTGAGACAATTTTCCCACTTCTCAACATGGTGGGAATAAAAAAATAATTGTTGTACATGCTGTACATGTATTCTTTTAGTGTATTCCCATTATATGAGTGAGATTCATACTTCATTATTTTACACAGCATGCAGTGGTTCTAATACTACTAATATATTAAAGTGCTTAAATTAAAAAACCGAAACAAACCCTTCAAGACAAATAATATGTGTATAATATGTCAGTAAACATCTGTTTTCCTTTGCAGTTATCTGTGGCATATTCCTCTCACCTACATAACTAGCAGCTGCAACTTTACCCATTGTACTAATGCGTATTTACTGGACCAGAAGTCAGGTATGTGACTCAAAACTTTGGTAGCAAGTTACTTAAGTGTTATAGATTACTGATCTTTCTGACCACACACTTGTGTAAGATGTGAATATGAAGGCACACATAGTACAAAATAATTACAGAGATCTGGAGCCAAGCACTACTGGTGGTGTCGTCATTAGAGAGTTGGTTCCCTGTAGCATTATATGTAGAAGTAAATGGCAGGAACTGGGGTAGAAGCACAGGTTTGGAATTTATAAAAGCCTGTACTCTTTTCATCCCAGTGCATGCATGAAATCTCTCAAACTGCTTGTTGTGTAGAGAGTGAGTAGTGGGAGAGTTGCTCTGCCAGTGTACTGAAATGTGAAGAAGTCACTTTCTACTGAAATATTATTTATTTTCTTTAATGGTATAAGAAAATATTGCATCTGGAACAGATTAAGTTTTTGAGAATGCTGTTGTAGAACTTGAAAGCCTCAGATCTTTTCACATAAATTCTGCTTTTGCTGCAGTGGCTAGTTTGAATCCTAAATTGCTAGTCTGTGAGGGGTTTTTTATTCAATCCTGGTTTTTTCCTTACCAAGTGAATAATTACTATACACTTTCATGTAGTATTGTGCTAACATAACTTTGGCTATCTCTCTCCACTAACATGAATAGTTTGCATTTTACTGAAGCTGGTCTGACTCATCATCTTATATCCGCTGATGTATTTTCTTCTCCCCTGTTAAAGTTGCTATTCAGTGCATTTAACTGGCAGTTACTTTTAATTCCTAAATCTGTCTCGCACCTCTACTTTTTGGAATAAAACTATACAAATTTAAAATCAAACTCTTAGGGCTGATCTTGACATTTTTGCTGTTTACTGATTTTTATGAATTGCCAGCCCTCTAAAATTACTTTAGAAGTACCATAATTCAAGTAATTAATTAAATTTTGTAATTAATTAAATATTGGGTTATGTCATTCTGACATTGGTTTTACAAAGCTTTCAAGTTATTCCTGGCCTTTTTCATTTGAGATGGAGTTTTAGAAAAAATACTAGGATTTATCAGGATGGAGAAACAAAGCTGTTTAATTTAATGTGTTCTTGATCTTACTAGAACTAATAGATAAGTAGCCTAATTTCATCATTTTTGTTTCACCTTAAATGGCCCTATTGGTGGTCTCATGTTCATCATACTAATTCCTCACTCACTGTAGAAACTTCAGTGTGAAGGATATGAGAGTATATGATATGAAATGTACAAAAGAGTTGGGGTAGAATATTTACTAAATTTCAAAGGCACTGTAAGTGCTATGCAAATTGAGGTTTTTGACAGTAGTTATAGAATCAGCTGAAAGGAAGAATTTCTTCCCAAAGCCTCTCTGCCTCTGTCTAGTTGACTTTGAAACTAGAGTGTGGCCTTTCATCTACTTAATGCCGTCTCCATTTCTCTGTGTCTTTATATGATGTGTGTAACTGCTCCTTATATACATATATATATATGTATATATATATGAAAGTGGGCAGAGAGGAGATGGGGTTATTTGAAAGGAGGACTGGACAGAGGGAGAAAAATTACTGCCCTAAGTAATGAGCTATGTAGATACAAGTCAGGGCAGATTGTGATACTGTTTATTCGATCAGATGTAGGAAGAAGGAGGAAGTGCAACCTGGAATTTTAGAGCCTTCTCATGAAACCTTTCTATTGGCAATTCCTTCTTCATAGTAGGGGGAACTAGTGGGTGGAAAAGGATTTATTGACTCTCTGGAACCAGACTACTTCATACTGGTCTACAGTTGCTAAATGCTTGTTTCTGCTGCTAACTGATTGTCTGTCCATTAGCTGTCATTGAACTTCCAGAAGAGGTGGAATGGATAAAATTCAATGTGGACATGAACGGCTATTACATAGTACACTATGCTGAAGACTGGAAAACGCTGATTGATCTGTTGAAAAAAAACCACACTGCTTTGAGTCCTAAAGACAGAGCTAATTTGATCAACAATATCTTCAACCTTGCAGGGTAAGACTTTTATACTGGAAAGCATAGTTAATATGCATTTAAAGTTTTTTCCAAGTCAAAGAAGATTAAATTTAGATTCTAGAGAAGACTGCTTCAGAGAAGTTTTAATTCACTCTTCATTAGCCTATTGAAACCGTTCACCATTCACTAATTTTTTTTTTTTTAAGTTATTTCACTGATGCTTCAATATTGATACTAGATGTTATCTCCCTGTTCCTTATAGCAGCATCCATTTATTTGCATCACAGAGAGCCACATGATAGCTTTCATTTGTGGAAGACACTGTGTGCTTTAGTGTCTGATAATCTGCCTAGTGGACTGTTTTCCTGTACTCTGTCAATGAATGCTCCACTCTAGAGAAGTAAGCTATTTGCCTCTTAAATTTTTACTGGTTCCCTCTCTTGTCTTTCACCACTGCCGTCAGAGCAGGTGAGGCTGAAGCATTCTGGATTACTTCTTTGACTGCTGCTTCCTGTATCTGAGTACGCTCATTTATGATAAATATTTTCAGACATCATTGTCACACTTTATTTCCATTTTATTAATTGAAGGCATGTTAGTGGCCATTTTTGCTTTGTTGCTATCTTACTAATGTTATAACATAAAAATCTCTACATCTAAAGTATTTCCTGTGTTACTCCCTTCATTCACCTATCCCTCTGTTAATGTCATGGAGAACATCACTTATGATCTTGTTTCAGGGAGTGCTTTTGTTCTGGAAGCCATTTTAATGTTTGTGTTCATTGACCTATAGTCTAGGAAAAGTGTCTCTGGAAAAGGCCTTTGAGCTCATTGATTACCTTAACAAAGAGAGCAGCACTGCACCACTCACTCAAGCTTTGTTTCAGCTGAGTCTTATGTACAGCCTTTTAGAGAAAAAGGGTGAACAACAACTGGCAGCACGAGTCATGGTATGTCTTACTTTTCTGTAAATTATAATTTGAAATAATTAGCTGTAATGTTCTTGATAGTTACATTAGCTTTTTAAGTGTTGACTGCTGAACATATTCAGTAATATTACTAAGTTGGATGGGGATTCTAGATAGTTGCCAGTCTTGCCTGCTTTTGTTAAGTAGGAATGATCTCTTACTGAAATGCTAAATTTTTTGGATCAACTTCCATCTCCCCCCCAACCCCCCAAATGTTTTGTAGAGAGTGTAGTGCAATGGGAACACAATGGTGTCTGGGGATTTGCTATAGTGGCTACAAAGGTCAATATAGTACAGATATGCAATTAAACAGAGTCCATGACATTTTTCAAGTACAGAAAAGTTATTTCAAAAATTATTAGAGTGGGTGGAGATCATAAACCTAATTGCTTTGTATCAAGGCAGTGGAAAAAAACAAAACTGTTTTCTGTAAAAATAAGAACACATGAATGGTTGTTATTGTCCCATTCCAGTTGTGTGATAGATTAACACAATACAGTGCAATGAAATCAACATCATAGCCTGAGTTCTTGCTGAGGAAATGTCTTTCATTTCTGTTTACCTTATTATGAAGCCTTCTCTCTATATTCATATTCAGGTTTAAAGTGATCCTTACTGCTTTAGATAGTAGAACGTTAGCAAAGGGATTTAGTCTAGAAGGAAAATTATTAAATGATTAGGTAAAATAGCAGATGTTTCTCTTTATGCTAGGTAAGGGTAATTAGCAAGTGCTTAAGGAAACTTACAAGAAACAAAAAACACTACTATAATAATTTCCTTTATTTAGTACTTACTCAAAGGGTTTACAGATCTGCTGTGATAAACAGCCCAAGCTATGGTTTGCAATACAGTGCCTATGGGGTTATATTCAAGGTCAAGTGTTTCAGCTGAGATGTGGTAGCTGGTCAGGCACCTTGCTGTGGTTTTGGCAAGCTACAAAACTACAAATGTGAAGGGTGTTCAGCCTATAGGAAAGTTGGTTTGTTTGTTTGTGCTAAACTAAGGTGTATTAACTGTCAACTTGATGCACTTAAAAGCAGTTAAATATACAGGAGTTGTAGTTACTTGAGATAGTAAGCTGACTATATACAAGTCTGACCTGTAGCTTGAAGACTAGTCTTCAGTTTCCATGTGCAGTTTAAGATGTAGACCTGGCCTATTTTTCAGGTCTATGTGGTATCTGATACTTACTCATACAGATAAGATATGGTATATATAAATTGGAATAGGTAGATTAAAAAAATACTATTTTTAATTTCCACAGTTCTAAAACTTAATTTTTTTTCTTAGACTAATTTTGTACACAGAAAACCCTCTTGGGAATAACTAGCTATTGCTAATAATTTTTCCTCCTTTAGCATAGAATAGAGCACCTGCTTGGAGATAAAATTGATCAACAGCATTGGACAGATGATGGGACCTTGTCTGAACGAGAGCTCCGGTCAACGCTGCTAGCTTTTGCTTGCACACATGATATGAGAAACTGTAGAACAGCTGCCACTGAGATATTTGAGAAATGGATGAGGTCTAATGGAACAATGAGGTACCACAAAAACTGCGTTTCCACTTCTTTATCTACCCGTTTTCCGGTTACCTTGCCACCATCATTTTGGGAGGGGGGGGAAACAAACCAAAACCCCAACCGAACCAAAAAAAGACCACACCACCAACAAAACTGAATATTGATGAAGCACTTTGTTCTGTCTTTCACTGTTCCTCATGTAGAATTAATTGCTGTTTTAAGATGAGAGGGAGAACTGTGCTAGAATTTAAGACTTCATTTGCAGTCCCATTAAGTGTGACTGCAAAACCAGCCACAAGTTGCTTCCATCTGCATTTCCGAAGCTGCATGCTCAAGGAGGATTACTTAGTAGCAATGTCAAAGCACACCTTTTTATCTTGGAGAATTCGTTCTGCTCTGGATTTGTGTGTATTTTGAGCCACAGAAAATTACTCAGATTTTTGTACAGTTACTGTGCTTTCATGTGACTAATATGATTTGGTTTTTCCTAGTGACTTAAAGTATTGGACTGGCATGAATTCAGTCCAGCAAACTTACAGTTGCTACAGAATTAAACTGCTTAAAAGAGAGGCATCTCTTTCAAGCTAATCTTTTCATTTTGTGACTTTTCTTCCCTCTTTTCTCAGATGAGCATTTTTATGTCCCCCTTTTTTGGTTTGTTTGGTTTTTTTGTTGTTGTTTTGTTTTGTTGTTGGTTTTGTTTTTTCCCCTGTAGTCTGCCTAGTGATGTTACGAAAGCCATATTTACAGCTGGAGCCAAATCCAGTGATGGCTGGGAATTCCTTCTGAATATGTATGCCTCTTCAGTTTCTGAAGCAGAGAAGAGCAAAATGATTGAAGCCTTGGCCAGCACAGATGATGTCAGAAAGCTGATCTGGTATGGAGGAGCCAAAAAGTTGTATGCTGTGTAAATTAAAAGCGTTAAAATCTTCTTTCAAAAAATGTATTGTCTTTTTTGTACTGTTGAAAAAATTTCTGACCAGTAAAGAAAATCTGTCCACAAGTTTTGTACAGACTTCCATAAACATGAAGAACATGATATTTTTCGCTTAAAAATAATTTACTTAACAGAGTACTCAAAAGACCAAATTCTGAATATGCATAAAGAGAAGACAATTGAACTGGTAATGCAAAACTGCAGGTTTTGTAGTAAAGGTAACAAAATTGCAGATTGTTCTGTGGAGTCTTAAAAGACTGGTATATCTTTATAACCAAGATAATAACTAGTTGGGGGGGGGGGGGGTTGGGGGTTTGAGGTTTTGTTTGGTTGTTTGTTTGCTTGTTTTTCTTTTCTTTCTTTCTTCCTTTCTTTCTTTGGCTGAAATTTTGACCTTACATTATGCTCCAACATCTCTCTATAGACCAAATCTCAGTACTGCATGGAGGACACCAAGGTTGTCCTGCTAGGTGATTCTTGTTACAGCTTTCTTCTCTTAACTTTTCGATGTATTATGTTTTCTGTTACAAGCTGTAAGAATTTACTTCATCTTTTCCAACATTAATGAAAATTCAGGTACTTAGTTTAGAGCTAAGGTCACTCTGATACTTGGAAACTAAAGCTAAGTAAGTACGGTGGTTATCAAATGGAGCATTGGTTCCACATGCCATAAGTTGCTTGTTGTTTGATCTATTACATAATCTTTTCCATCTAATTCAGGAGTATCAGGAGAATCCTGTGAAGATACAAATAGATGTTTTTTCCTGTCCCTTTTCATATGCTTTGTCTTTTAGGTTAATGCAGAACAGCCTTGAAGGAGAAGTCATTAGGGCACAGGAGCTTTCACATATCATAGCAACTGTTAGCCAGGGTTTGCCTGGATATTTGCTGGCCTGGGACTTTGTCAAAGAGAACTGGGAAAAGCTTACACGAAAGTAAGGCTTTTGATATAGCTGAAACTTTACACTCACAGTGGCCAAAGCACCTGTTTGTTTCTTTCAAGCGCAAGATAATATTATATAAAAAAAATATATAAAAATAAATATATAAAAAAATAAATAAAAAGAAAATAAAATAAATTCATATAAGAAGATTTGTATTAAAACTGTAAAGGCTGTTTTAAAATTTGATTTTACAAAAATAACTTGGAACATAAACTTTGAAGTCTCACCAATGGTTGATGGGACTTTGGAGCCTCCTAGATCCTCATAGTAATTCTAAAAAAATCTTGATCTGAATTTCTGTTAAAAGGATACTGTCTCTTAGATGATTGCTGCAGATGCAGGATATTTATGTGGATCAAAGGCATTCAAAAGCAGACCCAAGGAATTCATTCAGCATTTATTTTTTCTGTCTTTTTACAGCAATCCCAAAACCTAATAACCAAAAAATCCCACTTGCTTTAGAAATACATGTTCTCCTTAACTGGCCTTGAAGGGTACCCAGCAGGAGAGCTGGCCTGCAAGTCTTCAAAAAGCTAACAGTACGTGGAAAACTGTATTTCTAAATCCTAGTTTTGATTTGGGACGGTTTCACATTGCTAAAAAAGCTTCTGGATGAAAATTTCTGCTTTAGCAATCTCATAATAGCCAATATTACAAAATTAATTTGCTTGAAATGAAATCTGGTTGCTAATCAATTACTGTAGGGTTTTGGAATACATACCACAAATACAGGTCTTGGTATTCAGTGTGTGGTGTCCTCAGTTCTTTACTGTTAGAGCTGTGATAGAAGTTTGAAAATTTTTCCATGTCTTTTGTTCTGAAGTTCAATTTTTAGAGGGATAAGGGAACTAGAGGCTTGCACTTCTAATGTGTCTCTTGAAAAATGGGATAGGTAAACTTGAATTTAAGTGCTTTTAATGATTTCCAACTACTAAAACAAAAAAGTAGAAATAAGAATATGTACATATACTGAACCTGCATCTTAAAGTGGCTCCTAATTAAAGATAACTTCTTTGTTTGTATTTCAGGTTTCACCTAGGCTCATATACTATCCAGAATATCATTAGTTGGTCAACTTCTCAGTTTGCAACAAAGGCACACCTACTTGAGGTTGGTGGCTTAATCTACTGGAAACGGATATTTTTCTAGTGCCAATGCTGTTTTCATTTAATTGAGGGATGTTATTTCTGTCCTTGAGGCCCTTTTGCAAGGATATACAGCTATTACTTTCCCTATTTCACACAGGGGAAATTTATACATAAACATGTTGAAGATTACATACTGAGTCTGTGGCAGGGTTGCGTATGGAGTGGAACCCAGTTGTCTGTTTATACTGGTTTTTTTTCCTGTTCACTGGAATACACTGTCTCCCAAAACAGTGATTTGGTCTAGGTCAAATTTTGGTCTAGATTTTGTAAACAAGCTATGCTTTCTACATCTCTGGAATGTGATGGAGCACCATTGAGTAGCACCATTGAGTATTAGTTAAGATCCAATTAATAGCTGTTAGAAATCTCTGTTGTCTTCCCTAACAAGGCCTTGAAGTTAATATGTCAAGACTGATTTATGGTTTAGTCTAATGTTTTAATTCAGATAATTTGGTAGATATAGTTGTTTATGATTTGATCTACAGTATTTTAAGTGTTAGCATTGACAATTATAACGATGAGTGGCTGTGAGGGTCATTCCAGAGCTCTGAAGAGGGTTGCTTGCAACAGTCTGTTCTTTGTCACAGAACGAGACTCCTTTCCAGAATTTTGAGTGCTCTGTGATGAATATGATAAGTAAATGTCTGTTTATTGGTGACATAATTTATTGAAACCAAATGAGTTATTGCTGCAGTTCCCATGAAAAATGCTTTCCTTGCATTTTGGGAACTACCTTGAGAGGGTTGCTTACTGATACAAAATGATTCTCAGCAATGGATTTCCTGCAACGTGTAGCGTTTGCTTCTGAATCTATTTGTGTGGCTAGTGTTGATTTCAATTAAAATTTTCTTTTTCTTTCTTTTGCTGTGCAGGTGAAGTCATTTTTTGAGTCAAAATCAGAGGAGAGTTCTCAACTGCGTTGTGTAAAAGAGGCAATCGACACAATTCAGCTCAATATCCAGTGGATGGAGAGGAACTTAGCAAAGCTACGGGAACTGCTGTAGTGTGCATATGCTGTGGTGTGTCAGCCATTTAGGAGCTCTGTGGGCAGTTGCTGTGTTTCTTTTGCAAAAGCCATGGTGAAACCAGGCATCACTGCAACATTGTTTGCACTATTAAGGAGTCTAGATAGCTCAGGGCATGTCTCAGATAAATTTTTATTTTCCTTGGAGCATTTATGAGCAAGATGTAAGTATTTATTATGAAACTGTTTTCATCTATAGGCCAAACATCTGCACAAATAATTAAATATAATTTTATATTTGAAACGTATTGCCCTTTCATTTGGAGTTGTGTTGCAGTTTCTTAGCAGTGGGTTAATATTGACAGTTAGGGTCAGAAAGAAAGAAAAAGTTACCATGAACTGTTACTTCTTTGCAGACTTCTTATTGAGCAGTAGATTTTTTTTAATTGAAAACTATAGGTGGTTTCCACATTTGTAGATACAGAAGCTGTTATGAAACAAATCAAACTTCAGATACGTAAGTAGTAGTGGATCTTATAAAGTACACCAGTTTGAGGTGAAATAAATAAGGTTCCCATTTGATTTAAGTTTGGATTTTTTATTTTCGCAGTATTCTTAAGGAATTACACACACACACACAAAAAAAAGTCTTATGCTAACAGTGTACACTTTGATGTATAAAATGGCTGGGTAGTAGTATGGAAAAGAAAAACCAGGTAGCAAACCCAAGTCTTTTAGAGATGGGATTTCCAGAAACACTGATGTAACTTTGGAACTTTTACTCTGAATTTATTAGACATTTTTAAGAATCTCGTCATTAATCATTGGACTTTAACTGATTATGCTGTATTGATCTCTGAGCAACTGCACAAAATTGCATCTTTACTGGTTGATTCTTCTGTTAGACTGACTACTGATTTGTGCACTTTTGACTACTGGTTTTTAATTTCACCACTTGTTGCAGAAGGTCTGCGATTAATAGATATGTCAGACACTTCACTTGGATAAAATTCTGGTTTTTTCCTTGCCTCATAACTCGCATATCACAGTATAATTTGTGAACATTGCTCACTTTTTATAACATTAGCTTTAGGAAAGTTTCTTATACTGTTGTGAAAAACCTTGTGAGACAAATCTTCAAGGTCTTTTAAAGAAAAGGATCTAAAACCCTAATGTGCTACATTAGAAGTGCAAAATACCCACTGTACTATCTGTATCTCTTCCAAAAGCAGTGAAGAAGGCCATTTTTGAGGTATAGCATATATACACAACACATGCAAGAGTAAACATACCTTTTTATTTGGAGATTTGTTCTATTCATTTCACTGGTGATGTACCTTCTGTGGATTCATGCACGCAGATTCAGACCTGTTGTTGTCTTGTTATTATCCAATTATGTGATCAATTATAAAATACGGTGAAAGCACTAACAATTGAAAGTTGTACTATTTTAATTAAACTAATTTAATTTCAGCTACAGTAAATTCTGAAGAAGATAGTAGTTTGAATTAGATTTAAATTAATGGACTTAAAAATTTGTCACAGGGTAATTCAAATGGAATGCTTTAATTTATGAAACTGCAGCATTGGCTGTTTATCTGGTTAGCAAAAAATGTAAGCTATGATTGCTTAAGCCATACCATACTTTTCCCATCTTTTCAGAATATCTTTCAAAACTCCTGGAAAAGAAATTCCTTGTTTTCCAGCTCACCTTAGAATTGCAGATGTCATTTTTAACCTTGAAATTATCAGAAATAATGTTAGACTTGGAGAGTGTTACAAACAGTTTTTGGCCCAAACGGCCCAGAAATTAATAATTTTTACGTGCACTGAAGAAGGAACTGGCAGTATGAGCGCTGACAATAAATCATACTTCCTTGTAAGTTATTAGAATCGTTAATTCGGTATGTTTTTGGAATTTTTGTACTGCCATGTGTTATGACTTCATTTCCTCCTTTATTTTAAATAGTTGGAATATCTACAGAAATATTAGTTCCATCTTTGCATATTTCTGTGTACATATAGATATATATGTGTGTGTGTCATCTCTTTTTCTTTCTGGTCACTTCTTAGTAAACTTTCATTTTTCTATCCCTTCTGTCCCCTCACATGCGTTTTACCTCATCCCTGAATGCAATATTGAGTCATATAAAATTTTAAATAGAAGATGGGATATTTTTCCACAGTTTCCTCCAGTTTTCTTCTGTGGAATTTAAAAAAAATTACTATTTTATTTGAATGCTTTAGTGACAATTATGAGGAAATAGCATGGAGCTGAGTTTTAGCCAGCAAACTATACCAAGAAAATCTGGAAAGTTAGGGAGGTTTTGGCAGGATTATTGAATAATTTTTCATTTTACTATTTCTTGCATATGCATACTTTTGGTATGTCAGTTGTAGAGGTTTTAAAATTTTTCTGTCACGGACAGAACCCTATTAAAAATTGTGCTGGAGTCCTTCTTACGTGAGAGATGCTTAAATATACTTCTCCCTTTTTGAGTATATTAGGAACTGATGAAGATTGGAATGGCTAAGACCTGGTGCAGGACAGACAGCCATTGGTGACAAGGCTCCATTTTGGACATGGGCTTAGGGTAGGTTGAAGCTCAGGAAAAGGGTTAGGGTTTGGTGTAAGACAAAGAGCCCTAGTGCTAGGGGAGCCATGAAAAGGCTGCCAAGGGAAGGTGAGGGCTGCCAAAACTTTCAGTGCTGGGCACTTTTCTTGGGAGCCGTAGCTGGCAGTGTCCCTGTTGGACAGGGACCTAGCTCTGGCTAGGGTTGGGGTGAGGCTTATATGTAGGTGCAAGACAAAAAGCAGAGCCCCATTGTTTGTGGGGCTGCAAAGGGGCTCCCAAAGGAAGGGGTGGGCTGCTTTCAGTCCTGGCCACTTTTTGCTTGGGAGCCATTGCTGGCAAGGCTCTGTTTTGGACGTGGGCTTAGGGTAGGGTGAGGGTCAGGAAAAGGCTTAGGGTTAGGTGCAAGACAAAGAGCAGAACCCCAGTAATTAGCAGGACTGCAAAAAAGCTGCCAAGGTAAGGTGAGGGCTGCCAAAAGCTTTCAGTCCTGGCCACTTTTGCCTAAGAGCCATAGAGCGTGGGGTGTCCCATTATACCTGGGTTCTGGTTAGGTTTAGTGCAAGGGTAAAGCTTAGCCATAGGTGCAGACAAAGAGCAGAGCCCCAGTGTTTGTGGGGCTCTGAAGGAAAAGCCAAGGGAGCATGAGGGCAGTCAAAAGCTTTCAGTCTAGGTCATTTTTTTCATGGGAGCCACAGCTGGTAGCATCCCTGTTGGAGCTGGGGTCTGTTAAGGGTTAGGGAGAGGGTGAGAATTAGCCATAGGTGCAAGAGAGAGAGCAGAGCCCCAGTATTTGTGGGGCTGCGAAGGAGCTGCCAGGGGAAGGTGAGGGCTGCCAAACCTTTCAGACTTGGCCACTTTTCTAGGGAGCCATCGCTGGCAGAGATTGTGATGGACCTGTACTCTGCCTAGGGTTGTGATCATAGTGTAGGTGATGGTTACATTCAAGAGCAAACACAGAGCCCCAGTGTTTGATTCTAGAAGAGCTGCCAAGGGAAGAGGGTGGGGCTGCCAAAAGCTTTCAGTCCTGGCCATTTCTGTGTGGGAACCCTAGCTGGCAGGTGTCCATTCTGAAGCTGAGCTCTGGATAGGTTTATGGTGTGGAATAGGATTAAGTGCCAGAGCAAGCACAGAGCCTTAGTGTTGGTAGGCCTGCAAACGGGCTGCCAAAGGAAACTGAAAGCTGCCAAAAGATTTCATTCTTGGCCACTGCTGTAGCCTGCCCTACCCAACTCTACTCTAAGCCCATGTCCAAAATGGAGCCTTGCCAGCACTGACTCCCAAGAAAACATCTCCAGGAAAGAAAGCATTTGGGAGCCCTCACCATCCATGGGCAGCCCTTCAAATCATCTAAAACATTGGGGCTCTATTACTTATCCTCCACCTAACCCTAACATTAATTCTCCTCCTGATCCTCGCCCTTGCCAGAGCACAGGTCAAACACACAGTTCTGACAGCTATGGCTCCCAGGCAAAACTGAGGATTTTTGAACCTGTTACCTTCCCCTGGCCTTCCCCTCGCAGCCCCAGAACACTTGCGCTCTACACCATCTCAAGCACCAGAACCATCACCTACGCCTCATCCTAGCCAGAGCCCAGGTCCAAAATGGACACCTGCCAGCTAGTGCTCCCACACACAAGTGGCTAGAACTGAAAGCTTTTGGCAGCCTTCACCTTACCTTAGCAGCCTTTTCTCATTCCCTGATAACACTCAGGCTCTGCCCTTTGTCTTAACCCAAACACTAACCTTTTTCCTCACCCTCTTTAAGCTCACATCTAAAACAGACCCTTGCCAGCAATGGCTCCCAGGCAAAAAGGGGCAAGGACAGAAAACTGTTGCAGCCCTCATCTTCCCTTGAAAGCCCCTTTGCAGCCCTACAAACAATGGGTCTTTACACTTTCTCTGCAACCAAACCCTCGCCTAAACTCCCACAATAGCCAGATGACAAATTCAAAACAGACATGCCAGCTATGACTCCCACACAGAAGTAGCCAGGACTGAAAGCTTTTGACAGCCC
Source organism: Pelecanus crispus (assembly GCF_030463565.1). Classification (NCBI taxonomy): domain Eukaryota; kingdom Metazoa; phylum Chordata; class Aves; order Pelecaniformes; family Pelecanidae; genus Pelecanus; species Pelecanus crispus. The sequence continues at coordinate 58,147,793 of NC_134676.1, forward strand.
TCACCTTTCCTTGGCAGCCTGTTCAAAGCCCCAGAAACACAGAATATGCGCTTGCTGTACCACCTGAATCTCACCTACACCTGCTACTCAAGCCTCAGACCAGGTCCCAAGCACACACCCAGCAGCCATATCTCCCAGACAGATGTGGCCCCTACATAAAGCTGTTTGCAGCCCTCATCTTCATTTGACAGCCCCTTTGCATCCCACAAACACTGCAGCTCTGAACATGCTCTACCACCTTACCCTCCCCTCACCTACACCCTTACTCTAGTAAGAACCAAGAAAACCAACAGCTGCCAGTGATATCTCCCATACAGAAAAGGCCAGACTGAAAGCTTTTGGCAGCCCTCACCTTCCCCTGGCAGCCCTGTCCCAGCCCCACAACCAGAGCCTAGGTTCCTAACACACACTCACCAGATATGGATAGCAGGGTTAACAGCCCTTACGTTCCTTTGGCAGCCCCTTCACAGCCCTACAAACACTGGGGATTTGCACTTGCTCTACTACTTAGTCCCCACCTACCCCCTCACCCTTGTCAGCCCTGCTCTAAAATGGACAACCACCACCTAGAGCTCCCACACACAAGTGGCCAGGACTGAAAGCTGTTGGTGGCCCTCACATTCCCTTGGCAGCCCCTTCACAGTCCCACCAGCACTCTGGCTCTGCATTTGCTCTACCACGTAACCCTCACCTACCCCCTCAGCCTCACAAAAGCCCAGCTCCAAAACAGACACCCACCAGCTAAGGTTCCCACACAGGTGTGGCCAGATGTTGTGGTTTAACCCTGGCCTGCAACTAAGCACCACACACCTGCTTGCTTGCTCCCCCTCAGTGGGATGCAGGGAGAGCAGGAAGGGTAAAAGCGAGAAAGAAACTCATGGGTTGAGATAAAAACAGTTTAATAACTAGAAAGAAACAGTAATTTAAAAAATAAGTGTAAGGAGAAGAGAAGAAAAATAGCAAAGAGGGAGAAGAAAACTAAACCCCAAGAAAGATAAGTGATGCAAATGAAAACAATTGCTCAGGACTAACTGACTGATTCCCAGCCAGTCCCCAAGCAGCACCCCCCACCCTGCCAACCTTCCCTGCCTCGTTTTATTGCTGAGCATGATGCCATATGGTATGGAATATCCCTTTGGCCAGTTGGGGTCAGCTGGCCCAACAGTGTCCCTTCCCAAATTGCGCGCCTCCAGCCTAACTTGCTGGGGGGCAGTGTGAGCAGTAGAAAAGGCCTTGACGCTGTGTAAGAAGTAACTAAAATATCAGAGTGTTATCAACACTACTTCAGTACAAATCCGAAACAAATGCCATCAAGCTATAACGGGGCAGAACCCATCTGTATTTCTGGATTGACGGAGGGATCCCAACAGCTGACCGTATTGGAGGCTGAGGTGAGCCTAACTGGGAATGAGTGGCAGAAGCACCCCATTGTGACTGGCCCAGAGGCTCCGTGCATCCTTGGCATAGACTACCTCAGGAGAGGGTATTTCAAGGACCCAAAAGGGTACCAGTGGGCTTTTGGTATAGCTGCCTTGGAGACAGAAGAAATTAAACAGTTGTCCACCTTGCCCAGTCTCTCAGAGGACCCTTCTATTGTGGGGTTGCTGAGGGCTGAAGAACAACAGGTGCCAATCGCTACCACAGTGGTGCATCGGCAGCAATATCACACCAGCTGAGACTCCCTGATTCCCATCCATAAACTGATTCGTCAACTGGAGAGCCAAAGAGTGATCAGCAAGACTCACTCACCCTTTAACAGTCCCATATGGCCAGTGCAAAAGTCTGATGGGGAGTGGAGACTAACGGTGGACTATTGGGGCCTGAATGAAGTTACACTGCCACTGAGTGCTGCCATGCCGGACATGCTAGAACTTCAGTATGAAGTGGAGTCAAAGGCAGCCAAGTGGTGTGCCACAACTGATATTGCCAATGCGTTTTTCTCAATCCCTTTGGCAGCAGAGTGCAGGCCACAGTTTGCTTTCACTTGGAGGAGTGTCCAGTACACCTGGAATCGACTGCCCCATGGGTGGAAACACAGCCTGCACTAGAACAGGGTGAAGCTCTGGAACACCAGGAATACATTGATGACATCATTGTGTGGGGCAAGACAGCAGAAGAGGTTTTTGAGAAAGGGGAGAAAATAGTCCAAATCCTTCTGAAGGCCAGTTTTGCCATAAAACAAAGTAAGGTCAAGGGACCTGCACAGGAGATCCAATTTTTAGGAATAAAACGGCAAGATGGACGTCGTCAGATCCCAATGGATGTGATCAACAAAATAACAGCTATGCCCCCAGCAACTAGCAAAAAGGAAACATAAGCCTTCTTAGGCATTGTGGGTTTTGGAATGCATATTCCAAATTACAGTCTGATCGTAAGCCCTCTTTACCAGGTGACCCGGAAGAAGAACGATTTCAAATGGGGCCCTGAGCAACGACAAGCCTTTAAACAAATAAAATGGGAGATATTTCATGCAGTAGCCCTTGGGCCAGTCCAGGCAGGGCAGGATATTAAAAATGTGCTCTACACCTCAGCCAGGGAGAATGGCCCTACCCGGAGCCTCTGGCAGAAAGCACCAGGGGAGACTCAAGGTCAACCCATAGGGTTTTGGAGTCAGGGATACAGAGGATCTGAAGCTCGCTATACTCCAACTGAGAAAGAGATATTGGCAGCATATGAAGGGGTTCAAGCTGCTTTGGAAGTGATCAGTACTGAAGCACAGCTCCTGCTGGCACCCCGACTGCCAGTGCTAGGCTGGATGTTCAAAGGAAGGGTCCCCTCTACACATCATGCAAGTGATGCTACGTGGAGTAAGGGGGTTGCACTAATCACACAACGAGCTCGATTAGGAAACCCCAGTCACCCAGGAATCATGGAATTAATCATGGAATGGACAGAAGGCAAAGATTTCAGAATATTGCCAGAGGAGGAAGTGACACATGCTGAGGAGGCCCCACTGTATAAGGAACTGCCAGAAAATGAAAAGCAATATGCCCTGTTTACTGATGGGTCCTGTCATCTTGTGGGAAAGCATCGGAGGTGGAAAGCAGCTGTATGGAGTCCTATGTGAGAAGTTGCAGAAGCTGCTGAAGGAGAAGGGGAGTCCAGTCAGTTTGCAGAGGTGAAAGCCATCCAACTGGCTTTAGGCATTGCTGGATGAGAAAAGCGGCCAGTCCTTTATCTCTGTACTGACTCATGGATGATGGCAAATGCCCTGTGGGGGTGGTCGCAGCAATGGAAGCAGAGCAACTGGCAGCGCAGAGGCAAACCCATCAGGGCTGCCACATTGTGGCAAGGTACTGCTGCCAAGGTACAGAACTGGCTTGTAAAAGTTTGTCATGTGGATGCTCGAGTACCCAAGAGTCATGCCACTGAAGAACATCAAAACAACCAGCAGGTGGATTAGGCTGCTAAGATTGAAGTGGCTCAGGTGGGTCTAAACTGGCAACATAAGGGTGAATTATTTATAGCTCGGTGGGCCCACGACACCTCAGGCCATCAAGGAAGAGATGCAACATATAGATGGGCTTGTGATCGAGGTGTGGACTTAACTATGGACAGTATTGCACAGGTTATTCATGAATGTGAAATATGTGCAGCAATCAAGCAAACCAAGCGGTTCAAGCCTCTCTGGTGTGGTGGCGATGGCTGAAATACAAATATGGGGAGGCCTGGCAGATTGATTATATCACACTCCCGCAAACCCACCAAGGCAAGCGCTGTGTGCTCACCATGGTGGAAACAAACACCGGATGGCTGGAAACATATCCCGTGCCCCATGCCACCACCTGGAACACCATCCCGGGCCTTGAAAAGCAAGTCCTGTGGTGATATGGCACGCCAGAAAGAATCAAGTAAGACAATGGGACTCATTTCCGAAACAACCTCACAGACACCTGGGCCAAAGAGCATGGCATTGACTACTACTGTACTGTAGAAGGGGATAAAGTCCCTGTAGTGCACCTAAAAAATATGCTGGGGAAGACAGTCTGGGTTATTCCTGCCTCAGGCAAAGGCAAACCCATTCATGGGATTGCTTTTGCTCAAGGACTTGGGTGTTATTTGGTAGGTGATGCATAAGGATGCGCAAGCCCAATGTGTACTTCGAGGGGATTTGATTTTGGGTGAGAATAGCCAATGAACTGAACTGTGTGATGTTAATTGCTATATAATACTGTATGTCATCTCTTTTATGGTTGCTGTATGCCATGTCAGTGGTATTACAGTAAGAATCACCCAGATTAATGAAGATGAACTTTGATGAATCCAACCAAAGTGCAGTGGTGTTGGGAGGAGAACTGGCTTCAGCATGCAACAATGTAACACCTCACACCATCTCTCCTGCTTTGAAAGACTGTGATGACAGATGGAACCAAAGTCATGGGCTAAATGAACTCAATGGACATTTTAGAGGGATGGCACATAGTCTAAGGCAATGATGTCTGTGTGTATGTATGAAAAGACAGAAAAAGTGGTGGTGATTAATTGGAATTTATTGGAAAGGGTAGAGACCTGGGCATGACATAGATGGTACAGAATAAGGGGTGGGTCCTGTCCTGGTTTCAGCTGGGACAGAGTTACTTTTCTTCCTAGTAGCTGGCATAGTGCTGTGTTTTGGATTTAGTATGAGAATAACTTTGATAGCACACTGATGTTTTAGGTGTTGCTAAGTAGTGCTTACACTAGTCACAGACTTTTTCAGCTTCCCATGCTCTGCCAGGTGCACAAGAAACTGGGAGGGGGCACAGCCAGAATAGTTGATCCAAACTGACCAAAGGGCAATTCCGTGTCATATGATGTCTTGCTCAGTATATAAGCTGCAGGGAGTTGGCCAGGGGGCAGCAATTGCTGCTCGGGAACTCCTGGGTATCAGTTGGCAGGTGGTGAGCAATTGCACTGTGCATTACTTACTTTGTATATTATTACTATTATTGTTATATTTTTATTATTATTATTTTACTTTCTTTTATTTCAATTATTAAACTGTTCTTATCTCAACCCAGAAATATTTCTCACTATTACTCCTCCAATTCTCTCCCCCATCCCACCAGGGCAGGGGGAGTGAGCGAGCAGCTGCATGGTGCTTAGTTGCTGGCTATGGTTAAACCATGACAGTCCCATACAAGCTACTATGAAGAAATGTAATTCTATCCCAGCCAAAGCCAGTATATTCTCCACCCCTTATTCCATACCATTTACACCATTCAGGTCCCACACTATCGCAATACATCCTCATTAACACCCCTTCCACCATAAAATGTTTGTAAAATATCCATACATACCCATAAAATGTTCATTGAGTTCATTTGGTCTATGACTTTGGGCTTCATCTGTTATGGTATTTACTGACAACAGGAGACGTGGTGCATTGTGTGGATTTACTGGGGACCAAAACCAGCTCAAGTCGGGTCACTGCTGCACTTGCACTGCTTCTTGTGAGGTTCATTCTTCATTGGTTCAGGTGGTTTCTGCTGTAGTACTTCCTATAACATGCAACTGAAATCATGGGCTACAACTATTTAAAGGTATATATCCTTTACAGTCTCCACCCCTGGTCCCTTTGGACTAGGCCATAAGGTTTAACATTGCAATGAATTCCTTCTCTTGCCTCTAGCCTGGCTAGCAGTGAGAGATTTCTTCTATAATACCTTTGACATATGGTGGCCACAGCAGTCATGACATACAGTGTCATGTGACACTGCCATCGTACAACTCAAATCAGGGATTATTTTCAGCCAGGTTTGAATCACCTTGAGGTACACACTGGAGTCCCCCATCCTTCCTCATTACCCACCAAGTACACCCACATCTTGGAGTAAAAACAAGCCCATGAATAGGTTTGCCCTTTCCTGAAGAAGGAATAACCCAGACTGTTTTTCCCTGCCAGATCCTTATATGTACTATGGGGATCTTATCTCTTTCCACAGTGCACAGGGGTTTTGATTGGGCAGGGCCAGGTTGGCTGGCAGATCCTGTAGTGTTAACTAGCCAAGTGGCTTCTGGTAAATTTGTATCCCAATGCTTGAATGTCCCAGCACCCATTGCGCTTGGTGCAATTTTTAAGTCCATTGTATCATTCAGTTTTCCTGGAGGCTGGTGCATGATAGGGGCTGTGATACACCAAATCAACACCATGCTCCTTGGCCCAGGTGTTTATGAGGCTGTTTTGGAAATGAGTCCCATTATCTGATTCAGTTCTTTGGAGGATGCCATGGTGCCTTAAAACTTGCTTTGTAAGGCCCAGGATAGTATTCTGGGCAATAGCATGGGTCACAGGCTATGTTTCCAGCCACGCAGTAGTCACTTCCACCATTGTAGGTACATGGTGCTTGCCTTGGCGGGTTCATTGTAGTGTGTATAATCAATCTGCTTGATTGATATTGATATTTCAGCCATCATCCCCAATACCAAAAAGGCTTTAGCTGCTTGGCTTGTTTGATTATGGCGCATATTTTACATTCATGGATAAATTGCAATGGCATCAATGGTCAAGTCCACCCCTCAACCATGAGCCCATTTGTATGTTGTACTTCTTCCTAGATGCCCTGATGTTGTGGACCCACCGAGCTATAAATAATTCATCCTTATGTTGCCAGTCCAGACCCACCTCAGCCACTTCAATCTTAGCAGCCTGATCCACCTATTGGTTGCTTTGATGTTCTTCAGTGGCATGACTCTTGGGTATGTCAGTATCTACGTGACAAACTTTTACAACCTGGTTCTGTACCCTGGGCAGCAATATCTTGCCACAATGCAGCAGCCCAGGTGGGTTTACTTCTGCACTGCCAGTTGGTCCACTTCCGTTGCATTTGCCACCATCTATGAATCAGTATGAAGTACGGTCCGCTTTTCTTATTCAGCAATATCTAAAGCCAACTGGGTGGCTTTCACCTCTGCAGAGTGGCTCGATTCACCTTTTCTTTCAACAGTTTCTGTGACTTGTAGTGTAGGACTCCATACAGCAGCCTTCCACTTCGATGTTTTCCCACAATATAGCAGGGCCCAACAGTGAACAGGGCATATTGCTTTTCATTTTCTGATAATTTGTTATACAGCGGGGCCTCTTCAGCATGCATCACCTCTTCTGGTGACACGTCAAAGATTTGGCTTCATGATCATTTCCAGGATTCCTGAGCGGTCAGGTTTTCTCATTCAAGCCCATTGCATTGTCAGTACGACCCACTTTACTCCACGTAACCTCAGTTGCATTATGTGCAGAGGGGACCCTCCATTTGAACATCCAGTGAGCACAGGCAATCGAGGTGCCAAAAGGATCTGTGCTTCAGTACCAACTACTTCTGAAGCAGCTCAAACTCCTCCATATGCTGCTAATATTTCTTTTTCCGTTGGAGTGTAATGGGCTTCAGATCCTGTATATCCTCAGCTCCAAAACCCTAGATGTCAACCTCGAGTGTCTCCAGGTGCTTTCTGCCAGAGGCTCTGGGTGGGTGTGTTGTCCGTGGCTGTGATGTAAAGCACATTTTTCCCATCTTGTCCTGTCCAGAGTGGCACAAGTGCTACTGCACGAACTCTCCCATTTAAATTGTTCAAAGGCTTGCTCTGCTCAGGGCCCCATTCAAAATCATTCTTCTTTGGGTCACTTGATGGACAGGGCTTACTATCAGACTATAACCTGGAATATGCATTCTCCAAAAACCCATGACATTTTAGAGAACTTGTGTTTATTTTTGTTAGCTGGCAGAAACATGGCCATTATTTTGCTGATCACATCCATTAGAATATAGGTGACACCCGTTTTGCCATTTTATTCCTAAAAACTGGATCTCCTGTGCAGGACCTTTGACCTTACTTTGTTTTATGGCAAAACCAGGTTTAAAAAGAATTTGGATTATTCTTCTCCCTTTATGAAATGCTCCCTCTGCTGTGTTGTCCCACACAGTGATGTCACCAATATGCTGCAGGTGTCTGGGAGCTTCACCTTGTTCCAGTGCAGTCTGGTTCAATCTATGACAAATGGTAGGACCGTGTTTCCGCTCTGGGGTGGTCAGTTCCAGGTGTATTGGATACCGCTCTACGTGAAAGCAAACTGTGGCCTGCACTCTGCTGCCAAAGGGATCAAGAAAAACACATTAGAGATACTAATTGTCACATACCATTTGGCTACCTTTGACTGCAGTTCATGTTGGAGCATGTCTGGTACGGCAGCACTCAGTGGCAGTGTGATCATTCAGGCCACAACAGTCCACTGTTAGCCACCACTTGATGTTAGATTTTTGCACTGGCCATATGGGACTATTAAAGGGTGAATGAGTCTTACTCACTACTCCTTGACTCTCCAGTTGCCAAATCAGCTTATGGATGGGAACCGCGGAGTCTTGATTGGTGGGATATTGTCAATAGTGCACCATCATGGTAGCAACTGGCACCTGCTGTTCTTTAACACATTCTGTCCTACAACAGAATGATCCTCTGAGAGATCAGGTAAGCTAGATAGCTGTTTAATCTTCTCCATACTCAAGGCAGCTATACCAAAAGCCCACCTGTACCCTTTCAGGTCTTTGAAATACCCTGTCCTGAGGTAGTCTATGCTAAGGATACATGATGCCTCTGGGCCAGTCACGATATGATGCTTTTGCCCCTCATTCCCAGTTAGGCTTACCTCAGCCTCCAACACAGACAGTTCTTGGGATCCTCCTGTCAATCCAGAAATACAGATGGATTCTTCTCCTTTGTAATCTGATAGCATTACAGTCCACTGTCCACTAGTGTCCACTAGAGCTTTATACTCCCATGGGGCAAATGTGCCAGGCCATTGAACCCACATAGTCCAGTAAAACCTGTTGTCCATTTCCTCTGCCCAGCTAAAGGAGCATTCATTCCTTGATTTTTTTGTAACTGCAAACTAGAATTCCCTTCATCAGGGCCAAAAGTACAATCCACCCTTCTACTGTGCCCAACAGACACTGGAGCTGTTGTTTAATCTTGCAGTTGCTGTACCTGAGCTTCTAGTTTCCAGGTAGGTTCACCATCCCACTTCCTGATGTCGTCTCCCTGGTCACACAGATAGAACCACAGGGTTGCAAGTGGTGTGTGCATCGGTATCCTCTCCCTTGAACAGAAAAAGCCTGACTTTTTATTAAGTTGAGAGACATTGGTCAGTGTGGGAGAGGAAGACCTATCCTTCTGCGGTTGCTGAGACAGTTTTTGGGTCAATTTCTCCACAGCTGAGACACAGGCCCACAGGAAGGAAGTGAGATTACCTTCGTATTATTGGAGCTGTCTGGTAAATCCATCCATAGGTGGTACCTCTGTGTCTGTCCAGCTCATTATTGGCAGGTGTATGACATTGGTGCATTTCGTATAAACTTTCGCCAGGTGGACCAGGTGCAAAGGATTTCATTCGGGTCTTTGGATACCTGGTCATCATCCAGATTGTTGTAGATCACCTCAGCCATGGCTAATTCCCTCAGATGATGGCTACATCCCTCAATGGTGGTCCAATTGCTTTGGGAATTTGCAAGTTCTTCCTTGAAGGGATACCTGTGCTTCACACTTGACAGGAGTCACTGTCAAAGACTGGGGACTCCTGCCCCTTTTCTAATACCTTTATCAATGACCTTATCCCTAGCAAGGGATCCCAGCTGATGGGCTTCCTTACTGTCTAATTCCTGACTATTGGCCCCAATACCCCAGCATTGGAGTAACCAGCTGAGAATTTGCTTGCCTGGTTGATGGCTGAAATCTTTTTGCTTATCTCCCAGCTCACTTAGGGATAGGGATTGGGTGGTTTCTGTCTCATTTATGATTTCAGTCCCTTCCTCCTCCTGTTCTTGTGACTGCTCTGCTGCAGAACAGGATGCCTCTTCTGATTCTTTTTTGTTGTTGTTTACCCCCAGCCAGCAACTAATCACCACACAGCCGCTTGCTCACTCCCCTCCATGGGATGGGGAAAAAAATCAGAAAAGTAAAAGTGAGAAAATTCATGGGTTGAGATAAAGATAGTTTAATAGGTAAAGCAAAAGCCGCGCATGCAAGCAAAACAAAACAAGGAATTCATTCACTACTTCCCATCGGCAGGCAGGTGTTCAGCCATGTCCAGGAAAGCAGTGCTCCATCATGTGTAATGGTTACTTGGGAAGACAAAATGCCATAACTCCAAGCTGAGCATGATGTCATTATGGTATGGAATATCCCTTTGGTCAGTTTGGGTCAGCTGTCCTGGCTGTTCCCAACTTCCTGTGGGAAGTTCTTCCCAATTCCAGCCTTCTTAGTTGGTAGAGCATGAGAAGGTGAAAAGTCCTTGACTAGCATAAGCACTACTTAGCAACAACTAAAACATCAGTGTGTTACCAACATTATTGTCATACTAAATCCAAAACACAGCACTATACCAGCTACTATGTAGAAAAGTAATGCTACCCCAGACAAAAACAGGACATCTCTCCTGCTCCCTCTCAGGAGAAGCTTCTTCATCCCCTACTAAATGAGTTGACTTCCACTTTGTGGAAGTTTCCATTGTTTCTAATTGTTTCAATTACAGGTGCAACTGATAAAGTTGAGGGCTGGGTCTCTGCTTTAGCCATAGTGTCTGTTGGTATGTTTTCAGATCCAGAGAACCTCTCTTCTCCTTGAGGGTGCTGAATAGTATTGAGCAGTGTTTGGTAGGTGCAGGCCAGGTGCCAGCACAGTGCAGTAAGTTGTGTCTCTTTGGAATAGCCAGGGCATCTTTTTTTCAAACATTCTAGCACTTCATCAGAATCCCACACTGGTTCAGGAGTGAAATTCCAGACCATTGGAGGTGAGAAACTCTCTAGATACCTGCTCATATTCTCCCACATGCCATGCCACTCGTAACCCACCAACAAGTGGGGCTGCAAAGGGGTTGCCAAGGGAAGGTAAGGGCTTTCAAAAGCTTTTGTTACTGGCCACTTCCATGTAGGAGCCACAGCCAGTGGATGTCTGTTTGGGACCTGGGCTCTAAGTAGCGTAGAAGGTTGGCCAGGACTGAAAGCTGTTGGTGGTCCTCACCTTCCCTTGGCAGACCCTTCGCAGCCACACCAACACTGAGGCAATGGGCTTGCTCTACCACCTAACCCTTATCGTCAACTATGCTTTTGTAGTTCTTTGACTTTTGCATGCTCCTGTGATTCTAAAAGGTGTTTCTTAAAAACTAATCAGCACTTATGGACTCCCTATGCCTTCAAAAGCAGATTTTCAAGGGACCCTGATAACCAGCTCCCTGAGTAGGTTAAAGCTTCCTCCCTTGATATCCAGGGTAGCAAGTCTGGTGACATTTTTTCTCATTACACCGAAAATTTTAAACACAACTATTTCATGATCACTGTGGCCAAGGTAGCCACCACATCTCCCACGAGCCCTTCTCTAGTCACAAAAAACAAGTCTGGGAGGGCATCTTTCCTAGTTGGCTCAGTGAGTACTTGTGACAAGAAATTATCTTCAACAAACTTCAGGAATTTCTCAGACTTGTTTGTCACAGCAGGATAGTATTCTCAGTTGATGTCTGGGAAGGTGAAATCTCTCATAAGGACAAGTTCCAGTTTTCTGCAAACTAATAGTCACAAGACATTTTAATTGCACTAGAGAAGTACCTCTTTTTACTGCCATCCACCAAAAAAAAATTAGGTAGTGTCCCAACTTTTGTTAAAATCCTGAAACATGCTTTTGGCTGTCACAACCTCTACAGAGAAATATTTTACCAGGGGACTAATAAGCAGTTAGTAGCTATTACCAGTTAAACTAATATTACTAACACTTAAACAGTAGCTGAGCAGCAATACTTCTGATTAGAATTGTTGTCTGTCAAATGAAGTTCATATACATAGCAAGCTACGCAGCAATCCAACACTGCAGTTGGATATCTCTGTAATTAAGTGCCTGGTGTTGTACAGAAGTGGATAAGGAGTCATAAAAATTGGCTTAGCTATGGGGATGGAAGTATCTGTCTGGGAAACTTGTTGGTGTGTATGTGGTGCTACATCTCAAATTACCACTGCAGTTTTTGCTGTGATTTTTCAACCCCAGCCAAAGCTAGTACATCAAAACACTGATGTACACAAAGCTGTATCAGGTCAACTGTAGGATGTGGCCACAATATCAGTTTTAGTTATGTCAAACAACTTTTTGTGAGACTGCTTTATGATTTGAACCAGTAAGTTTATTGTCACAGCATTGCTATTTCAAATAGACAACTAAACAAATTTCAGCTAAACTAGTAGAAATTCTCTGTGTATATATATATGCCTAAATGCTTCATCCTAAATTGTTCACAAATTAAATTTTTTACAAGTTTCTAAAAGTTGTCTATGAAAAACCTTTTTAATTTTATAACACTGTATTCCTGATAACCATTCATTTGTACATTTTCATTATATATCACGTAGATTTTTAGTAATTTAAGAAGGCATGAAAACTGTATGTATGTGGTCAGGTGTACAATTAATTGTGCTACAGTACTGTTCTGAAATGGTACCATGATTACCTATGTTTTATTAAGATCTGCCAATATTCATTTCTCCTCTGAGAATGTGCATTCTTTGATTTAATTTTTAAACATTCCAGGAAGAATGTTAATTAATCATATGCTGTGTATCGGTATTTTGTATCCAACTGGTCTAACAAAGCAATGTATTAACCATGAGGATTTTCAGAAACAGTAGCAGTACATAGATGAAACAGCAAGATTTGCTTTTACTTGAGAGGTTTAGTGAAAGAGAACACTGCAATTTATATCGTATTTTGAAAGTCCATTCTCATTCTTGTAATTTCTTTTTGTATTTTGAATGATGCCTGTGAAACAGCTGAGTTTCTTAAATAATGATTATAGTATTCATATGCATTGAGAACTACTTTTTTCAGGATTAAATTATCTGTGCTTTATAAACGTTTACTTCTATGCTGTGGATCACAGAGTTGGTTAATTGTATTAATTTTATTGACATCAATGCCAAGTTTCCTGTTCAAACACGGAATATTTTATCCGTAAACCTATTTGTGCTCTCTCCCTACCTAGTCAGATCTTTCTCAACTGGAGGTTTATAGTAGTAGAAGTATTACTGAGTTCAAAGGCAAGAATTTCATATATCATTCTTTAGTTCTTTCCCCTCTGTGAATATTAAGAGTTTCACAATAGTCTATTTGATTTTGACTGTAATATCTAGTTATGAGGTGAGAACATTATCTTTTTCTGTGCATTTCTCTACCATGCTTTTTAATCAGCTGAAAAAGCATCTTGCCCAGGAGTTAAGTGTTGTACCTGGTGAAGCTGCCCTAGGGTATCCTGTTTGAAGTTCTCCTAGTCTGCAAGGATTGTTGGGTTTTTTTCCCTGGAGCAGACTGCTTGGAAGCTCAGAGTTCTGCAGATCAGAAATACATGGGTTGTTCTATGGCATTTTCCCTGAATGAGCCCTGCGGTCTTTTCAGTATTCATAAATACTGTTTTATGTGAACCAGATTTGGAAGAGGATTAAACGATGAAACATATGTTATATCATGGCATTATTTTCCATTTGATTTCTCACCTTAGAGTAGGAAATGTCTTGCCTCCACTCATGGAAGTCTGTGAGTCAAATTAAGTACCATTCTTTGTAGGAAACAGAAGTCCCAGATTTGAATTACATCAGTAATTTTGTACCACATTTATGCTAGGAAAAAAAAAGAAAAAAATTATTCCAAACTTCTATGAATTCTGGCTAGGCACTCACCCCAACCAAGGTGAACAAACAAGACCATGAACAGGAGAATGCCCAACTAAAAGAGAGGTGTTTTGGCTAAGAGTAGAAGGGCTATGCAGTGAAGTAGAATGGAATCATATATTTGACATTTTGCTGCTGAGAGAGTGGAATATAATGAACACACACAAGCTAACCACCTATTTCATCATTTTAAAACTTAAACTGTCTCTTTCTAAAAACCCTTTTAACTGCCTTCATAGATTTAATTTAATACTGAATGCAGAGAAAAATACAAGCTTTTTGACTGGAAAAAATATGTGGTAGGAAATTTGTTAAAGAAGATTCTTTACTGAGAGGCTAGTGAAGTTGTCTTACATGTCTTAAACAATCTGTGGCACGTAATCAGTAAAACATTCAAACAAAGTTCATATGTTCTAAGTGCACCCTTTGCAGCTGTAGCCTACTATAGCTTGTAACTTAATGCATGCATCTTAGGGAAGGTGTTAAATTGGTTTCAGACTAACAAACGGATATTGTTTGAATCTGTAGAAAATAGGTCAGCAACTGAGGTAGGAACCAGCGGGTTTTTAATGGAAGGTTTCATATCTTCTCTTTCAATTAATTCTGCATATTTTTAAATTAACAACTAGATAGCTTTAGAAAAAAAAAAATTGTTGCAAATGCGAGTAGGTAATATCAATTAATTTTTCCATGATCTTCTTATGTGTTTATAAGCTGTTATATATTAGCAGATTAGTAATGATTTTGTTAGGATATACTGGTCCCCATGCCGTAATTTCTATTCTCCATGTATAATATATACTATTTGATGTAGTACAAATAAGAATGAGGCCCAAACCTCTACTGAAACAGAATGAAATGCATTAAGAAAATACTGTCATGTTAGCAAGTAGTGGGGCACAAACCAATATGCTGAGGGGCCTTCAGGGGCCTATTTCCTTCTCCACAACAGACTGAAATCACTTGGCAACATGTTCACAAACCAACTACAGTGCAATTCAGCTAGGAACCATGACTTCAAGTTAGGGGATAAAAACTTCGTGGAAGTACTTAGCTTTTTCCAAGCTATATAATAACTTCTACTGGATACCAGGGTATTTTTTAATGTTGAAGCAAGGGCATAAGAACATACAGTTGTCAAAAACTGTCGTTCAACAAATTGAGGCATGAAACAAGGTGATATACTCCAACCGAGGTAATTAAACTTGGGAGCGCTTTACCAAATGTAGGAATTGATTCATGGTTGCTTCAAGTTCTACAGTGATATTACCTTACATTTTAAACTTAGTTTTCTGATTAGTTCTTTAGGCTGTGTAGGGAAAGGGAAAAGGATTTGCTGGTGTCTTTCACTGGCCTGTATTAGTGTCAAAAGTGTAGTAAGGCTAATGAGACTAGCTGAACACAGGGCAGAAGAGAGTGGACCAGTGGGCAGTTATAGCACAATATCTGCAAGAAGGGCAGAAAGATGGATCTGGATAACTACAGGCCTCTCAGTCTGACCTCAGTACCAGGGAAGGTTATGGACCAGATCATCCTGAGTGCCATCACATGGTACACACAAGATAACCACCTGATCAGGCCCAGTCAGCATGGATTTATGAAAGGCACGTCCTGTTTGACTAACATGATCTCCTTCTATGACAAGATGACCCACTTAGTGGATGAGGGAAAGGCTGTGGGTGTTGTTTACTTGGACTTTAGTAAAGCTTTTGACACCTTTTCCCACAGCATTGTCCTGGAGGAACTGGCTGTTCATGGCTTGGATGGGTGTACTCAGGGGATGGAGTGCACCCTCAGTAAGTTGCAGATGACACCAAATTGAGGGAGGAGTGTTGATCTGCTCGAGAGTAGAAAGGCTCTACAGAGGGATCTGGACAGGCTGGATCAATAGGCCAAGGCCATTTGGATGAGATTCAACAAGGCTAAGTGCCAGGTCCTGCACTTGGGTCACAACAACCCCATGCAACCCTATAGGCCTGGGGAAGCATGGCTGGAAAGTTGCCTGGTGGAAAAGGACCTCGTGGCGTTGATCAACAGCTGGCTGTATATGAGCCAGCAGTGTGCCCAGGTGACAAAGAAGGACAACAGCATCCTGGCTTTTATCAGAAATAGCGTGACCAGCAGGACTAGGGAAGTGATTGTCCCCCTGTGCTTGGCACTGGTGAGGCCGCAGTTGAATCCTGTGTCCAGTTTTGGGCTCCTCACTAGAAGAAAGACATTGAGGTACTGAGGCATATATTAAGAAGGGCAACGAACCTGGTGAAGGGTCTAGAGAACAAGTGTTATAAGGAGCGGCTGAGGGAACTGGAGTTGTTCATTCTGGAGCAAAGGAGGCTGAGGGGAGACCTTATTGCTCTCTACAACTACCTGGAAGGAGGTTGTAATGAGGTGGGTGTAGTTCTCTTTTCCCAAGTAACAAGTGATAGGACAAGGGGAAATGGCCTCAAGTTGTGCCAGGGGTCAATTTAGATTGGATATTAGGAAAAATTTCTTCACAGAAAGGATTGTCAAGCATTGGAACAGGCTGCCCAAGGAAGCGATTGAGTCACCATCCCTGGAGGTGTTTAAAAGATGTGTAGATGTGGTGCGTAAGGACAGGTTTAGTGGTGGACTTGGCAGTGTTATGTTTATGGTTGGACTCGATTATTTTAAGGCTCTTTTCCACGCTAAATGATTCTATATTTATATGGATGTAACCTGCTTAGAGTCAGTTCAGAGTTGACTCCTGACCCTCCCTTGATGGCCTCCAGCCAGCAGGGCAGCTGAGTTCCTCAGCAGGATATTTTCCATACAGAACCATCAAGACACTTTCCATGTGCATTGTGTTTACCTGGCAAGGTTTTAGTAGCAGGCAGGGGGGCTACAGGGGTGGCTTCCGTGAGAAGACACCAGAAACTGCCCCCATGTTGGACAGAGGCAGTTACAGCCAGCTCCAAGGTGGACCTGCTGCTGACAAAAACTGAGCCCATCAGCAATGCTGGTGGCATCTCCATGATAACATATTTAAGAAAGGGTAAAAAAACCCTGTACAGCAGCTGTGAGAGAGGAGCAAGAAAATGTGAGAGGAACAGCCCTGCAGATGTCAAGGTCAGTGAAGAAGGAGTGGAAGAGATGGTCAAGGTGCTGGAGCACAGAATGCCCTGCAGCCCTTCCCCTGTGGAGAAGAGCATGGGACCCCATGATGGAGCAAGTGAAGAGTGTGAGGACGAAGGAACAGCAGAGACAGAAGTTTATGGACTGACCGCAACGCCCATTCTCCATCCCCCTGTGCCACTTGGAGGGGATGAGGTAGTAGAGTCAGGAGTGAAGCTGAGCCTGGGAGGAAGAGGATTGGGTTTCGTTTTGTTTTTACTTCTCACTAGCCTACTGTATTATTAATTGGCAATAAATTATATTAATTTCCCGAAGTTGAGTCTGTTTTGCCTGTGGTGGTAATTGGTGAGTCATCTCCTTGTCATTATCTCAACCCACAAGCTTTTCATCATATTTTCTCCCCGTCCTGTTGAGGAGGGGGGAGTGAGAGAATGGCTTGGTGGTCACCTGGCAGTCAGCCAAGGTCTACTCACCACACCATGTAATTCTCTGCCCTGCATCCTGAGTCCCGCTCTTTCTTGACTTCTACATGTGGTATTGCTGAAGACCAACATGAGGACTAACTCTTCTCTGTTCATGGTTAATGTATTTTTGCTAAGACTTTCGTATCTTCTAACACCTTCAAGCAGGCTATTTCTTAAAAACAAACATACAAAAAGCCCACCAGCAAAGAACCCCAAACAAAACCAACAGAAAGAACAATAAACCCTAAAAGAAACCTTGGCAGTTTTGTTACTATTTCCTAAGATCATAAAGTGTCTGATTCGAAATCTTTGGGTTAATAATCTCTCCACTGACTTCTGTGTTGTTGGATTAGGAATATACCTGCCTCCAACTTATAAAATGGGATGCTATCTAATTCTTGTAATTTTTATTATCACTACATCATCTTTTGCTTAAGAACCAGAAATAACTAAAAGAAGACATAACCAGTAAAATTAGTATGTATTTGAAGAAAAATAAAATCTTTCTGCACAGTACGTCAACTACTACTGGATCTGGAATTACTTTTTTTATACTTTCTGATATGTCCTGGTTTCAGCTGGGATAGAGTTAATTTTCTTCCTAGTAGCAGGCATAGTGCTGTGTTTTGGCTTTAGTAGGAGAAGAATGTTGATAACACGCTGATGTTTTTAGTTGTTGCTAAGTACTGTGTATGCTAGTCAAGGACTTTTCAGCTTCCCATGCTCTGCCAGGTACACAAGAAAACTGGGAGGGGGCACAGCCAGAATAGTTGATCCAAACTGACCAAAGGGCTATTCCATACCATATGACATCATGCTCAGTATATAATCTGGGGGGAGTTGGCCGGGGAGCAGCGATCACTGCTCGGGAACTGTCTGGGTATCGGTTGGCGGGTGGTGAGCAATTGCATTGTGCATCACTTGCTTTGTATATTATTATTGTTATTATCATTATTATATTGTTATTATTATCATTATTATTTTACTTTGTTTCAATTGTTGAACTGTTCTTGTCTCAACCTAGGAGTGTTTCTCACTCTTGCTCCTCCAGTTCTCTCCCCCATCCCATTGGGGTGTGGGGAGTGGGCAGGCGGCTGCATGGTGCTTGGTTGCTGGCTGAGGCTAAACCACGACATGATACATTCCAGAAAATTTGGGGTAAGGATAGCATAGTACATTACTTATGCTGTAAGCATTTTCAGACAGGGAATCTATTTTGATTGCACAGTGTTTAACAGAATTGGGTTCTGACATATATTCAGGTGTCCTACAGACTTGCTTGCATATCATATCAGATCAGTCTTAATACTGTAAACCTTTTCTGTAGTACTTTCCACAGCGGCTCTATTCAGACAGCTGCACATTAGGTAAAGGCTTTTTTCCATTTCTTTACATTTCCTTGATATGTGGGTCATATTCAACTCCATTTGTTTCAAGGGATGCATCAGACCAGTTTATTATGCAGCACTTACTGAAAAGCACTTCAGAACTAATGTTTTGTAACGGACAGGTCCATACAGATTGTAAGATGAGGAAACTACACATATGTAGAATAACTAAGCAAACAGTTTTGGCATGCTTTTAAAAAACAGTGTGCATTTATGCTCAAGTCTGATAGAAAAGAAAAAAAAACCCACACAACCACCACCCCCTATTCCATTACTTGTAGGCAAACATCTTATGCTTAAGAAGCAGCATAATACACTGCATCTGTGTAAACAAAAATTAAGATTTTGGTACTTTGGAGTTTTACAGAAACACTGGTTAAGAACTGGACAGGACAAACTACCAGAAAAAGAAAGGGAAGTGATGTAAAATTTTCCAAGGCTGTCAAGTAGTGAAAGTTTTTACCACAAGATGAATGTCACTAAAAATGTAATTAAGTATCCTAAGAAAAAGTTCTGAATCAATCTTCTGAAAGGCAAACTTAAAAAACAACCAGCAACGCTATCTTAGATAGGTGATATGGAGTTAAAATAGTATTACAGTTTGTGATATACATGCAAATACAGGCCAATTAGTTACTTCTGTGTCTTGACTGTAGAGACATTTGAATTACATAAAGCAATTGAATTGTTAGGGAAGTCAGATAGTTATCTTTGGTACTTACAGTCTTTAAATACCAGGGCAGGGTCTCAACGAAGAAGAACTCACACAATTACAAGCTGCAAAGACTCCAAGGTTCTGTCCATCTCGGGTCTGCTTTTCCAGAAAGCATCCACGAACTGTCCTCATACCTGAATTAGCTGAGTCTTGTGCTGAATTTTTGCACTTCATTGATGTACTGGATTCCTAAAGAATCTCCTATCTGCCACTCAGACACTGCCTCTAACTCCAAGATCCTTCAGAGGGTACACCTCCCTGGATTGCTTATCTTTGCTGTATGCTGAGCTAATTAGCTGTAAAGGCAGATGGACATGCTCATTGCTATTATTTCCTTCTGTAATGCACAGCCACCTATAGGTTATGGAGAGAAAAAGTGAGAGTTGTTTCATCAGGATATTGATGATGTGCTGAAGCAAAGATGGTTCTGATTTTTGCCAAATGAACAAAGAGACTCCCTTGCTCCCCAAGACTCTTGAATTCTAGGGAGAGACTGAAAATGTAAGCAAAAATGAGGTAAAGTTGTTCCAAATTCATTACCATGAAAGTAGCATGTGGACTCTTGTTTAAACAATGAATTAACTAAAAAGTATGCTTTTCTTTCAGTTATGTAACAGAAACACAACTTTGATATTAATGACAAGTGAAAAATGAAAAAGAAAGCAAAATTAAACTTGTGATGTATTAGGTTAACCCAATTTGAATCTATTTTCCTGGCATGTGGTTTCCAATTCCATGTACAGTAAGGGTATTAAAATGCCAGTGAATTGAACTATTTACATGTAAGAGAACACCACCTGTAGGTTATTCAGCGGTCTGAAGACACACTCTAATCAAAAGACAGACTGTGCTGGCAAAAGCCTGAAGTACAAATGCAAATATGCTGCGGTTATACAGCTGGAATTTTTTCCTTCAGTCAGGAGAGCTGTTTGTAGCAGCCATAAGCTACATCAACTAGAGTTACTTTGATGGTACCAAAATACTTGTATCAGTTAAGTCTTCCTGACTTGGCAAAAAATCCAAAAGTAAAGATGTGTTCTTTAGTTATGGTACAATCTTTTCTTCCATGTTCCAAAACAAAAATTAAGTTTTTAGGATTCAGCAGTGGAAAATGACTGCAAAACCTTGTACCTGCATCACTTCAAAGTTGTCACATCCTGTTGCATGTACTGAGTGTCCATAGTACAATGTTTGTCTGCTCCCTACTAATTCTCAAATTTTATTTGGTTACAAATCAATGAACTAATGCTACTTTGTTTGCTTATTAAAATAACACATTCTAAACCAATTTTTTTTATAACCCATACATTCCTTCCTGCTGAATATGTGAATTTAAGATAGTCGATAACATTATTTTCTTAACCGCTGCATTTCATTCTAAATTCTAAGTTCATTCTAAAGACTTTCTTTCTTATGTGGACATTCAAGTTGAGTGAGTACTCCGAAGCTCATTCAATGTGTAAACTTCATTGTGACCTTTGATGACTTTAGGTATTTCAGGAATTCTGCTGCTTTGGAAAAAATACACTTAAAGATTTATTAAGCTGTAACTTTGAGGATTAGTTCCTCCTTTGCTAACTCCCACCTCAGAAGAGTCTCATCTGGCAGAGTAAATGAAAATGGTAACTTACAGTCATCCATTAGAACACCTTTAAGAGAGTTAATGGATGTTTTAAAGGAACATTTTGAAAATAAACAGCAAAGATTTCCATCATCCTTTCTTTTCTCATGGTGCTGAATCAAAGGGACAGCCTTTGTATATTTGTGGAACCAATTACCAAAACACACTAAGGTCACACACCAAAAACTCATTCAGTGTGAGAAGTCCTAAATTAGAAGCTAAAAAGTGCATGCACATCTTAGCCAACGAACGGTAACTCAGATCATGTTAAGCTGTCACTTGAACCAATCTCTTAACAGGTAAGTGCCTAGAAACTAACAGATTTTTTTCCCCCCTTAATGTTTAAAATGGAAATGCAATTAAATTCACTTAGTTTACTTTCCTACTCCCACTAAACTCAGCTCTAGCTGTATCAGGAAACAGGCCTACACACCGTGGTTGCAATCACTTATGTTTAAGATTTAATCAGACTTCCTTACTTCTGTCAACACTTTCATGCATCTCTGACGATACAAGGAACACTTACCTACTGCACCTCTTCACTGACCTGCCATGGTTTTATTTAAGACCATATACAGCTGCTGGCTGAGACTAGCTTTTATATTGTTCCAGAGAGAAGACAAAAATTAAAAAACTTTGAAAGCAAGAGCGTGCTGCAAAACAGAATAGAGGCTGCGATTCTTCAACAGGCTAAAACCTGAATAAGGTATCAGGCATACCAGATACACAGGGCAAAGAACAGATAGTATCAGACGTGAGCAGAAAACCAAAGGTCAAAGCCAAAGTTCCTAATATCTTTTACTAAGCCAAGTAAAAGAATTAAGATTTTCCAAACTACAGATTGGTAATTTAAACTCTACCAAGTTGTCCTTCCCAAGAAGGGCTCTGCCTCACATCTCAAGCACAGATACAGTGAATAGAAGGTTAAAAAAAGAACAAAGGTTTTGTTCTTTTATTAATTTAAACTGCTCTCCTTTGCTTCAGTGTTCACAAATACTTCTCTCCTTAAGTTTATTTGAAAAGAGAAGTTCCAGAATCCTCATCACTTTATGTAAGGAATTAAATTTATTGGTAACTGTGCAGGCACATTAAAAATCTGAGTGGTTGCCAGGTCTGTACAACACTTATTTTATATGTATTTCTCTGGGCAAGATTAATATGTAAGATCTTGGACTGATGGAAAAAATAAATGAGAACTGCTGGCTTCAAAGAATGCATATTCATCACATGGATTGCTCATGTTTGTACAGGTACGAAAGAACTGCTATCAGGTTCATATTTGTGATTTTTAATTCAAACAAATATCTGTTACAAAATGAGGGCAACATTTTAAATTTAAATTTCATGTCATTGCAAAATTTTTTTTTAAGATTTCCCTTCCTTCCCTCTTAAGAGGAATCCTCTGCACAATAGAACATTCTTAATCTAAACAAACACAGTACGATTGATTTACAACAAGATACTGTTGGAATTTACTGTAGTTAAATGATCTTCACCAGTACTACTGGTTTAATTTAAATTACAGGCAATGGTTTTAACCAGAAACACAAAACAAAATCCCCCAACCAAACTCACAGAACCAGAATGATGTTTATTAACTTCCAGAAAAACATTTCTTGTATAGAATAGATTGTTCCATTATATAAAAGGATTATTGGTTATTAGCATAATGCTTTCAGCTGTATACATTGTGAGTTTTCTCACGTTCTATGGGAACTTTAATAAATTATCCCCAGAAACTAGCTGCATCCAAGCTTGACTTAATGTTGTGCATATTTTCTCGACGTTGTTTAGTATAAATATTTGCCTCTCCTTTTTGCAGCCGTTGCCTCAGAGCAGACTTTTGATGTTTGGTCAGTTGACGTTTTATCTTCTGTTTTACCAGTTCCTACAAATAAACGATTCAGTGTCAGAACTTTCTGAAGATCATTTAGTCCTAAGACATGGCACAACAATAGTGTATGTTCAGTACCAACATCAATATGCATGATTCTAACCAGAACGTACATCGAGAAGTTAGTGATCTACACAACAGTTAACGCTGAGTAAGCCCAGGTGTGTGCTGTTGCACTAAGCTGTGTGTACACGGTTGTCTTCAGGTTTGTGTTGTGCTGCACAAATCCACTGGCAGTAGGATAAACTAAGCCAGTTCCCACTCAGCACTGGCAATTAGGCCTCCTTTTATCTAAAAGTGCACAAGAAGTTCTCATGTGAACATCAGTTCAGCTTGACTGTAGAAATGATGAACAGAGTTGTTTCCTTGTGAGAAAAACATAAAATAGCTCGACTGACTGAAAAGAGAGATTCTCTACTAGGGACAAGGTCTGCATGGTGTGCTGCATGTGTGTTGGAGTGCTGTTCAATGCTACACCCTCAGGGCTCCCAGCATCTGAAGGTGTATACGATTATCTATGCTATTCTCTTCTGGTAGTCTTAGCTCTAATAAATACCATTTTAAATCATGCCTTAACGGAGCTTAAGTGTCTGTCTTATGGGAATCATAAAGGACCAGCACCCCTTAGAGCAAAACATGTCCCTTCTACAAAAATTTAAAGCTGATAATACTTTATGCTTGAAGATTTGACAAATTTCTTTTAAAAGGTAAAAAAAAAAGGGATCGGTAGAACATTTCACATCCTGCAGTAATTATTTGGTTCATGCCTATTCTTTTTAGCATCCTGTTTTTATTAAAGTTTGGATTACAAAGATCTGAGTACAACAATTCTTTACAAGCGTGACTAAAAAAGACGGACAGCCAGGAGTGATTTACAATTCCTCCTCAGGAATTTCCAGTTTTCCCCTGTTGTGAGGCACTCAATTCCTATTAAGATTCACAAGGTCAGGACTGTCTCACGCCGCTACTGCAAAAGTACTGCAACAGCAACAGCAACTGTTATTTCCATAAAACTTCAGTAGTTTTATGAAATTTCATCTGTTATTACACCTATGTTTTCATTCTGAGTTCTGCTCTCCATTGTGATGACAAGAGCTAACCATAACAAAAAATGAAGCCATGATTTAGTAGACTGTGACAATGATTTTGTCATTTGGAAAACGATCCCAGCTCAAGCTGCTGCACTGGTAAGTGCATACTTGCATATCTTGTCTTGGAAGAAAAAGAGAAATCAAATTATTTTCATCTTTCTAACTATTTAATTATGATGGAATCATATTTTGTTGGTAATCCCAAAGGAGTGTCTTATTTTTATTCTAATCAATAAAGCATTAAAAAAAATCCTATCAAGGAATAAATCTGCCCTTAATAGAAGATCTGCTGCTGTCCAAATAACGGGACAAGAGGAAAAATATCCATCTAATTACATCACCTTTAAATGTACCCCAATTCCAGTTGCCCTGTTGTGCTTTGCTGATTGTACTTATCAACTCAACTTCACTGTAGCATATGAAGTAGTAAGTAGGGAGCAAATCAGGAAACAGAAAGCATCATTTTGGCAAATTATGCTCTTTAAGAATTGCTGTAACTAGTACAACTAAAGTAACAAAATACAAGGTAGTCAGTGAATCCAATTACTCAATCCTGATTTCAGCAGGAATCCTGTAATAATTAGGGAACCACCTGAATACTAGTTTCCTAAGTTATGTTGCATGCAGGCTGGCTGTCAAAATGTACATAAAAACCGTTGCATGTAATTTATCCTTCTTCCCTTGGGTAGGACTCAGTATTTAACCATGAGCTCTTTGCAAATAAAAATTGTAGATTCTCTTTAAAAATATTGCTGAAGAGAAAATTATCAGAACTAATTTCAACTGTTGCACTGATGTTTTTTCTTTTGCCAATAAAGCACCCATCATTCTTTTTTCTATAGGCAGAACCCTGAAAAAAGGCTTCTTTACTTCTCCCACTCTAGTCCAGGACAGATGAGCTCCTTCAGTTTACACAAAACTTGCCAGAAGAAATTTTGCATGATGTATACCAGAAGTCCTTGACATGTAAACATAATGTAAATACACCACATTCTATTGCTCACCCACAGCATGTGGTAGAAAGACTCACTCGTCTTTCCATCATCATAACTTAAATTTAAGCAAACACTAAGAAATGCTTCAGAGTGAACAGATTTACATTTTACTATTTAATTTTTTGATCATTCACATTGTTTCCTCTAATTAAACTACATCAGTGCATACAAAGATTTGTATAAGCACAGAAATATATCTTACTTCATGTGGAATAGCTGATTTTTCAAAATTCATGATGCTTTCTCTTTTTGGCATAGTCTCCAAGTTATGACTGTATCTACTGCTATTAATGCCATTGTTTATATATGCCTTCATGAATTCGTTGGTGTGTTTAATTCAAAAATCTGCTTATGTTTTAATAAATCTTCTCCACCAAACAGAAAGCAAGTTCCATAAACAACAGAAAAATGCTAGCACCAATAACAGGCATCAGCTCTAAGGAGCCCGGTGGATCTTATTGCAGTGCTATTATTTTGCATTTTTAGTTTTGTAATTATTTTCTTGTTATAAATAGTTCATTATACATATTGTTTCTTTAGCTCTAACACTCAAAAGTTAAAATAAGATTCAACAATGGGCAAAAACATTTTTTTCCTCAGCATAAAAGCATATAAGTGAAAGCAGTATGCAATGTAAATTGGTGCAGGAGAAGGTTTTTTATGTGCCTGAATCCCTTGAAAGCTTTTCTGCTAAAGTGCTTTTATCTTTCTTTTAAACAGAAAATTAGGTATATACATGCCATTTATATATTTTTAACACATTTTATGTGTCTGCCTACAGAATAAACATACATCCACTAAATATTCAAAAAAGGTTTCAAATGGCTACATAACGACCACTACTACCACCAAGTCTGGTACAGGAATACAATTTCAATTAATTTCCTCTATAGGACTTAGTAGCACTAATCTTTTTTTGTGTTTTAATTCTGTACACTTAAATTAGCAAAATCAAAAAAAAAGAAAAAAGAAGACTGCATGGACCAGAAGCTAGTGAATTCCTGACAGATCACCCCGGCTCTTGTTTACTTCATCCCATAGTTTTAAGCTAATCCTTTGTCTCCTTCAGAAAATACAATGCCATCCCCTAGATTAAGAACTGTGATAACAAAGACCAAAGTTGAGTTTTTTCCTCACATGAAGTCCTGTAAAAGATGTCTTAGACATGATGCAAACATGCTGTTCCTTAACATTTATTTACACACATAGTTTTATTGGTTATTGGTGTACCTTTAAAATACTTATCTTAAAAAAAAAATCCAAACATGAAAGAGTAAAGCAGCCAGCTATTCCATGAATATTATAGCCACAGACAGGCACCTTGTTTAAATCAAGGCTGCTTCACAGAGTAACACTTAACAGGACAGTAGCAAAGCTTTTCTAACAAAAGTACTGAAGTAGCAAGTAGCAGACTGAAAGGACCATAAATGGGGAAGATCAAGTCTAACTAAACAAAAAAACCAAGCAAACAAACAAAAAATTTACTCTTGCCAGCACTAGAGGTTTCAGATACAGTATTTCTAGGACTAATACTCTAATTAGGCAATAGAAATGCTTTGAAAAGACACAAATTGAAGAAGTATGTTTACTTTTGGTACGTGTCATGAAAGACCTGAAATTACACTTCCCCAAACTACATTTTTCAGAGCTTCTGCTCCTAACTGCAAATGAAAATGAGATTGAACATAAGTACCCATATTTACAATGGCAAGTATGTAGTCTGACCTAATTAAAAAAATACCTCATGGATCAGCTGTCAGCTGAAAGAAGCTTCTTCCTGTTTTGTACAAGAATACTTTATAACTAACAAAGAACACTGGACTTTCTTCCCTTTAAAATTAAAATGCACTTTTAAAAATGTGACATAGGTAGCCATACTGACTAGTGTATAGTCTGGGGTTGAAGAAAAAGACATTAAATTCTGCTGTAAAATGTTCTGATTTATATAATGAGGAAAGTCAAATACATTCATATTGCCAAAGAAACCACTACTGAAGTGAGTCTGATGAAATCTCTAAGACAGGCGAATAAGGCCAAATCAAACCTTGACTCAAGCATCCACTCCTAAATAAATAATATTAATTGTGGCTAGCGACAGAAATGAATTAACTGACGTTAGTGCATTAACATACATTAGCCTATTATTGGCTAAATGAGAGTTGTTAATGCTGATGTAGAGCTTTGGTGAAAGGGCAAAGAGCAATACATGAAGGAAAGTGCTGGAAATCATTCCCTGTAAATAATTACAGATGTAACAGTCCTATTTTACTGTGGGCATGGAAATGCAAACTAGAGAGGTACATGGTAACAGTCTTTTTAAAGATAATTAATGCTAGGTACCATTTTTACAAATATGCACTAACAGCTATGTGCAATTTAACATGATCTGAGAGTAAACTAGATAACAACATAATAACAGCAATATTTACCGCTGGAATGGTTGAACAGCTCCCAACACTTCTGGCTGATGTGGTACTTTTAGTCCTTGTTCTGTGCTCAGCAATATGAATGATACTCTCTTCATTTCTAAAATACATCAATCAATGTTTTATTCCACTAGCAAGATAAACATCCTTTGCCTTTATGAGCATCATGTTTTAGTCTTAACTTTTTGAGATATAATCTGAAAACTCCCAACAGAACATGCAAGTACTACAGAACATTTACACTTTAAATACTAACACTAGTTGTTCAAAACAGGCATTTTATGAAAGGAAGAATTTGCTGCATAATAGCCATGTGTATTACAAGCACATGAAAAGAAGTTTCAGAATACTTAAAAAAAGATTCAGATTCTGCACAATGTCTTGACAAGTCATTTCACTAAAAAGCAAAAGCTTGATATATGCATCCAGGTACATGGTGGGCTAGCAAACTCACAAGAGTTAGAATTTCATGTACAAGGGGCTAGCCCGAAGGTAAGCAGGAATTTCTAAGTATGTCAGGAAAGGAATTAAAAGCTAGAACAATACACAGTACAACATATTTGAATACTACATTCCAAGGAGCTTGTTCTTACTAACTTCGTCTCAGTGAGCAGCAGAATAATTTGGCCTTGAGACAGAGCATTCAAATTACAAACTTATTCAGAAAAGTTATTCAGAAGCAGTATTTTAATATCAAGACCGCTTCAATACCAATATTAACTGAAAAAAAAGAAAAAAGGGAAAAAAATTCCATAGAAAACAGGTTGGTCTACAAATTAAATCCAAGACTTGTTCTCTCATTAAACAGATCAGTTGTCCACATCACACATTACATATGAAGCATTCCATATGTAGTACCAATCAACAGGTTACCTATTATGAGACCAACAGGAAAGATATTCACTGAAAGTTTTAAAAATAAATTGAATTTTTAGTCTTCAATTTAAACAAGAGTAGCTGACAAGTAGTCCTTTTTGAGCTACTTGAAAGATTTACATTTATTGGGGGAAGGGCAGGAACCACACTCCTAGATTGTAGGTATGATTCTTTACCTGTAATGCCTGAATTTCTCATTTGAAGTTGACAAGTGAACCAGATCAGGGCCTTTGTCTCCATTCTCCTTATCATTACAGCACCCGCCTTGACCTGTCTGATTTTCAACTCCAGCAGCATTTTCAGCTATGCTTTTGCCCTCAGAAAAAGCAATTGCAGAATTCTCTGCATCTTCACCAGACTTCCAAAGCATAGCTCGCCCTTCAACATTTTCTAAGGCTGAACTCAACTTTGACATATTCAGCCTTTGTGTATTTTCACTACTTTCAGTTGTATCAGCCTCTTCATTGCTATACACAAAGTCATTAGAGGTTCTGCTTTCAGAGAAATCACCCACTTCATACATGAAGTCTGCATTGTTTTCTTTAGCTTTGCTGAAGTAGTCAAGCTTATTCTCAGCATCTTCTACAAATTCTGATACCTCTGTTGCACTATCACCCTCATCAGAACCTGGTGGGTAAAGCAATTCACTATCTTCCTGCATTTCTTTTGTACAGCCGCTGGCAGCAATCTCTCTGTCAAGAGAACACTCTCTCCTGTGAAAGAAGTAAAAGTATGTTTTCTTTTAATATGCTAAATCATCAAGCTACCAATATGCTACATTTTGGATTAAAAATACTAATCAAGCTAGGATCTAATTACCCATACTATTAACAAAGAGAATATACTCCACTGAAACACACAGAACACCACAATAGTGCTGAGCTTTAGGTAAAGTATTAACAGAATGTGGCCTGAGAGAAACAAACTTCTACGTAAGACAATTCCATCTCCATAACCAGCATTTATTTGTTTATTTATTTATAGGGAATTATTTTATTTTAGCAGGAATAAAATTTGGCTCTAAGTTCAAATTACGTTTAAGCAAACAGAAGAATAAAGGGTACACTGACAAACACACACTGATTTAAGTGTGATACCCCTTTGGAAAAGCGCTCAGAATGAAATAAAACCCTTTGCATTGCAACAGGTTCAGCCTTAAAATAAGTGAAAATTACTTTTCAGAAGGGACAAAAGACACTAGGAAGAAAACTGAACATAATAACGTTTGAAGAGGCAGTCACCA
This sequence comes from Pelecanus crispus, assembly GCF_030463565.1. Lineage (NCBI taxonomy): Eukaryota > Metazoa > Chordata > Aves > Pelecaniformes > Pelecanidae > Pelecanus > Pelecanus crispus. The sequence continues at coordinate 58,177,269 of NC_134676.1, forward strand.
TATTTACTAACATTTAAAAAATAAATTTAAAATTTAAACCCAAATTAATCCTCAATATACCAGAACTGTTAAATAGGCTTTGAGAAGTGGGATAAACTGCTTCTGCAACGTTCTTAACATTTCCTACATATTTACAATTTGGATCAAGCTTTCTGATTGATCTCTCTTCCTTAGCTGCAAGAAGACAGACAATGGAGGCAGCAGCAGATTTTAAAGCAAACTTTAGCTTTTGGAAACCATTTACAGTAACTTTGGTTGAAGAAAACGCAACAGGAATGACAAAAATATAATTTAAAAATTGCATAGTTGGGCCTACGTTTTTTTATTTCTCCTACAAGGATCTCTCACAGGCATCCATTTTTCTCACAAACCCAACAGAAATACTATAAATAGGACAACTCAAATTCATCTGGCAGTTTCTACCTGATGTCTTTGAATGCTGGGAAGAGCTCACTCTCGTAGTTGAAGCGTTTCTTAAAGAACTCCTTAACACAGTTAACATCTCTGTCAAAATACCTGCAAAAATACAGAATTGTACAAACACAAAATCAAGGTAATGATGCCTACTACAATGGCAAACTTTTACCCTACATTTCTTGACTTTTACTGATCTTATTTCAAAATTATTTCTATTAGTGACCCAAAGACAAAAGGCTAGGAATACAAACTGCATGCAGTTTATTCCTACGCATTTTTTAACTGAACATTATTCCCTCTGAGAAGCAATTGATTACGTATTTAGCCTAAAGAGACATCTCCACTCATTCATAAAGCAAACTATGCTTGAAATATCATTTGTGCTGCATGACAACAATAGTAGAAAAAGAATCAGAAACAGGCTTATGGAAACAAGTCATGGTTGACTATTCGCTGTCATCAGCAGTTGTCAGATTTACTTTGAAAATACCTTTATATTTGAACCTACCATTCAGCATTTGCATGTGATGTTGATATCATCTGAGGGAAATCAATCATAGTGACACGGTCATCATTATCCAATATGAGATTAAATTCATTGAAATCACCATGAATCAAACCATGATTGGCAAGTTTTACAATTAGATCCATTAATTCACTGTAGACAGAGGCAGGATCTTCCATTTGGTGTACCTGGCACCTGAAAAGTTAAATAAAATAAAATATCCTGAACCCGGAAAGACTTTATTTAAAAATATAGACAAAGTATATGAAATACCTCTGACAGATGACAGAGTAATTCAAGTTAAAAGGGCCCTCAGGTCTTTAGTCTAATACCCTCCTGTCCTGGTTTCAGCTGGAAAAGAGTTAGCTTTCTTCCTAGTAGCAGGCATAGTGCTGTGTTTTGGATTTAATATGAGAAGAATGTTAATAACACACTGATGTTTCAGTTGTTGCTAAGTACTGCGTATGCTAGTCAAGGACTTTTCAGCTTCCCATGCTCTGCCAGGTACACAAGAAACTGGGAGGGGGAACAGCCAGAAGAGTTGATCCAAACTGACCAAAGGGCTATTCCATACCATACGACATCATGTTCAGTATATAAACTGCAGGGGGGTGGCCGGGGAGCAGCAATCGCTGCTCAGGAACTGTCTGGGTATCGGTCGACGGGTGGTGAGCAATTGCATTGTGCATCACTTGCTTTGTATATTATTATTACTATTATTAATATATTTTTATTATTATCATTACTATTTTACTTTATTTCAATCATTAAACTGTTCTTATCTCAACCCAGGAGTGTTTCTCACTCTTACTCCTCCAATTCTCACAAGTCTATGGGGCCAGATGGGATCCACCTGAGAGTACTGAGGGAGCTGGCAGAGGAGCTGGCCAAGCCACTTTCCATCATCTATCAACAGTCCTGGTTAACAGGGGAGGTCCCTGATGACTGGAGGCTTGCCAACATGACGCCCATCTACAAGAAGGGCTGTAAGGAGGACCTGGGAACTACAGGCCTGTCAGCCTGACCTCGGTGCTGGGGAAGATTATAGAGAGGTTCATCTTGAGTGAACTCAACAGGCAAGTGCAGGTCAACCAGGGGATCAGGCCCAGCCAGCACGGGTTCATGAAAGACAGGTCCTGCTTGACCAGCCTGATCTCCTTTTATGACCTGGTGACCCGCCTGGTAGATGATGGAAAGGCTGTGGATGTCATTTACCTGGACTTTAGCAAAGCTTTTGACACCGTCTCCCACAATATTCTCCTTGGGAAGCTGGCAGCTCATGGCTTAGACGGGTGTAGTCTTCACTGGGTAAAAAACTGGGTGGGTGGCCGAGCCCAGAGAGTAGCGGTAAATGGAGTTAAGTTCAGTTGGCAGCCGGTCACGAGCGGTGTTCCCCAGGGCTCTGTTTTGGGGCCAGCCTTGTTTAATATCTTTATCGATGATCTGGATGAGGGGATTGAGTGCACCCTCAGTAAGTTTGAAGATGACACCACACTGGGTGGGAGTGTCTATCTGCTGGAGGGTAGGATGGCCCTGCAGAGGGACCTGGACAGGCTGGACCGATGGGCTGAGGCCAACTGCATGAGGTTTAACAAGGCCAAGTGTTGGGTCCTGCACTTCAGGCACAACCCCATGCAGCGCTACAGACTTGGGGAGGAGTGGCTGGAAAGCTGCCTGGCGGAAAAGAATGTGGGGGTGCTGGTAGACAGCCGGCTGAACATGAGCCAGCAGTGTGCCCAGGTGGCCAAGAAGGCCAACAGCATCCTGGCTTGTATCAGGAATAGTGTGGCCAGCAGGAGCAGGGAGGTGATTGTCCCCCTGTACTCGGCGCTGGTGAGGCCGCACCTGGAATGCTGTGTCCAGTTTTGGGCCCCTCAATACAAGAAAGACATTGAGGTGCTGGAGCGTGTTCAGAGAAGGGCAACAAAGCTGGTGAAGGGTCTGGAGCACAAGTCTTATGAGGAGCGGCTGAGGGAGCTGGGGTTGTTTAGCCTGGAGAAGAGGAGGCTGAGGAGAGACCTTATCGCTCTTTACAACTACCTGAAAGGAGGTTGTAGTGAGGTGGGTGTTGGTCTCTTCTCCCAAGTAGTTAGCGATAGGACAAGAGGAAATGGGCTTAAGCTGCGCCAGGGGAGGTTTTGACTGGAAATTAGGAAAAATTTCTTTACGGAAAGGGTGGTCAGGCATTGGAACAGGCTGCCCAGAGAGGTGGTGAAGTCACCATCCCTGGAAGTGTTCAAAAAACGGGTAGATGTGGCACTTCGGGACATGGTTTAGTCTAGTCTACCCTTGATTGGCTTAGAGTAGACTTGGTTGTGTAGGTTAATGGTTGGACTGGATGATCTTAAAGGTCCTTTCCAACCTAAACGATTCTATGATTCTATGATTCTCTCTCCCATCCCACCGGGGTAGGGGGAATGAGAGAGTGGCTGCGTAGTGCTTAGTTGCTGGCTGGGGCTAAACCACAACACCTCCTCAAAGCTGAGTCAACTCTGAGATCAGACCACATCGCTCAGGGCTTCATCTAGTTGGGGCTTGAAAAATTCCAGGGATGAAGAGAGACTCTGCAACCTCCCCAAGTACCCTGTGCCACTGCCTCACTGTCCTCAGTGGGAGAAAAGTCCTTCTTACATCCAGGCTAAATCTCATTTCAATTTATGCTCCCATCAGGCACCATCATTATAATGCATTATTTAAATAATGGATCTGTAAATTTTTACGTCTCTCCTGTTTATAGGTGATCTTATGGTCTCAGTAGGAACTAGGTCTTCCTGTATTCAAATTCAAATGCCCCATCACAATTTCTTTTACAAAATAGTATTTTCTAGACTAAGTTAGGGGAAAAAAAAAAAGCTTAAAGCATTCCTGAACGTATACCTAAGAAAGTACCTTAACTGGCAAAACACAAATCAGCTTCTCCTTAGAAACAAACCAAGTAAAAAGGCAGTTATGTTATCGTACCATAAACTGTTAAGAAGTGGTCAGCATTTACAATTATCACATGAAATATTTTGGTCCAAATGCAGCATTACAGTATTATGAGAATGGATCATTTGTACGATACAAAGAACGAACAATAGAAGTCTAGCAGCTCTGTAACAGGCTCCTGTTACTTTCATACTTGTACCAAAATTAATTTGTGACACTTCTCATAGACACAGGTCTGTATCATAAAATGTCTCTCTTGCTCTTTGAATTTGAAAGTCATGTTAACTGGTACCTTCTGAGATACGAATCTCAGCTCTCCGGGACCAGGGGGAATTAAGCAAACTGGACACACATAAGTCCATGGACCCTAATGGGATATAGCCCTGAGCACTAAGGAAGCTGGCAGGTGTCCATTGCAAGGCCACTCTCGATAACTGTTGATTAATCATCGCAACTGTGAGAAGTACCTGAAGACTGGAGAAAGGCAAATGTTACTCCTATCTTCAAGGGCAAGAAGGAGGGCCCAGGGAAATATAGGCTGGTCAGCCTCACCTTGAGCCCTGGAAAGGTGATGGAGCTGCTAATCCTGGAAACCAGTCAGGCACGTTAAGGACAATCAAATCATCCAGAGCAGTCAACTTCACCAAGGTGAAATCATGCTCCAGTAACCTGATACAAGTTCTGTGATGACATGACTGGCCTACTAGGTGGGGGGACAGCAGTGGGTATCATCTACCTGGACTTCAGTAAGGCTTTGAGACTGTCTCCTGTAAGACTCTCACAGAAAAGCTGTTGATGTACGGTCTGGATGTGCAGACAGTGAGGTGGATTGAAAACTGCCTGGATAGCTGGGCACAAAGTCTAGTTAGAGGTCAGTGACTAGCAGTGTACTCCAGCAGTCAAAAGTGGTTCCTGTCCTGTTTAATGTCTTCATTAATGGGCAGAGCTTGCAGATGACACCAAACTGGGAGTGGCTGATACACCAAAGGGTCATGCTGCCATCCACAGGAACCTCAGTAGGCTCCAGAAACAGGCCAGCATGAACCTCATGAAGTTCAATGAGCAGTGCAAAGTCCAGTACCCGGGGAGGAACAACCTCATGCACCAGTACACACTGGGTGTCACCCAGCTGGAAAGCAGCTTGGCAGAAAAGGACCTGGGGGTCCTGGTGGACACAAAGTTGAATATGAACCAGCAGCATGCCCTTGCTGCATCCTGGGTTGCATTAAACAAAGCATTGCCCAGCAGGTTGAGGGAGGTTACCTTTCCCCTTTATTCAACACTGGTGAGGGCACACCAGGAGTACTGTGTCCAGTTCCAGCCTTCCCAGTACAAGAGGGACATGGACATACTGGACAGAGTCCAGCAAAGGGTCACAAGGATGATTAAGGGATTGGAGCATTTCTCCTATGTGGAAAGTCTGAGAGCTGGGACTGTTCAGACTGGAGAAGAGAAGGCTCAGGGGGATCTCATCAGTGGATACACCACCTGAAGGGAGGATGCAAAGAAGACAGAGCCAGGTTTTTTTCAGTGATGACCAGTGACAGGACAAGAGCCAATGGGCACAAACCAAAACACAGGAGGGCCTGTCTGAACACAGGAAATACTTTTTCCACTCTGAGGGTGATTCAGTACTGGCACAGGTTGCCCAAAGAAGTTGTGGAGTCTCCCCACTTAGAGGTATTTAGAAGTCATCTGGACATGGTCCTGGACAACCAGCTCTGGGTGGTCCTGCTCAAGCAGGGAGGTTGGACCAGATGACTTCTGGAGGTCCCTTCCAACCTCAACCATTCTGTGAGATGTGGAATGAAGTAGGCAGACTAGGAAAAATTAAGTCCAATTTGGCAGGCACTTTGGATAACCCTGTACTTGCCAAGACAACATACCAATTGTTTACTGTAAGTCACCAACTCCACACTAGTTTTTCAAACTCAGGCAACAGACAACAGAAAAACTGTCAACAGGCTCTAGGTGGCCCTGCTTGAGCAGGGTGTTTGGATCAGATGACTGCCAGAGGTCCCTTCCAACCTCAAGTATTTGGAGATTCTTTGATCTTGGCATATTTGAAATGATTCTCATCCACTACTTATCTCCTTCAGGTCAGAATCACAAAAGGAGAGCATAGTAAACTTCCACTACAGATGTCCACATGGAATTTGAAGCACTCCATGTACATGACAGATCTGGAATTATTTAACAAATTAAGGTGGGGAGACAGAATATAACAAAGTCTCTTCGATGTTGCTCTTCAACTGTTATACTTTGGGATTCACTCCCTTTTCATTAAACTGCCCACTTTAGATCTTGACTACTATACAACAGCATGGACTGGTTTGTTCTAGAACTAGACACTTCAAATCTCTGGATAAGCACCTACGTTGTTCTACATTGTATCAAATATATAGGCCTTTTGCATTCTGCTCTGCTGTACTGGGTTTGCATGGCAAGGTTTTGGTAGTGCGGGAGCTACAGGGGTTGCTTCTGTGAGAAGCCGATAGAAGCTTCCCCTATGTCCGACAGAGCCAATGCCAGCTGGGTCCAAGATAGACCCACTGCTGGCCAAGCCGAACCAATCAGCAATGGTGGTAGTGCCTCTGGATTAACATCTTTAAGAAGTGGGGGGGAAGGGGACACCAACAGGACACAAACTGCAGCTGGAGTGAGGAGTGAGAATATGTGAGAGAACAACTACACAGACACCAAGGTCAGTGAAGAAGGAAGGGAAGGAGGTGCTCCAGGCACTGGAGCAGAGATTCCCCTGCAGCCCATGGTGAAGACCATGGTGAGGCAGGCTGTCCCCCTGCAGCCCATGGAGGTTAACGGTAGAGCAGATACACACCTCCAGACCGTGGAGGACTCCACGCTGGAGCAGGTGGATGTGCCTGAAGGAGGCTGTGACCCCATGGGAAGCCCGTGCTGAAGCAGGCTCATGGCAGGACCTGTGCACCCATGGAGAGAGAGGAGCCCACACTGGAGCAGGTTTGCCAGCAGGACTTGTAACCAGCTGGGGGACCCATGCTGGAGCAGTCTGCTCCTGAAGGACCACACCCCATGGAAGGGACCCATGTAGGAGCAGTTCATGAAGAACTCTAGCCCATCGGAAGGACCCATGTTGGAGAAGTTCGGGGAGGACTGTCTCCCATGGGAGGGACTCCACGCTGGAGCAGGGGAAGACTGTGAGGAGTCTCCCCTGAGGAGAAAGGAGCGGCAGAGACAACGTGTGATGAACTGACCGCAACCCCTATTCCCTGTCCACCTGCACCACTCGGGGGAGGAGGTAGAAAAATCAGGAGTGAAGCTGAGCCCAGGAAGAAGGGAGCGGTGGGGGAAGGTGTTTTTAAGATTTGGTTTTATTTCTCATTACCCTACTCAGTTTTGCTTCGTAATAAATTAAACTGATTTCCCCCACATCAAGTCTGTTTTGCCTGTGACGGTAGTTGCTGAGTGATCACCCTGTTCTTGTCTCGACCCATGAGCTTTTTGTTATATTTTTTCTCCCCTGTCCAGTTGACAAGGGGAGTGATAGAGTGGTGTTTAGCTGCCTGCCGGGTTAAACCACAACATCTGCAAACACAACAAACCATCCCTTCACGTACAAACTTCAATGATTTTTGGTGTTTCTAGATGTTGAACAACTCAAGCAAAGTAATCTTCCTTGAAGAAGCAAAACCAGATTATACGTGGTATTCTACGTAAACAGAGCAGAAGTTCTCAGACGGTGAGTTATAATCTTACCTGAATTACCAGAGCAAGTATCACAAACTGGAGCTCAGAACATGAAGGATATAATATTCAATATTGTATATGTCCAATAACATACAGACTATGTGATTTCTGTGATATGTGTAGAAAACAGCTGCAGTACTAACCTGTGTCACACTGCTGTTTTGATGTATTCCTTACTTTAAAAAGTATTTCTTAAAAAACTAGTCTATTTCACCAGTTTCTTTGGACTAAATAAAAAACAGTTTATCTGAATAAAGAGGTAAAAGAAGCAAGACTAAAACTAAGTAGAATGCTAGTAAGTGTGGGCTAGAGAGCATTATTCAGCATGCTGAAGTCAGAATTCAATCACATAACAAGGAAAAACCCTAACACTTTTACCTTACTGAAACTAACATTGTTAGGGTTTCTGTAACACAGAGACTTTAAGCTTCAGTACTTACAAAGGATAGCCATTGATAAGTTCCATAATGACTGCATGCCTGTTGTAGTCTACAGGTTTTGGAACAGGAAACTTTCTGTCATACAAAGCCTGGAAAGAGACAACATATTGAAAATTAAAATTACTAGTTAAGAAAACATTACATATATTGACAAACTCCTGTCTAAGATAAGCAATAAATACTGCTGTGGAAGCAGCATACATTATGCTAACTCAAATGCTAACTGGAATCATCAAATCACATGCTTAAGAAGGAAGACAGCATAACAGCCATTTGAACTTTCTCTGCAAAGACAAATAAAATTCTGAAGTTTAGACACTAAGCACACTGCTATATTGTCTACTGCTTAATTATCATGCATCTGGAAGAAAAACACAACAGAACAGAAAAATGACAGAATCATATCTGGTCTGTTAGCTCAAGTAACCAATAGCAGATAACTGGGAATAGGGTGTCAGGCGTAATAAAAAAATTCTACACTGAGTTGCTGCCGATACAGTTCTGCCTGACTAGTTAATCCATACTCAGCTGCTGTAAGACAAAAGTTCATTCTTAAATATTAATAAACAGCATTACACTACATCAAAGATTAACCAAAGGTAGGTCATAATATTTTGAAGCTCTCCTGTTTGCCTTTTCTAACACAAATTTAGTTATTCACTTGATCCACTCAACTTTTTAATGGGTTCATTCTCTTTTTACTCATTCTCTTGATACCAGTGACTTTTTCTAAGACAGAGTTCTAAGTTAAAGTAAGATAAATACAGCTTTTGTTACTTAAATACTGCACTACCATCAATTTTCAGTACATAATTAATCCTCCCCCAACTCCCCTTTCAGGGAAACTGACCCCCATGATTACATTTCTACAAGTCCTGACCACGTAACACTTTACTAATTGGATCAACTGGACCAATATAGAGGTTCTAAATGATGGTAATAGTTCTTTCTCTCTCTGTAGAAGCCACTGGTATCAAGGTTTTTTTAAGAGAAACAAGAAAATAATATTTAACGTATACAGTACTGTTGCACAGACAAAAGGAGAAGGGAAAACTAATTTTTTTATAAGTAATTACTTTTCCACTATCAACTTTCAATCACTACATAACATCTCCATTTTTTTAAAGCAGGTCAAAAAATCTGGTACTCTGGGAGTACCAATATACGCTTGGAAAGTAAATGTTTTCCCACAGTACAGAACAAAGTGTGCCTTTTCATATCAGAACACCAGTCTGGACTGAAAGATTTCCCTCATCAGCACAGCAACAACTGAACACATGGTAAATTAAAAAATAAATAAATTAATTAAAAAAATGACAGCTAAACAACAACAACAAAAAAAGAGTAATTTTGACAAGTGGGAAAAGTAGCTGTAAATTTCCTTGCTTTTTAAGGTGTTTTTGTGAGCTTATGCAATAAATTTTAAAGGAAAACAGCAGAACTGGTGATACATAAATCAGAGAAGGTAAACCAACAACATTCATCTGAAATTCTGTTATCACACCTGCTTCTGTTCCACATGACTTCCATGGCAAAACTTTGTTTTGTCATTGGAAAGTATACTAAACATAGCACTGAAATTCTCTGAAACGTATCCTTTAAGTCCACTAGTTAAAAAAAAAAAAAAGCACGTAAATCCTACTAGTACTGCAAATACAACTGATCAAAAGAAAAGTATCTTCCAGTCTATTACACCACTGCTGATATTGTGTGTGAATGGCCACGTACCTTCATATAGGCAAACTCCTTCATTGCTGCTAGCCGGGATAAATACAGCCATGACATTTTATGTCTGTGCTTGTGGTAGTCGCGTTTATTTTTCAGACTGCGAAAGGAAGTTCTTCCAAGCCTATGTAATTTCAATGCAAACTGTTGTCCCTCTTCATTTGCAACAATATAAATATCTAGAAGACACATAATGGCAAAGATCTAAGAAATAAATGATATCTAACAAGCTAGTACCTGATGAAAAAGTGCAGTGATAAGTCTGTTACTTCACTTCTCAATTACTATTCCTGGCATGCCAAGTTCTACTACACTTAGTAAAGACAGCTAAATTTACGTACTGTACATTAGAGATCTGAATAAGAAGAAATTCCTGTTAAAGAGATCATGGTACTCCATTAGAAGAAATACGCTATGATCCGATGCATCTTTCAGAGGAGGAGATCTTAAAGTTCCTACATTCAGGTTAACATCCCCAGGCTATCTGCACAGCAAAGAACAAATATAAGCTATCCTTGAGAGAAATCTAGGGCAGATGCTCGTGTTCTTAATCACACTCTGGAAGAGCCGCCTTCTTTCTACTGAGTGGACAGACAACCCAAGGGACCAGCCTTTTAATTTAAACAGTGTTAACAAATAGCCTATGTTTCATTGCTACCATTTGTTCCAAATAAACCCGTTCTCGTTCTCCAATTACACAAGTTACATGCTGTGTCAAATTGCAATCTACATGAACATAAGAGGAACCAAGATAGTATTCCAACAGTTTCAAGCCTATTTTACTTTACTATCTTATTTTTAAGTGGGATGAAAAAGTTGAAATTATCTGTTTGCTAAAATGGTTCAAACCTCTTCACAAAGCATGAGACAAACGGCCTGCAAGGTACCTTTTTAAGCAATGGACCAAGAATCAGAGAAAATGGTCAAAGCAGAACGACACTTCTGTGAAGAAATATTCAAATGCAGCCAGAAGCCTCACATAGCACTTCAACAAGTGACCCATAAATCTTGGTGTTTGACAGGTTAATTGATGTGACTATCCAGAGGAAAACTTACCTAGTTTCTAGCAAAACATTTGCAACATTACAGCTCTGTTTGCTTAAAAAAATTATTAAAAATGGGGGTTTTCTTAATTACCTGATTCTTTGCCAACACCCATCTGGTTTCCAACAGAATTTATGACTTGTCGGGAAGACAGAGTTTTCAAAGCAAGGTAATCATATCCTGCATTAGTTAACCGATAACCCTGGAAAGCTAGATAAGAATAAAATGCAAAACACTTAATTCCTCATTATGGATACACTACATTTAAAATAAGTCTCAGTTTAGTCTTGTTTCAGCTTACAGTACACCACACCCAAGTAATATTTCACATGTTGGCTAATATCAGCCCACTTTGACAGAATGGTAAAGGCGTTTTAATTCCTGCAAGTTTTATGAAAATTGAAAACTGGGCAAAAGACAGACATGCTGTTAGCGCCTCTCTAATAGAGGCAATGGCAGTTCTTTAAATAGCCTGGGAAAACCCAAGAAGCATTTTGGAAGATACACACATAGGAGATACATCATGGATCTGAGATTGCTGTGATGATCTAGAGCAACCCTTAATGCTCTGAAGAACTGGGACAAAAAGCACAGGAATTTCCTGTAGACTCCTACAGTATGTTTGCAAAGCCAGACGCAACTAAAAGGCTGAAGGAAATGAGGAAAGCCCTGCACAACTACTACTTCCACACATGACAGGGAATAAAAACTACTTTAGTAGCTGTTTCTGAGGGGGTGAAATGTACAAGGGTTTAGCAGTCCGCTCCAGTTTGTGTACTATAAGGCTGTAACTCATTTGGGCTGATTCCTGTATGCATTTGAATATTGCCTTAACCGATCATTCTTTTATTTTTCATTACTTCGGTGACTGAGCAAAAAAGACAGTTAACTGTTCATCTCTTTTCTGCCTGTCATCTTTATCATTTGTTCATCACCAGCAGCTCACCAGACAGCTACAACATCTGGTGCTGCGCAAATCCATATTCCCAGAACAAGTCCAAGCGAAGGTAAGGCTAGCCAAGTGCTCTGGACGTTCATACATGCCATGCTGTGGTACTTCTGCAAGTACCACTGTAAGGCATTGGGGACAGAATGAAAGAGGGAGCCCAACACAAAATTCAAACTCACTTTTAGTTCGTTCATAAGCTAGAAGTTTGTGCTTCACCAACTCTCTCAAAATTTTATTACAGCCACCATGTTTAAGGCTGGCAATGGAAGCAATTAAGCTAGCCGGAACTATTTCATGGTTCTTCATGCCCATTTCCACCTAAAAGAGTAAATAAAGATAGATTTGTTAGCCCCTGTGTTCAGCAATGAAATAATATCAGCTCTCACTTGAGACTAAAATCACTTTTCATGGATGCATTATTATTTTTTTTACGACTTAGCCAAACCTTTTAATGTGCATCACTGCCCCCTGATACTCTTTGTATAATTCAGCCTTGGAAATTCTACGGTACTGGCCAGAAGATGAATGGCTGATTAGAGTTCAGTCTCAGGAGTGGATGAAGGAGCTGTTATACATTTCTGAAATGAGACACTTTTCTCATACTTACACAGCCACAGCTCAGCCTTTCCACTAGTACTCCTGCTGTCAGAACAGTCAGACATGCCCAACCGATGCAGCCTGTGCTTACCATGCAACTAGCCATGGCAGCATACCACACACTGGTAAACCTTTGCTCATTCCTCATTAAACAGGATGCCAAAAGCAATCAGCACGTGTGGAGCAACTGGTGACCGTACCTCACTGGGCAGCCACCACCTCGGCAGCCCCAGCGACCGCCCTGCCATTAACGATCCCTCCGAGGAGGCCGGCTGAAGGAAGAAGGGCACGACGTGGGCCCTCCCCACCGGGACACACCAACATCGGACCCTAGGGGAGGCAGTGAGAAGAGAAGCAGGCCCCACTCCGCTGCAGACTTCCTCCCGCTGCCGTTTATGACACAACCAATCCAGTTTCCCATCCGTGCACGGACCCTGTCCAACCCCGCTTAGCTAACCGGCCATGCGGAACTCCGCGCGCAGGGCCGGGCTAGGCAGGCCTCCCCTGCTCCCCACGCTCGCCTGCCCCCACAGCCAGGCCTCCCCACAGGCTCACCGCTGTCAGGACCCTGAAATGCTCCCTGGAGAGGTACCGAAGCATCACCACATTCAGCTTCCCCATGACCGCTGCGGCCCGTACACGCTAGCGGCGCGAAGAGCACGCTTAGAAGAGAGCGAGGAGAACAACTAGGCCTCTCCACCCCTGCGGAAACACGCCAGCACCACAGCCACCGCTTCGACGCATGCGCAGAGCTCTCGACACTGCCGCAGTAAGCTCCTGCGCAGCCGAGGTTGCTGCGTGTTTGGGTCCTGGCAGCTGCGTACACAGCCATGTCCTCGACATTTCTGTGCTTCATTAGTCACTGAGTCATTACCGACTGAAAATCAAACAGAACACGCTTCTGCTCCGAGATTGGCTTGACCTTTCTCCCTGCTCCGCATGAGTTAGTTGGGTGGCGTGTGCATCTGCCAAGACCGACTCGCTAGAAGAAACACCACTCTTGAAACACGCAGGCAAAGCAACCAGCTCGTCCCACCGCTGCTCCGCTGGAGCGGCGCGAGCATGAATTCTCGAGAAGGACCCTAACCAGCCCCCAGCCCGCGCTCCTGTCTACCCTCCAGGCGGCCGGCAGCCACGACTGCAACTGCGCCTACCCGCAACTCGGACATGGCCAAGATGTGAAGCGCCTAAGGACTAGAGCGTTTGGGGGAGGGGGGGGGGGGGGGGGGGGTGTTTTTTGTACTCCTGCTCCGAATGACGTCCTTCCTGTGCGCGCAGAGCGAAGGGCGGGGCAGCGGGTTCGAGGCCGTGGGTCGGTGTTGTGGCGGGTGATGTGCAGCCATTTCTGTGATTTCTTTCTTTTTTTTAATAATACGTCGTAGGAGGGCTGACAGAAGTAGAAATACTGATGGGACAAAAAAAAAAAAAAACAACCCAAACCTATTCACTGTGGATGTGGGGATGCTTCTTCCCCCATCCCCTAACTCCTTTAAGGAAGACATTCTGACATGGCAAGTCAGGAAAATGTTACTAATCAAGTATCTTTGAAAAAGCTTTTCACAATGATAGCAAGATCTATGTATTTTTCTCTATTTTTCTTGTAATAAGTTGCCAGCAGTACAGGCAGAGACCATATATAAAGATCTGAAATAATTTATGTATGCAGTGCACTAGCTGGTGATACAGTGCTCTCCGAGTGGTGAGGAAGATAGATTATGTGGAGAAATGCTGTATGCTGTGTTGAAATTGTGTACAGCAGTGGTGCATGATTAGCCTCATCCCATGGGTATGTGCCTTCTACCAAACTCCTGATCACTGTTATCTTTATTGAAACCAGAGCTCCATGATTCTAGCTTTATGCTATAGTATCCTCATCTCTCCAACCTCCACAAGCCCCACTTCCATATCCACCCCTCTACTTCACTCATGCTATCTGTACCTTTCAAAGTATTATATTTTACAATAGAATAAGTATCATGCTGATTAGCTGCAGGTTTCAGTTACTTCTCAAGAAGAAGGTTCACTGCTGATCAACATGTAATTAGCACTGAAGCAGTTATTTTATAGCATCTGATGGAGACAGGTGGTAAATATTTACAGTTGATCAGATTTTGTTCTGTACCTGCATTGGAACAGAACTGTCTGGAGTAGTTTTACTTTATTGATTGCACATCTCTTCTGAAAGACTTTTTGCTCCTTGTTATGTCTGTGGTGTTTGTTGCTGCCTGTCATTGTGCCACCTTGCTTGCAGACCTTGGCCAGCAGGTGGGAGACACATGCAAGGTGTCTTATACCAAAAATTATGGCTTACAAAAACTCTCCATGACTCATCTTGGAGCTTTAGAAAGCAGGCATTCTTTACAGCGCCGGATGCACAGGGGATATTTCCACCTAACGTGCATGCCCCACAACCAAAGACATACAATTTGTGTAGGACAGAAATATACATATTCATCATATTTCTTGGAAAAGGTGGTCTTATGATAATGAGTCCCTGGAACTTATTTTCATATTCTCTCCCCAGTTGCGCATGCTTGGTGATTTGGGTCGGTGGTCCTTGGGGTTCCCTAATGGTCTTTGTAGAGGGGTCTTGCAGTGTCCTTTCCATGAACTCTAGATCCTTTTCCATATATAGTCTTGAGTTGGCTCACGGAACAGCTTGTCACAGCTTGCTACAATACGCGCTAGTTTTAACTGGTTTCTCTGTACTTATCTTGGATGATGATGCTCCTGGTCCTTCTGACCTTGGTGTCTGCCAGTTTCAGGCTGTGATTTAAAGAACTTGTCCAAGGTTTGTTAATCTTGTAACAAAGAGATACAATTTCAAGAAGTCTAAACAAGTCAGTATTTTTCTCTTCACTGTGAGTTAAAAAAAATAACAAATGTCAGCTATAAGCCGCAGGCGAAACCTTTCAAAGAATGTCTTACATTCTGTATCAGTCTAGTGCCTGATAGTGCTCAGGTAGTCAGGACTGCTAGATAGCATCATATGCTACCTGGATTGGCTGCTCCAGACCACACACTGCTGCTCTTGGGGGTGGTTGGGCTGTGGAAAGGAGGAGGCAAAACTGAACTCCTGGACCTCTGCAAGGTGGTATGGCAGAGACATTCTTTTGTGGTCTTTCATGTGGGTTGTCCTGCTATAAGGTACCTGTGCAGAAATAAACAGGAGTTATATAATCTGCATGTGGGACACATAACTATTCTCAATGTTTTAAGTTAGCACTCATTGAAACACAAGAGTGTAATTAGGATATATTTAACTATATTTGTTTCCTCAATTTTAGTAGTACACTTTCAGGAAAACATTGAAAGAGGAGCATAAGAGGCTGGTGAAGGATCTAGAGAACAAGTGCTATGAGGAGCATGAATTGGCTGGTCAACTCCGGGAATATGAAGAAAGTCTCTCTTCTCCCTATGGGCCTGCATCTTGACTGTGGAAAAACTGTCTGAAAAACTGTCCTGGGAGTTCCAGCAACTCAAAGAAAATATGTCGTACTCCCCACCTATATGGCCAGTACCTCAGCCATTAGGAGTAAGCGTCCCTCTGCTCAAGAGAGAGGATCTAGTAGATACACACCACGGGCCACCCTGTGGTTTTACCTGTATGTTGTGGTTTAACCCAGTGGGCAGCAAAACAGCACACAGCCATTCACTCTCTCCCCACCCCTGGTGGGATGGTGGAAAGAATAAAAAAAAAAAAAAAGAAAGAAAAAAAAAGTAAAATTCATGGGTTGAGATAAAGATAGTTTAATAGGACAGAAAAGGAAGGGAAAATAATAATAATGATAAAAGAATATACAAAATAACTGATGCACAATGCAATTGCTCACCACCCACCAACCAATGCCCAGCCAGTTCCCAAACAGCAGTTCCCTGGCCCCCAGCCAACCCCCCCAGTTTATATACTTAGCATGGTATCATATGGTATGGAATATCATTTCGGTCAGTTTGGGTCAGCTGTCCTTGCTATGCCCCCTCCCAGGTTCTGGTAGGCAAGGCATGAGAAACTGAAGAGTCCTTGACTTAGTGTAAACACTACTTAGCAACAACTAAAACATCACCATATTATCAACATTATTCTCATACTAAATCCAAAACACAACACTGTACCAGCTACTAGCAAGAAAAGTAACTCTATCCCAGCCAAAACCAGAACAGTATCCACCCCTTATTCTATACCATCTACATCATGCTCGGGTCCCACACTTTCTAATACATTCCAGTTAATCACCACCACTTTTCCTGTCATTTGGTACATGCACAGACATCATTCCCTTAGCCTATGCGCTATCCCTATAAAATGTCCTTTGAGTTCATTTAGCCCACGACTTTGGGCTTCATCTGACATAACAGTCTTTCAGGGCAGGATTGATGGTGTGTGGTGTTGGATTGTTGGATGCTGAAGCTAGTTCTGGTTCCATCATTGCTGTGCTTTGCTCAGTTTCATCAAAGTTCATTCTTCATTAATCTAGGTGATTCTTACTGTAATAACGTTAATGTGGCATATAGCCACCATGGAAGTGATGACATACAGTATTATACAGCAATTAACATCATAGCATGCGGTTCATTGGCTATTTTCACCCAAAATCAAATCCCCTTGAGGTACACATTGGACTTCCCCATTCTTTCATATCACCCACCAAGTGCACCCATGTCCTTGAGCAAAAGCAATCCCATGGATGGGTTTGCCTTTGCCTGAGGCAGGAATAACCCAGACTGTCTTCCCCAGCATATTTTTTATGTGTACTACAGGGACTTTATCCCCTTCTACAGTATGTGAAAGTTTTGACTGGGCAGGGCCAGCTCGATTGACAGATCCCCTAGTGTTGACTAACCAGGTGGCTTTTGCTAAATGTGTATCCCAATGTTTGAATGTCCCAGCACCCATTGCTCTCAGGGTAGTCTTTAACAGTCCATTGTATCATTTGATTTTCCTGGAGGCTGGTGCATGATAAGGGATGTGATATACCCACTCAACGCCATGCTCTTTGGCCCAGGTGTCTATGAGGTTGTTTCGGAAATGAGTCCCATTGTCTGACTGAATTCTTTCTGGGGGGCTATGTTGCCATAAGACTTGCTTTTCAAGGCCCAGGATAGTGTTCCAGGCAGTGGCATGGGGCATGGTATATGTTTCCAGCCATCCAGTGTTTGCTTCCACCATGGTGAGCACATAGTGCTTGCCTTGGTGGGTTTGTGGGAGTGTGATATAACCAACCTGCCAGGCCTCTCCGTATTTATATTTCAGCCATCGTCTTCCGTACCAGAGAGGGTTTAACCACTTGGCCTGCTTGATTGCAGTGCATATTTCACATTCATGAATAACCTGTGCAATACTGTCCATAGTTAAGTCCACACCTCGATCACAAGCCCATCTATATGTTGCATCTCTTCCTTGATGGCCTGAGGTGTCATGAGCCCACCAAGCTAAAATAGTTCACCCTTATGTTACCAGTTTAGACCCACCTAAGCCACTTCAATCTTAGCAGCCTGATCCACCTGTTGGTTGTTTTGGTGTTTTTCAGGGGTCAGCTCTTGGATACATGAACATCTACGTGACGAACTTTTACAACCAGGTTCTGTACCCAGGCAGCAGTATCTTGCCACAGTGTGGCAGCTCAGATGGGTTTACCTCTGTGCTGCCAGTTGCTCTGGTTCCGTTGCTGCAACCACCGCCACAGGGCATTTGCCACCATCCATGAGTCAGTATAAAGTACTGGCCATTTTTCTTGTTGAGCAGTATCTAAAGCCAGCGGGATCACTTTCAACTCTGCAAACTGACTCGATTCCCCTTCTCCTTCAGCAGTTTATGCAACTTGTTGCATAGGGCTCCATACAGCAGCCTTCCACCTGCGATGCTTTTCCACAATACAACAGGACCCATCAGTGAACAGGGCATATTGCTTCTCATTTTCTAGCAGTTTATTATATAGTGGGGCATCTTCAGAACATGTCACCTCCTCTGGCAATATTCTGAAATCTTTGCCTTCTGTCCAGTCCATGATCACTTCCAAGATTCCTGGATGACTGGGGTTTCCTATTTGAGCCTGTTGTGTGATCAGTGTGACCCACTTACTCCACGTAGCATCAGTTGCATGATGCATACTGGGGATCCTATCCTCCCTTTGAACATCCATCCCTGCACTGGCAGTCAGGGTGCCAGCAGGATCTGTGCTTTGGTGCCAACCACTTCCAAAGCAGCTCAAATCCCTTCATATGCTGCCAATATTTATTTCTCAGTTGGAGTATAGCAGGCCCCAGATCCTCTGGGGGGGGTCCTCAGATGCCTAGGGTAGACCTCGAGTCTCCCCTGTTGCTTTCTGACAGAGGCTCCAGGTATGGTCATTCTTCCTAGCTGTGGTGTAGAGCACATTTTTAAGATCTTGTTCTGCCTGGACTGGCCCAAGGGCTACTGCATGAACTATGTCACATTTAATTTGTTCAAAGGCTTGTTGTTGCTCAGGGGGACCCGGCCTCCAGCCAGGTGGAGGAAAGGGACAACTAGGTTTACCAGAACATGCGGATTCAATGGCCTGGCACGTCAGACCCACAGGAGTATAAAGCTCTAGTGGACACTGGTGCACAATGTACCCTAATGCCATCAAGCTGTAAAGGGGCAGAACCCATCTGTATTTCTGGATTGACGGAGGGATCCCAACAGCTAACTGTATTGGAGGCTGAAGTGAGCCTAACTGGGAATGAGTGGCAAAAGCACCCCATTGTGACTGGCCCAGAGGCTCCATGCATCCTTGGCATAGACTACCTCAGGAGAGGGTATTTCACAGACCCAAAAGGGTACCAGTGGGCTTTTGGCGTAGCTGCCTTGGAGACAGAAGAAATTAAACAGTTGTCCACCTTGCCCAGTCTCTCAGAGGACCCTTCTATTGTGGGGTTGCTGAGGGCTGAAGAACAGGTGCCAATCGCTACCACAGTGGTGCATCGGCAGCAATATCACACCAGCTGAGACTCCCTGATTCCCATCCATAAACTGATTCGTCAACTGGAGAGCCAAAGAGTGATCAGCAAGACTCACTCACCCTTTAACAGTCCCATATGGCCAGTGCAAAAGTCTGATGGGGAGTGGAGACTAACGGTGGACTATTGGGGCCTGAATGAAGTTACACTGCCACTGAGTGCTGCCATGCCGGACATGCTAGAACTTCAGTATGAAGTGGAGTTAAAGGCAGCCAAGTGGTGTGCCACAACTGATATTGCCAATGCGTTTTTCTCAATCCCTTTGGCAGCAGAGTGCAGGCCACAGTTTGCTTTCACTTGGAGGAGTGTCCAGTACACCTGGAATCGACTGCCCCGCAGTAGAAACACAGTCCTACCATTTGCCATGGACTGATCCAGACTGCACTGGAACAAGGTGAAGGTCCGGAACACCGGTAATACATTGATGACATCATTGTGTGGGGCAAGACAGCAGAAGAGGTTTTTGAGAAAGGGGAGAAAATAGTCCAAATCCTTCTGAAGGCCAGTTTTGCCATAAAACAAAGTAAGGTCAAGGGACCTGCACAGGAGATCCATTTTTTAGGAACAGGCAAGATGGACATCATCAGGTCCCAATGGGTGTGATCAACAAAATAACAGACATGTCTCTCTCTTTTACTTTTCCAGTAAAAAGGAAACACAAGCTTTCTTAGGCATTGTGGGGTTTTGGAGAATGCATTCCAAATTACAGTTTGATTGTAAGACCTCCCTATCAAGTGACCCAGAAGAAGAACAATTTCAAATGGGGCCCTGAGCAACAACAAGCGTTTGAACAAATTAAACAGGAGATAGTTCATGCAGTAGCCCTTGGGCCAGTCCAGGCAGGACAAGATGTAAAGAATGTGTTCTATACCACAGCCGGGGAGAATGGCCCTACCTGGCGCCTCTGGCAGAAAGCAACGGGGGAGACTCAAGGTCGACCCCTAGGGTTTTGGAGTCAGGGACACAGGATCTGAGGCCCGCTATACATTGGTTTAGGTAACTGCTAACATGTCTGAATTATTAAAAAGAGAAAAAGTGATTACTGTGTATATGAGGAGACCACAGTGATGGCTGTATTTTACCTACATTTTTATACCTGGAATTTCAGATCAGCATTTGGTACTTGTTAAGGACATGTTTGGTCAGTTCATGAACCTTACTTGGTGGTCAAACAGCTCACTTTGCATCAAAGTTGTAGCTCATCCACTATGTGTGAGGTCTAGCTGTGATCCATTCCCTCATTATGGCTGAAAATAGCCTCCTAAAAGACTGTTAAAGCAGGGTAGTATATATCTTCAGAGTAGAAAATATGGGAACCTTTCAGTTCTAATTAAGTTACTTAGAATGTGTAACACTCTTCAGTCTTTCCCAGAATAGCTATTTAGTCAGTTATTCAGACTGTTGTTAAAAACTGTAGGGCTCACAAAACACACCATTATTTTAATGTTTATGACAAGTAGTGTGTGAAGCTTAGTGCTCATGAAGTATATTGGTGAGGGTTTCTTTCCACATGAGTGCAAGCTTCCCTCCTCTGCCTTATTATGATGATACTGGTCTAAGTAGCAGGGATAAACTTGAAGTCTGAAAGCTTGGCTCATTTTCTGAGGTAGTTTCTGGTGTTTGCTGAGAGACTTTGAACTAAAGTCTTATATTTCTTTTAACTAAGTAAAGAATCTCTTTATAAAAAAATATATATGTTGTTTGAAAGGTATCTTGAATATAAATACTAATGAGGTCCAAGAGGTGAAACTTTTTTATATTAGTCTAATAATATATAAATATATATAATATAATATATAAATAATATATATACTATATAATATCTAAATTATATATAAATATAATATTATATAAATAATATATAATTTATAAGTCTAATAATATATTAGTATATTAAGTTACTTAAGTACTGGTGGAGGACACCAGGTATTTCCCCACAGCCCATGGAGAGGACCATGCCAGAGCAGATATGTACATTGCAGCTTGTGGAGGACCCATGTTGGAGCAGTTCATGAAGGACTGTAACCCATGGAAGGGACCTGATGAAGGAGGGGAAATGTGTGAGGACGAAGAAGAAACAGAGGGGAACTGTTATGGACTGACAGCAACCCCCATTCCACATGTCCCTGTGCCATGTGGGTGTGGTGAGGGAGGAGGACGTAGAAGAGTCAGGAGTGGAGGAGTAATGTTAAGCCTGGGAAGAAGGGTGGGAATGGTGTGGAAGGTGGTTTTGTTTCTCACTTCCCAGTCAATTTTTAGTTGGTAATAAATTAAATTAATTTTACCCAAGTGCAGTCTGTTTTGCACATGACAGTAAGAGATCTCCCTGTCTTTATCTCAACCCACAAGATTTTCCATCTTTTCTTGCCCTGTCCTGTTGGGGAGGTAGAGTGAGAGCAACTGTGTAGGGGTCTGGCGGCCAGCCAAGGTCAACCAACCAAAACAAGCCTAGGCTAAGAAATGCATATAATACTGTTTGTAAGGATCATTCAATACAAAAGCATATAATTGTGCTCATAGTCGATTGGAAACATCTTTAAAAACTTGATCTGTAAGATGGTTTGTGTTTGTCAGTTTCCGTTAGCTTTCTTATTTCATTGTTGCATGAAGATCCTAAGAAAAACATTGTCTCTTATGTAGATGGAGGCCATATGAAAGAAAAGGCTGTCCATCCAAATTTAATGTACAATATTTGAAATCCACACACTTCACAAAAATGCCGAACTGCAAGACATGGTTTAAAACCAAAAAATTTTATAGTGAGACCTCAGATTCAGATTGAAGGCCACTAACTGAGGGTACAGGCACACCATAAAATAAGTAAATTGTATAATATGTTGTTCGTAATCTCTCAGTCTTATTTTGCAGGAAATGACTCAATTTTTGAAGTATCTCCTGTTACTGCACTCCTGTTATTTTGTGTGCATGTGTGATTTGCCTGATGTTCCCATGGGTGAATATATGTTGGTAGTAGAACACACAGCTGTATTGATTTCAGTTTCACTTCAAGAAAATTGTGAAACATTTAAGATAGACTGAAAAATAAGCACCGTTTCTGAAAAAATGTTTCCTGGAAATAACTTTCTAAATTAGTAACTCAAAAAAAATTGAAAAATTGTTTCAAATTCATTGTTGATTATTGTAAAATGTGTTTCCTTTAATTTCTTTCAAGAGTGTTTTTTCTTATGAAGTTCATGTCCTCCATCCTTTGCAATCTAATAGTTATTTTCATATGTCAGAATTAATATGACTAATTAGGTAGATCCTCAGGTTTCTGTCCTCCAACTGGATAAACTAGAGCGATATTTCAGTTGATAAGTCTATAAATATGTGGAAACTAGGTTAGCATTGTGTATGAAACATGGCCAGACCGTGTGCATTGAACTGTGGGGGTTGTACTGAGATGACAGCTAGATTTAATCCCTACCTTCTTTACAATAAATTATTCTTCTTTATAATCATATGTAATAATGTAATCTTCTTTGTAATAAATAATGAATGAAATTAGTGGGGTATGTGAACAATGAAGACCACATGAACATTTGGTCTCTTTTTTTCTTTTTTTTTTTTTTCATTTTCTAATGTTACTGGGCTTTAAATATGCTGCATGTGTACAATAAAAATCCTGCATGTGTATGGTGACCTCTGGGGCTATGATAAGGTGAAAAAGGAAACTTTTAAAAACAGTTTTAGAAGTAGAAAATGGTAACCCTTCCAGATGAATGGTTGAAACGAGCTTTCCATGTTTATTGAAGACAAATACCCTGTCCCTTCTAAAAGATAAGAAAGCCAGCTTTTCTAAAAAAAAAAAAAAAGTAAAAAATTTTAAAAATTACATAACTTTTAAACTTCTTTTAGTAAGGCCATGTCATTCTTTTTGAAAAAAAAAATCACCCCTGAGTATTTATTTCTCCCTTGCAATTTCAAAATACTTAAGACCCCCAAATCCTTAACTCTCATCTTCTTAAGATACACATTTTTACTATATGAGAAGAGATTATGCATTTGTGACATAGCTCGTGTACATGTTGGTCATTTATGAGGCTGACAAACCACATTAATAAAATAAGAATATAAAAACTGATTTGATGAATTCTTTACCCTCAACAGTGAGCAAAGAGGTTAACAAATGGTCCACAAGGAAACAGCAAACTGACCAGCTTGTTCATGCAGAAGAATCATGATCCAGTATGCTGCTGCTGGAGGTTTCACTATCCCAGGACAGCAAACAGTTTTTGCATGATACTTTATCTTCATTTCCTATGAATGCGTAAGCTAGGTCATTCACATGATCAAGGAATCAGTCCATGCAAATTATTTAGTTGTTTTCATTACTTTTATATTTCATGGAACCTTGTGACAGATAAATTTAAAGTTACTGACAATATGTTTGCTTATTTACTGTTTGCACTTCCATTATGAGAAATAGTTCTTGAAGAGAATGTAGATCATGAAGTTGACTGTTCTTAACTCTAGACTGTGACACAGAAACTCTTTGGGTACCTTGAATGTGTATAAACAGGTAGGAGCAAGAACATAGAGTAAATCTGAAGCTTCATATGAATAGATGGTGTACTGCTGTACTTTTCACTCCTGTAATGTGGAAGAAACACAATGCAGACTAAGACTATATAGAGGGCATGGAAGTGGTGTTAAAGGGAGAAAGGAAGACAGCAGCTTGAACACTGTGCACTTAGGACTGACTGTCTAGGACCAAAGTAATGATGCCAGACTGGAATGCATTCTTAAATGATAAAAAAACAAAATTCATGAAATAAAGATACAAAAATAAAATAAATAGATTTAAACAAGTCAAAAGTTCAAATCTTTAGCTCATGTATTTGGAATATGTTGATGCTTAGCTTGCTTCACAACTCTCAGATGGTTAAGATGAGAAGAAATGATGCCATTCATAATTGAGAAATTCCAGCAATTTCTCCTATAAATCACTGAAGTGGAAAGTAAGTGGACTTTTATTTTGTAGATAAACGTGTGTGTGAAACCCAGCTGTTCATGTTCATTTTTTCATTACATCATTCTTCTCTTTATTTTGCTCCTCCCTAATACAGCTGCAAAGCAGCTCCTTTTCTTACATGAGGAAGAATACTGAGAGGGATTTAAATGTTTTGTTTAGTATCTTTTAGTATTGGCCGTTTTATGCCTTTTAATTTGGAAATGGTTGGTGAACTGAAAAACAGTAGATATTTCCTCACAATGGATGGGTGTACTCAATGTTTCCAAGCTAGTTCCCAAAGAAGCATTAGACATCAGGCATCTTTTACAAAGTTTTCTGTCCAACCCTCCATAGGTGTTTTGACTTTTCTGTCCATTTTATGTAACCAGACAGACCTAGTATAATGCTTTAGAGGGAAGATACTCATTAACATGCAGAAATTAATACCATCAAAAAATCATTATGTTTTAAATGCATATTTTTAATTCCTTTCCCATTTCAGAAATTAGTGCAAAATTGCTCTAAAAGAGCGAATCATGCTCCTGAGCCCATTTTTTTTTGTTCAGACACAATGTGTCACTTCTTTTAAACTACAGATACAATTTAATATCACTAATAAAATATTCAGTTAAATATATATACATTATGAAATATACTTTGTGAAATACAAAATTTATTGTTCATACCTGCATTTTTAGTTATGGTCAGAAGAAAGTAACATTTCTAAGGAGGAGAAAAGGATGTATAGGTCAAAATTATGGTGACTGTAACTACAAAATTAATCTTATCTATTTCTCCTAAAGAATGCAAAAAAAAAATTTCTTTAATTAACTCTTTTGCATTTACAAAAATACCTTTTTTCATCAAACTAAAATATACAAAGTTGTGTTTAATCAAGAATGTAATATTTCCAAAGCACTTCTATGAATGAGATGCTTTCTTCTAAAACAGTACATATGCAAGAGTTTTTGGTAATAATTTTCCCAAAATTTAGGTGGACATTTTCCCTTTCCTTGATAATGAGACCTTTATGAAAGCTGTGTCTTTGCATCTTTTTACTTCTTCAGCACTTGTTTAATTTATCTGTTTTAACAGTTCTTCAGTAGATCATCTCTTGCCTTTTCCTAACATTTCTCTGGGTTTCTTCACCAGATGTTTGAAAGGTTTATTCAATCTTTGTTGCAGGCAGGAATATTTCAATCTACTTCCCTCAACAGCTGGATCTGGGTTCTTCAGGTCCGGAGACTGAAATAATTCCAAATGATAAATATTTTTCAAAATATTTGCTTTTAAGATTTTCTTAGCAATCAGCTGAAGTTTTCAAACTGCAAGTCATTCAAGTTTTTCTAAAGCAGTTTTCAATACAGGCAAAATGATACTTAGGTTTAATTTCTATAATAAATAACCATAAAGTTATGACAACACCTCAGCATATTAGCAGAAGAAAATTAAATTATGTTCTGTATCCTCAAATATCTATCTTAATGTCATTTCAATAACAAAGCTAGTATCCATAAACACAGTCTACTTGGTGTTAGAAAGTGGATCATGGATAAAAAAATTACAGTGGACTAGGACTTCAAAAAATAGTATTTCCAGGCTTTGTAATACTTCATTTGACAAAACAAAGACTATTTTTCTAAGATGAGAATTCTAAACTACAATAAAGTTGGAAAGGACATATAAGCTTTGTCAGTTTTATGCTCAATGACAGATATTTTAGAACAGCATTCCCATCTGTTGTTTTAGCTCTGAGAAGGCTCACTCAAAGAACTAGAAGGTGACTACAGTTGTCTTGTAAAATGGGAACTAGCTAACTGCTTGGACAGTGCATATAGTCCGGGAGTGCTGATAAACAATTTATAAGCCAGGCATAACACACAATTTTAAAGAGCAATATTGATCACTTTAATGATATGCAAGCTTTCTAGGAGATAAAAACAGCCAAAAATAAACCTGAAGATCTGTTACCTTTACTGATGGATTTTAGTGGCAAAATATTGTAATAGTGATTATATGAATAATGACTAACACTGTCTGTTGGTAATAAGATGAGCTGAAGGCTGTTGAGGAGCTGCTGATTCCTGCTGATTCTCAAAACCAGAGGCTTCAGTCTTCCAAAATACACAGCTGGGGAAAAAAAATTATGTAATTGCATATGTTTTATATAATTTATATATTTTTATAAGAGAAGGAAGGTGAGGAATTGTATTGTGCATTGCCTTGATCTCTTAGCCAAATTTTCATGGCTCTCTGATTAGGCAGATGTGATTAAAGAGCAATACAGATCCATTGCAAAAGACCTTTTTCTTCTGATTATATGAAATTCTTTCTGATTTTATGATACCCTACTCAGAATAATTTTTAAATCATGAAGTCATTACAATTTTGAACTGTAGAACAAAATGCAGATGTTTATGGTGGAGGCTATTAACTGTTGTGACTGGCTTACAGCAAAAAGTCCTCTTTTCCCCAGTCTACTAAACTGGAAACACAGAAAGAGAGTCAAACTTACAGAGCAGCAAAAGACAGAAGAGGCAGAAAGTGAGTAGCTTTTCAGATAAATGGCAAACAAATGGTTTAGTTACTACTTTTTCAGATGGGAATTTAGTCGGATAGATGGAGACCTATCACTTAATAAAGATAGATTTGATAGTCAAAAGAAGGATATCTAATTATGGGGGGGGTTAATGTTTTGTGGATTTGGGTGGCTTTTTGGGTTTGGGGTTTTTGGGGTTTTTTTTGCCACTGCTGGAGGCAGCAGGCATCAGCTAAATTGTCAAACTGAAAGCCTCTAGGACAGTAGATTAACTTGCTGTATCTCAAGGAATGTCAGAGCCTAAGGATAAGATGATTGTTCTAACTAATCCAACTTAGATCTGGAAATAAAACAAACACAGAGAGGATGTTCATGGGAGTGACTGCTTTCAGTACTAAGCTGAACCCAAATGAATGATTCCTTTCATCCATCCAAATTCATAGAATCATAGAATAATTTGGGTTGGAAGGGACCTGTAAAGGTCATCTAGTTGAACCTCCCCTGCAATAATTCATTCTCTGTTCTCTCTGTTCATAGGAAATTTCTGCCTTTCTATAGAAGAAAACCAGTTTCTTTGGGCAAGTTCCTTTATTGAAGCAATTGCATCTGTTTCAGAGACAACCAAATAGGAGTGAAAAGGTATTAATGGCAGACTGGTCATCAAAACAGAATTTGGTAGGAATGGCAGATCCATTCCAAAGTACAGTTGGAGCTAAGAGCCTCACAACTAGAGTCCCAATTTTTCAGTGAACTGAATATGAAATGTCTATTCTCACTGACCAGGTACTACTTACTATGTCACAGCAGGCCAGCTTTCCCGAGGGCACAGAACTGTGGTTGTTATTAGAGACTCTGAGCCAAAGAATATCAATATAATATTATCAAGAATATAATATCAAATGCTGAATGTTTTTTGGGAAGCCTTGTAGGAACACTATGATATATCAGGCTCCTTATTTGTAATAGATCAGAACAAATTGCTTAGAAAAGAGCTGTTTAGTTTCACTTTAATTATTTCTAAAATGTCCCTAACCACATGCCACTTCACTGGTAGTAAAGAACTGCTGTAGTACAATTTGAACGTCTTTTTGAACCTCTCCTAACTCAGAAAATTGTGAATTTCTTTGGATTCCAGAGGGTGCTAATGCTAATTATATCAGTGTCTTATGCCAGTGTCTTATGAAAAGAACTAATGAAAGACATTGTTAGTGCCAGGTTTTTACCTTTTCAGTTGCAATAAAATTAACAAAGGATTTATAAGCATTCAGACAGCCGCATAATTTGTGAAACATAATTGGCTGTAGAAGCACTTTGGTTTTCCTCATTTTAGTTTCTATAAATGTGATGCCTTACTGAAGTTAGTATAGTTTCTGGTATTGACTTTGAGGCCAACATATCTTTCATTGAAATTATAGGTATTTCTGTGTTACCTGACACGTTTTCATGTTACCTTATGGACAAACTAGAAAAAAATTAATTTATCTGATTAATTTTAGTGGTCTAAAAAAGAAGAAAGGCCCAGTCTTTTTTTTTTTTTTTTCTGCTATAACTTTCTAGGCTCAGGAAACAATTAAGGTCTGGAAAAATCTAAGACTAAATAGTCCAAGTGGAATTCATCCTTGCATGCTTTGCATGAATGTAGTTGTTACGCTATACTGTTTTCAGAGTCCATTTCGACTGTCAGTCTCACTTTGTGTCAACTGCTAGTGTTAAGTAAAATTAAGAATCTTAAGTTAATAATGTTAATTGCCTTTCTTTTTTATGAGAAACAAAAGTAAACCAAAAACCAAGTTCCTTTTTATTTCTGAAGGCAGTCTTAGATCCTTGGGGACAGGCTTAAACAAATAACTCCATACAGTAATAATTAATATTTTCATTCTTGCTTTTCCTAGAAACTGGGATTCATTATGTAGCTTTTGGCTCTCACCTGTACTTCTAAAATTCAGAATGGACATTGGATTCTTTCCAAGCCTTATTTTCTCTGACTTTGGGGGGGCATTTTCCAGCTGTATAGAGAAGACAATTGCTGAGAGTGGAAACATGAACATCTGTGCAAAATCTCTGATACTGAGAAACGAAGCACCATCTGTGACTTAGGGGTTTAATAATTTTAACACTTAAAATAATGGAAAATATTCTTCACATCTTATATAACATTTGTGTTCTATTAAGGTCTGGAGTTTTCTAGTTTCATTTTATTTTCTTAGCGTGCTTGAAAAATTTTGAACTTGGAAGAACAAATTCTTCAGTAACCAGAATATCTATTAGCCTTCATAAGCAGTCAGTAATATTCTCTTTGCTAGCTATTGATTCATAAGATTAACTTTAATGGCTTCAATGAATATCCATTAAAGCTGATGGCTTGTGTTATATGAAATGAACTCCTTGTACTGCAAGCTTTCCTTACATTTATGTGCTATATGTGTTTCAAGTCCAAATGTGTTCCTTGGCTATCTAGCTGGGCAGCTGGTTTGCAGACTAAGAACCCATTTAAAAAAATTGTTTAGTACTTTGAAAAATGGAACCTCAAAACAATAAATTCCATTTCTTCTGCAAATTCCTAATTCCTTGCTTTGCATTCTGAATCCACACTGGAAGAATCAGAAATGTAAATATAGGTAGGTCAGTAAATACTTTTCAGTCTCATTGCGGCTTATCATGCATGTTTAAATTCTAATACATGTGGACAGTTCAGCCTGGAGAAGAGGAGACTGAGTAGGGATATTATAGAAGTATATAATATCCTACATGTGGGGCAAGCATGAGAATCACCTTGCACTTTTTTCACAGCAGAGGAAGTATCAAATTAAGTTGCGAGGCAGGAGTTTTAAAACAAATGGAAAGAAACATTTTCAGAAATTGGGTATTTATCCTGTAAAATTGATTGCAAAAGAACATGGTGGCCAAAAGTGTCAGTGGTTTAGAAAGAAATCGGATGAATAGAAGATAGATTTATCTAGTTTGGATACATCCAAAGGCATGTAACCTTTAGATGAAAAAGTCCCCAAACCAATTGTTCGCATCTGAGAGGATTTAGAATGTGAAGACTTATTCTCTACTATCTGTGAATTTCATCTTCTTTACATAACAGTTTTCTGTCATTCTGTGCTACATAGAAAATACAAGAACAAAAATAAAATTTTTGAATGTGACCTCATTACAGGATGCCGAAAAGCATTTTTACTCTAGCTAATGATGATTCTTATGGCTTATGGATAAATGCTCTGCACACTGAAATCAATTTCCATAGAGGCATATACAGCCTCCACATTAAATATCCAGGAGCAGTATTTAAGGGGATAAAACAAGACTACTACTGTTGTTAGGAGAATGTGGTGACAGTCTGTCTTCACTGCTGCAGGACCAATGTGAGTTTCTTTGTGATATTTCCAGCAGAACAAACTGAAAAAACAGTTGGAAAATACTGAATAGCACTACATTAAAGATTTTTAAATGCTGGAATTTATAATTTGTTCCAAATCCAGTAACCAACAATTTTTCATCCTCACACTTTAAATAATCCTTCATGCATATGCTGGATTTTGCATGTACATTTATACTCTTAAGAAGAATTAAAAGTTGTTTATACAATGTTGAAAACAAATAAGTTAGTATTCATAAGGAATTTTTTTTATGAGATCCTATTGTGAAAAAAGTCTCCTTAGTATGCAGTAAGACCTCCTGTATAGATTTTTGGGACTATTTTCCTATAATAATTCCAAGAAATGTATAAAACAAATGCAACTCAATGTTATAACCTGGACTCCTACTCAGTGCCGTGATAAGGAAGGCAAATAATGAAGACTGTGTCTTTCTTTTTTTTTCATTTTTAACCCAGGTAAGTCCACAAGGTCATTATATATGTATGCCACAAACGTGGTCTTAAAAATATTAATCATTACTATAGATGATACTCTTTGGAGTGTAAACTGGTTTCTGCATGAAACTTCTCAGAAAATGAATCTTAATTTTAATAGTAACTCAAAACTCAAGGATCTAAAGTCAAGATTGAAACTCTTCCATAGTTTTAAATCAGTGTAGGTTTTGCTAATAAATCTAAGGTGTTCTTTAAGCTGATAGGTCCAAGTGGTGTCTTCCTCCCTGTAAAGCTCTCCTATGAATGTATGCACATATGTATATACATATGGTACATATTGGCTTCATGGATCAAGTACTAAACAAAATATGCCAAGTTTTCTATATGAAGCTCTTTGTCATAAGCTTTTATCTCTGGAGGACATTTTCTAATTTCCTCTCTTCCTTTCCTTGCAGGTGTTCTTATACAATTCGTAAAGCAAAAATTTTGGAGCTTGCTCTGAGGGTATTTCTGGCTATTTTTAAAAACAAGGCTGTGCAGATCCAAAATGCAGTTGATGATTTGACTCCCTCAAGGATGTAAATGTAAGAAATTTCCTTGTTCAGCTTCAAAGCAGAAAGAAATTGAAATGGCTCGTTTTGTTGTCTTATAGTCTATGAAAAAGTATCACTATAAAAAGCATTTTTTTTCTTCTTTTTTCCCCTTAGCTGAATAAAGTCCGTGAGTTATTTGCTGATCTCAGTTACAGTTAGCAGGCGCTGAAATAACTGGAGTAATATCAGTGTGGTTCTCATAAACTTATATTGCTTCAGATTAAAAAAAAATACATATACATGAGGGTGCATTGCTCTTTATTGCCCAAGTCTGATTACAGAGTTGAATGGCTTCTTTTCTTTATGTGTATACTTCCATAAATTTAAA
This sequence comes from Pelecanus crispus, assembly GCF_030463565.1. Lineage (NCBI taxonomy): Eukaryota > Metazoa > Chordata > Aves > Pelecaniformes > Pelecanidae > Pelecanus > Pelecanus crispus. The sequence goes on from NC_134676.1 coordinate 58,208,809, forward strand.
TTACTGTGAAATTAAGAAATTACTGACACTTGTACTTTGTTTTGCATTTAGCCTGGAAATCTTGAATTTACATTACGTTGCTGAAATGTCTGGCAGAACAATGTATCCAGGAGTTGATAGAAAAACATTTTTTCTGAGGATGTAGGCAAACACGGAGAAAGGACAGAAGGGCTCAAATTAAAAAAGCAAGTTCATGACAGCATTTAAAACGGCTAGTGCAATCCCACTTACTGAACAATTTGTCAATTTCATGGTATGTTTCTAATAAAATGTTCGAGTTGTGCTGATTATTCTTCTAGCAAGTGCAGTTCACCGCCGTGTGTTTGGCTGTGAACGCGCTGACAAAGGAAGGTGAGGAGCAGCGAGAGCTCTCCGTGCTGGCACCTTTGCTGTGGGAGAATTCGCTGGACGTTTGGCAGTGTCGGAGCAGGGCTCTGCCAATCACGACAGGGACACAGAGTGTCGGTACTGCTAGTAGGAGGTGGGCAAGCACGGAGCGCCAGTGTGGTTTTGGCTGTGAAAACGGTGGCAAATCGGAAGGTGAGGGGCGTAAGGAGCAGTGAGCCCTTGGAGCTAGGGTGTGGGAGACGTCGCTGCGCGTTTGCGCTTTGGCAGCGTTTGCTCTGTGCCGAGAGTGAGAGGGAGCTTGGAGGGTGTGTGCTCCAGCGTGCCTGGAGGAAAGGCAAGTGCAGTTCACCGCCGTGTGTTTCGCTGCCGAAGTGCTGGCAAGGGAAGGAGAGGAGGAACGGGAGCTGTGCGTGCGGGCACATTTGCTGTGGGAGAAATGGCTGGAGCTTTGTTGTACCGGAGCTGGGTTCGTGCCGACCGCACAGAGCGGCGCTCCGGGCTGGCTTAGCTCCTAACTGTGCGAGGAGAGAGCTGTGGGAGAGATGACCAGCTCCCAAAGTGCAAATGCCCAGCGATTTCTCCCACCCCGTACATAGCTCTCAGGGCTGAGAGCTCTCGCTGATGCTCACCTTGCCTTGCCAGCGCACAGACATTCTCAAGCTCACGCTCGCTCTCGGCACAGAGCAGCTCCCAAACGGCAAGCGTCCAGCTATCTCTCCCGCACCGTACAGAGCTCTCCGGGCTGAGAGCTCTTGCGGGTCTTCACCTCGCCTTGACAGCGCTTTCACAGGCAAACCCACTGTGGACGCTTGCGGTTTGGGAGCTGGGCTGTGCCGAGAGTGAGCGTGAGCTTGAGAACGTGCATTGGGAGTGCCTGGAGGACAAGCAAGTGCAGCTCACCGTTGTGTGAATGTGCGTTTCATTTGGAGTGCTGTGAGGCAAGGCCAAGGGCAGGTGCCCAGAGGGTGTTTGCCTGTGAAAGCGCTGGCAAGGCAAGGTGAGGATCAGCAAGAGCTCTCAGATCTGAGAGATACGTATGTTTCGTGAGAAATGGCTGCGCGTTTGCAGTTTGGCAGCTGGTGTGTGCCGAGAGTTAGAGTGAGCTTGATAACGTGTGTATTGGGAGTGCTGGGATGCGAGGCAAGGTCAGGTGCCCAGAGTGTGTTTGGCTGTGAAAGCGCCGGTAAGGGAAGGTGAGGAGCAGCAACAGCTCTCAGCCCTTAGAGGTATGGTGTGGGAGAAATGGCTGGACGTTTGCACTTTGGGAGCTGCTCTCTGCCGAAAGTGAGAGTGAGATTTTGAGTGTGTATTGGGAGTGGTGGGGGGGAACGCAAGGAGATGTCAGCAGTGGTTGTTCTGCTGCGAAAACGCTTGCAAGGGAAGGTGACGATTAGCGAGTGTACTAAGCCCTGAGAGCTATGGTGAGGGAGTAATGGCTGGACGTTTGCACTTTGGGAGATGATCTCTGCCAAGAGTGAAAGTGAACTTTAGAATGTCCAGTTGGAGTGCTGAGAAGTAAGGCATGGACAGGTGCCCCTGTGTGTTTGGCTTTGAAAGCGCTGTCAAGGGAACGTGAGAACCAGCAAGAGCACTAAGCCCTTCAACCTATGGTGTGTTATAAATCGCTCTACATTTAGCCCTTTGAGAGCTGATATATTGCGACAGTGAGAGTGAGCTTGAGAATGTGTAATGGTAGTGGTTGGAAGCAAGGGAAGTTCAGATTCCCAGTGCGTGTTTGGCTGTGAAAGTGCTGGCAAGGGAAGATGTAGAGCAGCAAGAGCACTAAGCTCTTAGATCTATTTTGTGGGAGAAGTCACTGGACGTTTGCAGTTTGCGAGCTGGTCTGTGCCAAGTATGAAGGTGAGTTTTTGAATGTATATTTGGAGTGCTGGGAGGCAAGGCAAGATCCCCAGTGTGTATTTGGCTGTGAAAGCGCTGGCAAGGGAATGTGAGGACGAGAAACAGCAGTAAGCCGTTATACCTATGGTGTGGGAGAAGTCACTGGACGTTTAGCACCTTGGGAGATGATCTCTGCCAAGAGCGAAAGTGAGCTTGAGAATGTGTATTGGGAGTGCTGGGAGGGAAAGCAAGCGCACATCCCGGGTGCGTGTGTGGCTGTGAAAACACTGCAAAGGGACGTTGAGGAGCAGCAACTGCACTAAGCCCTTTGGCCTATGGTGTGCGAGAAATCGCTTGACATATGCTATTTTGGACCAGAGCTCTGCTAAGAGTGAGAGAGAGAGAGAGTTGGGACTGTTAGGCAGCAAGGCAATCATAAATGCTCAATTTTTGTGGGGTTGTTAATGCTTCAGCCAAGGCAATGGGAGGACAAGTTATAGTATTTAGGCCTTGTAACTATGTTGTGGGAAGAATTGCTCGGTGCTTGCAATACAGTAGCAGACATCATCAAGCCTGAGAGAGAGAGAGAAGTGGGAGCCTAGAGGGGGCAAGGCAATGGCAGAGCCCAAGAGTTCGTGGGGCTGTGAACGCTTAGGCAAGGGGAGCTGAGGACCAGCAAGAGCATTGAGCCCTTACGCTTACGGTGTGGGAGAAAATGGTAAACGTTTGGAGTAGTGTAGCAGGGCTCTTCCAAGAGTGAGACAGAGATAAAGAGACACACATTGTTTTGGGAGCGTATAGGAGGCAAGGCAATGTCAGAGCCCGAGTGTTTGTGTGTCTCTGAAATGTCAGCCAAAGGAAGGTGAGGACTAGTATTAAGCCCTTACACCTATGGTTTGGGAGAAATAGCCGAAATGTTGCTCAATTGGAGCACGTCTCTGCGGACGCTGAGAGTCAGGCAGAGACACATACCGTCTTGGACCATTAGGAGGCACGACAATGATAGAACCCTACTGTTTGTGTGCCTGTGAAAGCTCAGGGAAGGGAAGGGGAGGACCAGTAACAGCATAAGACTTACATCTACACTGTGGGAGAAATCGCTGCACATTTGGAATTTTGGAGCAGGGCTCTGGCCAAGAGAAGAAGAGAGAGAGAGAAACACACCGTGTTGGGACCGTTAGGAGGCAAGGCAATGGTAGAGCCCGACTGTGTGGCCGTGGGGAAACAAAAAAAAACAAACCAAAAACAAACCACCGCCAAAGGAAGGTGACCACCAGCAAAAGCATTAAGCCCTTCCAGCTATTGTGTGGGAGAAAGTGCTGGACGTTTTCAATTCTGGAGGACTGCTCTGCCAAGAGTGAGTGAGAGAAAGTTGGGACCATTACGGGGAAGGTAATGGCAGACCCCCAGTGTTTGCAAGCAAATGCATCCCAGCAAATATTTGGCGATCTGTCGAAGAGTGCCATTAAGATATATGCTGTGGTATAGAGAAGCATGTTGAGTTTTCTTATGTCTGGATCCAGAAGAGCTGGGTCTCCTGAATTCCGGCAATTTTATTAATTTTTCCTTTTTTTTTTTTTTTTTTAATTTTTAGTGTTACTTTTCTCATGATTGCCTTATTTTTTAAAATTATGATGACAGTTACAGTGAATGTTTTTTGCTAATATTTTTTCAAAGAAATGAATATAGCTTTACTTGATCCTGTGAGGTGATCTTGAAAAAAGACCATTTCAGAATCAATAAAAATTGCAGGTTCAGCAGCCAGTTGTACAGGATGAACAGAACTACAGCTGTTTCCCAAAGAACATTTAAAGGTAGCAAGAAAGACGGGGGTTAACAGAACTACTTTTGTGTAGACAGTTTTATAGGAATTAAAAAAAAAAAAAGCAGAGTGAATTCAGCATAATTCCTTTAGCACTGGCTGCCTATGAATGCAATTCAGCATAATCTGTATCCACACAGAGTAACCCTAGCCTGCTACTGTTGCTCAGTGAAACGTTGACTTGAAAGCTTGGAAAGGATAATGCAGTATTGTAGAGGGGGCTGAGAAGTCTTAAATGCATAGTAATTTTGTCGTAAGTCAGTTTCTGCTAGTGAAAAAGGAAGTAATGAAAAAGTGCAGCCTGAACTACTTCCCAAAGAAGATCAGGCTTTATACAAAGCAAAGCAATTACCAGTTACATCTAGAACAAATTATTCCTGTTTGGGATTATTTTTCTTTCAAATGTGCGTATGTAGTAAGTGCACGCACATGCAAACGTATCATGTGGTATGTCAGTATATACCTGAAGAAGACAACAGTACAGGAGGTTATTATTTTCACATCAAAGAAGCAGCACAAAAAAGGGGAGTGTTGTCATGCCAAATCTAGCAACCCAGAAAGAAGGCAAAGCTGCTACATCTCCATACCCCAGATAAAACCAGTAGTGAGGCTAGAGATGTATTCTCAGTAGGCATGTGCACAGGGAAAACATATACGCTACATATACACATTGCCAGCGACGCAGATCACAGACAGGCACACAGAGCACTCGTTTAAACACAGACAGCATCACCAGCCTCATCCTGTTCCTCTCTCTGGTTGAGCACAATGGAGGTCCGCCAGTGAGAATATCTATATGCAGTGCAGATCCCTCCAGCAGCTGGGCTATAACACTCAATACCCCCCGCTTGGCCCTGGACCCGGGTATCCCCAGTTCCTGGCACCTGGTCATATAAGCCTCTGAGGCTGCAGCTCCGCTCTGTTATCCCCTGACAGCCTTGAAACGTACCTTACCTGGATTGTAACCAAGTGGAGTGGTACCATCATTACTGGAATTCCAGTAATTATTGACCTGGATCGTGGCTTGGATGGAAATTCACTGATGACTAAAGCCAATCATCTCATGAACCTATAAAACAAGAGTCCTGAGGCCCTTTGAGCTGTCCTGGACCGTAGCAGGCTGTGACCAGCATCTCCTGCTGAGTGGGATGCCTCTGAGAGCTAGAAAACTTTTGAAGTTTGCTAAAATTGGAAGTCCATCGCCGAAGACTGGCAGTGGAGCCTGGCCTGAAACCCTTCACTCCTTGAGGCTCAGCCCTTGCCCGTTGAGAAATGCGAAGACAGCCAATGTGAATATTTCACTGAACTTGAGGGGAATTTTTAACAGGCATACCTTTACATATGTCGATGTGTATGAAGAGAGATATATATTCATGTCTGTGTGTATGCATGTGTATATCAATTTAAGTAGTCTGTAGATGTATGATTTAGTGACAAAAAGTGAGTCTTATACTGCTGCTAGATATACACATACGGGTTATCCTTATTCACATGGACCGTTGACCAAGTCTGAGGCAAAGATTGGACTTAGCCGCACCTAGACTTCTCTCTGAAAAGGAGTTTAGAAAGCAAGGGGGCCTATTCTGAACCTCGTGACTCAATGGGAGGGTCCTGCTTATCCCATGCATCCATGATCTCTCTGTGAATCATTCTAACTCGAGCGTAACTTCATTCTCCTTTGTGCACGTCTTCCATGTAGTAATAGAGTGGACCTTGCCATCTTCGAATCTTTAATGGAGTTGCTATTTTGACTAATTTTGTCTAGTCACTTTGTTAATTGACTGATGATTGAGTGCTACTAAAACACCACAATAAAATCCTGCAATTTGCCACAAGTAAATTCTAAACTGCTACTAAATCAAACTGTGTAAAGTCACTCATTCACAACGAATTAACATAGACAGCGGGATTCACAAATCTGCGTTCGTGACAGCTTCGTTTCACTCACTCCAGTCACTGGCATCCAGGCACACAGGCCTTCTCGTCCACTGTCCCAGCTCAGTTCATAGCATTACGGAATGGCTGAGGTTGGAAGAGTAATTATATTACGTACTGCTTATTACGTGCTTTGTAGCAACTGAAACAAAAGGTGTGGGATCTGGACATTCTACAAATAATTTCTATTGAGCATGTTGGGATTACTATATCAAAATAATACTTAGAGCATAATTTTGATGATGCAAAATCAGTGCTGGATGACAAATGTTGAAAAAAAAGACATTTGGAATGCAAGGCTGCATCTTCATAATAAAGGAAGAGTTGCCTTTTACATTACCTGAGACCCAGGCTGAAAGTCACTCATAACTCAATTATCCTCATCTCACTTCTTTGTTTTATATAAAGAAGCAACTTTGAAAGTTGTAATTTCTTTTCCTGTCTAAGCTGTTGCACTGTTTATGTGTACAGTAGAACAAAAGCTGGTATGCTGCAACGTTGACAAAGAAAGTGATGCTATTTATTAAATCACAACAAGGAAGGGTCTTGAAAAATCTGGAAAAAAAAAAAAATTGTAACCTCTGGAGTCTTAACGATAATGTTTGAACAAACTAGAATTAGATGCCACTGAACGGAGTTCTGCAGTGTCTACAAGTTACTTACGCAGTAGTTGTTTAACATAAGGGAGTTCACAGAACACCTGATTTGTATATCTGCATACACGGTAGATCACAAAGCAATTCTGACACCTTACAAGCAATTTTGGATGTGGAATAAAAGACTTATAGCCACAACTGTACTGGTCTTCAGGAATAAAGAAGAAAATGTCAGGCCATCGCCAACACCTTAAATTCTTAATGGAAGGGAAATTACTTGGTGGAAATGCTCAGAAGATCTGAGGCAGTAGACCATACTTCATGCCTAGAGGAACGAAAATCTTCTGGCTCCTTTGCCAGTCTTACCTGTTTGGAAAGTTCAGACTTGTTCATCCACCTCTGGAACTGTTTTAAGCATGTGAGTAAAGAACACTTACTGGCCACTTGAGAGCTTTTAGTCAGAACAGTTTGTCCAATCTCCACTATTACCAATCCTTTTTTTTACCTCTGATGAAAGTGAATTGGGAAGAAGACAATCAGAGGTCAGGTTAATTTAAGTATCAGAAACACTCTGATACCTGGAGGTGCCCGGTAGCTGTTCTGAAACATTGGATTGACATAATGAAAAGGTGGTTAACAAAGAGTATTGAACTGTTGTGAGCTGTGCAATAGAAATAAACTCTATTGTAAAGTGAATCAAGAAACATGCGAATAAGTCATATGTGCTACTTGCAGCTGCCTGGGGAGCGGCAGAGAGGATAATTTGTGTTGACACCGCCTGTACTGAAGAGAGAAACTGTAGATGAACCTTAAATAAGTCAAACTTTTAGATTAATCCCAAAGTTAAGTAAAGACCTGAATATATTACAATCGTGTTGTTTCAAAGTGTAAGAAACAGTGAGTGCAGCAGTTTACTAAAACGCTAGAGAACATTTCTGAGGGGAAAAACAACAAACGACAACAACATGTCCTCGATTACTTTACAAATTGATATAATCTATGAACATGCACTATCGTATTGTCAGTCACAAATTGGAAGACAGATGCTGTTATCATCTGTCAGGATGTAAATCAGGTTTAATAGGAAACATTTGTCTAGTCTAACCTAAAATGTTTAGCCTGTGACGGCATAGCTAGAAGAATAATGAGCAAAGGTGCCCGCACGCAGAGCTCCCGTTCCTCCTCTCCTTCCCTTGCCAGCACTTCGGCAGCGAAACACACGGTGGTGAACTGCACTTGCCTTTCCTCCAGGCACGCTGGAGCACACACCCTCCAAGCTCCCTCTCACTCTCGGCACAGAGCAAACGCTGCCAAAGCGCAAACGCGCAGCGACGTCTCCCACACCCTAGCTCCAAGGGCTCACTGCTCCTTACGCCCCTCACCTTCCGATTTGCCACCGTTTTCACAGCCAAAACCACACTGGCGCTCCGTGCTTGCCCACCTCCTACTAGCAGTACCGACACTCTGTGTCCCTGTCGTGATTGGCAGAGCCCTGCTCCGACACTGCCAAACGTCCAGCGAATTCTCCCACAGCAAAGGTGCCAGCACGGAGAGCTCTCGCTGCTCCTCACCTGTGTCACAGTGATGGTGCTTAGAGAGGCAGCATTGCTTTTATTTTATGCATGGTGTAAACGTAAAAAAAATGGAGGCAAATGGGAGAAATAAGCACTTCCACAGTATGCTGCCCTCCCACTTCTCTGCTGTGTACCTGTGGGATACAGCTCAGCTGAGGAGCATGGTCAGTGCATTACTGGTATTCTGCATCTTGTGTTCTAGAAATCAGCGAGTTTATCGCTCTGATTTGATGTCCCTTACTTTTTCTGTTCAGGCTCACACGCTGGCAACAAAGACAGAATCAGGCTGCACCTCAGGCAGTCAAAGGCTTCAGGCAAAGCATTGACAACCTGTGGAAATCAAAAGAAGTCTTTCTACAGCATCCAACAGGTCTTGGTTCAGATGGGGCACATAAACCTCTGATAAGATCAAAAAACTAATCCCCTTGCTCCTTAAATTTGATGCTTTAGTCATCAGTGAATTTCCATCCAAGCCACGATCCAGGTCAATAATTACTGGAATTCCAGTAATGATGGTACCACTCCACTTGGTTACAATCCAGGTAAGGTACGTTTCAAGGCTGTCAGGGGATAACAGAGCGGAGCTGCAGCCTCAGAGGCTTATATGACCAGGTGCCAGGAACTGGGGATACCCGGGTCCAGGGCCAAGCGGGGGGTATTGAGTGTTATAGCCCAGCTGCTGGAGGGATCTGCACTGCATATAGATATTCTCACTGGCGGACCTCCATTGTGCTCAACCAGAGAGAGGAACAGGATGAGGCTGGTGATGCTGTCTGTGTTTAAACGAGTGCTCTGTGTGCCTGTCTGTGATCTGCGTCGCTGGCAATGTGTATATGTAGCGTATATGTTTTCCCTGTGCACATGCCTACTGAGAATACATCTCTAGCCTCACTACTGGTTTTATCTGGGGTATGGAGATGTAGCAGCTTTGCCTTCTTTCTGGGTTGCTAGATTTGGCATGATAACACTCCCCTTTTTTGTGCTGCTTCTTTGATGTGAAAATAATAACCTCCTGTACTGTTGTCTTCTTCAGGTATATACTGACATACCACATGATACGTTTGCATGTGCGTGCACTTACTACATACGCACATTTGAAAGAAAAATAATCCCAAACAGGAATAATTTGTTCTAGATGTAACTGGTAATTGCTTTGCTTTGTATAAAGCCTGATCTTCTTTGGGAAGTAGTTCAGGCTGCACTTTTTCATTACTTCCTTTTTCACTAGCAGAAACTGACTTACGACAAAATTACTATGCATTTAAGACTTCTCAGCCCCCTCTACAATACTGCATTATCCTTTCCAAGCTTTCAAGTCAACGTTTCACTGAGCAACAGTAGCAGGCTAGGGTTACTCTGTGTGGATACAGATTATGCTGAATTGCATTCATAGGCAGCCAGTGCTAAAGGAATTATGCTGAATTCACTCTGCTTTTTTTTTTTTAATTCCTATAAAACTGTCTACACAAAAGTAGTTCTGTTAACCCCCGTCTTTCTTGCTACCTTTAAATGTTCTTTGGGAAACAGCTGTAGTTCTGTTCATCCTGTACAACTGGCTGCTGAACCTGCAATTTTTATTGATTCTGAAATGGTCTTTTTTCAAGATCACCTCACAGGATCAAGTAAAGCTATATTCATTTCTTTGAAAAAATATTAGCAAAAAACATTCACTGTAACTGTCATCATAATTTTAAAAAATAAGGCAATCATGAGAAAAGTAACACTAAAAATTAAAAAAAAAAAAAAAAAAAAAAAGGAAAAATTAATAAAATTGCCGGAATTCAGGAGACCCAGCTCTTCTGGATCCAGACATAAGAAAACTCAACATGCTTCTCTATACCACAGCATATATCTTAATGGCACTCTTCGACAGATCGCCAAATATTTGCTGGGATGCATTTGCTTGCAAACACTGGGGGTCTGCCATTACCTTCCCCGTAATGGTCCCAACTTTCTCTCACTCACTCTTGGCAGAGCAGTCCTCCAGAATTGAAAACGTCCAGCACTTTCTCCCACACAATAGCTGGAAGGGCTTAATGCTTTTGCTGGTGGTCACCTTCCTTTGGCGGTGGTTTGTTTTTGGTTTGTTTTTTTTTGTTTCCCCACGGCCACACAGTCGGGCTCTACCATTGCCTTGCCTCCTAACGGTCCCAACACGGTGTGTTTCTCTCTCTCTCTTCTTCTCTTGGCCAGAGCCCTGCTCCAAAATTCCAAATGTGCAGCGATTTCTCCCACAGTGTAGATGTAAGTCTTATGCTGTTACTGGTCCTCCCCTTCCCTTCCCTGAGCTTTCACAGGCACACAAACAGTAGGGTTCTATCATTGTCGTGCCTCCTAATGGTCCAAGACGGTATGTGTCTCTGCCTGACTCTCAGCGTCCGCAGAGACGTGCTCCAATTGAGCAACATTTCGGCTATTTCTCCCAAACCATAGGTGTAAGGGCTTAATACTAGTCCTCACCTTCCTTTGGCTGACATTTCAGAGACACACAAACACTCGGGCTCTGACATTGCCTTGCCTCCTATACGCTCCCAAAACAATGTGTGTCTCTTTATCTCTGTCTCACTCTTGGAAGAGCCCTGCTACACTACTCCAAACGTTTACCATTTTCTCCCACACCGTAAGCGTAAGGGCTCAATGCTCTTGCTGGTCCTCAGCTCCCCTTGCCTAAGCGTTCACAGCCCCACGAACTCTTGGGCTCTGCCATTGCCTTGCCCCCTCTAGGCTCCCACTTCTCTCTCTCTCTCAGGCTTGATGATGTCTGCTACTGTATTGCAAGCACCGAGCAATTCTTCCCACAACATAGTTACAAGGCCTAAATACTATAACTTGTCCTCCCATTGCCTTGGCTGAAGCATTAACAACCCCACAAAAATTGAGCATTTATGATTGCCTTGCTGCCTAACAGTCCCAACTCTCTCTCTCTCTCACTCTTAGCAGAGCTCTGGTCCAAAATAGCATATGTCAAGCGATTTCTCGCACACCATAGGCCAAAGGGCTTAGTGCAGTTGCTGCTCCTCAACGTCCCTTTGCAGTGTTTTCACAGCCACACACGCACCCGGGATGTGCGCTTGCTTTCCCTCCCAGCACTCCCAATACACATTCTCAAGCTCACTTTCGCTCTTGGCAGAGATCATCTCCCAAGGTGCTAAACGTCCAGTGACTTCTCCCACACCATAGGTATAACGGCTTACTGCTGTTTCTCGTCCTCACATTCCCTTGCCAGCGCTTTCACAGCCAAATACACACTGGGGATCTTGCCTTGCCTCCCAGCACTCCAAATATACATTCAAAAACTCACCTTCATACTTGGCACAGACCAGCTCGCAAACTGCAAACGTCCAGTGACTTCTCCCACAAAATAGATCTAAGAGCTTAGTGCTCTTGCTGCTCTACATCTTCCCTTGCCAGCACTTTCACAGCCAAACACGCACTGGGAATCTGAACTTCCCTTGCTTCCAACCACTACCATTACACATTCTCAAGCTCACTCTCACTGTCGCAATATATCAGCTCTCAAAGGGCTAAATGTAGAGCGATTTATAACACACCATAGGTTGAAGGGCTTAGTGCTCTTGCTGGTTCTCACGTTCCCTTGACAGCGCTTTCAAAGCCAAACACACAGGGGCACCTGTCCATGCCTTACTTCTCAGCACTCCAACTGGACATTCTAAAGTTCACTTTCACTCTTGGCAGAGATCATCTCCCAAAGTGCAAACGTCCAGCCATTACTCCCTCACCATAGCTCTCAGGGCTTAGTACACTCGCTAATCGTCACCTTCCCTTGCAAGCGTTTTCGCAGCAGAACAACCACTGCTGACATCTCCTTGCGTTCCCCCCCACCACTCCCAATACACACTCAAAATCTCACTCTCACTTTCGGCAGAGAGCAGCTCCCAAAGTGCAAACGTCCAGCCATTTCTCCCACACCATACCTCTAAGGGCTGAGAGCTGTTGCTGCTCCTCACCTTCCCTTACCGGCGCTTTCACAGCCAAACACACTCTGGGCACCTGACCTTGCCTCGCATCCCAGCACTCCCAATACACACGTTATCAAGCTCACTCTAACTCTCGGCACACACCAGCTGCCAAACTGTAAACGCGCAGCCATTTCTCACGAAACATACGTATCTCTCAGATCTGAGAGCTCTTGCTGATCCTCACCTTGCCTTGCCAGCGCTTTCACAGGCAAACACCCTCTGGGCACCTGCCCTTGGCCTTGCCTCACAGCACTCCAAATAAAACGCACATTCACACAACGGTGAGCTGCACTTGCTTGTCCTCCAGGCACTCCCAATGCACGTTCTCAAGCTCACGCTCACTCTCGGCACAGCCCAGCTCCCAAACCGCAAGCGTCCACAGTGGGTTTGCCTGTGAAAGCGCTGTCAAGGCGAGGTGAAGACCCGCAAGAGCTCTCAGCCCGGAGAGCTCTGTACGGTGCGGGAGAGATAGCTGGACGCTTGCCGTTTGGGAGCTGCTCTGTGCCGAGAGCGAGCGTAAGCTTGAGAATGTCTGTGCGCTGGCAAGGCAAGGTGAGCATCAGCGAGAGCTCTCAGCCCTGAGAGCTATGTACGGGGTGGGAGAAATCGCTGGGCATTTGCACTTTGGGAGCTGGTCATCTCTCCCACAGCTCTCTCCTCGCACAGTTAGGAGCTAAGCCAGCCCGGAGCGCCGCTCTGTGCGGTCGGCACGAACCCAGCTCCGGTACAACAAAGCTCCAGCCATTTCTCCCACAGCAAATGTGCCCGCACGCACAGCTCCCGTTCCTCCTCTCCTTCCCTTGCCAGCACTTCGGCAGCGAAACACACGGCGGTGAACTGCACTTGCCTTTCCTCCAGGCACGCTGGAGCACACACCCTCCAAGCTCCCTCTCACTCTCGGCACAGAGCAAACGCTGCCAAAGCGCAAACGCGCAGCGACGTCTCCCACACCCTAGCTCCAAGGGCTCACTGCTCCTTACGCCCCTCACCTTCCGATTTGCCACCGTTTTCACAGCCAAAACCACACTGGCGCTCCGTGCTTGCCCACCTCCAACTAGCAGTACCGACACTCTGTGTCCCTGTCGTGATTGGCAGAGCCCTGCTCCGACACTGCCAAACGTCCAGCGAATTCTCCCACAGCAAAGGTGCCAGCACGGAGAGCTCTCGCTGCTCCTCACCTGTGTCACAGTGATGGTGCTTAGAGAGGCAGCATTGCTTTTATTTTATGCATGGTGTAAACGTAAAAAAAATGGAGGCAAATGGGAGAAATAAGCACTTCCACAGTATGCTGCCCTCCCACTTCTCTGCTGTGTACCTGTGGGATACAGCTCAGCTGAGGAGCATGGTCAGTGCATTACTGGTATTCTGCATCTTGTGTTCTAGAAATCAGCGAGTTTATCGCTCTGATTTGATGTCCCTTACTTTTTCTGTTCAGGCTCACACGCTGGCAACAAAGACAGAATCAGGCTGCACCTCAGGCAGTCAAAGGCTTCAGGCAAAGCATTGACAACCTGTGGAAATCAAAAGAAGTCTTTCTACAGCATCCAACAGGTCTTGGTTCAGATGGGGCACATAAACCTCTGATAAGATCAAAAAACTAATCCCCTTGCTCCTTAAATTTGATCTTTCTGCCAAGAGACCGCTCTTCTTGTGCCTCGATCCTTGGGTCCTTGAAGAGACTGCAATATCCAGGTGCATTTTTTGGAGCGCTCCGCACTTTGCAATGCACTGTTATTCCTTGTGCAAATTGCTGTCTGAGAAAGTTTTCAGTACAATGTTGTACTGCCTAGTGTGCCTGCCACTGTATTTCACAATTCCTCAAATGTTTTAGCAGATTTGGAGGCAATGGTGTATGAAATAAAAAAAAAAAAAAAAAACAAAACCCCACAATGTTAAAGCATATACTGCATTGGTTTCGGCAGTAATAAAAAGATTTTTAGAACAACACTACAGCCAGGCAGATGCTGCTGTACTCTTACCGAACTGATTTTCATTTTCTGTTGCTCACTTTGCAGCAGATACAAATTATACTCTTTGTACTCAAGGCTTTGCATTGATGCTGTGGCTTGTAATGAAGTACCTACAGATTTGGGTGACAAAGGCAGCTGTGCTAAGGATTGAAGTTCCATTTTGTATACACTTTTAGGGCACTAAAATTTGGCTTTGCCTTATTTGGAGCAAAAGAAACCAAAATCCATAGGGAAGAGCAGTAGAGGAGTGTCCTGGGTTGACAGACTACTTTTAGTCAAATTGGAAGCAAACTTAGTTTTTCAGTGCAAACTTATTCCACCCTTAACATTATATGTTATAAAACCAGGAAAAAAAAATCTATATGAATCATAAATTATGTGAAATTCTGTGAAGATTGAAACTCTATTAAGGGATCGTTACCCATATCTTGCTCTCAAATAAGTCTTTCCCTTTACCTCTATTAAATATTTAGATGTATGCTATATAAACTCTCCATGGATAACTGTAATTTAAACATGTGCTTGCAAAAGGCACGTGCTTGTTACTTCAGCCAGCGCTAAACATAAGGAGATAAGCCTCATCTGTCAAAGAAATTATTGAGGATAGTAATTGGCAAGTTGATTTGTAAAATGTGTGTGTGTGGGAATGGGGCAGGGTGTTTGTATGTAATATACAGGTGCTGCTAAACTTTGTCTGGATCGAGTTGTTTGGGTTTTTTAAGCCTTGGGAGAAATTAAATTCCAATGAATCTGACCTTTTATGGAAGAGGTATAAACTTGATATATTTCCTTTATCCAGGAACACCTGAGATGAAAAGTGTGTGACATACTTGATATGATACTTGGTTCTGGGAAGTTACATGGAAGATTTGTTTAGGTCATTCGTTCTCTGTCCCTTCTTTCTCATTACTTAAATCAATCTACTGAAAGGGACTAAAGTGTTTTGCAAGGAAATAGGCTGAGGCTATCTCCTTGCAATACCGGTAATTTACAAGTTTCACCACACGAAACCCAGCGGCATGCATTTGTATTCCAGATAACAAGTTACACTACTTGAGATGTCCTTAAGCCTTTTTTTCCTCTCAGCTGTTGGCTGCAGTAAACACTGGGAGCAAACTTCTTGAGGTAGGTCATTTAAATACTAAGTAAAACTTTCATCTGACGAGGTGAGTCCATGGAATAGAAGAGCGTGCATGCCCGTGTGTTGAAAGGAATGTTAGGCATTCCTCAGAAGAACTCCTAGCCTGCGGTTCCATTGCCTTCCAGGTGAGGAAGCATTTGAAGACTGTCAGAAGTTCTGGTTCAGTTATAATCCACACTGATATTCAAACAGGTTAAACTCTGTGCTAGATAAAAACTTGATATCTGACTGTGGTGGACTGACACCGGTTAGAAGCCAACCACGCACCCTACGTCTTTGCTCGCTCCCCTCTCCCAAGGAATGGGGAGAAAATAGAAGGAAGGTGAAAAGGTGTGTGGATTGAGAAAATTACGGTTTAATAAGGAAAGCAAAAGCTATGCAGGCAAGCACAAGAAGGAGAGAAATTAATTCACTACTTCAGTTGACTGGCATATGACCAGAGCCACTTCCTGGAACATAGTGCTTCAGCAAGCATAATGGTTTCTTGGAAAGACAAATGCCATAACCATGAAAGTCCTCTCTTCCTCTTCCTTTTCCTGAGCTTTTATTGCTGAGCATGACGTCATATGGTATGGAATGGCCCTTTGGTCAGTTGGGGTCAGCTGTCCCAGCTATGTTCCCTCCCAATATCTTGCCCACCCCCAAGTCTGTGGATGGGTAAGGGGGTGGGGGAGAAGGGAGAGAGGGCCTCAACTCAGTTGAAGTGTTGATCAGCAATAGCCAAAACACTGGTGTGTTATCAACACTGTTTTGTTCACCAGTGCAGAGTACCGCACAATGTAGGCTGCTAGGAAAGAAGTTAACTCTGTCCCAGCCCGACCCAGTACACTGGCCTCTGCCCTCAGTTGTGCAGTGACACAAATAAAACCAGGTTCATGTCATAACTGTTGAGATCAAACCCTCTTAAATTAAGTGAACGTCCTCTTTTACCTACAGGGCAACTTTATTAGACTGTTCAGTGGGCATATTCGGAAACTCCATCCCGAATCAGGGTTTGCGTATTTTGTCTTGGATTTTGAAAGGATGAAATCAGAACTTACAGTGAGTACTAAGTTAGGGAATCTTATTTGATATAAAATGCAGCACTGCTAGTTTCTCCTTAATGTGTCAGTGTCCCACTCTTGCTCATAATAACAGATGTTAAAATGTCCAGGAAAAAGGAACTCACAACCACCTGTGTCATTGACTCTAATTATGCGCTTAATGAATAATTTCCTTTGGAAGGCAATGGTTGGGTGTCTGATCAGTTTAATAATTTGGGAATCATTAGCCATTTGGGAATCATTCCCTTCCTTGTACAACTATCCACGTGAGAGCTAGGACTTAGAAGTACAGCAGAATATAATCATGGCTGTATGTGGAAGAAGGAAGTGAAGCAGGTGTATGAGCATGACAAAAAGAATAGTCACAACCTTTTCAAATTTATTGGCTGGAATTGTTAGTTCATAATATAAAATCAAGCTATAAAACATCTACTACAGAGAGTGCAAATTAAACAGAAGGGTCCTATTTTATAGTACTCACTTTATAGCATTCTTTCAGTAAAGACACACTTCCTACCTCAGAACTACATTTGCCCTCCCCTCTGATGGAAGTTTACAGCATATTTTTATGCAGGTTCTGATCTGTCTTTGACAGAATACTTCCCTTTCTTGCCAGGTTTGTTTATGGTGGTGCAGTTAACATTTTCACCGTATGAGGGTGGCTGCTAGTCCAGTTTTCATACTCGGTAGTAAACATCACTGCTGGAATATATGTCAAGAGGCTTTGAATAGAAGAAATTTAAGTATACTCAACCACCCCATAGAAATGCACAGTAGCCTGTAATGTGGATGAAAAATTTCAACATTTCTCTTAGGCTTCTTAGAAGAGAAGAGCCTCCTGCATCGGTCAGAGCTGGAAACTGAAGATCTATCAAAACTGAGCACAGTGCAGAGACTGTTACAGATTTGGAAATCTGTTCATTTTCCCGGTGCATTTCAGTACTGAGTGCAATTACCAGACAGTGCTGCTATATGAACATGCTGCTTCTGGGGGCAAGTGGCTTATGACAGTTATGCTGGGATGTCTAAAACATGTCTCTAAGCATTTCTGGTTGCAGATTTTCTGGGTAGATTAAAGCTAGATGCCTTGCAAATGTGAAAATCAGGACTGTTGGTTTCTAACTTGTTCCCACCTACTCGGCTGTTAGTGGAGGAGATACCTATTCACTCTGCATTTGGCTTATTTTGCTGTAATACATGGATGGCAATGTAACAAATAGTCTTTTATTGTTTCCGTCTTAAGTGCTAATAATAGTACATGAAGTATTTGTATTACATAGGAAGTATGTATAAAGTCAGAAGTGAGGAACGTAGTGATAATGTGAGAATATAAATGCTTGCATGTTTTTTTCTCTCTGTGGTAAGAGAGTAAGGAATTAAAGGCTGCCTGTATCTTTTGACCAGGTCTTTCTAACTCTGCTGCTGTCAGGGAGAGACAACTACGTAGTTCTGAGATACAGATACCTTTCTTGTTAGTTTGCCAGCTGAAATCCATATCACCCTTACGCTTCGTCCTCTTCTCCTTGCTCTTCTACTCAGTCCATGCGAAACATCACTTTTCCCTTTCATAGAATCATAGAATCGCTTAGGTTGGAAAAGACCTTTAAGATCATCCAGTCCGACCATTAACCTACACTACCAAGGCCACACTAAACCCATCAAGGGTAGACTAGACTAAACCGTGTCCCGAAGTGCCACGTCTACCCGTTTTTTGAACACTTCCAGGGATGGTGACTCCACCACCTCTCTGGGCAGCCTGTTCCAATGCTTGACCACCCTTTCCGTGAAGAATTTTTTCCTAATATCCTACCTAAACCTCCCCTGGTGCAGCTTCAGCCCATTTCCTCTCGTCCTATCGCTAACTATGTGGGAGGAAGAGACCAGCACCCACCTCACTACAACCTCCTTTCAGGTAGTCGCAGAGAGCGATAAGGTCTCCCCTCAGCCTCCTCTTCTCTAGGCTAAACAGTCCCAGCTCCCTCAGCCGCTCCTCATAAGACTCGTGCTCCAGACCCTTCACCAGCTTTGTTGCCCTTCTCTGAACACGCTCCAGCACCTCAATGTCTTTCTTGTATTGAGGGGGCCCAAAACTGGACACAGTATTCCAGGTGCGGCCTCACCAGCGCCGAGTACGGGGGAACAGTAACCTCCCTGCTGCTCCTCGCCACACTGTTCCTGATACAAGCCAGGATGCTGTTGGCCTTCTTGGCCACCTGGGCACACTGCTGGCTCACGTTCAGCCGGCTGTCTACCAACACCATCCAGCCTCATTTTCTCAGCCTGACAATGATTCTTTTCTAGTGTGAAGCTTAGGCTTGTTAGGGTGTCATCAACAAAATAGGAAGAACACTGCAAGATTTGAAACAGGTGCATTTTCTGTTCAACATATTGTCCTGGTTTCGGCTGGGATAGAGTTAATTTTCTTCCTAGTAGCAGGCACAGTGCTGTGTTTTGGCTGTGTTTGGCTGTGTTTTTAGGAGAAGAATGTTGATAACACGCTGATGTTTTTAGTTGTTGCCGAGTACTGCTTATGCTAGTCAAAGCCTTTTCAGCTTCCCATGCTCTGCCAGGTACACAAGAAACTGGGAGGGGGCACGGCCAGAATAGTTGATCCAAACTGACCAAAGGGCTATTCCATACCACCCGACGTCATGCTCATTATACAAACTGGGTGGGGTTGGCCGGGGAGCAGCAGTCGCTGCTCGGGAACTGTCTGGGTATCGGTCGGCGGGTGGTGAGCAATTGCATTGTGCATCACTTGCTTTGTATATTATTATTATTATTATTATATTGTTGTTATTATTATTATTTTACTTTGTTTTATTTCAACTATTAAACTGTTCTTATCTCAACCCAGAAGTGTTTCTCACTGTTACTCCTCCGATTCTCTCCCCCATCCCATCGGGGTAGGGGGAGTGAGCGAGCGGCTGCGTGGTGCTTAGTTGCTGGCTGGGGCTAAACCACGACAGATATCTTTTTATCCAGGTGCCTTTTCCATCTGTATCCAAGCCTTAGGTGTGTTAGTGACGGGAAGGAAAGAACATGATGATGACCAGATGTTCTGCAACAAACACTTATTCTTCGACGGTTTTGTAGTGTTTTGCATGTGGGTTTTTTTATTTGTTCTAGTAAAATGTACAGAAGGTCCGGACACTTCTATGATTTCTATCTTCATTTCCATCTTCTCTGTCTTCCCACGGACATTCATTCTCAAGGCCTTATCTTTCTGTCTTGCCCTCATTCTTCAAATCAGTGTTTCTTAGATTTCTATGGCCCGCTTGTACTTTGTGTTGCATTCAGCCTGGAAATCTTGCATTCACATTACGTTGCTGAAATGTCTGGCAGAACAATGTATCCAGGAGCTGATAGAAAAACATTTTTTCTGAGGATGTAGGCAAACACGGAGAAAGGACAGAAGGGCTCAAATTAAAAAAGCAAGTTCATGACAGCATTTAAAACGGCTAGTGCAATCCCACTTACTGAACAATTTGTCAATTTCATGGTATGTTTCTAATAAAATGTTCGAGTTGTGCTGATTATTCTTCTAGCAAGTGCAGTTCACCGCCGTGTGTTTGGCTGTGAACGCGCTGACAAAGGAAGGTGAGGAGCAGTGAGAGCTCTCCGTGCTGGCACCTTTGCTGTGGGAGAATTCGCTGGACGTTTGGCAGTGTCGGAGCAGGGCTCTGCCAATCACGACAGGGACACAGAGTGTCGGTACTGCTAGTTGGAGGTGGGCAAGCACGGAGCGCCAGTGTGGTTTTGGCTGTGAAAACGGTGGCAAATCGGAAGGTGAGGGGCGTAAGGAGCAGTGAGCCCTTGGAGCTAGGGTGTGGGAGACGTCGCTGCGCGTTTGCGCTTTGGCAGCGTTTGCTCTGTGCCGAGAGTGAGAGGGAGCTTGGAGGGTGTGTGCTCCAGCGTGCCTGGAGGAAAGGCAAGTGCAGTTCACCGCCGTGTGTTTCGCTGCCGAAGTGCTGGCAAGGGAAGGAGAGGAGGAACGGGAGCTGTGCGTGCGGGCACATTTGCTGTGGGAGAAATGGCTGGAGCTTTGTTGTACCGGAGCTGGGTTCGTGCCGACCGCACAGAGTGGCGCTCCGGGCTGGCTTAGCTCCTAACTGTGCGAGGAGAGAGCTGTGGGAGAGATGACCAGCTCCCAAAGTGCAAATGCCCAGCGATTTCTCCCACCCCGTACATAGCTCTCAGGGCTGAGAGCTCTCGCTGATCCTCACCTTGCCTTGCCAGCGCACAGACATTCTCAAGCTCACGCTCGCTCTCGGCACAGAGCAGCTCCCAAACGGCAAGCGTCCAGCTATCTCTCCCGCACCGTACAGAGCTCTCCGGGCTGAGAGCTCTTGCGGGTCTTCACCTCGCCTTGACAGTGCTTTCACAGGCAAACCCACTGTGGACGCTTGCGGTTTGGGAGCTGGGCTGTGCCGAGAGTGAGCGTGAGCTTGAGAACGTGCATTGGGAGTGCCTGGAGGACAAGCAAGTGCAGCTCACCGTTGTGTGAATGTGCGTTTCATTTGGAGTGCTGTGAGGCAAGGCCAAGGGCAGGTGCCCAGAGGGTGTTTGCCTGTGAAAGCGCTGGCAAGGCAAGGTGAGGATCAGCAAGAGCTCTCAGATCTGAGAGATACGTATGTTTCGTGAGAAATGGCTGCGCGTTTGCAGTTTGGCAGCTGGTGTGTGCCGAGAGTTAGAGTGAGCTTGATAACGTGTGTATTGGGAGTGCTGGGATGCGAGGCAAGGTCAGGTGCCCAGAGTGTGTTTGGCTGTGAAAGCGCCGGTAAGGGAAGGTGAGGAGCAGCAACAGCTCTAAGCCCTTAGAGGTATGGTGTGGGAGAAATGGCTGGACGTTTGCACTTTGGGAGCTGCTCTCTGCCGAAAGTGAGAGTGAGATTTTGAGTGTGTATTGGGAGTGGTGGGGGGGAACGCAAGGAGATGTCAGCAGTGGTTGTTCTGCTGCGAAAACGCTTGCAAGGGAAGGTGACGATTAGCGAGTGTACTAAGCCCTGAGAGCTATGGTGAGGGAGTAATGGCTGGACGTTTGCACTTTGGGAGATGATCTCTGCCAAGAGTGAAAGTGAACTTTAGAATGTCCAGTTGGAGTGCTGAGAAGTAAGGCATGGACAGGTGCCCCTGTGTGTTTGGCTTTGAAAGCGCTGTCAAGGGAACGTGAGAACCAGCAAGAGCACTAAGCCCTTCAACCTATGGTGTGTTATAAATCGCTCTACATTTAGCCCTTTGAGAGCTGATGTATTGCGACAGTGAGAGTGAGCTTGAGAATGTGTAATGGTAGTGGTTGGAAGCAAGGGAAGTTCAGATTCCCAGTGCGTGTTTGGCTGTGAAAGTGCTGGCAAGGGAAGATGTAGAGCAGCAAGAGCACTAAGCTCTTAGATCTATTTTGTGGGAGAAGTCACTGGACGTTTGCAGTTTGCGAGCTGGTCTGTGCCAAGTATGAAGGTGAGTTTTTGAATGTATATTTGGAGTGCTGGGAGGCAAGGCAAGATCCCCAGTGTGTATTTGGCTGTGAAAGCGCTGGCAAGGGAATGTGAGGACGAGAAACAGCAGTAAGCCGTTATACCTATGGTGTGGGAGAAGTCACTGGACGTTTAGCACCTTGGGAGATGATCTCTGCCAAGAGCGAAAGTGAGCTTGAGAATGTGTATTGGGAGTGCTGGGAGGGAAAGCAAGCGCACATCCCGGGTGCGTGTGTGGCTGTGAAAACACTGCAAAGGGACGTTGAGGAGCAGCAACTGCACTAAGCCCTTTGGCCTATGGTGTGCGAGAAATCGCTTGACATATGCTATTTTGGACCAGAGCTCTGCTAAGAGTGAGAGAGAGAGAGAGTTGGGACTGTTAGGCAGCAAGGCAATCATAAATGCTCAATTTTTGTGGGGTTGTTAATGCTTCAGCCAAGGCAATGGGAGGACAAGTTATAGTATTTAGGCCTTGTAACTATGTTGTGGGAAGAATTGCTCGGTGCTTGCAATACAGTAGCAGACATCATCAAGCCTGAGAGAGAGAGAGAAGTGGGAGCCTAGAGGGGGCAAGGCAATGGCAGAGCCCAAGAGTTCGTGGGGCTGTGAACGCTTAGGCAAGGGGAGCTGAGGACCAGCAAGAGCATTGAGCCCTTACGCTTACGGTGTGGGAGAAAATGGTAAACGTTTGGAGTAGTGTAGCAGGGCTCTTCCAAGAGTGAGACAGAGATAAAGAGACACACATTGTTTTGGGAGCGTATAGGAGGCAAGGCAATGTCAGAGCCCGAGTGTTTGTGTGTCTCTGAAATGTCAGCCAAAGGAAGGTGAGGACTAGTATTAAGCCCTTACACCTATGGTTTGGGAGAAATAGCCGAAATGTTGCTCAATTGGAGCACGTCTCTGCGGACGCTGAGAGTCAGGCAGAGACACATACCGTCTTGGACCATTAGGAGGCACGACAATGATAGAACCCTACTGTTTGTGTGCCTGTGAAAGCTCAGGGAAGGGAAGGGGAGGACCAGTAACAGCATAAGACTTACATCTACACTGTGGGAGAAATCGCTGCACATTTGGAATTTTGGAGCAGGGCTCTGGCCAAGAGAAGAAGAGAGAGAGAGAAACACACCGTGTTGGGACCGTTAGGAGGCAAGGCAATGGTAGAGCCCGACTGTGTGGCCGTGGGGAAACAAAAAAAAACAAACCAAAAACAAACCACCGCCAAAGGAAGGTGACCACCAGCAAAAGCATTAAGCCCTTCCAGCTATTGTGTGGGAGAAAGTGCTGGACGTTTTCAATTCTGGAGGACTGCTCTGCCAAGAGTGAGTGAGAGAAAGTTGGGACCATTACGGGGAAGGTAATGGCAGACCCCCAGTGTTTGCAAGCAAATGCATCCCAGCAAATATTTGGCGATCTGTCGAAGAGTGCCATTAAGATATATGCTGTGGTATAGAGAAGCATGTTGAGTTTTCTTATGTCTGGATCCAGAAGAGCTGGGTCTCCTGAATTCCGGCAATTTTATTAATTTTTCCTTTTTTTTTTTTTTTTTTTTTTTTAATTTTTAGTGTTACTTTTCTCATGATTGCCTTATTTTTTAAAATTATGATGACAGTTACAGTGAATGTTTTTTGCTAATATTTTTTCAAAGAAATGAATATAGCTTTACTTGATCCTGTGAGGTGATCTTGAAAAAAGACCATTTCAGAATCAATAAAAATTGCAGGTTCAGCAGCCAGTTGTACAGGATGAACAGAACTACAGCTGTTTCCCAAAGAACATTTAAAGGTAGCAAGAAAGACGGGGGTTAACAGAACTACTTTTGTGTAGACAGTTTTATAGGAATTAAAAAAAAAAAAAGCAGAGTGAATTCAGCATAATTCCTTTAGCACTGGCTGCCTATGAATGCAATTCAGCATAATCTGTATCCACACAGAGTAACCCTAGCCTGCTACTGTTGCTCAGTGAAACGTTGACTTGAAAGCTTGGAAAGGATAATGCAGTATTGTAGAGGGGGCTGAGAAGTCTTAAATGCATAGTAATTTTGTCGTAAGTCAGTTTCTGCTAGTGAAAAAGGAAGTAATGAAAAAGTGCAGCCTGAACTACTTCCCAAAGAAGATCAGGCTTTATACAAAGCAAAGCAATTACCAGTTACATCTAGAACAAATTATTCCTGTTTGGGATTATTTTTCTTTCAAATGTGCGTATGTAGTAAGTGCACGCACATGCAAACGTATCATGTGGTATGTCAGTATATACCTGAAGAAGACAACAGTACAGGAGGTTATTATTTTCACATCAAAGAAGCAGCACAAAAAAGGGGAGTGTTATCATGCCAAATCTAGCAACCCAGAAAGAAGGCAAAGCTGCTACATCTCCATACCCCAGATAAAACCAGTAGTGAGGCTAGAGATGTATTCTCAGTAGGCATGTGCACAGGGAAAACATATACGCTACATATACACATTGCCAGCGACGCAGATCACAGACAGGCACACAGAGCACTCGTTTAAACACAGACAGCATCACCAGCCTCATCCTGTTCCTCTCTCTGGTTGAGCACAATGGAGGTCCGCCAGTGAGAATATCTATATGCAGTGCAGATCCCTCCAGCAGCTGGGCTATAACACTCAATACCCCCCGCTTGGCCCTGGACCCGGGTATCCCCAGTTCCTGGCACCTGGTCATATAAGCCTCTGAGGCTGCAGCTCCGCTCTGTTATCCCCTGACAGCCTTGAAACGTACCTTACCTGGATTGTAACCAAGTGGAGTGGTACCATCATTACTGGAATTCCAGTAGTTATTGACCTGGATCGTGGCTTGGATGGAAATTCACTGATGACTAAAGCCAATCATCTCATGAACCTATAAAACAAGAGTCCTGAGGCCCTTTGAGCTGTCCTGGACCGTAGCAGGCTGTGACCAGCATCTCCTGCTGAGTGGGATGCCTCTGAGAGCTAGAAAACTTTTGAAGTTTGCTAAAATTGGAAGTCCATCGCCGAAGACTGGCAGTGGAGCCTGGCCTGAAACCCTTCACTCCTTGAGGCTCAGCCCTTGCCCGTTGAGAAATGCGAAGACAGCCAATGTGAATATTTCACTGAACTTGAGGGGAATTTTTAACAGGCATACCTTTACATATGTCGATGTGTATGAAGAGAGATATATATTCATGTCTGTGTGTATGCATGTGTATATCAATTTAAGTAGTCTGTAGATGTATGATTTAGTGACAAAAAGTGAGTCTTATACTGCTGCTAGATATACACATACGGGTTATCCTTATTCACATGGACCGTTGACCAAGTCTGAGGCAAAGATTGGACTTAGCCGCACCTAGACTTCTCTCTGAAAAGGAGTTTAGAAAGCAAGGGGGCCTATTCTGAACCTCGTGACTCAATGGGAGGGTCCTGCTTATCCCATGCATCCATGATCTCTCTGTGAATCATTCTAACTCGAGCGTAACTTCATTCTCCTTTGTGCACGTCTTCCATGTAGTAATAGAGTGGACCTTGCCATCTTCGAATCTTTAATGGAGTTGCTATTTTGACTAATTTTGTCTAGTCACTTTGTTAATTGACTGATGATTGAGTGCTACTAAAACACCACAATAAAATCCTGCAATTTGCCACAAGTAAATTCTAAACTGCTACTAAATCAAACTGTGTAAAGTCACTCATTCACAACGAATTAACATAGACAGCGGGATTCACAAATCTGCGTTCGTGACAGCTTCGTTTCACTCACTCCAGTCACTGGCATCCAGGCACACAGGCCTTCTCGTCCACTGTCCCAGCTCAGTTCATAGCATTACGGAATGGCTGAGGTTGGAAGAGTAATTATATTACGTACTGCTTATTACGTGCTTTGTAGCAACTGAAACAAAAGGTGTGGGATCTGGACATTCTACAAATAATTTCTATTGAGCATGTTGGGATTACTATATCAAAATAATACTTAGAGCATAATTTTGATGATGCAAAATCAGTGCTGGATGACAAATGTTGAAAAAAAAGACATTTGGAATGCAAGGCTGCATCTTCATAATAAAGGAAGAGTTGCCTTTTACATTACCTGAGACCCAGGCTGAAAGTCACTCATAACTCAATTATCCTCATCTCACTTCTTTGTTTTATATAAAGAAGCAACTTTGAAAGTTGTAATTTCTTTTCCTGTCTAAGCTGTTGCACTGTTTATGTGTACAGTAGAACAAAAGCTGGTATGCTGCAACGTTGACAAAGAAAGTGATGCTATTTATTAAATCACAACAAGGAAGGGTCTTGAAAAATCTGGAAAAAAAAAAAAATTGTAACCTCTGGAGTCTTAACGATAATGTTTGAACAAACTAGAATTAGATGCCACTGAACGGAGTTCTGCAGTGTCTACAAGTTACTTACGCAGTAGTTGTTTAACATAAGGGAGTTCACAGAACACCTGATTTGTATATCTGCATACACGGTAGATCACAAAGCAATTCTGACACCTTACAAGCAATTTTGGATGTGGAATAAAAGACTTATAGCCACAACTGTACTGGTCTTCAGGAATAAAGAAGAAAATGTCAGGCCATCGCCAACACCTTAAATTCTTAATGGAAGGGAAATTACTTGGTGGAAATGCTCAGAAGATCTGAGGCAGTAGACCATACTTCATGCCTAGAGGAACGAAAATCTTCTGGCTCCTTTGCCAGTCTTACCTGTTTGGAAAGTTCAGACTTGTTCATCCACCTCTGGAACTGTTTTAAGCATGTGAGTAAAGAACACTTACTGGCCACTTGAGAGCTTTTAGTCAGAACAGTTTGTCCAATCTCCACTATTACCAATCCTTTTTTTTACCTCTGATGAAAGTGAATTGGGAAGAAGACAATCAGAGGTCAGGTTAATTTAAGTATCAGAAACACTCTGATACCTGGAGGTGCCCGGTAGCTGTTCTGAAACATTGGATTGACATAATGAAAAGGTGGTTAACAAAGAGTATTGAACTGTTGTGAGCCGTGCAATAGAAATAAACTCTATTGTAAAGTGAATCAAGAAACATGCGAATAAGTCATATGTGCTACTTGCAGCTGCCTGGGGAGCGGCAGAGAGGATAATTTGTGTTGACACCGCCTGTACTGAAGAGAGAAACTGTAGATGAACCTTAAATAAGTCAAACTTTTAGATTAATCCCAAAGTTAAGTAAAGACCTGAATATATTACAATCGTGTTGTTTCAAAGTGTAAGAAACAGTGAGTGCAGCAGTTTACTAAAACGCTAGAGAACATTTCTGAGGGGAAAAACAACAAACGACAACAACATGTCCTCGATTACTTTACAAATTGATATAATCTATGAACATGCACTATCGTATTGTCAGTCACAAATTGGAAGACAGATGCTGTTATCATCTGTCAGGATGTAAATCAGGTTTAATAGGAAACATTTGTCTAGTCTAACCTAAAATGTTTAGCCTGTGACGGCATAGCTAGAAGAATAATGAGCAAAGGTGCCCGCACGCAGAGCTCCCGTTCCTCCTCTCCTTCCCTTGCCAGCACTTCGGCAGCGAAACACACGGCGGTGAACTGCACTTGCCTTTCCTCCAGGCACGCTGGAGCACACACCCTCCAAGCTCCCTCTCACTCTCGGCACAGAGCAAACGCTGCCAAAGCGCAAACGCGCAGCGACGTCTCCCACACCCTAGCTCCAAGGGCTCACTGCTCCTTACGCCCCTCACCTTCCGATTTGCCACCGTTTTCACAGCCAAAACCACACTGGCGCTCCGTGCTTGCCCACCTCCTACTAGCAGTACCGACACTCTGTGTCCCTGTCGTGATTGGCAGAGCCCTGCTCCGACACTGCCAAACGTCCAGCGAATTCTCCCACAGCAAAGGTGCCAGCACGGAGAGCTCTCGCTGCTCCTCACCTGTGTCACAGTGATGGTGCTTAGAGAGGCAGCATTGCTTTTATTTTATGCATGGTGTAAACGTAAAAAAAATGGAGGCAAATGGGAGAAATAAGCACTTCCACAGTATGCTGCCCTCCCACTTCTCTGCTGTGTACCTGTGGGATACAGCTCAGCTGAGGAGCATGGTCAGTGCATTACTGGTATTCTGCATCTTGTGTTCTAGAAATCAGCGAGTTTATCGCTCTGATTTGATGTCCCTTACTTTTTCTGTTCAGGCTCACACGCTGGCAACAAAGACAGAATCAGGCTGCACCTCAGGCAGTCAAAGGCTTCAGGCAAAGCATTGACAACCTGTGGAAATCAAAAGAAGTCTTTCTACAGCATCCAACAGGTCTTGGTTCAGATGGGGCACATAAACCTCTGATAAGATCAAAAAACTAATCCCCTTGCTCCTTAAATTTGATCTTTCTGCCAAGAGACCGCTCTTCTTGTGCCTCGATCCTTGGGTCCTTGAAGAGACTGCAATATCCAGGTGCATTTTTTGGAGCGCTCCGCACTTTGCAATGCACTGTTATTCCTTGTGCAAATTGCTGTCTGAGAAAGTTTTCAGTACAATGTTGTACTGCCTAGTGTGCCTGCCACTGTATTTCACAATTCCTCAAATGTTTTAGCAGATTTGGAGGCAATGGTGTATGAAATAAAAAAAAAAAACAAAACAAAAACCCACAATG
This sequence comes from Pelecanus crispus, assembly GCF_030463565.1. Taxonomy (NCBI): domain Eukaryota; kingdom Metazoa; phylum Chordata; class Aves; order Pelecaniformes; family Pelecanidae; genus Pelecanus; species Pelecanus crispus. The sequence goes on from NC_134676.1 coordinate 58,237,136, forward strand.
TTAAAGCATATACTGCATTGGTTTCGGCAGTAATAAAAAGATTTTTAGAACAACACTACAGCCAGGCAGATGCTGCTGTACTCTTACCGAACTGATTTTCATTTTCTGTTGCTCACTTTGCAGCAGATACAAATTATACTCTTTGTACTCAAGGCTTTGCATTGATGCTGTGGCTTGTAATGAAGTACCTACAGATTTGGGTGACAAAGGCAGCTGTGCTAAGGATTGAAGTTCCATTTTGTATACACTTTTAGGGCACTAAAATTTGGCTTTGCCTTATTTGGAGCAAAAGAAACCAAAATCCATAGGGAAGAGCAGTAGAGGAGTGTCCTGGGTTGACAGACTACTTTTAGTCAAATTGGAAGCAAACTTAGTTTTTCAGTGCAAACTTATTCCACCCTTAACATTATATGTTATAAAACCAGGAAAAAAAAATCTATATGAATCATAAATTATGTGAAATTCTGTGAAGATTGAAACTCTATTAAGGGATCGTTACCCATATCTTGCTCTCAAATAAGTCTTTCCCTTTACCTCTATTAAATATTTAGATGTATGCTATATAAACTCTCCATGGATAACTGTAATTTAAACATGTGCTTGCAAAAGGCACGTGCTTGTTACTTCAGCCAGCGCTAAACATAAGGAGATAAGCCTCATCTGTCAAAGAAATTATTGAGGATAGTAATTGGCAAGTTGATTTGTAAAATGTGTGTGTGTGGGAATGGGGCAGGGTGTTTGTATGTAATATACAGGTGCTGCTAAACTTTGTCTGGATCGAGTTGTTTGGGTTTTTTAAGCCTTGGGAGAAATTAAATTCCAATGAATCTGACCTTTTATGGAAGAGGTATAAACTTGATATATTTCCTTTATCCAGGAACACCTGAGATGAAAAGTGTGTGACATACTTGATATGATACTTGGTTCTGGGAAGTTACATGGAAGATTTGTTTAGGTCATTCGTTCTCTGTCCCTTCTTTCTCATTACTTAAATCAATCTACTGAAAGGGACTAAAGTGTTTTGCAAGGAAATAGGCTGAGGCTATCTCCTTGCAATACCGGTAATTTACAAGTTTCACCACACGAAACCCAGCGGCATGCATTTGTATTCCAGATAACAAGTTACACTACTTGAGATGTCCTTAAGCCTTTTTTTTCCTCTCAGCTGTTGGCTGCAGTAAACACTGGGAGCAAACTTCTTGAGGTAGGTCATTTAAATACTAAGTAAAACTTTCATCTGACGAGGTGAGTCCATGGAATAGAAGAGCGTGCATGCCCGTGTGTTGAAAGGAATGTTAGGCATTCCTCAGAAGAACTCCTAGCCTGCGGTTCCATTGCCTTCCAGGTGAGGAAGCATTTGAAGACTGTCAGAAGTTCTGGTTCAGTTATAATCCACACTGATATTCAAACAGGTTAAACTCTGTGCTAGATAAAAACTTGATATCTGACTGTGGTGGACTGACACCGGTTAGAAGCCAACCACGCACCCTACGTCTTTGCTCGCTCCCCTCTCCCAAGGAATGGGGAGAAAATAGAAGGAAGGTGAAAAGGTGTGTGGATTGAGAAAATTACGGTTTAATAAGGAAAGCAAAAGCTATGCAGGCAAGCACAAGAAGGAGAGAAATTAATTCACTACTTCAGTTGACTGGCATATGACCAGAGCCACTTCCTGGAACATAGTGCTTCAGCAAGCATAATGGTTTCTTGGAAAGACAAATGCCATAACCATGAAAGTCCTCTCTTCCTCTTCCTTTTCCTGAGCTTTTATTGCTGAGCATGACGTCATATGGTATGGAATGGCCCTTTGGTCAGTTGGGGTCAGCTGTCCCAGCTATGTTCCCTCCCAATATCTTGCCCACCCCCAAGTCTGTGGATGGGTAAGGGGGTGGGGGAGAAGGGAGAGAGGGCCTCAACTCAGTTGAAGTGTTGATCAGCAATAGCCAAAACACTGGTGTGTTATCAACACTGTTTTGTTCACCAGTGCAGAGTACCGCACAATGTAGGCTGCTAGGAAAGAAGTTAACTCTGTCCCAGCCCGACCCAGTACACTGGCCTCTGCCCTCAGTTGTGCAGTGACACAAATAAAACCAGGTTCATGTCATAACTGTTGAGATCAAACCCTCTTAAATTAAGTGAACGTCCTCTTTTACCTACAGGGCAACTTTATTAGACTGTTCAGTGGGCATATTCGGAAACTCCATCCCGAATCAGGGTTTGCGTATTTTGTCTTGGATTTTGAAAGGATGAAATCAGAACTTACAGTGAGTACTAAGTTAGGGAATCTTATTTGATATAAAATGCAGCACTGCTAGTTTCTCCTTAATGTGTCAGTGTCCCACTCTTGCTCATAATAACAGATGTTAAAATGTCCAGGAAAAAGGAACTCACAACCACCTGTGTCATTGACTCTAATTATGCGCTTAATGAATAATTTCCTTTGGAAGGCAATGGTTGGGTGTCTGATCAGTTTAATAATTTGGGAATCATTAGCCATTTGGGAATCATTCCCTTCCTTGTACAACTATCCACGTGAGAGCTAGGACTTAGAAGTACAGCAGAATATAATCATGGCTGTATGTGGAAGAAGGAAGTGAAGCAGGTGTATGAGCATGACAAAAAGAATAGTCACAACCTTTTCAAATTTATTGGCTGGAATTGTTAGTTCATAATATAAAATCAAGCTATAAAACATCTACTACAGAGAGTGCAAATTAAACAGAAGGGTCCTATTTTATAGTACTCACTTTATAGCATTCTTTCAGTAAAGACACACTTCCTACCTCAGAACTACATTTGCCCTCCCCTCTGATGGAAGTTTACAGCATATTTTTATGCAGGTTCTGATCTGTCTTTGACAGAATACTTCCCTTTCTTGCCAGGTTTGTTTATGGTGGTGCAGTTAACATTTTCACCGTATGAGGGTGGCTGCTAGTCCAGTTTTCATACTCGGTAGTAAACATCACTGCTGGAATATATGTCAAGAGGCTTTGAATAGAAGAAATTTAAGTATACTCAACCACCCCATAGAAATGCACAGTAGCCTGTAATGTGGATGAAAAATTTCAACATTTCTCTTAGGCTTCTTAGAAGAGAAGAGCCTCCTGCATCGGTCAGAGCTGGAAACTGAAGATCTATCAAAACTGAGCACAGTGCAGAGACTGTTACAGATTTGGAAATCTGTTCATTTTCCCGGTGCATTTCAGTACTGAGTGCAATTACCAGACAGTGCTGCTATATGAACATGCTGCTTCTGGGGGCAAGTGGCTTATGACAGTTATGCTGGGATGTCTAAAACATGTCTCTAAGCATTTCTGGTTGCAGATTTTCTGGGTAGATTAAAGCTAGATGCCTTGCAAATGTGAAAATCAGGACTGTTGGTTTCTAACTTGTTCCCACCTACTCGGCTGTTAGTGGAGGAGATACCTATTCACTCTGCATTTGGCTTATTTTGCTGTAATACATGGATGGCAATGTAACAAATAGTCTTTTATTGTTTCCGTCTTAAGTGCTAATAATAGTACATGAAGTATTTGTATTACATAGGAAGTATGTATAAAGTCAGAAGTGAGGAACGTAGTGATAATGTGAGAATATAAATGCTTGCATGTTTTTTTCTCTCTGTGGTAAGAGAGTAAGGAATTAAAGGCTGCCTGTATCTTTTGACCAGGTCTTTCTAACTCTGCTGCTGTCAGGGAGAGACAACTACGTAGTTCTGAGATACAGATACCTTTCTTGTTAGTTTGCCAGCTGAAATCCATATCACCCTTACGCTTCGTCCTCTTCTCCTTGCTCTTCTACTCAGTCCATGCGAAACATCACTTTTCCCTTTCATAGAATCATAGAATCGCTTAGGTTGGAAAAGACCTTTAAGATCATCCAGTCCGACCATTAACCTACACTACCAAGGCCACACTAAACCCATCAAGGGTAGACTAGACTAAACCGTGTCCCGAAGTGCCACGTCTACCCGTTTTTTGAACACTTCCAGGGATGGTGACTCCACCACCTCTCTGGGCAGCCTGTTCCAATGCTTGACCACCCTTTCCGTGAAGAATTTTTTCCTAATATCCTACCTAAACCTCCCCTGGTGCAGCTTCAGCCCATTTCCTCTCGTCCTATCGCTAACTATGTGGGAGGAAGAGACCAGCACCCACCTCACTACAACCTCCTTTCAGGTAGTCGCAGAGAGCGATAAGGTCTCCCCTCAGCCTCCTCTTCTCTAGGCTAAACAGTCCCAGCTCCCTCAGCCGCTCCTCATAAGACTCGTGCTCCAGACCCTTCACCAGCTTTGTTGCCCTTCTCTGAACACGCTCCAGCACCTCAATGTCTTTCTTGTATTGAGGGGGCCCAAAACTGGACACAGTATTCCAGGTGCGGCCTCACCAGCGCCGAGTACGGGGGAACAGTAACCTCCCTGCTGCTCCTCGCCACACTGTTCCTGATACAAGCCAGGATGCTGTTGGCCTTCTTGGCCACCTGGGCACACTGCTGGCTCACGTTCAGCCGGCTGTCTACCAACACCATCCAGCCTCATTTTCTCAGCCTGACAATGATTCTTTTCTAGTGTGAAGCTTAGGCTTGTTAGGGTGTCATCAACAAAATAGGAAGAACACTGCAAGATTTGAAACAGGTGCATTTTCTGTTCAACATATTGTCCTGGTTTCGGCTGGGATAGAGTTAATTTTCTTCCTAGTAGCAGGCACAGTGCTGTGTTTTGGCTGTGTTTGGCTGTGTTTTTAGGAGAAGAATGTTGATAACACGCTGATGTTTTTAGTTGTTGCCGAGTACTGCTTATGCTAGTCAAAGCCTTTTCAGCTTCCCATGCTCTGCCAGGTACACAAGAAACTGGGAGGGGGCACGGCCAGAATAGTTGATCCAAACTGACCAAAGGGCTATTCCATACCACCCGACGTCATGCTCATTATACAAACTGGGTGGGGTTGGCCGGGGAGCAGCAGTCGCTGCTCGGGAACTGTCTGGGTATCGGTCGGCGGGTGGTGAGCAATTGCATTGTGCATCACTTGCTTTGTATATTATTATTATTATTATTATATTGTTGTTATTATTATTATTTTACTTTGTTTTATTTCAACTATTAAACTGTTCTTATCTCAACCCAGAAGTGTTTCTCACTGTTACTCCTCCGATTCTCTCCCCCATCCCATCGGGGTAGGGGGAGTGAGCGAGCGGCTGCGTGGTGCTTAGTTGCTGGCTGGGGCTAAACCACGACAGATATCTTTTTATCCAGGTGCCTTTTCCATCTGTATCCAAGCCTTAGGTGTGTTAGTGACGGGAAGGAAAGAACATGATGATGACCAGATGTTCTGCAACAAACACTTATTCTTCGACGGTTTTGTAGTGTTTTGCATGTGGGTTTTTTTATTTGTTCTAGTAAAATGTACAGAAGGTCCGGACACTTCTATGATTTCTATCTTCATTTCCATCTTCTCTGTCTTCCCACGGACATTCATTCTCAAGGCCTTATCTTTCTGTCTTGCCCTCATTCTTCAAATCAGTGTTTCTTAGATTTCTATGGCCCGCTTGTACTTTGTGTTGCATTCAGCCTGGAAATCTTGCATTCACATTACGTTGCTGAAATGTCTGGCAGAACAATGTATCCAGGAGCTGATAGAAAAACATTTTTTCTGAGGATGTAGGCAAACACGGAGAAAGGACAGAAGGGCTCAAATTAAAAAAGCAAGTTCATGACAGCATTTAAAACGGCTAGTGCAATCCCACTTACTGAACAATTTGTCAATTTCATGGTATGTTTCTAATAAAATGTTCGAGTTGTGCTGATTATTCTTCTAGCAAGTGCAGTTCACCGCCGTGTGTTTGGCTGTGAACGCGCTGACAAAGGAAGGTGAGGAGCAGCGAGAGCTCTCCGTGCTGGCACCTTTGCTGTGGGAGAATTCGCTGGACGTTTGGCAGTGTCGGAGCAGGGCTCTGCCAATCACGACAGGGACACAGAGTGTCGGTACTGCTAGTTGGAGGTGGGCAAGCACGGAGCGCCAGTGTGGTTTTGGCTGTGAAAACGGTGGCAAATCGGAAGGTGAGGGGCGTAAGGAGCAGTGAGCCCTTGGAGCTAGGGTGTGGGAGACGTCGCTGCGCGTTTGCGCTTTGGCAGCGTTTGCTCTGTGCCGAGAGTGAGAGGGAGCTTGGAGGGTGTGTGCTCCAGCGTGCCTGGAGGAAAGGCAAGTGCAGTTCACCGCCGTGTGTTTCGCTGCCGAAGTGCTGGCAAGGGAAGGAGAGGAGGAACGGGAGCTGTGCGTGCGGGCACATTTGCTGTGGGAGAAATGGCTGGAGCTTTGTTGTACCGGAGCTGGGTTGGTGCCGACCGCACAGAGCGGCGCTCCGGGCTGGCTTAGCTCCTAACTGTGCGAGGAGAGAGCTGTGGGAGAGATGACCAGCTCCCAAAGTGCAAATGCCCAGCGATTTCTCCCACCCCGTACATAGCTCTCAGGGCTGAGAGCTCTCGCTGATGCTCACCTTGCCTTGCCAGCGCACAGACATTCTCAAGCTCACGCTCGCTCTCGGCACAGAGCAGCTCCCAAACGGCAAGCGTCCAGCTATCTCTCCCGCACCGTACAGAGCTCTCCGGGCTGAGAGCTCTTGCGGGTCTTCACCTCGCCTTGACAGCGCTTTCACAGGCAAACCCACTGTGGACGCTTGCGGTTTGGGAGCTGGGCTGTGCCGAGAGTGAGCGTGAGCTTGAGAACGTGCATTGGGAGTGCCTGGAGGACAAGCAAGTGCAGCTCACCGTTGTGTGAATGTGCGTTTTATTTGGAGTGCTGTGAGGCAAGGCCAAGGGCAGGTGCCCAGAGGGTGTTTGCCTGTGAAAGCGCTGGCAAGGCAAGGTGAGGATCAGCAAGAGCTCTCAGATCTGAGAGATACGTATGTTTCGTGAGAAATGGCTGCGCGTTTGCAGTTTGGCAGCTGGTGTGTGCCGAGAGTTAGAGTGAGCTTGATAACGTGTGTATTGGGAGTGCTGGGATGCGAGGCAAGGTCAGGTGCCCAGAGTGTGTTTGGCTGTGAAAGCGCCGGTAAGGGAAGGTGAGGAGCAGCAACAGCTCTCAGCCCTTAGAGGTATGGTGTGGGAGAAATGGCTGGACGTTTGCACTTTGGGAGCTGCTCTCTGCCGAAAGTGAGAGTGAGATTTTGAGTGTGTATTGGGAGTGGTGGGGGGGAACGCAAGGAGATGTCAGCAGTGGTTGTTCTGCTGCGAAAACGCTTGCAAGGGAAGGTGACGATTAGCGAGTGTACTAAGCCCTGAGAGCTATGGTGAGGGAGTAATGGCTGGACGTTTGCACTTTGGGAGATGATCTCTGCCAAGAGTGAAAGTGAACTTTAGAATGTCCAGTTGGAGTGCTGAGAAGTAAGGCATGGACAGGTGCCCCTGTGTGTTTGGCTTTGAAAGCGCTGTCAAGGGAACGTGAGAACCAGCAAGAGCACTAAGCCCTTCAACCTATGGTGTGTTATAAATCGCTCTACATTTAGCCCTTAGCTGATATATTGCGACAGTGAGAGTGAGCTTGAGAATGTGTAATGGTAGTGGTTGGAAGCAAGGGAAGTTCAGATTCCCAGTGCGTGTTTGGCTGTGAAAGTGCTGGCAAGGGAAGATGTAGAGCAGCAAGAGCACTAAGCTCTTAGATCTATTTTGTGGGAGAAGTCACTGGACGTTTGCAGTTTGCGAGCTGGTCTGTGCCAAGTATGAAGGTGAGTTTTTGAATGTATATTTGGAGTGCTGGGAGGCAAGGCAAGATCCCCAGTGTGTATTTGGCTGTGAAAGCGCTGGCAAGGGAATGTGAGGACGAGAAACAGCAGTAAGCCGTTATACCTATGGTGTGGGAGAAGTCACTGGACGTTTAGCACCTTGGGAGATGATCTCTGCCAAGAGCGAAAGTGAGCTTGAGAATGTGTATTGGGAGTGCTGGGAGGGAAAGCAAGCGCACATCCCGGGTGCGTGTGTGGCTGTGAAAACACTGCAAAGGGACGTTGAGGAGCAGCAACTGCACTAAGCCCTTTGGCCTATGGTGTGCGAGAAATCGCTTGACATATGCTATTTTGGACCAGAGCTCTGCTAAGAGTGAGAGAGAGAGAGAGTTGGGACTGTTAGGCAGCAAGGCAATCATAAATGCTCAATTTTTGTGGGGTTGTTAATGCTTCAGCCAAGGCAATGGGAGGACAAGTTATAGTATTTAGGCCTTGTAACTATGTTGTGGGAAGAATTGCTCGGTGCTTGCAATACAGTAGCAGACATCATCAAGCCTGAGAGAGAGAGAGAAGTGGGAGCCTAGAGGGGGCAAGGCAATGGCAGAGCCCAAGAGTTCGTGGGGCTGTGAACGCTTAGGCAAGGGGAGCTGAGGACCAGCAAGAGCATTGAGCCCTTACGCTTACGGTGTGGGAGAAAATGGTAAACGTTTGGAGTAGTGTAGCAGGGCTCTTCCAAGAGTGAGACAGAGATAAAGAGACACACATTGTTTTGGGAGCGTATAGGAGGCAAGGCAATGTCAGAGCCCGAGTGTTTGTGTGTCTCTGAAATGTCAGCCAAAGGAAGGTGAGGACTAGTATTAAGCCCTTACACCTATGGTTTGGGAGAAATAGCCGAAATGTTGCTCAATTGGAGCACGTCTCTGCGGACGCTGAGAGTCAGGCAGAGACACATACCGTCTTGGACCATTAGGAGGCACGACAATGATAGAACCCTACTGTTTGTGTGCCTGTGAAAGCTCAGGGAAGGGAAGGGGAGGACCAGTAACAGCATAAGACTTACATCTACACTGTGGGAGAAATCGCTGCACATTTGGAATTTTGGAGCAGGGCTCTGGCCAAGAGAAGAAGAGAGAGAGAGAAACACACCGTGTTGGGACCGTTAGGAGGCAAGGCAATGGTAGAGCCCGACTGTGTGGCCGTGGGGAAACAAAAAAAAACAAACCAAAAACAAACCACCGCCAAAGGAAGGTGACCACCAGCAAAAGCATTAAGCCCTTCCAGCTATTGTGTGGGAGAAAGTGCTGGACGTTTTCAATTCTGGAGGACTGCTCTGCCAAGAGTGAGTGAGAGAAAGTTGGGACCATTACGGGGAAGGTAATGGCAGACCCCCAGTGTTTGCAAGCAAATGCATCCCAGCAAATATTTGGCGATCTGTCGAAGAGTGCCATTAAGATATATGCTGTGGTATAGAGAAGCATGTTGAGTTTTCTTATGTCTGGATCCAGAAGAGCTGGGTCTCCTGAATTCCGGCAATTTTATTAATTTTTCCTTTTTTTTTTTTTTTTTTTTTTTTTAATTTTTAGTGTTACTTTTCTCATGATTGCCTTATTTTTTAAAATTATGATGACAGTTACAGTGAATGTTTTTTGCTAATATTTTTTCAAAGAAATGAATATAGCTTTACTTGATCCTGTGAGGTGATCTTGAAAAAAGACCATTTCAGAATCAATAAAAATTGCAGGTTCAGCAGCCAGTTGTACAGGATGAACAGAACTACAGCTGTTTCCCAAAGAACATTTAAAGGTAGCAAGAAAGACGGGGGTTAACAGAACTACTTTTGTGTAGACAGTTTTATAGGAATTAAAAAAAAAAAAGCAGAGTGAATTCAGCATAATTCCTTTAGCACTGGCTGCCTATGAATGCAATTCAGCATAATCTGTATCCACACAGAGTAACCCTAGCCTGCTACTGTTGCTCAGTGAAACGTTGACTTGAAAGCTTGGAAAGGATAATGCAGTATTGTAGAGGGGGCTGAGAAGTCTTAAATGCATAGTAATTTTGTCGTAAGTCAGTTTCTGCTAGTGAAAAAGGAAGTAATGAAAAAGTGCAGCCTGAACTACTTCCCAAAGAAGATCAGGCTTTATACAAAGCAAAGCAATTACCAGTTACATCTAGAACAAATTATTCCTGTTTGGGATTATTTTTCTTTCAAATGTGCGTATGTAGTAAGTGCACGCACATGCAAACGTATCATGTGGTATGTCAGTATATACCTGAAGAAGACAACAGTACAGGAGGTTATTATTTTCACATCAAAGAAGCAGCACAAAAAAGGGGAGTGTTATCATGCCAAATCTAGCAACCCAGAAAGAAGGCAAAGCTGCTACATCTCCATACCCCAGATAAAACCAGTAGTGAGGCTAGAGATGTATTCTCAGTAGGCATGTGCACAGGGAAAACATATACGCTACATATACACATTGCCAGCGACGCAGATCACAGACAGGCACACAGAGCACTCGTTTAAACACAGACAGCATCACCAGCCTCATCCTGTTCCTCTCTCTGGTTGAGCACAATGGAGGTCCGCCAGTGAGAATATCTATATGCAGTGCAGATCCCTCCAGCAGCTGGGCTATAACACTCAATACCCCCCGCTTGGCCCTGGACCCGGGTATCCCCAGTTCCTGGCACCTGGTCATATAAGCCTCTGAGGCTGCAGCTCCGCTCTGTTATCCCCTGACAGCCTTGAAACGTACCTTACCTGGATTGTAACCAAGTGGAGTGGTACCATCATTACTGGAATTCCAGTAGTTATTGACCTGGATCGTGGCTTGGATGGAAATTCACTGATGACTAAAGCCAATCATCTCATGAACCTATAAAACAAGAGTCCTGAGGCCCTTTGAGCTGTCCTGGACCGTAGCAGGCTGTGACCAGCATCTCCTGCTGAGTGGGATGCCTCTGAGAGCTAGAAAACTTTTGAAGTTTGCTAAAATTGGAAGTCCATCGCCGAAGACTGGCAGTGGAGCCTGGCCTGAAACCCTTCACTCCTTGAGGCTCAGCCCTTGCCCGTTGAGAAATGCGAAGACAGCCAATGTGAATATTTCACTGAACTTGAGGGGAATTTTTAACAGGCATACCTTTACATATGTCGATGTGTATGAAGAGAGATATATATTCATGTCTGTGTGTATGCATGTGTATATCAATTTAAGTAGTCTGTAGATGTATGATTTAGTGACAAAAAGTGAGTCTTATACTGCTGCTAGATATACACATACGGGTTATCCTTATTCACATGGACCGTTGACCAAGTCTGAGGCAAAGATTGGACTTAGCCGCACCTAGACTTCTCTCTGAAAAGGAGTTTAGAAAGCAAGGGGGCCTATTCTGAACCTCGTGACTCAATGGGAGGGTCCTGCTTATCCCATGCATCCATGATCTCTCTGTGAATCATTCTAACTCGAGCGTAACTTCATTCTCCTTTGTGCACGTCTTCCATGTAGTAATAGAGTGGACCTTGCCATCTTCGAATCTTTAATGGAGTTGCTATTTTGACTAATTTTGTCTAGTCACTTTGTTAATTGACTGATGATTGAGTGCTACTAAAACACCACAATAAAATCCTGCAATTTGCCACAAGTAAATTCTAAACTGCTACTAAATCAAACTGTGTAAAGTCACTCATTCACAACGAATTAACATAGACAGCGGGATTCACAAATCTGCGTTCGTGACAGCTTCGTTTCACTCACTCCAGTCACTGGCATCCAGGCACACAGGCCTTCTCGTCCACTGTCCCAGCTCAGTTCATAGCATTACGGAATGGCTGAGGTTGGAAGAGTAATTATATTACGTACTGCTTATTACGTGCTTTGTAGCAACTGAAACAAAAGGTGTGGGATCTGGACATTCTACAAATAATTTCTATTGAGCATGTTGGGATTACTATATCAAAATAATACTTAGAGCATAATTTTGATGATGCAAAATCAGTGCTGGATGACAAATGTTGAAAAAAAAGACATTTGGAATGCAAGGCTGCATCTTCATAATAAAGGAAGAGTTGCCTTTTACATTACCTGAGACCCAGGCTGAAAGTCACTCATAACTCAATTATCCTCATCTCACTTCTTTGTTTTATATAAAGAAGCAACTTTGAAAGTTGTAATTTCTTTTCCTGTCTAAGCTGTTGCACTGTTTATGTGTACAGTAGAACAAAAGCTGGTATGCTGCAACGTTGACAAAGAAAGTGATGCTATTTATTAAATCACAACAAGGAAGGGTCTTGAAAAATCTGGAAAAAAAAAAAAATTGTAACCTCTGGAGTCTTAACGATAATGTTTGAACAAACTAGAATTAGATGCCACTGAACGGAGTTCTGCAGTGTCTACAAGTTACTTACGCAGTAGTTGTTTAACATAAGGGAGTTCACAGAACACCTGATTTGTATATCTGCATACACGGTAGATCACAAAGCAATTCTGACACCTTACAAGCAATTTTGGATGTGGAATAAAAGACTTATAGCCACAACTGTACTGGTCTTCAGGAATAAAGAAGAAAATGTCAGGCCATCGCCAACACCTTAAATTCTTAATGGAAGGGAAATTACTTGGTGGAAATGCTCAGAAGATCTGAGGCAGTAGACCATACTTCATGCCTAGAGGAACGAAAATCTTCTGGCTCCTTTGCCAGTCTTACCTGTTTGGAAAGTTCAGACTTGTTCATCCACCTCTGGAACTGTTTTAAGCATGTGAGTAAAGAACACTTACTGGCCACTTGAGAGCTTTTAGTCAGAACAGTTTGTCCAATCTCCACTATTACCAATCCTTTTTTTTACCTCTGATGAAAGTGAATTGGGAAGAAGACAATCAGAGGTCAGGTTAATTTAAGTATCAGAAACACTCTGATACCTGGAGGTGCCCGGTAGCTGTTCTGAAACATTGGATTGACATAATGAAAAGGTGGTTAACAAAGAGTATTGAACTGTTGTGAGCCGTGCAATAGAAATAAACTCTATTGTAAAGTGAATCAAGAAACATGCGAATAAGTCATATGTGCTACTTGCAGCTGCCTGGGGAGCGGCAGAGAGGATAATTTGTGTTGACACCGCCTGTACTGAAGAGAGAAACTGTAGATGAACCTTAAATAAGTCAAACTTTTAGATTAATCCCAAAGTTAAGTAAAGACCTGAATATATTACAATCGTGTTGTTTCAAAGTGTAAGAAACAGTGAGTGCAGCAGTTTACTAAAACGCTAGAGAACATTTCTGAGGGGAAAAACAACAAACGACAACAACATGTCCTCGATTACTTTACAAATTGATATAATCTATGAACATGCACTATCGTATTGTCAGTCACAAATTGGAAGACAGATGCTGTTATCATCTGTCAGGATGTAAATCAGGTTTAATAGGAAACATTTGTCTAGTCTAACCTAAAATGTTTAGCCTGTGACGGCATAGCTAGAAGAATAATGAGCAAAGGTGCCCGCACGCAGAGCTCCCGTTCCTCCTCTCCTTCCCTTGCCAGCACTTCGGCAGCGAAACACACGGCGGTGAACTGCACTTGCCTTTCCTCCAGGCACGCTGGAGCACACACCCTCCAAGCTCCCTCTCACTCTCGGCACAGAGCAAACGCTGCCAAAGCGCAAACGCGCAGCGACGTCTCCCACACCCTAGCTCCAAGGGCTCACTGCTCCTTACGCCCCTCACCTTCCGATTTGCCACCGTTTTCACAGCCAAAACCACACTGGCGCTCCGTGCTTGCCCACCTCCTACTAGCAGTACCGACACTCTGTGTCCCTGTCGTGATTGGCAGAGCCCTGCTCCGACACTGCCAAACGTCCAGCGAATTCTCCCACAGCAAAGGTGCCAGCACGGAGAGCTCTCGCTGCTCCTCACCTGTGTCACAGTGATGGTGCTTAGAGAGGCAGCATTGCTTTTATTTTATGCATGGTGTAAACGTAAAAAAAATGGAGGCAAATGGGAGAAATAAGCACTTCCACAGTATGCTGCCCTCCCACTTCTCTGCTGTGTACCTGTGGGATACAGCTCAGCTGAGGAGCATGGTCAGTGCATTACTGGTATTCTGCATCTTGTGTTCTAGAAATCAGCGAGTTTATCGCTCTGATTTGATGTCCCTTACTTTTTCTGTTCAGGCTCACACGCTGGCAACAAAGACAGAATCAGGCTGCACCTCAGGCAGTCAAAGGCTTCAGGCAAAGCATTGACAACCTGTGGAAATCAAAAGAAGTCTTTCTACAGCATCCAACAGGTCTTGGTTCAGATGGGGCACATAAACCTCTGATAAGATCAAAAAACTAATCCCCTTGCTCCTTAAATTTGATCTTTCTGCCAAGAGACCGCTCTTCTTGTGCCTCGATCCTTGGGTCCTTGAAGAGACTGCAATATCCAGGTGCATTTTTTGGAGCGCTCCGCACTTTGCAATGCACTGTTATTCCTTGTGCAAATTGCTGTCTGAGAAAGTTTTCAGTACAATGTTGTACTGCCTAGTGTGCCTGCCACTGTATTTCACAATTCCTCAAATGTTTTAGCAGATTTGGAGGCAATGGTGTATGAAATAAAAAAAAAAAACAAAACAAAAACCCACAATGTTAAAGCATATACTGCATTGGTTTCGGCAGTAATAAAAAGATTTTTAGAACAACACTACAGCCAGGCAGATGCTGCTGTACTCTTACCGAACTGATTTTCATTTTCTGTTGCTCACTTTGCAGCAGATACAAATTATACTCTTTGTACTCAAGGCTTTGCATTGATGCTGTGGCTTGTAATGAAGTACCTACAGATTTGGGTGACAAAGGCAGCTGTGCTAAGGATTGAAGTTCCATTTTGTATACACTTTTAGGGCACTAAAATTTGGCTTTGCCTTATTTGGAGCAAAAGAAACCAAAATCCATAGGGAAGAGCAGTAGAGGAGTGTCCTGGGTTGACAGACTACTTTTAGGTCAAATTGGAAGCAAACTTAGTTTTTCAGTGCAAACTTATTCCACCCTTAACATTATATGTTATAAAACCAGGAAAAAAAAATCTATATGAATCATAAATTATGTGAAATTCTGTGAAGATTGAAACTCTATTAAGGGATCGTTACCCATATCTTGCTCTCAAATAAGTCTTTCCCTTTACCTCTATTAAATATTTAGATGTATGCTATATAAACTCTCCATGGATAACTGTAATTTAAACATGTGCTTGCAAAAGGCACGTGCTTGTTACTTCAGCCAGCGCTAAACATAAGGAGATAAGCCTCATCTGTCAAAGAAATTATTGAGGATAGTAATTGGCAAGTTGATTTGTAAAATGTGTGTGTGTGGGAATGGGGCAGGGTGTTTGTATGTAATATACAGGTGCTGCTAAACTTTGTCTGGATCGAGTTGTTTGGGTTTTTTAAGCCTTGGGAGAAATTAAATTCCAATGAATCTGACCTTTTATGGAAGAGGTATAAACTTGATATATTTCCTTTATCCAGGAACACCTGAGATGAAAAGTGTGTGACATACTTGATATGATACTTGGTTCTGGGAAGTTACATGGAAGATTTGTTTAGGTCATTCGTTCTCTGTCCCTTCTTTCTCATTACTTAAATCAATCTACTGAAAGGGACTAAAGTGTTTTGCAAGGAAATAGGCTGAGGCTATCTCCTTGCAATACCGGTAATTTACAAGTTTCACCACACGAAACCCAGCGGCATGCATTTGTATTCCAGATAACAAGTTACACTACTTGAGATGTCCTTAAGCCTTTTTTTTCCTCTCAGCTGTTGGCTGCAGTAAACACTGGGAGCAAACTTCTTGAGGTAGGTCATTTAAATACTAAGTAAAACTTTCATCTGACGAGGTGAGTCCATGGAATAGAAGAGCGTGCATGCCCGTGTGTTGAAAGGAATGTTAGGCATTCCTCAGAAGAACTCCTAGCCTGCGGTTCCATTGCCTTCCAGGTGAGGAAGCATTTGAAGACTGTCAGAAGTTCTGGTTCAGTTATAATCCACACTGATATTCAAACAGGTTAAACTCTGTGCTAGATAAAAACTTGATATCTGACTGTGGTGGACTGACACCGGTTAGAAGCCAACCACGCACCCTACGTCTTTGCTCGCTCCCCTCTCCCAAGGAATGGGGAGAAAATAGAAGGAAGGTGAAAAGGTGTGTGGATTGAGAAAATTACGGTTTAATAAGGAAAGCAAAAGCTATGCAGGCAAGCACAAGAAGGAGAGAAATTAATTCACTACTTCAGTTGACTGGCATATGACCAGAGCCACTTCCTGGAACATAGTGCTTCAGCAAGCATAATGGTTTCTTGGAAAGACAAACCCCATAACCATGAAAGTCCTCTCTTCCTCTTCCTTTTCCTGAGCTTTTATTGCTGAGCATGACGTCATATGGTATGGAATGGCCCTTTGGTCAGTTGGGGTCAGCTGTCCCAGCTATGTTCCCTCCCAATATCTTGCCCACCCCCAAGTCTGTGGATGGGTAAGGGGGTGGGGGAGAAGGGAGAGAGGGCCTCAACTCAGTTGAAGTGTTGATCAGCAATAGCCAAAACACTGGTGTGTTATCAACACTGTTTTGTTCACCAGTGCAGAGTACCGCACAATGTAGGCTGCTAGGAAAGAAGTTAACTCTGTCCCAGCCCGACCCAGTACACTGGCCTCTGCCCTCAGTTGTGCAGTGACACAAATAAAACCAGGTTCATGTCATAACTGTTGAGATCAAACCCTCTTAAATTAAGTGAACGTCCTCTTTTACCTACAGGGCAACTTTATTAGACTGTTCAGTGGGCATATTCGGAAACTCCATCCCGAATCAGGGTTTGCGTATTTTGTCTTGGATTTTGAAAGGATGAAATCAGAACTTACAGTGAGTACTAAGTTAGGGAATCTTATTTGATATAAAATGCAGCACTGCTAGTTTCTCCTTAATGTGTCAGTGTCCCACTCTTGCTCATAATAACAGATGTTAAAATGTCCAGGAAAAAGGAACTCACAACCACCTGTGTCATTGACTCTAATTATGCGCTTAATGAATAATTTCCTTTGGAAGGCAATGGTTGGGTGTCTGATCAGTTTAATAATTTGGGAATCATTAGCCATTTGGGAATCATTCCCTTCCTTGTACAACTATCCACGTGAGAGCTAGGACTTAGAAGTACAGCAGAATATAATCATGGCTGTATGTGGAAGAAGGAAGTGAAGCAGGTGTATGAGCATGACAAAAAGAATAGTCACAACCTTTTCAAATTTATTGGCTGGAATTGTTAGTTCATAATATAAAATCAAGCTATAAAACATCTACTACAGAGAGTGCAAATTAAACAGAAGGGTCCTATTTTATAGTACTCACTTTATAGCATTCTTTCAGTAAAGACACACTTCCTACCTCAGAACTACATTTGCCCTCCCCTCTGATGGAAGTTTACAGCATATTTTTATGCAGGTTCTGATCTGTCTTTGACAGAATACTTCCCTTTCTTGCCAGGTTTGTTTATGGTGGTGCAGTTAACATTTTCACCGTATGAGGGTGGCTGCTAGTCCAGTTTTCATACTCGGTAGTAAACATCACTGCTGGAATATATGTCAAGAGGCTTTGAATAGAAGAAATTTAAGTATACTCAACCACCCCATAGAAATGCACAGTAGCCTGTAATGTGGATGAAAAATTTCAACATTTCTCTTAGGCTTCTTAGAAGAGAAGAGCCTCCTGCATCGGTCAGAGCTGGAAACTGAAGATCTATCAAAACTGAGCACAGTGCAGAGACTGTTACAGATTTGGAAATCTGTTCATTTTCCCGGTGCATTTCAGTACTGAGTGCAATTACCAGACAGTGCTGCTATATGAACATGCTGCTTCTGGGGGCAAGTGGCTTATGACAGTTATGCTGGGATGTCTAAAACATGTCTCTAAGCATTTCTGGTTGCAGATTTTCTGGGTAGATTAAAGCTAGATGCCTTGCAAATGTGAAAATCAGGACTGTTGGTTTCTAACTTGTTCCCACCTACTCGGCTGTTAGTGGAGGAGATACCTATTCACTCTGCATTTGGCTTATTTTGCTGTAATACATGGATGGCAATGTAACAAATAGTCTTTTATTGTTTCCGTCTTAAGTGCTAATAATAGTACATGAAGTATTTGTATTACATAGGAAGTATGTATAAAGTCAGAAGTGAGGAACGTAGTGATAATGTGAGAATATAAATGCTTGCATGTTTTTTTCTCTCTGTGGTAAGAGAGTAAGGAATTAAAGGCTGCCTGTATCTTTTGACCAGGTCTTTCTAACTCTGCTGCTGTCAGGGAGAGACAACTACGTAGTTCTGAGATACAGATACCTTTCTTGTTAGTTTGCCAGCTGAAATCCATATCACCCTTACGCTTCGTCCTCTTCTCCTTGCTCTTCTACTCAGTCCATGCGAAACATCACTTTTCCCTTTCATAGAATCATAGAATCGCTTAGGTTGGAAAAGACCTTTAAGATCATCCAGTCCGACCCTTAACCTACACTACCAAGGCCACACTAAACCCATCAAGGGTAGACTAGACTAAACCGTGTCCCGAAGTGCCACGTCTACCCGTTTTTTGAACACTTCCAGGGATGGTGACTCCACCACCTCTCTGGGCAGCCTGTTCCAATGCTTGACCACCCTTTCCGTGAAGAATTTTTTCCTAATATCCTACCTAAACCTCCCCTGGTGCAGCTTCAGCCCATTTCCTCTCGTCCTATCGCTAACTATGTGGGAGGAAGAGACCAGCACCCACCTCACTACAACCTCCTTTCAGGTAGTCGCAGAGAGCGATAAGGTCTCCCCTCAGCCTCCTCTTCTCTAGGCTAAACAGTCCCAGCTCCCTCAGCCGCTCCTCATAAGACTCGTGCTCCAGACCCTTCACCAGCTTTGTTGCCCTTCTCTGAACACGCTCCAGCACCTCAATGTCTTTCTTGTATTGAGGGGGCCCAAAACTGGACACAGTATTCCAGGTGCGGCCTCACCAGCGCCGAGTACGGGGGAACAGTAACCTCCCTGCTGCTCCTCGCCACACTGTTCCTGATACAAGCCAGGATGCTGTTGGCCTTCTTGGCCACCTGGGCACACTGCTGGCTCACGTTCAGCCGGCTGTCTACCAACACCATCCAGCCTCATTTTCTCAGCCTGACAATGATTCTTTTCTAGTGTGAAGCTTAGGCTTGTTAGGGTGTCATCAACAAAATAGGAAGAACACTGCAAGATTTGAAACAGGTGCATTTTCTGTTCAACATATTGTCCTGGTTTCGGCTGGGATAGAGTTAATTTTCTTCCTAGTAGCAGGCACAGTGCTGTGTTTTGGCTGTGTTTGGCTGTGTTTTTAGGAGAAGAATGTTGATAACACGCTGATGTTTTTAGTTGTTGCCGAGTACTGCTTATGCTAGTCAAAGCCTTTTCAGCTTCCCATGCTCTGCCAGGTACACAAGAAACTGGGAGGGGGCACGGCCAGAATAGTTGATCCAAACTGACCAAAGGGCTATTCCATACCACCCGACGTCATGCTCATTATACAAACTGGGTGGGGTTGGCCGGGGAGCAGCAGTCGCTGCTCGGGAACTGTCTGGGTATCGGTCGGCGGGTGGTGAGCAATTGCATTGTGCATCACTTGCTTTGTATATTATTATTATTATTATTATATTGTTGTTATTATTATTATTTTACTTTGTTTTATTTCAACTATTAAACTGTTCTTATCTCAACCCAGAAGTGTTTCTCACTGTTACTCCTCCGATTCTCTCCCCCATCCCATCGGGGTAGGGGGAGTGAGCGAGCGGCTGCGTGGTGCTTAGTTGCTGGCTGGGGCTAAACCACGACAGATATCTTTTTATCCAGGTGCCTTTTCCATCTGTATCCAAGCCTTAGGTGTGTTAGTGACGGGAAGGAAAGAACATGATGATGACCAGATGTTCTGCAACAAACACTTATTCTTCGACGGTTTTGTAGTGTTTTGCATGTGGGTTTTTTTATTTGTTCTAGTAAAATGTACAGAAGGTCCGGACACTTCTATGATTTCTATCTTCATTTCCATCTTCTCTGTCTTCCCACGGACATTCATTCTCAAGGCCTTATCTTTCTGTCTTGCCCTCATTCTTCAAATCAGTGTTTCTTAGATTTCTATGGCCCGCTTGTACTTTGTGTTGCATTCAGCCTGGAAATCTTGCATTCACATTACGTTGCTGAAATGTCTGGCAGAACAATGTATCCAGGAGCTGATAGAAAAACATTTTTTCTGAGGATGTAGGCAAACACGGAGAAAGGACAGAAGGGCTCAAATTAAAAAAGCAAGTTCATGACAGCATTTAAAACGGCTAGTGCAATCCCACTTACTGAACAATTTGTCAATTTCATGGTATGTTTCTAATAAAATGTTCGAGTTGTGCTGATTATTCTTCTAGCAAGTGCAGTTCACCGCCGTGTGTTTGGCTGTGAACGCGCTGACAAAGGAAGGTGAGGAGCAGCGAGAGCTCTCCGTGCTGGCACCTTTGCTGTGGGAGAATTCGCTGGACGTTTGGCAGTGTCGGAGCAGGGCTCTGCCAATCACGACAGGGACACAGAGTGTCGGTACTGCTAGTTGGAGGTGGGCAAGCACGGAGCGCCAGTGTGGTTTTGGCTGTGAAAACGGTGGCAAATCGGAAGGTGAGGGGCGTAAGGAGCAGTGAGCCCTTGGAGCTAGGGTGTGGGAGACGTCGCTGCGCGTTTGCGCTTTGGCAGCGTTTGCTCTGTGCCGAGAGTGAGAGGGAGCTTGGAGGGTGTGTGCTCCAGCGTGCCTGGAGGAAAGGCAAGTGCAGTTCACCGCCGTGTGTTTCGCTGCCGAAGTGCTGGCAAGGGAAGGAGAGGAGGAACGGGAGCTGTGCGTGCGGGCACATTTGCTGTGGGAGAAATGGCTGGAGCTTTGTTGTACCGGAGCTGGGTTGGTGCCGACCGCACAGAGCGGCGCTCCGGGCTGGCTTAGCTCCTAACTGTGCGAGGAGAGAGCTGTGGGAGAGATGACCAGCTCCCAAAGTGCAAATGCCCAGCGATTTCTCCCACCCCGTACATAGCTCTCAGGGCTGAGAGCTCTCGCTGATGCTCACCTTGCCTTGCCAGCGCACAGACATTCTCAAGCTCACGCTCGCTCTCGGCACAGAGCAGCTCCCAAACGGCAAGCGTCCAGCTATCTCTCCCGCACCGTACAGAGCTCTCCGGGCTGAGAGCTCTTGCGGGTCTTCACCTCGCCTTGACAGCGCTTTCACAGGCAAACCCACTGTGGACGCTTGCGGTTTGGGAGCTGGGCTGTGCCGAGAGTGAGCGTGAGCTTGAGAACGTGCATTGGGAGTGCCTGGAGGACAAGCAAGTGCAGCTCACCGTTGTGTGAATGTGCGTTTTATTTGGAGTGCTGTGAGGCAAGGCCAAGGGCAGGTGCCCAGAGGGTGTTTGCCTGTGAAAGCGCTGGCAAGGCAAGGTGAGGATCAGCAAGAGCTCTCAGATCTGAGAGATACGTATGTTTCGTGAGAAATGGCTGCGCGTTTGCAGTTTGGCAGCTGGTGTGTGCCGAGAGTTAGAGTGAGCTTGATAACGTGTGTATTGGGAGTGCTGGGATGCGAGGCAAGGTCAGGTGCCCAGAGTGTGTTTGGCTGTGAAAGCGCCGGTAAGGGAAGGTGAGGAGCAGCAACAGCTCTCAGCCCTTAGAGGTATGGTGTGGGAGAAATGGCTGGACGTTTGCACTTTGGGAGCTGCTCTCTGCCGAAAGTGAGAGTGAGATTTTGAGTGTGTATTGGGAGTGGTGGGGGGGAACGCAAGGAGATGTCAGCAGTGGTTGTTCTGCTGCGAAAACGCTTGCAAGGGAAGGTGACGATTAGCGAGTGTACTAAGCCCTGAGAGCTATGGTGAGGGAGTAATGGCTGGACGTTTGCACTTTGGGAGATGATCTCTGCCAAGAGTGAAAGTGAACTTTAGAATGTCCAGTTGGAGTGCTGAGAAGTAAGGCATGGACAGGTGCCCCTGTGTGTTTGGCTTTGAAAGCGCTGTCAAGGGAACGTGAGAACCAGCAAGAGCACTAAGCCCTTCAACCTATGGTGTGTTATAAATCGCTCTACATTTAGCCCTTAGCTGATATATTGCGACAGTGAGAGTGAGCTTGAGAATGTGTAATGGTAGTGGTTGGAAGCAAGGGAAGTTCAGATTCCCAGTGCGTGTTTGGCTGTGAAAGTGCTGGCAAGGGAAGATGTAGAGCAGCAAGAGCACTAAGCTCTTAGATCTATTTTGTGGGAGAAGTCACTGGACGTTTGCAGTTTGCGAGCTGGTCTGTGCCAAGTATGAAGGTGAGTTTTTGAATGTATATTTGGAGTGCTGGGAGGCAAGGCAAGATCCCCAGTGTGTATTTGGCTGTGAAAGCGCTGGCAAGGGAATGTGAGGACGAGAAACAGCAGTAAGCCGTTATACCTATGGTGTGGGAGAAGTCACTGGACGTTTAGCACCTTGGGAGATGATCTCTGCCAAGAGCGAAAGTGAGCTTGAGAATGTGTATTGGGAGTGCTGGGAGGGAAAGCAAGCGCACATCCCGGGTGCGTGTGTGGCTGTGAAAACACTGCAAAGGGACGTTGAGGAGCAGCAACTGCACTAAGCCCTTTGGCCTATGGTGTGCGAGAAATCGCTTGACATATGCTATTTTGGACCAGAGCTCTGCTAAGAGTGAGAGAGAGAGAGAGTTGGGACTGTTAGGCAGCAAGGCAATCATAAATGCTCAATTTTTGTGGGGTTGTTAATGCTTCAGCCAAGGCAATGGGAGGACAAGTTATAGTATTTAGGCCTTGTAACTATGTTGTGGGAAGAATTGCTCGGTGCTTGCAATACAGTAGCAGACATCATCAAGCCTGAGAGAGAGAGAGAAGTGGGAGCCTAGAGGGGGCAAGGCAATGGCAGAGCCCAAGAGTTCGTGGGGCTGTGAACGCTTAGGCAAGGGGAGCTGAGGACCAGCAAGAGCATTGAGCCCTTACGCTTACGGTGTGGGAGAAAATGGTAAACGTTTGGAGTAGTGTAGCAGGGCTCTTCCAAGAGTGAGACAGAGATAAAGAGACACACATTGTTTTGGGAGCGTATAGGAGGCAAGGCAATGTCAGAGCCCGAGTGTTTGTGTGTCTCTGAAATGTCAGCCAAAGGAAGGTGAGGACTAGTATTAAGCCCTTACACCTATGGTTTGGGAGAAATAGCCGAAATGTTGCTCAATTGGAGCACGTCTCTGCGGACGCTGAGAGTCAGGCAGAGACACATACCGTCTTGGACCATTAGGAGGCACGACAATGATAGAACCCTACTGTTTGTGTGCCTGTGAAAGCTCAGGGAAGGGAAGGGGAGGACCAGTAACAGCATAAGACTTACATCTACACTGTGGGAGAAATCGCTGCACATTTGGAATTTTGGAGCAGGGCTCTGGCCAAGAGAAGAAGAGAGAGAGAGAAACACACCGTGTTGGGACCGTTAGGAGGCAAGGCAATGGTAGAGCCCGACTGTGTGGCCGTGGGGAAACAAAAAAAAACAAACCAAAAACAAACCACCGCCAAAGGAAGGTGACCACCAGCAAAAGCATTAAGCCCTTCCAGCTATTGTGTGGGAGAAAGTGCTGGACGTTTTCAATTCTGGAGGACTGCTCTGCCAAGAGTGAGTGAGAGAAAGTTGGGACCATTACGGGGAAGGTAATGGCAGACCCCCAGTGTTTGCAAGCAAATGCATCCCAGCAAATATTTGGCGATCTGTCGAAGAGTGCCATTAAGATATATGCTGTGGTATAGAGAAGCATGTTGAGTTTTCTTATGTCTGGATCCAGAAGAGCTGGGTCTCCTGAATTCCGGCAATTTTATTAATTTTTCCTTTTTTTTTTTTTTTTTTTTTTTTAATTTTTAGTGTTACTTTTCTCATGATTGCCTTATTTTTTAAAATTATGATGACAGTTACAGTGAATGTTTTTTGCTAATATTTTTTCAAAGAAATGAATATAGCTTTACTTGATCCTGTGAGGTGATCTTGAAAAAAGACCATTTCAGAATCAATAAAAATTGCAGGTTCAGCAGCCAGTTGTACAGGATGAACAGAACTACAGCTGTTTCCCAAAGAACATTTAAAGGTAGCAAGAAAGACGGGGGTTAACAGAACTACTTTTGTGTAGACAGTTTTATAGGAATTAAAAAAAAAAAAGCAGAGTGAATTCAGCATAATTCCTTTAGCACTGGCTGCCTATGAATGCAATTCAGCATAATCTGTATCCACACAGAGTAACCCTAGCCTGCTACTGTTGCTCAGTGAAACGTTGACTTGAAAGCTTGGAAAGGATAATGCAGTATTGTAGAGGGGGCTGAGAAGTCTTAAATGCATAGTAATTTTGTCGTAAGTCAGTTTCTGCTAGTGAAAAAGGAAGTAATGAAAAAGTGCAGCCTGAACTACTTCCCAAAGAAGATCAGGCTTTATACAAAGCAAAGCAATTACCAGTTACATCTAGAACAAATTATTCCTGTTTGGGATTATTTTTCTTTCAAATGTGCGTATGTAGTAAGTGCACGCACATGCAAACGTATCATGTGGTATGTCAGTATATACCTGAAGAAGACAACAGTACAGGAGGTTATTATTTTCACATCAAAGAAGCAGCACAAAAAAGGGGAGTGTTATCATGCCAAATCTAGCAACCCAGAAAGAAGGCAAAGCTGCTACATCTCCATACCCCAGATAAAACCAGTAGTGAGGCTAGAGATGTATTCTCAGTAGGCATGTGCACAGGGAAAACATATACGCTACATATACACATTGCCAGCGACGCAGATCACAGACAGGCACACAGAGCACTCGTTTAAACACAGACAGCATCACCAGCCTCATCCTGTTCCTCTCTCTGGTTGAGCACAATGGAGGTCCGCCAGTGAGAATATCTATATGCAGTGCAGATCCCTCCAGCAGCTGGGCTATAACACTCAATACCCCCCGCTTGGCCCTGGACCCGGGTATCCCCAGTTCCTGGCACCTGGTCATATAAGCCTCTGAGGCTGCAGCTCCGCTCTGTTATCCCCTGACAGCCTTGAAACGTACCTTACCTGGATTGTAACCAAGTGGAGTGGTACCATCATTACTGGAATTCCAGTAGTTATTGACCTGGATCGTGGCTTGGATGGAAATTCACTGATGACTAAAGCCAATCATCTCATGAACCTATAAAACAAGAGTCCTGAGGCCCTTTGAGCTGTCCTGGACCGTAGCAGGCTGTGACCAGCATCTCCTGCTGAGTGGGATGCCTCTGAGAGCTAGAAAACTTTTGAAGTTTGCTAAAATTGGAAGTCCATCGCCGAAGACTGGCAGTGGAGCCTGGCCTGAAACCCTTCACTCCTTGAGGCTCAGCCCTTGCCCGTTGAGAAATGCGAAGACAGCCAATGTGAATATTTCACTGAACTTGAGGGGAATTTTTAACAGGCATACCTTTACATATGTCGATGTGTATGAAGAGAGATATATATTCATGTCTGTGTGTATGCATGTGTATATCAATTTAAGTAGTCTGTAGATGTATGATTTAGTGACAAAAAGTGAGTCTTATACTGCTGCTAGATATACACATACGGGTTATCCTTATTCACATGGACCGTTGACCAAGTCTGAGGCAAAGATTGGACTTAGCCGCACCTAGACTTCTCTCTGAAAAGGAGTTTAGAAAGCAAGGGGGCCTATTCTGAACCTCGTGACTCAATGGGAGGGTCCTGCTTATCCCATGCATCCATGATCTCTCTGTGAATCATTCTAACTCGAGCGTAACTTCATTCTCCTTTGTGCACGTCTTCCATGTAGTAATAGAGTGGACCTTGCCATCTTCGAATCTTTAATGGAGTTGCTATTTTGACTAATTTTGTCTAGTCACTTTGTTAATTGACTGATGATTGAGTGCTACTAAAACACCACAATAAAATCCTGCAATTTGCCACAAGTAAATTCTAAACTGCTACTAAATCAAACTGTGTAAAGTCACTCATTCACAACGAATTAACATAGACAGCGGGATTCACAAATCTGCGTTCGTGACAGCTTCGTTTCACTCACTCCAGTCACTGGCATCCAGGCACACAGGCCTTCTCGTCCACTGTCCCAGCTCAGTTCATAGCATTACGGAATGGCTGAGGTTGGAAGAGTAATTATATTACGTACTGCTTATTACGTGCTTTGTAGCAACTGAAACAAAAGGTGTGGGATCTGGACATTCTACAAATAATTTCTATTGAGCATGTTGGGATTACTATATCAAAATAATACTTAGAGCATAATTTTGATGATGCAAAATCAGTGCTGGATGACAAATGTTGAAAAAAAAGACATTTGGAATGCAAGGCTGCATCTTCATAATAAAGGAAGAGTTGCCTTTTACATTACCTGAGACCCAGGCTGAAAGTCACTCATAACTCAATTATCCTCATCTCACTTCTTTGTTTTATATAAAGAAGCAACTTTGAAAGTTGTAATTTCTTTTCCTGTCTAAGCTGTTGCACTGTTTATGTGTACAGTAGAACAAAAGCTGGTATGCTGCAACGTTGACAAAGAAAGTGATGCTATTTATTAAATCACAACAAGGAAGGGTCTTGAAAAATCTGGAAAAAAAAAAAAATTGTAACCTCTGGAGTCTTAACGATAATGTTTGAACAAACTAGAATTAGATGCCACTGAACGGAGTTCTGCAGTGTCTACAAGTTACTTACGCAGTAGTTGTTTAACATAAGGGAGTTCACAGAACACCTGATTTGTATATCTGCATACACGGTAGATCACAAAGCAATTCTGACACCTTACAAGCAATTTTGGATGTGGAATAAAAGACTTATAGCCACAACTGTACTGGTCTTCAGGAATAAAGAAGAAAATGTCAGGCCATCGCCAACACCTTAAATTCTTAATGGAAGGGAAATTACTTGGTGGAAATGCTCAGAAGATCTGAGGCAGTAGACCATACTTCATGCCTAGAGGAACGAAAATCTTCTGGCTCCTTTGCCAGTCTTACCTGTTTGGAAAGTTCAGACTTGTTCATCCACCTCTGGAACTGTTTTAAGCATGTGAGTAAAGAACACTTACTGGCCACTTGAGAGCTTTTAGTCAGAACAGTTTGTCCAATCTCCACTATTACCAATCCTTTTTTTTACCTCTGATGAAAGTGAATTGGGAAGAAGACAATCAGAGGTCAGGTTAATTTAAGTATCAGAAACACTCTGATACCTGGAGGTGCCCGGTAGCTGTTCTGAAACATTGGATTGACATAATGAAAAGGTGGTTAACAAAGAGTATTGAACTGTTGTGAGCTGTGCAATAGAAATAAACTCTATTGTAAAGTGAATCAAGAAACATGCGAATAAGTCATATGTGCTACTTGCAGCTGCCTGGGGAGCGGCAGAGAGGATAATTTGTGTTGACACCGCCTGTACTGAAGAGAGAAACTGTAGATGAACCTTAAATAAGTCAAACTTTTAGATTAATCCCAAAGTTAAGTAAAGACCTGAATATATTACAATCGTGTTGTTTCAAAGTGTAAGAAACAGTGAGTGCAGCAGTTTACTAAAACGCTAGAGAACATTTCTGAGGGGAAAAACAACAAACGACAACAACATGTCCTCGATTACTTTACAAATTGATATAATCTATGAACATGCACTATCGTATTGTCAGTCACAAATTGGAAGACAGATGCTGTTATCATCTGTCAGGATGTAAATCAGGTTTAATAGGAAACATTTGTCTAGTCTAACCTAAAATGTTTAGCCTGTGACGGCATAGCTAGAAGAATAATGAGCAAAGGTGCCCGCACGCAGAGCTCCCGTTCCTCCTCTCCTTCCCTTGCCAGCACTTCGGCAGCGAAACACACGGCGGTGAACTGCACTTGCCTTTCCTCCAGGCACGCTGGAGCACACACCCTCCAAGCTCCCTCTCACTCTCGGCACAGAGCAAACGCTGCCAAAGCGCAAACGCGCAGCGACGTCTCCCACACCCTAGCTCCAAGGGCTCACTGCTCCTTACGCCCCTCACCTTCCGATTTGCCACCGTTTTCACAGCCAAAACCACACTGGCGCTCCGTGCTTGCCCACCTCCTACTAGCAGTACCGACACTCTGTGTCCCTGTCGTGATTGGCAGAGCCCTGCTCCGACACTGCCAAACGTCCAGCGAATTCTCCCACAGCAAAGGTGCCAGCACGGAGAGCTCTCGCTGCTCCTCACCTGTGTCACAGTGATGGTGCTTAGAGAGGCAGCATTGCTTTTATTTTATGCATGGTGTAAACGTAAAAAAAATGGAGGCAAATGGGAGAAATAAGCACTTCCACAGTATGCTGCCCTCCCACTTCTCTGCTGTGTACCTGTGGGATACAGCTCAGCTGAGGAGCATGGTCAGTGCATTACTGGTATTCTGCATCTTGTGTTCTAGAAATCAGCGAGTTTATCGCTCTGATTTGATGTCCCTTACTTTTTCTGTTCAGGCTCACACGCTGGCAACAAAGACAGAATCAGGCTGCACCTCAGGCAGTCAAAGGCTTCAGGCAAAGCATTGACAACCTGTGGAAATCAAAAGAAGTCTTTCTACAGCATCCAACAGGTCTTGGTTCAGATGGGGCACATAAACCTCTGATAAGATCAAAAAACTAATCCCCTTGCTCCTTAAATTTGATCTTTCTGCCAAGAGACCGCTCTTCTTGTGCCTCGATCCTTGGGTCCTTGAAGAGACTGCAATATCCAGGTGCATTTTTTGGAGCGCTCCGCACTTTGCAATGCACTGTTATTCCTTGTGCAAATTGCTGTCTGAGAAAGTTTTCAGTACAATGTTGTACTGCCTAGTGTGCCTGCCACTGTATTTCACAATTCCTCAAATGTTTTAGCAGATTTGGAGGCAATGGTGTATGAAATAAAAAAAAAAAACAAAACAAAAACCCACAATGTTAAAGCATATACTGCATTGGTTTCGGCAGTAATAAAAAGATTTTTAGAACAACACTACAGCCAGGCAGATGCTGCTGTACTCTTACCGAACTGATTTTCATTTTCTGTTGCTCACTTTGCAGCAGATACAAATTATACTCTTTGTACTCAAGGCTTTGCATTGATGCTGTGGCTTGTAATGAAGTACCTACAGATTTGGGTGACAAAGGCAGCTGTGCTAAGGATTGAAGTTCCATTTTGTATACACTTTTAGGGCACTAAAATTTGGCTTTGCCTTATTTGGAGCAAAAGAAACCAAAATCCATAGGGAAGAGCAGTAGAGGAGTGTCCTGGGTTGACAGACTACTTTTAGTCAAATTGGAAGCAAACTTAGTTTTTCAGTGCAAACTTATTCCACCCTTAACATTATATGTTATAAAACCAGGAAAAAAAAATCTATATGAATCATAAATTATGTGAAATTCTGTGAAGATTGAAACTCTATTAAGGGATCGTTACCCATATCTTGCTCTCAAATAAGTCTTTCCCTTTACCTCTATTAAATATTTAGATGTATGCTATATAAACTCTCCATGGATAACTGTAATTTAAACATGTGCTTGCAAAAGGCACGTGCTTGTTACTTCAGCCAGCGCTAAACATAAGGAGATAAGCCTCATCTGTCAAAGAAATTATTGAGGATAGTAATTGGCAAGTTGATTTGTAAAATGTGTGTGTGTGGGAATGGGGCAGGGTGTTTGTATGTAATATACAGGTGCTGCTAAACTTTGTCTGGATCGAGTTGTTTGGGTTTTTTAAGCCTTGGGAGAAATTAAATTCCAATGAATCTGACCTTTTATGGAAGAGGTATAAACTTGATATATTTCCTTTATCCAGGAACACCTGAGATGAAAAGTGTGTGACATACTTGATATGATACTTGGTTCTGGGAAGTTACATGGAAGATTTGTTTAGGTCATTCGTTCTCTGTCCCTTCTTTCTCATTACTTAAATCAATCTACTGAAAGGGACTAAAGTGTTTTGCAAGGAAATAGGCTGAGGCTATCTCCTTGCAATACCGGTAATTTACAAGTTTCACCACACGAAACCCAGCGGCATGCATTTGTATTCCAGATAACAAGTTACACTACTTGAGATGTCCTTAAGCCTTTTTTTTCCTCTCAGCTGTTGGCTGCAGTAAACACTGGGAGCAAACTTCTTGAGGTAGGTCATTTAAATACTAAGTAAAACTTTCATCTGACGAGGTGAGTCCATGGAATAGAAGAGCGTGCATGCCCGTGTGTTGAAAGGAATGTTAGGCATTCCTCAGAAGAACTCCTAGCCTGCGGTTCCATTGCCTTCCAGGTGAGGAAGCATTTGAAGACTGTCAGAAGTTCTGGTTCAGTTATAATCCACACTGATATTCAAACAGGTTAAACTCTGTGCTAGATAAAAACTTGATATCTGACTGTGGTGGACTGACACCGGTTAGAAGCCAACCACGCACCCTACGTCTTTGCTCGCTCCCCTCTCCCAAGGAATGGGGAGAAAATAGAAGGAAGGTGAAAAGGTGTGTGGATTGAGAAAATTACGGTTTAATAAGGAAAGCAAAAGCTATGCAGGCAAGCACAAGAAGGAGAGAAATTAATTCACTACTTCAGTTGACTGGCATATGACCAGAGCCACTTCCTGGAACATAGTGCTTCAGCAAGCATAATGGTTTCTTGGAAAGACAAATGCCATAACCATGAAAGTCCTCTCTTCCTCTTCCTTTTCCTGAGCTTTTATTGCTGAGCATGACGTCATATGGTATGGAATGGCCCTTTGGTCAGTTGGGGTCAGCTGTCCCAGCTATGTTCCCTCCCAATATCTTGCCCACCC
Organism: Pelecanus crispus; assembly: GCF_030463565.1. Taxonomy (NCBI): domain Eukaryota; kingdom Metazoa; phylum Chordata; class Aves; order Pelecaniformes; family Pelecanidae; genus Pelecanus; species Pelecanus crispus. The sequence goes on from NC_134676.1 coordinate 58,267,673, forward strand.
CCAAGTCTGTGGATGGGTAAGGGGGTGGGGGAGAAGGGAGAGAGGGCCTCAACTCAGTTGAAGTGTTGATCAGCAATAGCCAAAACACTGGTGTGTTATCAACACTGTTTTGTTCACCAGTGCAGAGTACCGCACAATGTAGGCTGCTAGGAAAGAAGTTAACTCTGTCCCAGCCCGACCCAGTACACTGGCCTCTGCCCTCAGTTGTGCAGTGACACAAATAAAACCAGGTTCATGTCATAACTGTTGAGATCAAACCCTCTTAAATTAAGTGAACGTCCTCTTTTACCTACAGGGCAACTTTATTAGACTGTTCAGTGGGCATATTCGGAAACTCCATCCCGAATCAGGGTTTGCGTATTTTGTCTTGGATTTTGAAAGGATGAAATCAGAACTTACAGTGAGTACTAAGTTAGGGAATCTTATTTGATATAAAATGCAGCACTGCTAGTTTCTCCTTAATGTGTCAGTGTCCCACTCTTGCTCATAATAACAGATGTTAAAATGTCCAGGAAAAAGGAACTCACAACCACCTGTGTCATTGACTCTAATTATGCGCTTAATGAATAATTTCCTTTGGAAGGCAATGGTTGGGTGTCTGATCAGTTTAATAATTTGGGAATCATTAGCCATTTGGGAATCATTCCCTTCCTTGTACAACTATCCACGTGAGAGCTAGGACTTAGAAGTACAGCAGAATATAATCATGGCTGTATGTGGAAGAAGGAAGTGAAGCAGGTGTATGAGCATGACAAAAAGAATAGTCACAACCTTTTCAAATTTATTGGCTGGAATTGTTAGTTCATAATATAAAATCAAGCTATAAAACATCTACTACAGAGAGTGCAAATTAAACAGAAGGGTCCTATTTTATAGTACTCACTTTATAGCATTCTTTCAGTAAAGACACACTTCCTACCTCAGAACTACATTTGCCCTCCCCTCTGATGGAAGTTTACAGCATATTTTTATGCAGGTTCTGATCTGTCTTTGACAGAATACTTCCCTTTCTTGCCAGGTTTGTTTATGGTGGTGCAGTTAACATTTTCACCGTATGAGGGTGGCTGCTAGTCCAGTTTTCATACTCGGTAGTAAACATCACTGCTGGAATATATGTCAAGAGGCTTTGAATAGAAGAAATTTAAGTATACTCAACCACCCCATAGAAATGCACAGTAGCCTGTAATGTGGATGAAAAATTTCAACATTTCTCTTAGGCTTCTTAGAAGAGAAGAGCCTCCTGCATCGGTCAGAGCTGGAAACTGAAGATCTATCAAAACTGAGCACAGTGCAGAGACTGTTACAGATTTGGAAATCTGTTCATTTTCCCGGTGCATTTCAGTACTGAGTGCAATTACCAGACAGTGCTGCTATATGACACATGCTGCTTCTGGGGGCAAGTGGCTTATGACAGTTATGCTGGGATGTCTAAAACATGTCTCTAAGCATTCTGGTTGCAGATTTTCTGGGTAGATTAAAGCTAGATGCCTTGCAAATGTGAAAATCAGGACTGTTGGTTTCTAACTTGTTCCCACCTACTCGGCTGTTAGTGGAGGAGATACCTATTCACTCTGCATTTGGCTTATTTTGCTGTAATACATGGATGGCAATGTAACAAATAGTCTTTTATTGTTTCCGTGTTAAGTGCTAATAATAGTACATGAAGTATTTGTATTACATAGGAAGTATGTATAAAGTCAGAAGTGAGGAACGTAGTGATAATGTGAGAATATAAATGCTTGCATGTTTTTTTCTCTCTGTGGTAAGAGAGTAAGGAATTAAAGGCTGCCTGTATCTTTTGACCAGGTCTTTCTAACTCTGCTGCTGTCAGGGAGAGACAACTACGTAGTTCTGAGATACAGATACCTTTCTTGTTAGTTTGCCAGCTGAAATCCATATCACCCTTACGCTTCGTCCTCTTCTCCTTGCTCTTCTACTCAGTCCATGCGAAACATCACTTTTCCCTTTCATAGAATCATAGAATCGCTTAGGTTGGAAAAGACCTTTAAGATCATCCAGTCCGACCATTAACCTACACTACCAAGGCCACACTAAACCCATCAAGGGTAGACTAGACTAAACCGTGTCCTGAAGTGCCACGTCTACCCGTTTTTTGAACACTTCCAGGGATGGTGACTCCACCACCTCTCTGGGCAGCCTGTTCCAATGCTTGACCACCCTTTCCGTGAAGAATTTTTTCCTAATATCCTACCTAAACCTCCCCTGGTGCAGCTTCAGCCCATTTCCTCTCGTCCTATCGCTAACTATGTGGGAGGAAGAGACCAGCACCCACCTCACTACAACCTCCTTTCAGGTAGTCGCAGAGAGCGATAAGGTCTCCCCTCAGCCTCCTCTTCTCTAGGCTAAACAGTCCCAGCTCCCTCAGCCGCTCCTCATAAGACTCGTGCTCCAGACCCTTCACCAGCTTTGTTGCCCTTCTCTGAACACGCTCCAGCACCTCAATGTCTTTCTTGTATTGAGGGGGCCCAAAACTGGACACAGTATTCCAGGTGCGGCCTCACCAGCGCCGAGTACGGGGGAACAGTAACCTCCCTGCTGCTCCTCGCCACACTGTTCCTGATACAAGCCAGGATGCTGTTGGCCTTCTTGGCCACCTGGGCACACTGCTGGCTCACGTTCAGCCGGCTGTCTACCAACACCATCCAGCCTCATTTTCTCAGCCTGACAATGATTCTTTTCTAGTGTGAAGCTTAGGCTTGTTAGGGTGTCATCAACAAAATAGGAAGAACACTGCAAGATTTGAAACAGGTGCATTTTCTGTTCAACATATTGTCCTGGTTTCGGCTGGGATAGAGTTAATTTTCTTCCTAGTAGCAGGCACAGTGCTGTGTTTTGGCTGTGTTTGGCTGTGTTTTTAGGAGAAGAATGTTGATAACACGCTGATGTTTTTAGTTGTTGCCGAGTACTGCTTATGCTAGTCAAAGCCTTTTCAGCTTCCCATGCTCTGCCAGGTACACAAGAAACTGGGAGGGGGCACGGCCAGAATAGTTGATCCAAACTGACCAAAGGGCTATTCCATACCACCCGACGTCATGCTCATTATACAAACTGGGTGGGGTTGGCCGGGGAGCAGCAGTCGCTGCTCGGGAACTGTCTGGGTATCGGTCGGCGGGTGGTGAGCAATTGCATTGTGCATCACTTGCTTTGTATATTATTATTATTATTATTATATTGTTGTTATTATTATTATTTTACTTTGTTTTATTTCAACTATTAAACTGTTCTTATCTCAACCCAGAAGTGTTTCTCACTGTTACTCCTCCGATTCTCTCCCCCATCCCATCGGGGTAGGGGGAGTGAGCGAGCGGCTGCGTGGTGCTTAGTTGCTGGCTGGGGCTAAACCACGACAGATATCTTTTTATCCAGGTGCCTTTTCCATCTGTATCCAAGCCTTAGGTGTGTTAGTGACGGGAAGGAAAGAACATGATGATGACCAGATGTTCTGCAACAAACACTTATTCTTCGACGGTTTTGTAGTGTTTTGCATGTGGGTTTTTTTATTTGTTCTAGTAAAATGTACAGAAGGTCCGGACACTTCTATGATTTCTATCTTCATTTCCATCTTCTCTGTCTTCCCACGGACATTCATTCTCAAGGCCTTATCTTTCTGTCTTGCCCTCATTCTTCAAATCAGTGTTTCTTAGATTTCTATGGCCCGCTTGTACTTTGTGTTGCATTCAGCCTGGAAATCTTGCATTCACATTACGTTGCTGAAATGTCTGGCAGAACAATGTATCCAGGAGCTGATAGAAAAACATTTTTTCTGAGGATGTAGGCAAACACGGAGAAAGGACAGAAGGGCTCAAATTAAAAAAGCAAGTTCATGACAGCATTTAAAACGGCTAGTGCAATCCCACTTACTGAACAATTTGTCAATTTCATGGTATGTTTCTAATAAAATGTTCGAGTTGTGCTGATTATTCTTCTAGCAAGTGCAGTTCACCGCCGTGTGTTTGGCTGTGAACGCGCTGACAAAGGAAGGTGAGGAGCAGCGAGAGCTCTCCGTGCTGGCACCTTTGCTGTGGGAGAATTCGCTGGACGTTTGGCAGTGTCGGAGCAGGGCTCTGCCAATCACGACAGGGACACAGAGTGTCGGTACTGCTAGTTGGAGGTGGGCAAGCACGGAGCGCCAGTGTGGTTTTGGCTGTGAAAACGGTGGCAAATCGGAAGGTGAGGGGCGTAAGGAGCAGTGAGCCCTTGGAGCTAGGGTGTGGGAGACGTCGCTGCGCGTTTGCGCTTTGGCAGCGTTTGCTCTGTGCCGAGAGTGAGAGGGAGCTTGGAGGGTGTGTGCTCCAGCGTGCCTGGAGGAAAGGCAAGTGCAGTTCACCGCCGTGTGTTTCGCTGCCGAAGTGCTGGCAAGGGAAGGAGAGGAGGAACGGGAGCTGTGCGTGCGGGCACATTTGCTGTGGGAGAAATGGCTGGAGCTTTGTTGTACCGGAGCTGGGTTCGTGCCGACCGCACAGAGCGGCGCTCCGGGCTGGCTTAGCTCCTAACTGTGCGAGGAGAGAGCTGTGGGAGAGATGACCAGCTCCCAAAGTGCAAATGCCCAGCGATTTCTCCCACCCCGTACATAGCTCTCAGGGCTGAGAGCTCTCGCTGATGCTCACCTTGCCTTGCCAGCGCACAGACATTCTCAAGCTCACGCTCGCTCTCGGCACAGAGCAGCTCCCAAACGGCAAGCGTCCAGCTATCTCTCCCGCACCGTACAGAGCTCTCCGGGCTGAGAGCTCTTGCGGGTCTTCACCTCGCCTTGACAGCGCTTTCACAGGCAAACCCACTGTGGACGCTTGCGGTTTGGGAGCTGGGCTGTGCCGAGAGTGAGCGTGAGCTTGAGAACGTGCATTGGGAGTGCCTGGAGGACAAGCAAGTGCAGCTCACCGTTGTGTGAATGTGCGTTTTATTTGGAGTGCTGTGAGGCAAGGCCAAGGGCAGGTGCCCAGAGGGTGTTTGCCTGTGAAAGCGCTGGCAAGGCAAGGTGAGGATCAGCAAGAGCTCTCAGATCTGAGAGATACGTATGTTTCGTGAGAAATGGCTGCGCGTTTGCAGTTTGGCAGCTGGTGTGTGCCGAGAGTTAGAGTGAGCTTGATAACGTGTGTATTGGGAGTGCTGGGATGCGAGGCAAGGTCAGGTGCCCAGAGTGTGTTTGGCTGTGAAAGCGCCGGTAAGGGAAGGTGAGGAGCAGCAACAGCTCTCAGCCCTTAGAGGTATGGTGTGGGAGAAATGGCTGGACGTTTGCACTTTGGGAGCTGCTCTCTGCCGAAAGTGAGAGTGAGATTTTGAGTGTGTATTGGGAGTGGTGGGGGGGAACGCAAGGAGATGTCAGCAGTGGTTGTTCTGCTGCGAAAACGCTTGCAAGGGAAGGTGACGATTAGCGAGTGTACTAAGCCCTGAGAGCTATGGTGAGGGAGTAATGGCTGGACGTTTGCACTTTGGGAGATGATCTCTGCCAAGAGTGAAAGTGAACTTTAGAATGTCCAGTTGGAGTGCTGAGAAGTAAGGCATGGACAGGTGCCCCTGTGTGTTTGGCTTTGAAAGCGCTGTCAAGGGAACGTGAGAACCAGCAAGAGCACTAAGCCCTTCAACCTATGGTGTGTTATAAATCGCTCTACATTTAGCCCTTTGAGAGCTGATGTATTGCGACAGTGAGAGTGAGCTTGAGAATGTGTAATGGTAGTGGTTGGAAGCAAGGGAAGTTCAGATTCCCAGTGCGTGTTTGGCTGTGAAAGTGCTGGCAAGGGAAGATGTAGAGCAGCAAGAGCACTAAGCTCTTAGATCTATTTTGTGGGAGAAGTCACTGGACGTTTGCAGTTTGCGAGCTGGTCTGTGCCAAGTATGAAGGTGAGTTTTTGAATGTATATTTGGAGTGCTGGGAGGCAAGGCAAGATCCCCAGTGTGTATTTGGCTGTGAAAGCGCTGGCAAGGGAATGTGAGGACGAGAAACAGCAGTAAGCCGTTATACCTATGGTGTGGGAGAAGTCACTGGACGTTTAGCACCTTGGGAGATGATCTCTGCCAAGAGCGAAAGTGAGCTTGAGAATGTGTATTGGGAGTGCTGGGAGGGAAAGCAAGCGCACATCCCGGGTGCGTGTGTGGCTGTGAAAACACTGCAAAGGGACGTTGAGGAGCAGCAACTGCACTAAGCCCTTTGGCCTATGGTGTGCGAGAAATCGCTTGACATATGCTATTTTGGACCAGAGCTCTGCTAAGAGTGAGAGAGAGAGAGAGTTGGGACTGTTAGGCAGCAAGGCAATCATAAATGCTCAATTTTTGTGGGGTTGTTAATGCTTCAGCCAAGGCAATGGGAGGACAAGTTATAGTATTTAGGCCTTGTAACTATGTTGTGGGAAGAATTGCTCGGTGCTTGCAATACAGTAGCAGACATCATCAAGCCTGAGAGAGAGAGAGAAGTGGGAGCCTAGAGGGGGCAAGGCAATGGCAGAGCCCAAGAGTTCGTGGGGCTGTGAACGCTTAGGCAAGGGGAGCTGAGGACCAGCAAGAGCATTGAGCCCTTACGCTTACGGTGTGGGAGAAAATGGTAAACGTTTGGAGTAGTGTAGCAGGGCTCTTCCAAGAGTGAGACAGAGATAAAGAGACACACATTGTTTTGGGAGCGTATAGGAGGCAAGGCAATGTCAGAGCCCGAGTGTTTGTGTGTCTCTGAAATGTCAGCCAAAGGAAGGTGAGGACTAGTATTAAGCCCTTACACCTATGGTTTGGGAGAAATAGCCGAAATGTTGCTCAATTGGAGCACGTCTCTGCGGACGCTGAGAGTCAGGCAGAGACACATACCGTCTTGGACCATTAGGAGGCACGACAATGATAGAACCCTACTGTTTGTGTGCCTGTGAAAGCTCAGGGAAGGGAAGGGGAGGACCAGTAACAGCATAAGACTTACATCTACACTGTGGGAGAAATCGCTGCACATTTGGAATTTTGGAGCAGGGCTCTGGCCAAGAGAAGAAGAGAGAGAGAGAAACACACCGTGTTGGGACCGTTAGGAGGCAAGGCAATGGTAGAGCCCGACTGTGTGGCCGTGGGGAAACAAAAAAAAACAAACCAAAAACAAACCACCGCCAAAGGAAGGTGACCACCAGCAAAAGCATTAAGCCCTTCCAGCTATTGTGTGGGAGAAAGTGCTGGACGTTTTCAATTCTGGAGGACTGCTCTGCCAAGAGTGAGTGAGAGAAAGTTGGGACCATTACGGGGAAGGTAATGGCAGACCCCCAGTGTTTGCAAGCAAATGCATCCCAGCAAATATTTGGCGATCTGTCGAAGAGTGCCATTAAGATATATGCTGTGGTATAGAGAAGCATGTTGAGTTTTCTTATGTCTGGATCCAGAAGAGCTGGGTCTCCTGAATTCCGGCAATTTTATTAATTTTTCCTTTTTTTTTTTTTTTTTTTTTTTAATTTTTAGTGTTACTTTTCTCATGATTGCCTTATTTTTTAAAATTATGATGACAGTTACAGTGAATGTTTTTTGCTAATATTTTTTCAAAGAAATGAATATAGCTTTACTTGATCCTGTGAGGTGATCTTGAAAAAAGACCATTTCAGAATCAATAAAAATTGCAGGTTCAGCAGCCAGTTGTACAGGATGAACAGAACTACAGCTGTTTCCCAAAGAACATTTAAAGGTAGCAAGAAAGACGGGGGTTAACAGAACTACTTTTGTGTAGACAGTTTTATAGGAATTAAAAAAAAAAAAGCAGAGTGAATTCAGCATAATTCCTTTAGCACTGGCTGCCTATGAATGCAATTCAGCATAATCTGTATCCACACAGAGTAACCCTAGCCTGCTACTGTTGCTCAGTGAAACGTTGACTTGAAAGCTTGGAAAGGATAATGCAGTATTGTAGAGGGGGCTGAGAAGTCTTAAATGCATAGTAATTTTGTCGTAAGTCAGTTTCTGCTAGTGAAAAAGGAAGTAATGAAAAAGTGCAGCCTGAACTACTTCCCAAAGAAGATCAGGCTTTATACAAAGCAAAGCAATTACCAGTTACATCTAGAACAAATTATTCCTGTTTGGGATTATTTTTCTTTCAAATGTGCGTATGTAGTAAGTGCACGCACATGCAAACGTATCATGTGGTATGTCAGTATATACCTGAAGAAGACAACAGTACAGGAGGTTATTATTTTCACATCAAAGAAGCAGCACAAAAAAGGGGAGTGTTATCATGCCAAATCTAGCAACCCAGAAAGAAGGCAAAGCTGCTACATCTCCATACCCCAGATAAAACCAGTAGTGAGGCTAGAGATGTATTCTCAGTAGGCATGTGCACAGGGAAAACATATACGCTACATATACACATTGCCAGCGACGCAGATCACAGACAGGCACACAGAGCACTCGTTTAAACACAGACAGCATCACCAGCCTCATCCTGTTCCTCTCTCTGGTTGAGCACAATGGAGGTCCGCCAGTGAGAATATCTATATGCAGTGCAGATCCCTCCAGCAGCTGGGCTATAACACTCAATACCCCCCGCTTGGCCCTGGACCCGGGTATCCCCAGTTCCTGGCACCTGGTCATATAAGCCTCTGAGGCTGCAGCTCCGCTCTGTTATCCCCTGACAGCCTTGAAACGTACCTTACCTGGATTGTAACCAAGTGGAGTGGTACCATCATTACTGGAATTCCAGTAGTTATTGACCTGGATCGTGGCTTGGATGGAAATTCACTGATGACTAAAGCCAATCATCTCATGAACCTATAAAACAAGAGTCCTGAGGCCCTTTGAGCTGTCCTGGACCGTAGCAGGCTGTGACCAGCATCTCCTGCTGAGTGGGATGCCTCTGAGAGCTAGAAAACTTTTGAAGTTTGCTAAAATTGGAAGTCCATCGCCGAAGACTGGCAGTGGAGCCTGGCCTGAAACCCTTCACTCCTTGAGGCTCAGCCCTTGCCCGTTGAGAAATGCGAAGACAGCCAATGTGAATATTTCACTGAACTTGAGGGGAATTTTTAACAGGCATACCTTTACATATGTCGATGTGTATGAAGAGAGATATATATTCATGTCTGTGTGTATGCATGTGTATATCAATTTAAGTAGTCTGTAGATGTATGATTTAGTGACAAAAAGTGAGTCTTATACTGCTGCTAGATATACACATACGGGTTATCCTTATTCACATGGACCGTTGACCAAGTCTGAGGCAAAGATTGGACTTAGCCGCACCTAGACTTCTCTCTGAAAAGGAGTTTAGAAAGCAAGGGGGCCTATTCTGAACCTCGTGACTCAATGGGAGGGTCCTGCTTATCCCATGCATCCATGATCTCTCTGTGAATCATTCTAACTCGAGCGTAACTTCATTCTCCTTTGTGCACGTCTTCCATGTAGTAATAGAGTGGACCTTGCCATCTTCGAATCTTTAATGGAGTTGCTATTTTGACTAATTTTGTCTAGTCACTTTGTTAATTGACTGATGATTGAGTGCTACTAAAACACCACAATAAAATCCTGCAATTTGCCACAAGTAAATTCTAAACTGCTACTAAATCAAACTGTGTAAAGTCACTCATTCACAACGAATTAACATAGACAGCGGGATTCACAAATCTGCGTTCGTGACAGCTTCGTTTCACTCACTCCAGTCACTGGCATCCAGGCACACAGGCCTTCTCGTCCACTGTCCCAGCTCAGTTCATAGCATTACGGAATGGCTGAGGTTGGAAGAGTAATTATATTACGTACTGCTTATTACGTGCTTTGTAGCAACTGAAACAAAAGGTGTGGGATCTGGACATTCTACAAATAATTTCTATTGAGCATGTTGGGATTACTATATCAAAATAATACTTAGAGCATAATTTTGATGATGCAAAATCAGTGCTGGATGACAAATGTTGAAAAAAAAGACATTTGGAATGCAAGGCTGCATCTTCATAATAAAGGAAGAGTTGCCTTTTACATTACCTGAGACCCAGGCTGAAAGTCACTCATAACTCAATTATCCTCATCTCACTTCTTTGTTTTATATAAAGAAGCAACTTTGAAAGTTGTAATTTCTTTTCCTGTCTAAGCTGTTGCACTGTTTATGTGTACAGTAGAACAAAAGCTGGTATGCTGCAACGTTGACAAAGAAAGTGATGCTATTTATTAAATCACAACAAGGAAGGGTCTTGAAAAATCTGGAAAAAAAAAAAAATTGTAACCTCTGGAGTCTTAACGATAATGTTTGAACAAACTAGAATTAGATGCCACTGAACGGAGTTCTGCAGTGTCTACAAGTTACTTACGCAGTAGTTGTTTAACATAAGGGAGTTCACAGAACACCTGATTTGTATATCTGCATACACGGTAGATCACAAAGCAATTCTGACACCTTACAAGCAATTTTGGATGTGGAATAAAAGACTTATAGCCACAACTGTACTGGTCTTCAGGAATAAAGAAGAAAATGTCAGGCCATCGCCAACACCTTAAATTCTTAATGGAAGGGAAATTACTTGGTGGAAATGCTCAGAAGATCTGAGGCAGTAGACCATACTTCATGCCTAGAGGAACGAAAATCTTCTGGCTCCTTTGCCAGTCTTACCTGTTTGGAAAGTTCAGACTTGTTCATCCACCTCTGGAACTGTTTTAAGCATGTGAGTAAAGAACACTTACTGGCCACTTGAGAGCTTTTAGTCAGAACAGTTTGTCCAATCTCCACTATTACCAATCCTTTTTTTTACCTCTGATGAAAGTGAATTGGGAAGAAGACAATCAGAGGTCAGGTTAATTTAAGTATCAGAAACACTCTGATACCTGGAGGTGCCCGGTAGCTGTTCTGAAACATTGGATTGACATAATGAAAAGGTGGTTAACAAAGAGTATTGAACTGTTGTGAGCCGTGCAATAGAAATAAACTCTATTGTAAAGTGAATCAAGAAACATGCGAATAAGTCATATGTGCTACTTGCAGCTGCCTGGGGAGCGGCAGAGAGGATAATTTGTGTTGACACCGCCTGTACTGAAGAGAGAAACTGTAGATGAACCTTAAATAAGTCAAACTTTTAGATTAATCCCAAAGTTAAGTAAAGACCTGAATATATTACAATCGTGTTGTTTCAAAGTGTAAGAAACAGTGAGTGCAGCAGTTTACTAAAACGCTAGAGAACATTTCTGAGGGGAAAAACAACAAACGACAACAACATGTCCTCGATTACTTTACAAATTGATATAATCTATGAACATGCACTATCGTATTGTCAGTCACAAATTGGAAGACAGATGCTGTTATCATCTGTCAGGATGTAAATCAGGTTTAATAGGAAACATTTGTCTAGTCTAACCTAAAATGTTTAGCCTGTGACGGCATAGCTAGAAGAATAATGAGCAAAGGTGCCCGCACGCAGAGCTCCCGTTCCTCCTCTCCTTCCCTTGCCAGCACTTCGGCAGCGAAACACACGGCGGTGAACTGCACTTGCCTTTCCTCCAGGCACGCTGGAGCACACACCCTCCAAGCTCCCTCTCACTCTCGGCACAGAGCAAACGCTGCCAAAGCGCAAACGCGCAGCGACGTCTCCCACACCCTAGCTCCAAGGGCTCACTGCTCCTTACGCCCCTCACCTTCCGATTTGCCACCGTTTTCACAGCCAAAACCACACTGGCGCTCCGTGCTTGCCCACCTCCTACTAGCAGTACCGACACTCTGTGTCCCTGTCGTGATTGGCAGAGCCCTGCTCCGACACTGCCAAACGTCCAGCGAATTCTCCCACAGCAAAGGTGCCAGCACGGAGAGCTCTCGCTGCTCCTCACCTTCCTTTGTCAGCGCGTTCACAGCCAAACACACGGCGGTGAACTGCACTTGCTAGAAGAATAATCAGCACAACTCGAACATTTTATTAGAAACATACCATGAAATTGACAAATTGTTCAGTAAGTGGGATTGCACTAGCCGTTTTAAATGCTGTCATGAACTTGCTTTTTTAATTTGAGCCCTTCTGTCCTTTCTCCGTGTTTGCCTACATCCTCAGAAAAAATGTTTTTCTATCAGCTCCTGGATACATTGTTCTGCCAGACATTTCAGCAACGTAATGTGAATGCAAGATTTCCAGGCTGAATGCAACACAAAGTACAAGCGGGCCATAGAAATCTAAGAAACACTGATTTGAAGAATGAGGGCAAGACAGAAAGATAAGGCCTTGAGAATGAATGTCCGTGGGAAGACAGAGAAGATGGAAATGAAGATAGAAATCATAGAAGTGTCCGGACCTTCTGTACATTTTACTAGAACAAATAAAAAAACCCACATGCAAAACACTACAAAACCGTCGAAGAATAAGTGTTTGTTGCAGAACATCTGGTCATCATCATGTTCTTTCCTTCCCGTCACTAACACACCTAAGGCTTGGATACAGATGGAAAAGGCACCTGGATAAAAAGATATCTGTCGTGGTTTAGCCCCAGCCAGCAACTAAGCACCACGCAGCCGCTCGCTCACTCCCCCTACCCCGATGGGATGGGGGAGAGAATCGGAGGAGTAACAGTGAGAAACACTTCTGGGTTGAGATAAGAACAGTTTAATAGTTGAAATAAAACAAAGTAAAATAATAATAATAACAACAATATAATAATAATAATAATAATATACAAAGCAAGTGATGCACAATGCAATTGCTCACCACCCGCCGACCGATACCCAGACAGTTCCCGAGCAGCGACTGCTGCTCCCCGGCCAACCCCACCCAGTTTGTATAATGAGCATGACGTCGGGTGGTATGGAATAGCCCTTTGGTCAGTTTGGATCAACTATTCTGGCCGTGCCCCCTCCCAGTTTCTTGTGTACCTGGCAGAGCATGGGAAGCTGAAAAGGCTTTGACTAGCATAAGCAGTACTCGGCAACAACTAAAAACATCAGCGTGTTATCAACATTCTTCTCCTAAAAACACAGCCAAACACAGCCAAAACACAGCACTGTGCCTGCTACTAGGAAGAAAATTAACTCTATCCCAGCCGAAACCAGGACAATATGTTGAACAGAACATGCACCTGTTTCAAATCTTGCAGTGTTCTTCCTATTTTGTTGATGACACCCTAACAAGCCTAAGCTTCACACTAGAAAAGAATCATTGTCAGGCTGAGAAAATGAGGCTGGATGGTGTTGGTAGACAGCCGGCTGAACGTGAGCCAGCAGTGTGCCCAGGTGGCCAAGAAGGCCAACAGCATCCTGGCTTGTATCAGGAACAGTGTGGCGAGGAGCAGCAGGGAGGTTACTGTTCCCCCGTACTCGGCGCTGGTGAGGCCGCACCTGGAATACTGTGTCCAGTTTTGGGCCCCCTCAATACAAGAAAGACATTGAGGTGCTGGAGCGTGTTCAGAGAAGGGCAACAAAGCTGGTGAAGGGTCTGGAGCACGAGTCTTATGAGGAGCGGCTGAGGGAGCTGGGACTGTTTAGCCTAGAGAAGAGGAGGCTGAGGGGAGACCTTATCGCTCTCTGCGACTACCTGAAAGGAGGTTGTAGTGAGGTGGGTGCTGGTCTCTTCCTCCCACATAGTTAGCGATAGGACGAGAGGAAATGGGCTGAAGCTGCACCAGGGGAGGTTTAGGTAGGATATTAGGAAAAAATTCTTCACGGAAAGGGTGGTCAAGCATTGGAACAGGCTGCCCAGAGAGGTGGTGGAGTCACCATCCCTGGAAGTGTTCAAAAAACGGGTAGACGTGGCACTTCGGGACACGGTTTAGTCTAGTCTACCCTTGATGGGTTTAGTGTGGCCTTGGTAGTGTAGGTTAATGGTCGGACTGGATGATCTTAAAGGTCTTTTCCAACCTAAGCGATTCTATGATTCTATGAAAGGGAAAAGTGATGTTTCGCATGGACTGAGTAGAAGAGCAAGGAGAAGAGGACGAAGCGTAAGGGTGATATGGATTTCAGCTGGCAAACTAACAAGAATGGTATCTGTATCTCAGAACTACGTAGTTGTCTCTCCCTGACAGCAGCAGAGTTAGAAAGACCTGGTCAAAAGATACAGGCAGCCTTTAATTCCTTACTCTCTTACCACAGAGAGAAAAAAACATGCAAGCATTTATATTCTCACATTATCACTACGTTCCTCACTTCTGACTTTATACATACTTCCTATGTAATACAAATACTTCATGTACTATTATTAGCACTTAACACGGAAACAATAAAAGACTATTTGTTACATTGCCATCCATGTATTACAGCAAAATAAGCCAAATGCAGAGTGAATAGGTATCTCCTCCACTAACAGCCGAGTAGGTGGGAACAAGTTAGAAACCAACAGTCCTGATTTTCACATTTGCAAGGCATCTAGCTTTAATCTACCCAGAAAATCTGCAACCAGAAATGCTTAGAGACATGTTTTAGACATCCCAGCATAACTGTCATAAGCCACTTGCCCCCAGAAGCAGCATGTTCATATAGCAGCACTGTCTGGTAATTGCACTCAGTACTGAAATGCACCGGGAAAATGAACAGATTTCCAAATCTGTAACAGTCTCTGCACTGTGCTCAGTTTTGATAGATCTTCAGTTTCCAGCTCTGACCGATGCAGGAGGCTCTTCTCTTCTAAGAAGCCTAAGAGAAATGTTGAAATTTTTCATCCACATTACAGGCTACTGTGCATTTCTATGGGGTGGTTGAGTATACTTAAATTTCTTCTATTCAAAGCCTCTTGACATATATTCCAGCAGTGATGTTTACTACCGAGTATGAAAACTGGACTAGCAGCCACCCTCATACGGTGAAAATGTTAACTGCACCACCATAAACAAACCTGGCAAGAAAGGGAAGTATTCTGTCAAAGACAGATCAGAACCTGCATAAAAATATGCTGTAAACTTCCATCAGAGGGGAGGGCAAATGTAGTTCTGAGGTAGGAAGTGTGTCTTTACTGAAAGAATGCTATAAAGTGAGTACTATAAAATAGGACCCTTCTGTTTAATTTGCACTCTCTGTAGTAGATGTTTTATAGCTTGATTTTATATTATGAACTAACAATTCCAGCCAATAAATTTGAAAAGGTTGTGACTATTCTTTTTGTCATGCTCATACACCTGCTTCACTTCCTTCTTCCACATACAGCCATGATTATATTCTGCTGTACTTCTAAGTCCTAGCTCTCACGTGGATAGTTGTACAAGGAAGGGAATGATTCCCAAATGGCTAATGATTCCCAAATTATTAAACTGATCAGACACCCAACCATTGCCTTCCAAAGGAAATTATTCATTAAGCGCATAATTAGAGTCAATGACACAGGTGGTTGTGAGTTCCTTTTTCCTGGACATTTTAACATCTGTTATTATGAGCAAGAGTGGGACACTGACACATTAAGGAGAAACTAGCAGTGCTGCATTTTATATCAAATAAGATTCCCTAACTTAGTACTCACTGTAAGTTCTGATTTCATCCTTTCAAAATCCAAGACAAAATACGCAAACCCTGATTCGGGATGGAGTTTCCGAATATGCCCACTGAACAGTCTAATAAAGTTGCCCTGTAGGTAAAAGAGGACGTTCACTTAATTTAAGAGGGTTTGATCTCAACAGTTATGACATGAACCTGGTTTTATTTGTGTCACTGCACAACTGAGGGCAGAGGCCAGTGTACTGGGTCGGGCTGGGACAGAGTTAACTTCTTTCCTAGCAGCCTACATTGTGCGGTACTCTGCACTGGTGAACAAAACAGTGTTGATAACACACCAGTGTTTTGGCTATTGCTGATCAACACTTCAACTGAGTTGAGGCCCTCTCTCCCTTCTCCCCCACCCCCTTACCCATCCACAGACTTGGGGGTGGGCAAGATATTGGGAGGGAACATAGCTGGGACAGCTGACCCCAACTGACCAAAGGGCCATTCCATACCATATGACGTCATGCTCAGCAATAAAAGCTCAGGAAAAGGAAGAGGAAGAGAGGACTTTCATGGTTATGGCGTTTGTCTTTCCAAGAAACCATTATGCTTGCTGAAGCACTATGTTCCAGGAAGTGGCTCTGGTCATATGCCAGTCAACTGAAGTAGTGAATTAATTTCTCTCCTTCTTGTGCTTGCCTGCATAGCTTTTGCTTTCCTTATTAAACCGTAATTTTCTCAATCCACACACCTTTTCACCTTCCTTCTATTTTCTCCCCATTCCTTGGGAGAGGGGAGCGAGCAAAGACGTAGGGTGCGTGGTTGGCTTCTAACCGGTGTCAGTCCACCACAGTCAGATATCAAGTTTTTATCTAGCACAGAGTTTAACCTGTTTGAATATCAGTGTGGATTATAACTGAACCAGAACTTCTGACAGTCTTCAAATGCTTCCTCACCTGGAAGGCAATGGAACCGCAGGCTAGGAGTTCTTCTGAGGAATGCCTAACATTCCTTTCAACACACGGGCATGCACGCTCTTCTATTCCATGGACTCACCTCGTCAGATGAAAGTTTTACTTAGTATTTAAATGACCTACCTCAAGAAGTTTGCTCCCAGTGTTTACTGCAGCCAACAGCTGAGAGGAAAAAAAAGGCTTAAGGACATCTCAAGTAGTGTAACTTGTTATCTGGAATACAAATGCATGCCGCTGGGTTTCGTGTGGTGAAACTTGTAAATTACCGGTATTGCAAGGAGATAGCCTCAGCCTATTTCCTTGCAAAACACTTTAGTCCCTTTCAGTAGATTGATTTAAGTAATGAGAAAGAAGGGACAGAGAACGAATGACCTAAACAAATCTTCCATGTAACTTCCCAGAACCAAGTATCATATCAAGTATGTCACACACTTTTCATCTCAGGTGTTCCTGGATAAAGGAAATATATCAAGTTTATACCTCTTCCATAAAAGGTCAGATTCATTGGAATTTAATTTCTCCCAAGGCTTAAAAAACCCAAACAACTCGATCCAGACAAAGTTTAGCAGCACCTGTATATTACATACAAACACCCTG
This sequence comes from Pelecanus crispus, assembly GCF_030463565.1. Taxonomy (NCBI): domain Eukaryota; kingdom Metazoa; phylum Chordata; class Aves; order Pelecaniformes; family Pelecanidae; genus Pelecanus; species Pelecanus crispus. The sequence continues at coordinate 58,284,572 of NC_134676.1, forward strand.
CCCCATTCCCACACACACACATTTTACAAATCAACTTGCCAATTACTATCCTCAATAATTTCTTTGACAGATGAGGCTTATCTCCTTATGTTTAGCGCTGGCTGAAGTAACAAGCACGTGCCTTTTGCAAGCACATGTTTAAATTACAGTTATCCATGGAGAGTTTATATAGCATACATCTAAATATTTAATAGAGGTAAAGGGAAAGACTTATTTGAGAGCAAGATATGGGTAACGATCCCTTAATAGAGTTTCAATCTTCACAGAATTTCACATAATTTATGATTCATATAGATTTTTTTTTCCTGGTTTTATAACATATAATGTTAAGGGTGGAATAAGTTTGCACTGAAAAACTAAGTTTGCTTCCAATTTGACCTAAAAGTAGTCTGTCAACCCAGGACACTCCTCTACTGCTCTTCCCTATGGATTTTGGTTTCTTTTGCTCCAAATAAGGCAAAGCCAAATTTTAGTGCCCTAAAAGTGTATACAAAATGGAACTTCAATCCTTAGCACAGCTGCCTTTGTCACCCAAATCTGTAGGTACTTCATTACAAGCCACAGCATCAATGCAAAGCCTTGAGTACAAAGAGTATAATTTGTATCTGCTGCAAAGTGAGCAACAGAAAATGAAAATCAGTTCGGTAAGAGTACAGCAGCATCTGCCTGGCTGTAGTGTTGTTCTAAAAATCTTTTTATTACTGCCGAAACCAATGCAGTATATGCTTTAACATTGTGGGTTTTTGTTTTTTGTTTTTTTTTTATTTCATACACCATTGCCTCCAAATCTGCTAAAACATTTGAGGAATTGTGAAATACAGTGGCAGGCACACTAGGCAGTACAACATTGTACTGAAAACTTTCTCAGACAGCAATTTGCACAAGGAATAACAGTGCATTGCAAAGTGCGGAGCGCTCCAAAAAATGCACCTGGATATTGCAGTCTCTTCAAGGACCCAAGGATCGAGGCACAAGAAGAGCGGTCTCTTGGCAGAAAGATCAAATTTAAGGAGCAAGGGGATTAGTTTTTTGATCTTATCAGAGGTTTATGTGCCCCATCTGAACCAAGACCTGTTGGATGCTGTAGAAAGACTTCTTTTGATTTCCACAGGTTGTCAATGCTTTGCCTGAAGCCTTTGACTGCCTGAGGTGCAGCCTGATTCTGTCTTTGTTGCCAGCGTGTGAGCCTGAACAGAAAAAGTAAGGGACATCAAATCAGAGCGATAAACTCGCTGATTTCTAGAACACAAGATGCAGAATACCAGTAATGCACTGACCATGCTCCTCAGCTGAGCTGTATCCCACAGGTACACAGCAGAGAAGTGGGAGGGCAGCATACTGTGGAAGTGCTTATTTCTCCCATTTGCCTCCATTTTTTTTACGTTTACACCATGCATAAAATAAAAGCAATGCTGCCTCTCTAAGCACCATCACTGTGACACAGGTGAGGAGCAGCGAGAGCTCTCCGTGCTGGCACCTTTGCTGTGGGAGAATTCGCTGGACGTTTGGCAGTGTCGGAGCAGGGCTCTGCCAATCACGACAGGGACACAGAGTGTCGGTACTGCTAGTAGGAGGTGGGCAAGCACGGAGCGCCAGTGTGGTTTTGGCTGTGAAAACGGTGGCAAATCGGAAGGTGAGGGGCGTAAGGAGCAGTGAGCCCTTGGAGCTAGGGTGTGGGAGACGTCGCTGCGCGTTTGCGCTTTGGCAGCGTTTGCTCTGTGCCGAGAGTGAGAGGGAGCTTGGAGGGTGTGTGCTCCAGCGTGCCTGGAGGAAAGGCAAGTGCAGTTCACCGCCGTGTGTTTCGCTGCCGAAGTGCTGGCAAGGGAAGGAGAGGAGGAACGGGAGCTCTGCGTGCGGGCACCTTTGCTCATTATTCTTCTAGCTATGCCGTCACAGGCTAAACATTTTAGGTTAGACTAGACAAATGTTTCCTATTAAACCTGATTTACATCCTGACAGATGATAACAGCATCTGTCTTCCAATTTGTGACTGACAATACGATAGTGCATGTTCATAGATTATATCAATTTGTAAAGTAATCGAGGACATGTTGTTGTCGTTTGTTGTTTTTCCCCTCAGAAATGTTCTCTAGCGTTTTAGTAAACTGCTGCACTCACTGTTTCTTACACTTTGAAACAACACGATTGTAATATATTCAGGTCTTTACTTAACTTTGGGATTAATCTAAAAGTTTGACTTATTTAAGGTTCATCTACAGTTTCTCTCTTCAGTACAGGCGGTGTCAACACAAATTATCCTCTCTGCCGCTCCCCAGGCAGCTGCAAGTAGCACATATGACTTATTCGCATGTTTCTTGATTCACTTTACAATAGAGTTTATTTCTATTGCACAGCTCACAACAGTTCAATACTCTTTGTTAACCACCTTTTCATTATGTCAATCCAATGTTTCAGAACAGCTACCGGGCACCTCCAGGTATCAGAGTGTTTCTGATACTTAAATTAACCTGACCTCTGATTGTCTTCTTCCCAATTCACTTTCATCAGAGGTAAAAAAAAGGATTGGTAATAGTGGAGATTGGACAAACTGTTCTGACTAAAAGCTCTCAAGTGGCCAGTAAGTGTTCTTTACTCACATGCTTAAAACAGTTCCAGAGGTGGATGAACAAGTCTGAACTTTCCAAACAGGTAAGACTGGCAAAGGAGCCAGAAGATTTTCGTTCCTCTAGGCATAAAGTATGGTCTACTGCCTCAGATCTTCTGAGCATTTCCACCAAGTAATTTCCCTTCCATTAAGAATTTAAGGTGTTGGCGATGGCCTGACATTTTCTTCTTTATTCCTGAAGACCAGTACAGTTGTGGCTATAAGTCTTTTATTCCACATCCAAAATTGCTTGTAAGGTGTCAGAATTGCTTTGTGATCTACCGTGTATGCAGATATACAAATCAGGTGTTCTGTGAACTCCCTTATGTTAAACAACTACTGCGTAAGTAACTTGTAGACACTGCAGAACTCCGTTCAGTGGCATCTAATTCTAGTTTGTTCAAACATTATCGTTAAGACTCCAGAGGTTACAATTTTTTTTTTTTTCCAGATTTTTCAAGACCCTTCCTTGTTGTGATTTAATAAATAGCATCACTTTCTTTGTCAACGTTGCAGCATACCAGCTTTTGTTCTACTGTACACATAAACAGTGCAACAGCTTAGACAGGAAAAGAAATTACAACTTTCAAAGTTGCTTCTTTATATAAAACAAAGAAGTGAGATGAGGATAATTGAGTTATGAGTGACTTTCAGCCTGGGTCTCAGGTAATGTAAAAGGCAACTCTTCCTTTATTATGAAGATGCAGCCTTGCATTCCAAATGTCTTTTTTTTCAACATTTGTCATCCAGCACTGATTTTGCATCATCAAAATTATGCTCTAAGTATTATTTTGATATAGTAATCCCAACATGCTCAATAGAAATTATTTGTAGAATGTCCAGATCCCACACCTTTTGTTTCAGTTGCTACAAAGCACGTAATAAGCAGTACGTAATATAATTACTCTTCCAACCTCAGCCATTCCGTAATGCTATGAACTGAGCTGGGACAGTGGACGAGAAGGCCTGTGTGCCTGGATGCCAGTGACTGGAGTGAGTGAAACGAAGCTGTCACGAACGCAGATTTGTGAATCCCGCTGTCTATGTTAATTCGTTGTGAATGAGTGACTTTACACAGTTTGATTTAGTAGCAGTTTAGAATTTACTTGTGGCAAATTGCAGGATTTTATTGTGGTGTTTTAGTAGCACTCAATCATCAGTCAATTAACAAAGTGACTAGACAAAATTAGTCAAAATAGCAACTCCATTAAAGATTCGAAGATGGCAAGGTCCACTCTATTACTACATGGAAGACGTGCACAAAGGAGAATGAAGTTACGCTCGAGTTAGAATGATTCACAGAGAGATCATGGATGCATGGGATAAGGAGGACCCTCCCATTGAGTCACGAGGTTCAGAATAGGCCCCCTTGCTTTCTAAACTCCTTTTCAGAGAGAAGTCTAGGTGCGGCTAAGTCCAATCTTTGCCTCAGACTTGGTCAACGGTCCATGTGAATAAGGATAACCCGTATGTGTATATCTAGCAGCAGTATAAGACTCACTTTTTGTCACTAAATCATACATCTACAGACTACTTAAATTGATATACACATGCATACACACAGACATGAATATATATCTCTCTTCATACACATCGACATATGTAAAGGTATGCCTGTTAAAAATTCCCCTCAAGTTCAGTGAAATATTCACATTGGCTGTCTTCGCATTTCTCAACGGGCAAGGGCTGAGCCTCAAGGAGTGAAGGGTTTCAGGCCAGGCTCCACTGCCAGTCTTCGGCGATGGACTTCCAATTTTAGCAAACTTCAAAAGTTTTCTAGCTCTCAGAGGCATCCCACTCAGCAGGAGATGCTGGTCACAGCCTGCTACGGTCCAGGACAGCTCAAAGGGCCTCAGGACTCTTGTTTTATAGGTTCATGAGATGATTGGCTTTAGTCATCAGTGAATTTCCATCCAAGCCACGATCCAGGTCAATAATTACTGGAATTCCAGTAATGATGGTACCACTCCACTTGGTTACAATCCAGGTAAGGTACGTTTCAAGGCTGTCAGGGGATAACAGAGCGGAGCTGCAGCCTCAGAGGCTTATATGACCAGGTGCCAGGAACTGGGGATACCCGGGTCCAGGGCCAAGCGGGGGGTATTGAGTGTTATAGCCCAGCTGCTGGAGGGATCTGCACTGCATATAGATATTCTCACTGGCGGACCTCCATTGTGCTCAACCAGAGAGAGGAACAGGATGAGGCTGGTGATGCTGTCTGTGTTTAAACGAGTGCTCTGTGTGCCTGTCTGTGATCTGCGTCGCTGGCAATGTGTATATGTAGCGTATATGTTTTCCCTGTGCACATGCCTACTGAGAATACATCTCTAGCCTCACTACTGGTTTTATCTGGGGTATGGAGATGTAGCAGCTTTGCCTTCTTTCTGGGTTGCTAGATTTGGCATGATAACACTCCCCTTTTTTGTGCTGCTTCTTTGATGTGAAAATAATAACCTCCTGTACTGTTGTCTTCTTCAGGTATATATTGACGTACCACATGATACGTTTGCATGTGCGTGCACTTACTACATACGCACATTTGAAAGAAAAATAATCCCAAACAGGAATAATTTGTTCTAGATGTAACTGGTAATTGCTTTGCTTTGTATAAAGCCTGATCTTCTTTGGGAAGTAGTTCAGGCTGCACTTTTTCATTACTTCCTTTTTCACTAGCAGAAACTGACTTACGACAAAATTACTATGCATTTAAGACTTCTCAGCCCCCTCTACAATACTGCATTATCCTTTCCAAGCTTTCAAGTCAACGTTTCACTGAGCAACAGTAGCAGGCTAGGGTTACTCTGTGTGGATACAGATTATGCTGAATTGCATTCATAGGCAGCCAGTGCTAAAGGAATTATGCTGAATTCACTCTGCTTTTTTTTTTTTAATTCCTATAAAACTGTCTACACAAAAGTAGTTCTGTTAACCCCCGTCTTTCTTGCTACCTTTAAATGTTCTTTGGGAAACAGCTGTAGTTCTGTTCATCCTGTACAACTGGCTGCTGAACCTGCAATTTTTATTGATTCTGAAATGGTCTTTTTTCAAGATCACCTCACAGGATCAAGTAAAGCTATATTCATTTCTTTGAAAAAATATTAGCAAAAAACATTCACTGTAACTGTCATCATAATTTTAAAAAATAAGGCAATCATGAGAAAAGTAACACTAAAAATTAAAAAAAAAAAAAAAAAAAAAAAGGAAAAATTAATAAAATTGCCGGAATTCAGGAGACCCAGCTCTTCTGGATCCAGACATAAGAAAACTCAACATGCTTCTCTATACCACAGCATATATCTTAATGGCACTCTTCGACAGATCGCCAAATATTTGCTGGGATGCATTTGCTTGCAAACACTGGGGGTCTGCCATTACCTTCCCCGTAATGGTCCCAACTTTCTCTCACTCACTCTTGGCAGAGCAGTCCTCCAGAATTGAAAACGTCCAGCACTTTCTCCCACACAATAGCTGGAAGGGCTTAATGCTTTTGCTGGTGGTCACCTTCCTTTGGCGGTGGTTTGTTTTTGGTTTGTTTTTTTTTGTTTCCCCACGGCCACACAGTCGGGCTCTACCATTGCCTTGCCTCCTAACGGTCCCAACACGGTGTGTTTCTCTCTCTCTCTTCTTCTCTTGGCCAGAGCCCTGCTCCAAAATTCCAAATGTGCAGCGATTTCTCCCACAGTGTAGATGTAAGTCTTATGCTGTTACTGGTCCTCCCCTTCCCTTCCCTGAGCTTTCACAGGCACACAAACAGTAGGGTTCTATCATTGTCGTGCCTCCTAATGGTCCAAGACGGTATGTGTCTCTGCCTGACTCTCAGCGTCCGCAGAGACGTGCTCCAATTGAGCAACATTTCGGCTATTTCTCCCAAACCATAGGTGTAAGGGCTTAATACTAGTCCTCACCTTCCTTTGGCTGACATTTCAGAGACACACAAACACTCGGGCTCTGACATTGCCTTGCCTCCTATACGCTCCCAAAACAATGTGTGTCTCTTTATCTCTGTCTCACTCTTGGAAGAGCCCTGCTACACTACTCCAAACGTTTACCATTTTCTCCCACACCGTAAGCGTAAGGGCTCAATGCTCTTGCTGGTCCTCAGCTCCCCTTGCCTAAGCGTTCACAGCCCCACGAACTCTTGGGCTCTGCCATTGCCTTGCCCCCTCTAGGCTCCCACTTCTCTCTCTCTCTCAGGCTTGATGATGTCTGCTACTGTATTGCAAGCACCGAGCAATTCTTCCCACAACATAGTTACAAGGCCTAAATACTATAACTTGTCCTCCCATTGCCTTGGCTGAAGCATTAACAACCCCACAAAAATTGAGCATTTATGATTGCCTTGCTGCCTAACAGTCCCAACTCTCTCTCTCTCTCACTCTTAGCAGAGCTCTGGTCCAAAATAGCATATGTCAAGCGATTTCTCGCACACCATAGGCCAAAGGGCTTAGTGCAGTTGCTGCTCCTCAACGTCCCTTTGCAGTGTTTTCACAGCCACACACGCACCCGGGATGTGCGCTTGCTTTCCCTCCCAGCACTCCCAATACACATTCTCAAGCTCACTTTCGCTCTTGGCAGAGATCATCTCCCAAGGTGCTAAACGTCCAGTGACTTCTCCCACACCATAGGTATAACGGCTTACTGCTGTTTCTCGTCCTCACATTCCCTTGCCAGCGCTTTCACAGCCAAATACACACTGGGGATCTTGCCTTGCCTCCCAGCACTCCAAATATACATTCAAAAACTCACCTTCATACTTGGCACAGACCAGCTCGCAAACTGCAAACGTCCAGTGACTTCTCCCACAAAATAGATCTAAGAGCTTAGTGCTCTTGCTGCTCTACATCTTCCCTTGCCAGCACTTTCACAGCCAAACACGCACTGGGAATCTGAACTTCCCTTGCTTCCAACCACTACCATTACACATTCTCAAGCTCACTCTCACTGTCGCAATATATCAGCTCTCAAAGGGCTAAATGTAGAGCGATTTATAACACACCATAGGTTGAAGGGCTTAGTGCTCTTGCTGGTTCTCACGTTCCCTTGACAGCGCTTTCAAAGCCAAACACACAGGGGCACCTGTCCATGCCTTACTTCTCAGCACTCCAACTGGACATTCTAAAGTTCACTTTCACTCTTGGCAGAGATCATCTCCCAAAGTGCAAACGTCCAGCCATTACTCCCTCACCATAGCTCTCAGGGCTTAGTACACTCGCTAATCGTCACCTTCCCTTGCAAGCGTTTTCGCAGCAGAACAACCACTGCTGACATCTCCTTGCGTTCCCTCCCACCACTCCCAATACACACTCAAAATCTCACTCTCACTTTCGGCAGAGAGCAGCTCCCAAAGTGCAAACGTCCAGCCATTTCTCCCACACCATACCTCTAAGGGCTGAGAGCTGTTGCTGCTCCTCACCTTCCCTTACCGGCGCTTTCACAGCCAAACACACTCTGGGCACCTGACCTTGCCTCGCATCCCAGCACTCCCAATACACACGTTATCAAGCTCACTCTAACTCTCGGCACACACCAGCTGCCAAACTGCAAACGCGCAGCCATTTCTCACGAAACATACGTATCTCTCAGATCTGAGAGCTCTTGCTGATCCTCACCTTGCCTTGCCAGCGCTTTCACAGGCAAACACCCTCTGGGCACCTGCCCTTGGCCTTGCCTCACAGCACTCCAAATGAAACGCACATTCACACAACGGTGAGCTGCACTTGCTTGTCCTCCAGGCACTCCCAATGCACGTTCTCAAGCTCACGCTCACTCTCGGCACAGCCCAGCTCCCAAACCGCAAGCGTCCACAGTGGGTTTGCCTGTGAAAGCACTGTCAAGGCGAGGTGAAGACCCGCAAGAGCTCTCAGCCCGGAGAGCTCTGTACGGTGCGGGAGAGATAGCTGGACGCTTGCCGTTTGGGAGCTGCTCTGTGCCGAGAGCGAGCGTGAGCTTGAGAATGTCTGTGCGCTGGCAAGGCAAGGTGAGGATCAGCGAGAGCTCTCAGCCCTGAGAGCTATGTACGGGGTGGGAGAAATCGCTGGACATTTGCACTTTGGGAGCTGGTCATCTCTCCCACAGCTCTCTCCTCGCACAGTTAGGAGCTAAGCCAGCCCGGAGCGCCACTCTGTGCGGTCGGCACGAACCCAGCTCCGGTACAACAAAGCTCCAGCCATTTCTCCCACAGCAAATGTGCCCGCACGCACAGCTCCCGTTCCTCCTCTCCTTCCCTTGCCAGCACTTCGGCAGCGAAACACACGGCGGTGAACTGCACTTGCCTTTCCTCCAGGCACGCTGGAGCACACACCCTCCAAGCTCCCTCTCACTCTCGGCACAGAGCAAACGCTGCCAAAGCGCAAACGCGCAGCGACGTCTCCCACACCCTAGCTCCAAGGGCTCACTGCTCCTTACGCCCCTCACCTTCCGATTTGCCACCGTTTTCACAGCCAAAACCACACTGGCGCTCCGTGCTTGCCCACCTCCAACTAGCAGTACCGACACTCTGTGTCCCTGTCGTGATTGGCAGAGCCCTGCTCCGACACTGCCAAACGTCCAGCGAATTCTCCCACAGCAAAGGTGCCAGCACGGAGAGCTCTCGCTGCTCCTCACCTTCCTTTGTCAGCGCGTTCACAGCCAAACACACGGCGGTGAACTGCACTTGCTAGAAGAATAATCAGCACAACTCGAACATTTTATTAGAAACATACCATGAAATTGACAAATTGTTCAGTAAGTGGGATTGCACTAGCCGTTTTAAATGCTGTCATGAACTTGCTTTTTTAATTTGAGCCCTTCTGTCCTTTCTCCGTGTTTGCCTACATCCTCAGAAAAAATGTTTTTCTATCAGCTCCTGGATACATTGTTCTGCCAGACATTTCAGCAACGTAATGTGAATGCAAGATTTCCAGGCTGAATGCAACACAAAGTACAAGCGGGCCATAGAAATCTAAGAAACACTGATTTGAAGAATGAGGGCAAGACAGAAAGATAAGGCCTTGAGAATGAATGTCCGTGGGAAGACAGAGAAGATGGAAATGAAGATAGAAATCATAGAAGTGTCCGGACCTTCTGTACATTTTACTAGAACAAATAAAAAAACCCACATGCAAAACACTACAAAACCGTCGAAGAATAAGTGTTTGTTGCAGAACATCTGGTCATCATCATGTTCTTTCCTTCCCGTCACTAACACACCTAAGGCTTGGATACAGATGGAAAAGGCACCTGGATAAAAAGATATCTGTCGTGGTTTAGCCCCAGCCAGCAACTAAGCACCACGCAGCCGCTCGCTCACTCCCCCTACCCCGATGGGATGGGGGAGAGAATCGGAGGAGTAACAGTGAGAAACACTTCTGGGTTGAGATAAGAACAGTTTAATAGTTGAAATAAAACAAAGTAAAATAATAATAATAACAACAATATAATAATAATAATAATATACAAAGCAAGTGATGCACAATGCAATTGCTCACCACCCGCCGACCGATACCCAGACAGTTCCCGAGCAGCGACTGCTGCTCCCCGGCCAACCCCACCCAGTTTGTATAATGAGCATGACGTCGGGTGGTATGGAATAGCCCTTTGGTCAGTTTGGATCAACTATTCTGGCCGTGCCCCCTCCCAGTTTCTTGTGTACCTGGCAGAGCATGGGAAGCTGAAAAGGCTTTGACTAGCATAAGCAGTACTCGGCAACAACTAAAAACATCAGCGTGTTATCAACATTCTTCTCCTAAAAACACAGCCAAACACAGCCAAAACACAGCACTGTGCCTGCTACTAGGAAGAAAATTAACTCTATCCCAGCCGAAACCAGGACAATATGTTGAACAGAAAATGCACCTGTTTCAAATCTTGCAGTGTTCTTCCTATTTTGTTGATGACACCCTAACAAGCCTAAGCTTCACACTAGAAAAGAATCATTGTCAGGCTGAGAAAATGAGGCTGGATGGTGTTGGTAGACAGCCGGCTGAACGTGAGCCAGCAGTGTGCCCAGGTGGCCAAGAAGGCCAACAGCATCCTGGCTTGTATCAGGAACAGTGTGGCGAGGAGCAGCAGGGAGGTTACTGTTCCCCCGTACTCGGCGCTGGTGAGGCCGCACCTGGAATACTGTGTCCAGTTTTGGGCCCCCTCAATACAAGAAAGACATTGAGGTGCTGGAGCGTGTTCAGAGAAGGGCAACAAAGCTGGTGAAGGGTCTGGAGCACGAGTCTTATGAGGAGCGGCTGAGGGAGCTGGGACTGTTTAGCCTAGAGAAGAGGAGGCTGAGGGGAGACCTTATCGCTCTCTGCGACTACCTGAAAGGAGGTTGTAGTGAGGTGGGTGCTGGTCTCTTCCTCCCACATAGTTAGCGATAGGACGAGAGGAAATGGGCTGAAGCTGCACCAGGGGAGGTTTAGGTAGGATATTAGGAAAAAATTCTTCACGGAAAGGGTGGTCAAGCATTGGAACAGGCTGCCCAGAGAGGTGGTGGAGTCACCATCCCTGGAAGTGTTCAAAAAACGGGTAGACGTGGCACTTCAGGACACGGTTTAGTCTAGTCTACCCTTGATGGGTTTAGTGTGGCCTTGGTAGTGTAGGTTAATGGTCGGACTGGATGATCTTAAAGGTCTTTTCCAACCTAAGCGATTCTATGATTCTATGAAAGGGAAAAGTGATGTTTCGCATGGACTGAGTAGAAGAGCAAGGAGAAGAGGACGAAGCGTAAGGGTGATATGGATTTCAGCTGGCAAACTAACAAGAAAGGTATCTGTATCTCAGAACTACGTAGTTGTCTCTCCCTGACAGCAGCAGAGTTAGAAAGACCTGGTCAAAAGATACAGGCAGCCTTTAATTCCTTACTCTCTTACCACAGAGAGAAAAAAACATGCAAGCATTTATATTCTCACATTATCACTACGTTCCTCACTTCTGACTTTATACATACTTCCTATGTAATACAAATACTTCATGTACTATTATTAGCACTTAACACGGAAACAATAAAAGACTATTTGTTACATTGCCATCCATGTATTACAGCAAAATAAGCCAAATGCAGAGTGAATAGGTATCTCCTCCACTAACAGCCGAGTAGGTGGGAACAAGTTAGAAACCAACAGTCCTGATTTTCACATTTGCAAGGCATCTAGCTTTAATCTACCCAGAAAATCTGCAACCAGAAATGCTTAGAGACATGTTTTAGACATCCCAGCATAACTGTCATAAGCCACTTGCCCCCAGAAGCAGCATGTTCATATAGCAGCACTGTCTGGTAATTGCACTCAGTACTGAAATGCACCGGGAAAATGAACAGATTTCCAAATCTGTAACAGTCTCTGCACTGTGCTCAGTTTTGATAGATCTTCAGTTTCCAGCTCTGACCGATGCAGGAGGCTCTTCTCTTCTAAGAAGCCTAAGAGAAATGTTGAAATTTTTCATCCACATTACAGGCTACTGTGCATTTCTATGGGGTGGTTGAGTATACTTAAATTTCTTCTATTCAAAGCCTCTTGACATATATTCCAGCAGTGATGTTTACTACCGAGTATGAAAACTGGACTAGCAGCCACCCTCATACGGTGAAAATGTTAACTGCACCACCATAAACAAACCTGGCAAGAAAGGGAAGTATTCTGTCAAAGACAGATCAGAACCTGCATAAAAATATGCTGTAAACTTCCATCAGAGGGGAGGGCAAATGTAGTTCTGAGGTAGGAAGTGTGTCTTTACTGAAAGAATGCTATAAAGTGAGTACTATAAAATAGGACCCTTCTGTTTAATTTGCACTCTCTGTAGTAGATGTTTTATAGCTTGATTTTATATTATGAACTAACAATTCCAGCCAATAAATTTGAAAAGGTTGTGACTATTCTTTTTGTCATGCTCATACACCTGCTTCACTTCCTTCTTCCACATACAGCCATGATTATATTCTGCTGTACTTCTAAGTCCTAGCTCTCACGTGGATAGTTGTACAAGGAAGGGAATGATTCCCAAATGGCTAATGATTCCCAAATTATTAAACTGATCAGACACCCAACCATTGCCTTCCAAAGGAAATTATTCATTAAGCGCATAATTAGAGTCAATGACACAGGTGGTTGTGAGTTCCTTTTTCCTGGACATTTTAACATCTGTTATTATGAGCAAGAGTGGGACACTGACACATTAAGGAGAAACTAGCAGTGCTGCATTTTATATCAAATAAGATTCCCTAACTTAGTACTCACTGTAAGTTCTGATTTCATCCTTTCAAAATCCAAGACAAAATACGCAAACCCTGATTCGGGATGGAGTTTCCGAATACGCCCACTGAACAGTCTAATAAAGTTGCCCTGTAGGTAAAAGAGGACGTTCACTTAATTTAAGAGGGTTTGATCTCAACAGTTATGACATGAACCTGGTTTTATTTGTGTCACTGCACAACTGAGGGCAGAGGCCAGTGTACTGGGTCGGGCTGGGACAGAGTTAACTTCTTTCCTAGCAGCCTACATTGTGCGGTACTCTGCACTGGTGAACAAAACAGTGTTGATAACACACCAGTGTTTTGGCTATTGCTGATCAACACTTCAACTGAGTTGAGGCCCTCTCTCCCTTCTCCCCCACCCCCTTACCCATCCACAGACTTGGGGGTGGGCAAGATATTGGGAGGGAACATAGCTGGGACAGCTGACCCCAACTGACCAAAGGGCCATTCCATACCATATGACGTCATGCTCAGCAATAAAAGCTCAGGAAAAGGAAGAGGAAGAGAGGACTTTCATGGTTATGGCGTTTGTCTTTCCAAGAAACCATTATGCTTGCTGAAGCACTATGTTCCAGGAAGTGGCTCTGGTCATATGCCAGTCAACTGAAGTAGTGAATTAATTTCTCTCCTTCTTGTGCTTGCCTGCATAGCTTTTGCTTTCCTTATTAAACCGTAATTTTCTCAATCCACACACCTTTTCACCTTCCTTCTATTTTCTCCCCATTCCTTGGGAGAGGGGAGCGAGCAAAGACGTAGGGTGCGTGGTTGGCTTCTAACCGGTGTCAGTCCACCACAGTCAGATATCAAGTTTTTATCTAGCACAGAGTTTAACCTGTTTGAATATCAGTGTGGATTATAACTGAACCAGAACTTCTGACAGTCTTCAAATGCTTCCTCACCTGGAAGGCAATGGAACCGCAGGCTAGGAGTTCTTCTGAGGAATGCCTAACATTCCTTTCAACACACGGGCATGCACGCTCTTCTATTCCATGGACTCACCTCGTCAGATGAAAGTTTTACTTAGTATTTAAATGACCTACCTCAAGAAGTTTGCTCCCAGTGTTTACTGCAGCCAACAGCTGAGAGGAAAAAAAGGCTTAAGGACATCTCAAGTAGTGTAACTTGTTATCTGGAATACAAATGCATGCCGCTGGGTTTCGTGTGGTGAAACTTGTAAATTACCGGTATTGCAAGGAGATAGCCTCAGCCTATTTCCTTGCAAAACACTTTAGTCCCTTTCAGTAGATTGATTTAAGTAATGAGAAAGAAGGGACAGAGAACGAATGACCTAAACAAATCTTCCATGTAACTTCCCAGAACCAAGTATCATATCAAGTATGTCACACACTTTTCATCTCAGGTGTTCCTGGATAAAGGAAATATATCAAGTTTATACCTCTTCCATAAAAGGTCAGATTCATTGGAATTTAATTTCTCCCAAGGCTTAAAAAACCCAAACAACTCGATCCAGACAAAGTTTAGCAGCACCTGTATATTACATACAAACACCCTGCCCCATTCCCACACACACACATTTTACAAATCAACTTGCCAATTACTATCCTCAATAATTTCTTTGACAGATGAGGCTTATCTCCTTATGTTTAGCGCTGGCTGAAGTAACAAGCACGTGCCTTTTGCAAGCACATGTTTAAATTACAGTTATCCATGGAGAGTTTATATAGCATACATCTAAATATTTAATAGAGGTAAAGGGAAAGACTTATTTGAGAGCAAGATATGGGTAACGATCCCTTAATAGAGTTTCAATCTTCACAGAATTTCACATAATTTATGATTCATATAGATTTTTTTTTCCTGGTTTTATAACATATAATGTTAAGGGTGGAATAAGTTTGCACTGAAAAACTAAGTTTGCTTCCAATTTGACCTAAAAGTAGTCTGTCAACCCAGGACACTCCTCTACTGCTCTTCCCTATGGATTTTGGTTTCTTTTGCTCCAAATAAGGCAAAGCCAAATTTTAGTGCCCTAAAAGTGTATACAAAATGGAACTTCAATCCTTAGCACAGCTGCCTTTGTCACCCAAATCTGTAGGTACTTCATTACAAGCCACAGCATCAATGCAAAGCCTTGAGTACAAAGAGTATAATTTGTATCTGCTGCAAAGTGAGCAACAGAAAATGAAAATCAGTTCGGTAAGAGTACAGCAGCATCTGCCTGGCTGTAGTGTTGTTCTAAAAATCTTTTTATTACTGCCGAAACCAATGCAGTATATGCTTTAACATTGTGGGTTTTTGTTTTTTGTTTTTTTTTTATTTCATACACCATTGCCTCCAAATCTGCTAAAACATTTGAGGAATTGTGAAATACAGTGGCAGGCACACTAGGCAGTACAACATTGTACTGAAAACTTTCTCAGACAGCAATTTGCACAAGGAATAACAGTGCATTGCAAAGTGCGGAGCGCTCCAAAAAATGCACCTGGATATTGCAGTCTCTTCAAGGACCCAAGGATCGAGGCACAAGAAGAGCGGTCTCTTGGCAGAAAGATCAAATTTAAGGAGCAAGGGGATTAGTTTTTTGATCTTATCAGAGGTTTATGTGCCCCATCTGAACCAAGACCTGTTGGATGCTGTAGAAAGACTTCTTTTGATTTCCACAGGTTGTCAATGCTTTGCCTGAAGCCTTTGACTGCCTGAGGTGCAGCCTGATTCTGTCTTTGTTGCCAGCGTGTGAGCCTGAACAGAAAAAGTAAGGGACATCAAATCAGAGCGATAAACTCGCTGATTTCTAGAACACAAGATGCAGAATACCAGTAATGCACTGACCATGCTCCTCAGCTGAGCTGTATCCCACAGGTACACAGCAGAGAAGTGGGAGGGCAGCATACTGTGGAAGTGCTTATTTCTCCCATTTGCCTCCATTTTTTTTACGTTTACACCATGCATAAAATAAAAGCAATGCTGCCTCTCTAAGCACCATCACTGTGACACAGGTGAGGAGCAGCGAGAGCTCTCCGTGCTGGCACCTTTGCTGTGGGAGAATTCGCTGGACGTTTGGCAGTGTCGGAGCAGGGCTCTGCCAATCACGACAGGGACACAGAGTGTCGGTACTGCTAGTAGGAGGTGGGCAAGCACGGAGCGCCAGTGTGGTTTTGGCTGTGAAAACGGTGGCAAATCGGAAGGTGAGGGGCGTAAGGAGCAGTGAGCCCTTGGAGCTAGGGTGTGGGAGACGTCGCTGCGCGTTTGCGCTTTGGCAGCGTTTGCTCTGTGCCGAGAGTGAGAGGGAGCTTGGAGGGTGTGTGCTCCAGCGTGCCTGGAGGAAAGGCAAGTGCAGTTCACCGCCGTGTGTTTCGCTGCCGAAGTGCTGGCAAGGGAAGGAGAGGAGGAACGGGAGCTCTGCGTGCGGGCACCTTTGCTCATTATTCTTCTAGCTATGCCGTCACAGGCTAAACATTTTAGGTTAGACTAGACAAATGTTTCCTATTAAACCTGATTTACATCCTGACAGATGATAACAGCATCTGTCTTCCAATTTGTGACTGACAATACGATAGTGCATGTTCATAGATTATATCAATTTGTAAAGTAATCGAGGACATGTTGTTGTCGTTTGTTGTTTTTCCCCTCAGAAATGTTCTCTAGCGTTTTAGTAAACTGCTGCACTCACTGTTTCTTACACTTTGAAACAACACGATTGTAATATATTCAGGTCTTTACTTAACTTTGGGATTAATCTAAAAGTTTGACTTATTTAAGGTTCATCTACAGTTTCTCTCTTCAGTACAGGCGGTGTCAACACAAATTATCCTCTCTGCCGCTCCCCAGGCAGCTGCAAGTAGCACATATGACTTATTCGCATGTTTCTTGATTCACTTTACAATAGAGTTTATTTCTATTGCACGGCTCACAACAGTTCAATACTCTTTGTTAACCACCTTTTCATTATGTCAATCCAATGTTTCAGAACAGCTACCGGGCACCTCCAGGTATCAGAGTGTTTCTGATACTTAAATTAACCTGACCTCTGATTGTCTTCTTCCCAATTCACTTTCATCAGAGGTAAAAAAAAGGATTGGTAATAGTGGAGATTGGACAAACTGTTCTGACTAAAAGCTCTCAAGTGGCCAGTAAGTGTTCTTTACTCACATGCTTAAAACAGTTCCAGAGGTGGATGAACAAGTCTGAACTTTCCAAACAGGTAAGACTGGCAAAGGAGCCAGAAGATTTTCGTTCCTCTAGGCATGAAGTATGGTCTACTGCCTCAGATCTTCTGAGCATTTCCACCAAGTAATTTCCCTTCCATTAAGAATTTAAGGTGTTGGCGATGGCCTGACATTTTCTTCTTTATTCCTGAAGACCAGTACAGTTGTGGCTATAAGTCTTTTATTCCACATCCAAAATTGCTTGTAAGGTGTCAGAATTGCTTTGTGATCTACCGTGTATGCAGATATACAAATCAGGTGTTCTGTGAACTCCCTTATGTTAAACAACTACTGCGTAAGTAACTTGTAGACACTGCAGAACTCCGTTCAGTGGCATCTAATTCTAGTTTGTTCAAACATTATCGTTAAGACTCCAGAGGTTACAATTTTTTTTTTTTTCCAGATTTTTCAAGACCCTTCCTTGTTGTGATTTAATAAATAGCATCACTTTCTTTGTCAACGTTGCAGCATACCAGCTTTTGTTCTACTGTACACATAAACAGTGCAACAGCTTAGACAGGAAAAGAAATTACAACTTTCAAAGTTGCTTCTTTATATAAAACAAAGAAGTGAGATGAGGATAATTGAGTTATGAGTGACTTTCAGCCTGGGTCTCAGGTAATGTAAAAGGCAACTCTTCCTTTATTATGAAGATGCAGCCTTGCATTCCAAATGTCTTTTTTTTCAACATTTGTCATCCAGCACTGATTTTGCATCATCAAAATTATGCTCTAAGTATTATTTTGATATAGTAATCCCAACATGCTCAATAGAAATTATTTGTAGAATGTCCAGATCCCACACCTTTTGTTTCAGTTGCTACAAAGCACGTAATAAGCAGTACGTAATATAATTACTCTTCCAACCTCAGCCATTCCGTAATGCTATGAACTGAGCTGGGACAGTGGACGAGAAGGCCTGTGTGCCTGGATGCCAGTGACTGGAGTGAGTGAAACGAAGCTGTCACGAACGCAGATTTGTGAATCCCGCTGTCTATGTTAATTCGTTGTGAATGAGTGACTTTACACAGTTTGATTTAGTAGCAGTTTAGAATTTACTTGTGGCAAATTGCAGGATTTTATTGTGGTGTTTTAGTAGCACTCAATCATCAGTCAATTAACAAAGTGACTAGACAAAATTAGTCAAAATAGCAACTCCATTAAAGATTCGAAGATGGCAAGGTCCACTCTATTACTACATGGAAGACGTGCACAAAGGAGAATGAAGTTACGCTCGAGTTAGAATGATTCACAGAGAGATCATGGATGCATGGGATAAGGAGGACCCTCCCATTGAGTCACGAGGTTCAGAATAGGCCCCCTTGCTTTCTAAACTCCTTTTCAGAGAGAAGTCTAGGTGCGGCTAAGTCCAATCTTTGCCTCAGACTTGGTCAACGGTCCATGTGAATAAGGATAACCCGTATGTGTATATCTAGCAGCAGTATAAGACTCACTTTTTGTCACTAAATCATACATCTACAGACTACTTAAATTGATATACACATGCATACACACAGACATGAATATATATCTCTCTTCATACACATCGACATATGTAAAGGTATGCCTGTTAAAAATTCCCCTCAAGTTCAGTGAAATATTCACATTGGCTGTCTTCGCATTTCTCAACGGGCAAGGGCTGAGCCTCAAGGAGTGAAGGGTTTCAGGCCAGGCTCCACTGCCAGTCTTCGGCGATGGACTTCCAATTTTAGCAAACTTCAAAAGTTTTCTAGCTCTCAGAGGCATCCCACTCAGCAGGAGATGCTGGTCACAGCCTGCTACGGTCCAGGACAGCTCAAAGGGCCTCAGGACTCTTGTTTTATAGGTTCATGAGATGATTGGCTTTAGTCATCAGTGAATTTCCATCCAAGCCACGATCCAGGTCAATAACTACTGGAATTCCAGTAATGATGGTACCACTCCACTTGGTTACAATCCAGGTAAGGTACGTTTCAAGGCTGTCAGGGGATAACAGAGCGGAGCTGCAGCCTCAGAGGCTTATATGACCAGGTGCCAGGAACTGGGGATACCCGGGTCCAGGGCCAAGCGGGGGGTATTGAGTGTTATAGCCCAGCTGCTGGAGGGATCTGCACTGCATATAGATATTCTCACTGGCGGACCTCCATTGTGCTCAACCAGAGAGAGGAACAGGATGAGGCTGGTGATGCTGTCTGTGTTTAAACGAGTGCTCTGTGTGCCTGTCTGTGATCTGCGTCGCTGGCAATGTGTATATGTAGCGTATATGTTTTCCCTGTGCACATGCCTACTGAGAATACATCTCTAGCCTCACTACTGGTTTTATCTGGGGTATGGAGATGTAGCAGCTTTGCCTTCTTTCTGGGTTGCTAGATTTGGCATGATAACACTCCCCTTTTTTGTGCTGCTTCTTTGATGTGAAAATAATAACCTCCTGTACTGTTGTCTTCTTCAGGTATATACTGACATACCACATGATACGTTTGCATGTGCGTGCACTTACTACATACGCACATTTGAAAGAAAAATAATCCCAAACAGGAATAATTTGTTCTAGATGTAACTGGTAATTGCTTTGCTTTGTATAAAGCCTGATCTTCTTTGGGAAGTAGTTCAGGCTGCACTTTTTCATTACTTCCTTTTTCACTAGCAGAAACTGACTTACGACAAAATTACTATGCATTTAAGACTTCTCAGCCCCCTCTACAATACTGCATTATCCTTTCCAAGCTTTCAAGTCAACGTTTCACTGAGCAACAGTAGCAGGCTAGGGTTACTCTGTGTGGATACAGATTATGCTGAATTGCATTCATAGGCAGCCAGTGCTAAAGGAATTATGCTGAATTCACTCTGCTTTTTTTTTTTAATTCCTATAAAACTGTCTACACAAAAGTAGTTCTGTTAACCCCCGTCTTTCTTGCTACCTTTAAATGTTCTTTGGGAAACAGCTGTAGTTCTGTTCATCCTGTACAACTGGCTGCTGAACCTGCAATTTTTATTGATTCTGAAATGGTCTTTTTTCAAGATCACCTCACAGGATCAAGTAAAGCTATATTCATTTCTTTGAAAAAATATTAGCAAAAAACATTCACTGTAACTGTCATCATAATTTTAAAAAATAAGGCAATCATGAGAAAAGTAACACTAAAAATTAAAAAAAAAAAAAAAAAAAAAAAGGAAAAATTAATAAAATTGCCGGAATTCAGGAGACCCAGCTCTTCTGGATCCAGACATAAGAAAACTCAACATGCTTCTCTATACCACAGCATATATCTTAATGGCACTCTTCGACAGATCGCCAAATATTTGCTGGGATGCATTTGCTTGCAAACACTGGGGGTCTGCCATTACCTTCCCCGTAATGGTCCCAACTTTCTCTCACTCACTCTTGGCAGAGCAGTCCTCCAGAATTGAAAACGTCCAGCACTTTCTCCCACACAATAGCTGGAAGGGCTTAATGCTTTTGCTGGTGGTCACCTTCCTTTGGCGGTGGTTTGTTTTTGGTTTGTTTTTTTTTGTTTCCCCACGGCCACACAGTCGGGCTCTACCATTGCCTTGCCTCCTAACGGTCCCAACACGGTGTGTTTCTCTCTCTCTCTTCTTCTCTTGGCCAGAGCCCTGCTCCAAAATTCCAAATGTGCAGCGATTTCTCCCACAGTGTAGATGTAAGTCTTATGCTGTTACTGGTCCTCCCCTTCCCTTCCCTGAGCTTTCACAGGCACACAAACAGTAGGGTTCTATCATTGTCGTGCCTCCTAATGGTCCAAGACGGTATGTGTCTCTGCCTGACTCTCAGCGTCCGCAGAGACGTGCTCCAATTGAGCAACATTTCGGCTATTTCTCCCAAACCATAGGTGTAAGGGCTTAATACTAGTCCTCACCTTCCTTTGGCTGACATTTCAGAGACACACAAACACTCGGGCTCTGACATTGCCTTGCCTCCTATACGCTCCCAAAACAATGTGTGTCTCTTTATCTCTGTCTCACTCTTGGAAGAGCCCTGCTACACTACTCCAAACGTTTACCATTTTCTCCCACACCGTAAGCGTAAGGGCTCAATGCTCTTGCTGGTCCTCAGCTCCCCTTGCCTAAGCGTTCACAGCCCCACGAACTCTTGGGCTCTGCCATTGCCTTGCCCCCTCTAGGCTCCCACTTCTCTCTCTCTCTCAGGCTTGATGATGTCTGCTACTGTATTGCAAGCACCGAGCAATTCTTCCCACAACATAGTTACAAGGCCTAAATACTATAACTTGTCCTCCCATTGCCTTGGCTGAAGCATTAACAACCCCACAAAAATTGAGCATTTATGATTGCCTTGCTGCCTAACAGTCCCAACTCTCTCTCTCTCTCACTCTTAGCAGAGCTCTGGTCCAAAATAGCATATGTCAAGCGATTTCTCGCACACCATAGGCCAAAGGGCTTAGTGCAGTTGCTGCTCCTCAACGTCCCTTTGCAGTGTTTTCACAGCCACACACGCACCCGGGATGTGCGCTTGCTTTCCCTCCCAGCACTCCCAATACACATTCTCAAGCTCACTTTCGCTCTTGGCAGAGATCATCTCCCAAGGTGCTAAACGTCCAGTGACTTCTCCCACACCATAGGTATAACGGCTTACTGCTGTTTCTCGTCCTCACATTCCCTTGCCAGCGCTTTCACAGCCAAATACACACTGGGGATCTTGCCTTGCCTCCCAGCACTCCAAATATACATTCAAAAACTCACCTTCATACTTGGCACAGACCAGCTCGCAAACTGCAAACGTCCAGTGACTTCTCCCACAAAATAGATCTAAGAGCTTAGTGCTCTTGCTGCTCTACATCTTCCCTTGCCAGCACTTTCACAGCCAAACACGCACTGGGAATCTGAACTTCCCTTGCTTCCAACCACTACCATTACACATTCTCAAGCTCACTCTCACTGTCGCAATATATCAGCTCTCAAAGGGCTAAATGTAGAGCGATTTATAACACACCATAGGTTGAAGGGCTTAGTGCTCTTGCTGGTTCTCACGTTCCCTTGACAGCGCTTTCAAAGCCAAACACACAGGGGCACCTGTCCATGCCTTACTTCTCAGCACTCCAACTGGACATTCTAAAGTTCACTTTCACTCTTGGCAGAGATCATCTCCCAAAGTGCAAACGTCCAGCCATTACTCCCTCACCATAGCTCTCAGGGCTTAGTACACTCGCTAATCGTCACCTTCCCTTGCAAGCGTTTTCGCAGCAGAACAACCACTGCTGACATCTCCTTGCGTTCCCCCCCACCACTCCCAATACACACTCAAAATCTCATCCTCACTTTCGGCAGAGAGCAGCTCCCAAAGTGCAAACGTCCAGCCATTTCTCCCACACCATACCTCTAAGGGCTGAGAGCTGTTGCTGCTCCTCACCTTCCCTTACCGGCGCTTTCACAGCCAAACACACTCTGGGCACCTGACCTTGCCTCGCATCCCAGCACTCCCAATACACACGTTATCAAGCTCACTCTAACTCTCGGCACACACCAGCTGCCAAACTGCAAACGCGCAGCCATTTCTCACGAAACATACGTATCTCTCAGATCTGAGAGCTCTTGCTGATCCTCACCTTGCCTTGCCAGCGCTTTCACAGGCAAACACCCTCTGGGCACCTGCCCTTGGCCTTGCCTCACAGCACTCCAAATGAAACGCACATTCACACAACGGTGAGCTGCACTTGCTTGTCCTCCAGGCACTCCCAATGCACGTTCTCAAGCTCACGCTCACTCTCGGCACAGCCCAGCTCCCAAACCGCAAGCGTCCACAGTGGGTTTGCCTGTGAAAGCACTGTCAAGGCGAGGTGAAGACCCGCAAGAGCTCTCAGCCCGGAGAGCTCTGTACGGTGCGGGAGAGATAGCTGGACGCTTGCCGTTTGGGAGCTGCTCTGTGCCGAGAGCGAGCGTGAGCTTGAGAATGTCTGTGCGCTGGCAAGGCAAGGTGAGGATCAGCGAGAGCTCTCAGCCCTGAGAGCTATGTACGGGGTGGGAGAAATCGCTGGACATTTGCACTTTGGGAGCTGGTCATCTCTCCCACAGCTCTCTCCTCGCACAGTTAGGAGCTAAGCCAGCCCGGAGCGCCACTCTGTGCGGTCGGCACGAACCCAGCTCCGGTACAACAAAGCTCCAGCCATTTCTCCCACAGCAAATGTGCCCGCACGCACAGCTCCCGTTCCTCCTCTCCTTCCCTTGCCAGCACTTCGGCAGCGAAACACACGGCGGTGAACTGCACTTGCCTTTCCTCCAGGCACGCTGGAGCACACACCCTCCAAGCTCCCTCTCACTCTCGGCACAGAGCAAACGCTGCCAAAGCGCAAACGCGCAGCGACGTCTCCCACACCCTAGCTCCAAGGGCTCACTGCTCCTTACGCCCCTCACCTTCCGATTTGCCACCGTTTTCACAGCCAAAACCACACTGGCGCTCCGTGCTTGCCCACCTCCAACTAGCAGTACCGACACTCTGTGTCCCTGTCGTGATTGGCAGAGCCCTGCTCCGACACTGCCAAACGTCCAGCGAATTCTCCCACAGCAAAGGTGCCAGCACGGAGAGCTCTCGCTGCTCCTCACCTTCCTTTGTCAGCGCGTTCACAGCCAAACACACGGCGGTGAACTGCACTTGCTAGAAGAATAATCAGCACAACTCGAACATTTTATTAGAAACATACCATGAAATTGACAAATTGTTCAGTAAGTGGGATTGCACTAGCCGTTTTAAATGCTGTCATGAACTTGCTTTTTTAATTTGAGCCCTTCTGTCCTTTCTCCGTGTTTGCCTACATCCTCAGAAAAAATGTTTTTCTATCAGCTCCTGGATACATTGTTCTGCCAGACATTTCAGCAACGTAATGTGAATGCAAGATTTCCAGGCTGAATGCAACACAAAGTACAAGCGGGCCATAGAAATCTAAGAAACACTGATTTGAAGAATGAGGGCAAGACAGAAAGATAAGGCCTTGAGAATGAATGTCCGTGGGAAGACAGAGAAGATGGAAATGAAGATAGAAATCATAGAAGTGTCCGGACCTTCTGTACATTTTACTAGAACAAATAAAAAAACCCACATGCAAAACACTACAAAACCGTCGAAGAATAAGTGTTTGTTGCAGAACATCTGGTCATCATCATGTTCTTTCCTTCCCGTCACTAACACACCTAAGGCTTGGATACAGATGGAAAAGGCACCTGGATAAAAAGATATCTGTCGTGGTTTAGCCCCAGCCAGCAACTAAGCACCACGCAGCCGCTCGCTCACTCCCCCTACCCCGATGGGATGGGGGAGAGAATCGGAGGAGTAACAGTGAGAAACACTTCTGGGTTGAGATAAGAACAGTTTAATAGTTGAAATAAAACAAAGTAAAATAATAATAATAACAACAATATAATAATAATAATAATATACAAAGCAAGTGATGCACAATGCAATTGCTCACCACCCGCCGACCGATACCCAGACAGTTCCCGAGCAGCGACTGCTGCTCCCCGGCCAACCCCACCCAGTTTGTATAATGAGCATGACGTCGGGTGGTATGGAATAGCCCTTTGGTCAGTTTGGATCAACTATTCTGGCCGTGCCCCCTCCCAGTTTCTTGTGTACCTGGCAGAGCATGGGAAGCTGAAAAGGCTTTGACTAGCATAAGCAGTACTCGGCAACAACTAAAAACATCAGCGTGTTATCAACATTCTTCTCCTAAAAACACAGCCAAACACAGCCAAAACACAGCACTGTGCCTGCTACTAGGAAGAAAATTAACTCTATCCCAGCCGAAACCAGGACAATATGTTGAACAGAAAATGCACCTGTTTCAAATCTTGCAGTGTTCTTCCTATTTTGTTGATGACACCCTAACAAGCCTAAGCTTCACACTAGAAAAGAATCATTGTCAGGCTGAGAAAATGAGGCTGGATGGTGTTGGTAGACAGCCGGCTGAACGTGAGCCAGCAGTGTGCCCAGGTGGCCAAGAAGGCCAACAGCATCCTGGCTTGTATCAGGAACAGTGTGGCGAGGAGCAGCAGGGAGGTTACTGTTCCCCCGTACTCGGCGCTGGTGAGGCCGCACCTGGAATACTGTGTCCAGTTTTGGGCCCCCTCAATACAAGAAAGACATTGAGGTGCTGGAGCGTGTTCAGAGAAGGGCAACAAAGCTGGTGAAGGGTCTGGAGCACGAGTCTTATGAGGAGCGGCTGAGGGAGCTGGGACTGTTTAGCCTAGAGAAGAGGAGGCTGAGGGGAGACCTTATCGCTCTCTGCGACTACCTGAAAGGAGGTTGTAGTGAGGTGGGTGCTGGTCTCTTCCTCCCACATAGTTAGCGATAGGACGAGAGGAAATGGGCTGAAGCTGCACCAGGGGAGGTTTAGGTAGGATATTAGGAAAAAATTCTTCACGGAAAGGGTGGTCAAGCATTGGAACAGGCTGCCCAGAGAGGTGGTGGAGTCACCATCCCTGGAAGTGTTCAAAAAACGGGTAGACGTGGCACTTCGGGACACGGTTTAGTCTAGTCTACCCTTGATGGGTTTAGTGTGGCCTTGGTAGTGTAGGTTAATGGTCGGACTGGATGATCTTAAAGGTCTTTTCCAACCTAAGCGATTCTATGATTCTATGAAAGGGAAAAGTGATGTTTCGCATGGACTGAGTAGAAGAGCAAGGAGAAGAGGACGAAGCGTAAGGGTGATATGGATTTCAGCTGGCAAACTAACAAGAAAGGTATCTGTATCTCAGAACTACGTAGTTGTCTCTCCCTGACAGCAGCAGAGTTAGAAAGACCTGGTCAAAAGATACAGGCAGCCTTTAATTCCTTACTCTCTTACCACAGAGAGAAAAAAACATGCAAGCATTTATATTCTCACATTATCACTACGTTCCTCACTTCTGACTTTATACATACTTCCTATGTAATACAAATACTTCATGTACTATTATTAGCACTTAACACGGAAACAATAAAAGACTATTTGTTACATTGCCATCCATGTATTACAGCAAAATAAGCCAAATGCAGAGTGAATAGGTATCTCCTCCACTAACAGCCGAGTAGGTGGGAACAAGTTAGAAACCAACAGTCCTGATTTTCACATTTGCAAGGCATCTAGCTTTAATCTACCCAGAAAATCTGCAACCAGAAATGCTTAGAGACATGTTTTAGACATCCCAGCATAACTGTCATAAGCCACTTGCCCCCAGAAGCAGCATGTTCATATAGCAGCACTGTCTGGTAATTGCACTCAGTACTGAAATGCACCGGGAAAATGAACAGATTTCCAAATCTGTAACAGTCTCTGCACTGTGCTCAGTTTTGATAGATCTTCAGTTTCCAGCTCTGACCGATGCAGGAGGCTCTTCTCTTCTAAGAAGCCTAAGAGAAATGTTGAAATTTTTCATCCACATTACAGGCTACTGTGCATTTCTATGGGGTGGTTGAGTATACTTAAATTTCTTCTATTCAAAGCCTCTTGACATATATTCCAGCAGTGATGTTTACTACCGAGTATGAAAACTGGACTAGCAGCCACCCTCATACGGTGAAAATGTTAACTGCACCACCATAAACAAACCTGGCAAGAAAGGGAAGTATTCTGTCAAAGACAGATCAGAACCTGCATAAAAATATGCTGTAAACTTCCATCAGAGGGGAGGGCAAATGTAGTTCTGAGGTAGGAAGTGTGTCTTTACTGAAAGAATGCTATAAAGTGAGTACTATAAAATAGGACCCTTCTGTTTAATTTGCACTCTCTGTAGTAGATGTTTTATAGCTTGATTTTATATTATGAACTAACAATTCCAGCCAATAAATTTGAAAAGGTTGTGACTATTCTTTTTGTCATGCTCATACACCTGCTTCACTTCCTTCTTCCACATACAGCCATGATTATATTCTGCTGTACTTCTAAGTCCTAGCTCTCACGTGGATAGTTGTACAAGGAAGGGAATGATTCCCAAATGGCTAATGATTCCCAAATTATTAAACTGATCAGACACCCAACCATTGCCTTCCAAAGGAAATTATTCATTAAGCGCATAATTAGAGTCAATGACACAGGTGGTTGTGAGTTCCTTTTTCCTGGACATTTTAACATCTGTTATTATGAGCAAGAGTGGGACACTGACACATTAAGGAGAAACTAGCAGTGCTGCATTTTATATCAAATAAGATTCCCTAACTTAGTACTCACTGTAAGTTCTGATTTCATCCTTTCAAAATCCAAGACAAAATACGCAAACCCTGATTCGGGATGGAGTTTCCGAATACGCCCACTGAACAGTCTAATAAAGTTGCCCTGTAGGTAAAAGAGGACGTTCACTTAATTTAAGAGGGTTTGATCTCAACAGTTATGACATGAACCTGGTTTTATTTGTGTCACTGCACAACTGAGGGCAGAGGCCAGTGTACTGGGTCGGGCTGGGACAGAGTTAACTTCTTTCCTAGCAGCCTACATTGTGCGGTACTCTGCACTGGTGAACAAAACAGTGTTGATAACACACCAGTGTTTTGGCTATTGCTGATCAACACTTCAACTGAGTTGAGGCCCTCTCTCCCTTCTCCCCCACCCCCTTACCCATCCACAGACTTGGGGGTGGGCAAGATATTGGGAGGGAACATAGCTGGGACAGCTGACCCCAACTGACCAAAGGGCCATTCCATACCATATGACGTCATGCTCAGCAATAAAAGCTCAGGAAAAGGAAGAGGAAGAGAGGACTTTCATGGTTATGGCGTTTGTCTTTCCAAGAAACCATTATGCTTGCTGAAGCACTATGTTCCAGGAAGTGGCTCTGGTCATATGCCAGTCAACTGAAGTAGTGAATTAATTTCTCTCCTTCTTGTGCTTGCCTGCATAGCTTTTGCTTTCCTTATTAAACCGTAATTTTCTCAATCCACACACCTTTTCACCTTCCTTCTATTTTCTCCCCATTCCTTGGGAGAGGGGAGCGAGCAAAGACGTAGGGTGCGTGGTTGGCTTCTAACCGGTGTCAGTCCACCACAGTCAGATATCAAGTTTTTATCTAGCACAGAGTTTAACCTGTTTGAATATCAGTGTGGATTATAACTGAACCAGAACTTCTGACAGTCTTCAAATGCTTCCTCACCTGGAAGGCAATGGAACCGCAGGCTAGGAGTTCTTCTGAGGAATGCCTAACATTCCTTTCAACACACGGGCATGCACGCTCTTCTATTCCATGGACTCACCTCGTCAGATGAAAGTTTTACTTAGTATTTAAATGACCTACCTCAAGAAGTTTGCTCCCAGTGTTTACTGCAGCCAACAGCTGAGAGGAAAAAAAAGGCTTAAGGACATCTCAAGTAGTGTAACTTGTTATCTGGAATACAAATGCATGCCGCTGGGTTTCGTGTGGTGAAACTTGTAAATTACCGGTATTGCAAGGAGATAGCCTCAGCCTATTTCCTTGCAAAACACTTTAGTCCCTTTCAGTAGATTGATTTAAGTAATGAGAAAGAAGGGACAGAGAACGAATGACCTAAACAAATCTTCCATGTAACTTCCCAGAACCAAGTATCATATCAAGTATGTCACACACTTTTCATCTCAGGTGTTCCTGGATAAAGGAAATATATCAAGTTTATACCTCTTCCATAAAAGGTCAGATTCATTGGAATTTAATTTCTCCCAAGGCTTAAAAAACCCAAACAACTCGATCCAGACAAAGTTTAGCAGCACCTGTATATTACATACAAACACCCTGCCCCATTCCCACACACACACATTTTACAAATCAACTTGCCAATTACTATCCTCAATAATTTCTTTGACAGATGAGGCTTATCTCCTTATGTTTAGCGCTGGCTGAAGTAACAAGCACGTGCCTTTTGCAAGCACATGTTTAAATTACAGTTATCCATGGAGAGTTTATATAGCATACATCTAAATATTTAATAGAGGTAAAGGGAAAGACTTATTTGAGAGCAAGATATGGGTAACGATCCCTTAATAGAGTTTCAATCTTCACAGAATTTCACATAATTTATGATTCATATAGATTTTTTTTTCCTGGTTTTATAACATATAATGTTAAGGGTGGAATAAGTTTGCACTGAAAAACTAAGTTTGCTTCCAATTTGACCTAAAAGTAGTCTGTCAACCCAGGACACTCCTCTACTGCTCTTCCCTATGGATTTTGGTTTCTTTTGCTCCAAATAAGGCAAAGCCAAATTTTAGTGCCCTAAAAGTGTATACAAAATGGAACTTCAATCCTTAGCACAGCTGCCTTTGTCACCCAAATCTGTAGGTACTTCATTACAAGCCACAGCATCAATGCAAAGCCTTGAGTACAAAGAGTATAATTTGTATCTGCTGCAAAGTGAGCAACAGAAAATGAAAATCAGTTCGGTAAGAGTACAGCAGCATCTGCCTGGCTGTAGTGTTGTTCTAAAAATCTTT
Organism: Pelecanus crispus; assembly: GCF_030463565.1. Taxonomy (NCBI): domain Eukaryota; kingdom Metazoa; phylum Chordata; class Aves; order Pelecaniformes; family Pelecanidae; genus Pelecanus; species Pelecanus crispus. The sequence goes on from NC_134676.1 coordinate 58,313,941, forward strand.
TTATTACTGCCGAAACCAATGCAGTATATGCTTTAACATTGTGGGTTTTTGTTTTTTGTTTTTTTTTTATTTCATACACCATTGCCTCCAAATCTGCTAAAACATTTGAGGAATTGTGAAATACAGTGGCAGGCACACTAGGCAGTACAACATTGTACTGAAAACTTTCTCAGACAGCAATTTGCACAAGGAATAACAGTGCATTGCAAAGTGCGGAGCGCTCCAAAAAATGCACCTGGATATTGCAGTCTCTTCAAGGACCCAAGGATCGAGGCACAAGAAGAGCGGTCTCTTGGCAGAAAGATCAAATTTAAGGAGCAAGGGGATTAGTTTTTTGATCTTATCAGAGGTTTATGTGCCCCATCTGAACCAAGACCTGTTGGATGCTGTAGAAAGACTTCTTTTGATTTCCACAGGTTGTCAATGCTTTGCCTGAAGCCTTTGACTGCCTGAGGTGCAGCCTGATTCTGTCTTTGTTGCCAGCGTGTGAGCCTGAACAGAAAAAGTAAGGGACATCAAATCAGAGCGATAAACTCGCTGATTTCTAGAACACAAGATGCAGAATACCAGTAATGCACTGACCATGCTCCTCAGCTGAGCTGTATCCCACAGGTACACAGCAGAGAAGTGGGAGGGCAGCATACTGTGGAAGTGCTTATTTCTCCCATTTGCCTCCATTTTTTTTACGTTTACACCATGCATAAAATAAAAGCAATGCTGCCTCTCTAAGCACCATCACTGTGACACAGGTGAGGAGCAGCGAGAGCTCTCCGTGCTGGCACCTTTGCTGTGGGAGAATTCGCTGGACGTTTGGCAGTGTCGGAGCAGGGCTCTGCCAATCACGACAGGGACACAGAGTGTCGGTACTGCTAGTAGGAGGTGGGCAAGCACGGAGCGCCAGTGTGGTTTTGGCTGTGAAAACGGTGGCAAATCGGAAGGTGAGGGGCGTAAGGAGCAGTGAGCCCTTGGAGCTAGGGTGTGGGAGACGTCGCTGCGCGTTTGCGCTTTGGCAGCGTTTGCTCTGTGCCGAGAGTGAGAGGGAGCTTGGAGGGTGTGTGCTCCAGCGTGCCTGGAGGAAAGGCAAGTGCAGTTCACCGCCGTGTGTTTCGCTGCCGAAGTGCTGGCAAGGGAAGGAGAGGAGGAACGGGAGCTCTGCGTGCGGGCACCTTTGCTCATTATTCTTCTAGCTATGCCGTCACAGGCTAAACATTTTAGGTTAGACTAGACAAATGTTTCCTATTAAACCTGATTTACATCCTGACAGATGATAACAGCATCTGTCTTCCAATTTGTGACTGACAATACGATAGTGCATGTTCATAGATTATATCAATTTGTAAAGTAATCGAGGACATGTTGTTGTCGTTTGTTGTTTTTCCCCTCAGAAATGTTCTCTAGCGTTTTAGTAAACTGCTGCACTCACTGTTTCTTACACTTTGAAACAACACGATTGTAATATATTCAGGTCTTTACTTAACTTTGGGATTAATCTAAAAGTTTGACTTATTTAAGGTTCATCTACAGTTTCTCTCTTCAGTACAGGCGGTGTCAACACAAATTATCCTCTCTGCCGCTCCCCAGGCAGCTGCAAGTAGCACATATGACTTATTCGCATGTTTCTTGATTCACTTTACAATAGAGTTTATTTCTATTGCACGGCTCACAACAGTTCAATACTCTTTGTTAACCACCTTTTCATTATGTCAATCCAATGTTTCAGAACAGCTACCGGGCACCTCCAGGTATCAGAGTGTTTCTGATACTTAAATTAACCTGACCTCTGATTGTCTTCTTCCCAATTCACTTTCATCAGAGGTAAAAAAAAGGATTGGTAATAGTGGAGATTGGACAAACTGTTCTGACTAAAAGCTCTCAAGTGGCCAGTAAGTGTTCTTTACTCACATGCTTAAAACAGTTCCAGAGGTGGATGAACAAGTCTGAACTTTCCAAACAGGTAAGACTGGCAAAGGAGCCAGAAGATTTTCGTTCCTCTAGGCATGAAGTATGGTCTACTGCCTCAGATCTTCTGAGCATTTCCACCAAGTAATTTCCCTTCCATTAAGAATTTAAGGTGTTGGCGATGGCCTGACATTTTCTTCTTTATTCCTGAAGACCAGTACAGTTGTGGCTATAAGTCTTTTATTCCACATCCAAAATTGCTTGTAAGGTGTCAGAATTGCTTTGTGATCTACCGTGTATGCAGATATACAAATCAGGTGTTCTGTGAACTCCCTTATGTTAAACAACTACTGCGTAAGTAACTTGTAGACACTGCAGAACTCCGTTCAGTGGCATCTAATTCTAGTTTGTTCAAACATTATCGTTAAGACTCCAGAGGTTACAATTTTTTTTTTTTTCCAGATTTTTCAAGACCCTTCCTTGTTGTGATTTAATAAATAGCATCACTTTCTTTGTCAACGTTGCAGCATACCAGCTTTTGTTCTACTGTACACATAAACAGTGCAACAGCTTAGACAGGAAAAGAAATTACAACTTTCAAAGTTGCTTCTTTATATAAAACAAAGAAGTGAGATGAGGATAATTGAGTTATGAGTGACTTTCAGCCTGGGTCTCAGGTAATGTAAAAGGCAACTCTTCCTTTATTATGAAGATGCAGCCTTGCATTCCAAATGTCTTTTTTTTCAACATTTGTCATCCAGCACTGATTTTGCATCATCAAAATTATGCTCTAAGTATTATTTTGATATAGTAATCCCAACATGCTCAATAGAAATTATTTGTAGAATGTCCAGATCCCACACCTTTTGTTTCAGTTGCTACAAAGCACGTAATAAGCAGTACGTAATATAATTACTCTTCCAACCTCAGCCATTCCGTAATGCTATGAACTGAGCTGGGACAGTGGACGAGAAGGCCTGTGTGCCTGGATGCCAGTGACTGGAGTGAGTGAAACGAAGCTGTCACGAACGCAGATTTGTGAATCCCGCTGTCTATGTTAATTCGTTGTGAATGAGTGACTTTACACAGTTTGATTTAGTAGCAGTTTAGAATTTACTTGTGGCAAATTGCAGGATTTTATTGTGGTGTTTTAGTAGCACTCAATCATCAGTCAATTAACAAAGTGACTAGACAAAATTAGTCAAAATAGCAACTCCATTAAAGATTCGAAGATGGCAAGGTCCACTCTATTACTACATGGAAGACGTGCACAAAGGAGAATGAAGTTACGCTCGAGTTAGAATGATTCACAGAGAGATCATGGATGCATGGGATAAGCAGGACCCTCCCATTGAGTCACGAGGTTCAGAATAGGCCCCCTTGCTTTCTAAACTCCTTTTCAGAGAGAAGTCTAGGTGCGGCTAAGTCCAATCTTTGCCTCAGACTTGGTCAACGGTCCATGTGAATAAGGATAACCCGTATGTGTATATCTAGCAGCAGTATAAGACTCACTTTTTGTCACTAAATCATACATCTACAGACTACTTAAATTGATATACACATGCATACACACAGACATGAATATATATCTCTCTTCATACACATCGACATATGTAAAGGTATGCCTGTTAAAAATTCCCCTCAAGTTCAGTGAAATATTCACATTGGCTGTCTTCGCATTTCTCAACGGGCAAGGGCTGAGCCTCAAGGAGTGAAGGGTTTCAGGCCAGGCTCCACTGCCAGTCTTCGGCGATGGACTTCCAATTTTAGCAAACTTCAAAAGTTTTCTAGCTCTCAGAGGCATCCCACTCAGCAGGAGATGCTGGTCACAGCCTGCTACGGTCCAGGACAGCTCAAAGGGCCTCAGGACTCTTGTTTTATAGGTTCATGAGATGATTGGCTTTAGTCATCAGTGAATTTCCATCCAAGCCACGATCCAGGTCAATAACTACTGGAATTCCAGTAATGATGGTACCACTCCACTTGGTTACAATCCAGGTAAGGTACGTTTCAAGGCTGTCAGGGGATAACAGAGCGGAGCTGCAGCCTCAGAGGCTTATATGACCAGGTGCCAGGAACTGGGGATACCCGGGTCCAGGGCCAAGCGGGGGGTATTGAGTGTTATAGCCCAGCTGCTGGAGGGATCTGCACTGCATATAGATATTCTCACTGGCGGACCTCCATTGTGCTCAACCAGAGAGAGGAACAGGATGAGGCTGGTGATGCTGTCTGTGTTTAAACGAGTGCTCTGTGTGCCTGTCTGTGATCTGCGTCGCTGGCAATGTGTATATGTAGCGTATATGTTTTCCCTGTGCACATGCCTACTGAGAATACATCTCTAGCCTCACTACTGGTTTTATCTGGGGTATGGAGATGTAGCAGCTTTGCCTTCTTTCTGGGTTGCTAGATTTGGCATGACAACACTCCCCTTTTTTGTGCTGCTTCTTTGATGTGAAAATAATAACCTCCTGTACTGTTGTCTTCTTCAGGTATATACTGACATACCACATGATACGTTTGCATGTGCGTGCACTTACTACATACGCACATTTGAAAGAAAAATAATCCCAAACAGGAATAATTTGTTCTAGATGTAACTGGTAATTGCTTTGCTTTGTATAAAGCCTGATCTTCTTTGGGAAGTAGTTCAGGCTGCACTTTTTCATTACTTCCTTTTTCACTAGCAGAAACTGACTTACGACAAAATTACTATGCATTTAAGACTTCTCAGCCCCCTCTACAATACTGCATTATCCTTTCCAAGCTTTCAAGTCAACGTTTCACTGAGCAACAGTAGCAGGCTAGGGTTACTCTGTGTGGATACAGATTATGCTGAATTGCATTCATAGGCAGCCAGTGCTAAAGGAATTATGCTGAATTCACTCTGCTTTTTTTTTTTTTAATTCCTATAAAACTGTCTACACAAAAGTAGTTCTGTTAACCCCCGTCTTTCTTGCTACCTTTAAATGTTCTTTGGGAAACAGCTGTAGTTCTGTTCATCCTGTACAACTGGCTGCTGAACCTGCAATTTTTATTGATTCTGAAATGGTCTTTTTTCAAGATCACCTCACAGGATCAAGTAAAGCTATATTCATTTCTTTGAAAAAATATTAGCAAAAAACATTCACTGTAACTGTCATCATAATTTTAAAAAATAAGGCAATCATGAGAAAAGTAACACTAAAAATTAAAAAAAAAAAAAAAAAAGGAAAAATTAATAAAATTGCCGGAATTCAGGAGACCCAGCTCTTCTGGATCCAGACATAAGAAAACTCAACATGCTTCTCTATACCACAGCATATATCTTAATGGCACTCTTCGACAGATCGCCAAATATTTGCTGGGATGCATTTGCTTGCAAACACTGGGGGTCTGCCATTACCTTCCCCGTAATGGTCCCAACTTTCTCTCACTCACTCTTGGCAGAGCAGTCCTCCAGAATTGAAAACGTCCAGCACTTTCTCCCACACAATAGCTGGAAGGGCTTAATGCTTTTGCTGGTGGTCACCTTCCTTTGGCGGTGGTTTGTTTTTGGTTTGTTTTTTTTTGTTTCCCCACGGCCACACAGTCGGGCTCTACCATTGCCTTGCCTCCTAACGGTCCCAACACGGTGTGTTTCTCTCTCTCTCTTCTTCTCTTGGCCAGAGCCCTGCTCCAAAATTCCAAATGTGCAGCGATTTCTCCCACAGTGTAGATGTAAGTCTTATGCTGTTACTGGTCCTCCCCTTCCCTTCCCTGAGCTTTCACAGGCACACAAACAGTAGGGTTCTATCATTGTCGTGCCTCCTAATGGTCCAAGACGGTATGTGTCTCTGCCTGACTCTCAGCGTCCGCAGAGACGTGCTCCAATTGAGCAACATTTCGGCTATTTCTCCCAAACCATAGGTGTAAGGGCTTAATACTAGTCCTCACCTTCCTTTGGCTGACATTTCAGAGACACACAAACACTCGGGCTCTGACATTGCCTTGCCTCCTATACGCTCCCAAAACAATGTGTGTCTCTTTATCTCTGTCTCACTCTTGGAAGAGCCCTGCTACACTACTCCAAACGTTTACCATTTTCTCCCACACCGTAAGCGTAAGGGCTCAATGCTCTTGCTGGTCCTCAGCTCCCCTTGCCTAAGCGTTCACAGCCCCACGAACTCTTGGGCTCTGCCATCGCCTTGCCCCCTCTAGGCTCCCACTTCTCTCTCTCTCTCAGGCTTGATGATGTCTGCTACTGTATTGCAAGCACCGAGCAATTCTTCCCACAACATAGTTACAAGGCCTAAATACTATAACTTGTCCTCCCATTGCCTTGGCTGAAGCATTAACAACCCCACAAAAATTGAGCATTTATGATTGCCTTGCTGCCTAACAGTCCCAACTCTCTCTCTCTCTCACTCTTAGCAGAGCTCTGGTCCAAAATAGCATATGTCAAGCGATTTCTCGCACACCATAGGCCAAAGGGCTTAGTGCAGTTGCTGCTCCTCAACGTCCCTTTGCAGTGTTTTCACAGCCACACACGCACCCGGGATGTGCGCTTGCTTTCCCTCCCAGCACTCCCAATACACATTCTCAAGCTCACTTTCGCTCTTGGCAGAGATCATCTCCCAAGGTGCTAAACGTCCAGTGACTTCTCCCACACCATAGGTATAACGGCTTACTGCTGTTTCTCGTCCTCACATTCCCTTGCCAGCGCTTTCACAGCCAAATACACACTGGGGATCTTGCCTTGCCTCCCAGCACTCCAAATATACATTCAAAAACTCACCTTCATACTTGGCACAGACCAGCTCGCAAACTGCAAACGTCCAGTGACTTCTCCCACAAAATAGATCTAAGAGCTTAGTGCTCTTGCTGCTCTACATCTTCCCTTGCCAGCACTTTCACAGCCAAACACGCACTGGGAATCTGAACTTCCCTTGCTTCCAACCACTACCATTACACATTCTCAAGCTCACTCTCACTGTCGCAATACATCAGCTCTCAAAGGGCTAAATGTAGAGCGATTTATAACACACCATAGGTTGAAGGGCTTAGTGCTCTTGCTGGTTCTCACGTTCCCTTGACAGCGCTTTCAAAGCCAAACACACAGGGGCACCTGTCCATGCCTTACTTCTCAGCACTCCAACTGGACATTCTAAAGTTCACTTTCACTCTTGGCAGAGATCATCTCCCAAAGTGCAAACGTCCAGCCATTACTCCCTCACCATAGCTCTCAGGGCTTAGTACACTCGCTAATCGTCACCTTCCCTTGCAAGCGTTTTCGCAGCAGAACAACCACTGCTGACATCTCCTTGCGTTCCCCCCCACCACTCCCAATACACACTCAAAATCTCACTCTCACTTTCGGCAGAGAGCAGCTCCCAAAGTGCAAACGTCCAGCCATTTCTCCCACACCATACCTCTAAGGGCTGAGAGCTGTTGCTGCTCCTCACCTTCCCTTACCGGCGCTTTCACAGCCAAGCACCCTCTGGGCACCTGCCCTTGGCCTTGCCTCACAGCACTCCAAATAAAACGCACATTCACACAACGGTGAGCTGCACTTGCTTGTCCTCCAGGCACTCCCAATGCACGTTCTCAAGCTCACGCTCACTCTCGGCACAGCCCAGCTCCCAAACCGCAAGCGTCCACAGTGGGTTTGCCTGTGAAAGCGCTGTCAAGGCGAGGTGAAGACCCGCAAGAGCTCTCAGCCCGGAGAGCTCTGTACGGTGCGGGAGAGATAGCTGGACGCTTGCCGTTTGGGAGCTGCTCTGTGCCGAGAGCGAGCGTGAGCTTGAGAATGTCTGTGCGCTGGCAAGGCAAGGTGAGGATCAGCGAGAGCTCTCAGCCCTGAGAGCTATGTACGGGGTGGGAGAAATCGCTGGGCATTTGCACTTTGGGAGCTGGTCATCTCTCCCACAGCTCTCTCCTCGCACAGTTAGGAGCTAAGCCAGCCCGGAGCGCCGCTCTGTGCGGTCGGCACCAACCCAGCTCCGGTACAACAAAGCTCCAGCCATTTCTCCCACAGCAAATGTGCCCGCACGCACAGCTCCCGTTCCTCCTCTCCTTCCCTTGCCAGCACTTCGGCAGCGAAACACACGGCGGTGAACTGCACTTGCCTTTCCTCCAGGCACGCTGGAGCACACACCCTCCAAGCTCCCTCTCACTCTCGGCACAGAGCAAACGCTGCCAAAGCGCAAACGCGCAGCGACGTCTCCCACACCCTAGCTCCAAGGGCTCACTGCTCCTTACGCCCCTCACCTTCCGATTTGCCACCGTTTTCACAGCCAAAACCACACTGGCGCTCCGTGCTTGCCCACCTCCTACTAGCAGTACCGACACTCTGTGTCCCTGTCGTGATTGGCAGAGCCCTGCTCCGACACTGCCAAACGTCCAGCGAATTCTCCCACAGCAAAGGTGCCAGCACGGAGAGCTCTCGCTGCTCCTCACCTTCCTTTGTCAGCGCGTTCACAGCCAAACACACGGCGGTGAACTGCACTTGCTAGAAGAATAATCAGCACAACTCGAACATTTTATTAGAAACATACCATGAAATTGACAAATTGTTCAGTAAGTGGGATTGCACTAGCCGTTTTAAATGCTGTCATGAACTTGCTTTTTTAATTTGAGCCCTTCTGTCCTTTCTCCGTGTTTGCCTACATCCTCAGAAAAAATGTTTTTCTATCAGCTCCTGGATACATTGTTCTGCCAGACATTTCAGCAACGTAATGTGAATGCAAGATTTCCAGGCTGAATGCAACACAAAGTACAAGCGGGCCATAGAAATCTAAGAAACACTGATTTGAAGAATGAGGGCAAGACAGAAAGATAAGGCCTTGAGAATGAATGTCCGTGGGAAAACAGAGAAGATGGAAATGAAGATAGAAATCATAGAAGTGTCCGGACCTTCTGTACATTTTACTAGAACAAATAAAAAAACCCACATGCAAAACACTACAAAACCGTCGAAGAATAAGTGTTTGTTGCAGAACATCTGGTCATCATCATGTTCTTTCCTTCCCGTCACTAACACACCTAAGGCTTGGATACAGATGGAAAAGGCACCTGGATAAAAAGATATCTGTCGTGGTTTAGCCCCAGCCAGCAACTAAGCACCACGCAGCCGCTCGCTCACTCCCCCTACCCCGATGGGATGGGGGAGAGAATCGGAGGAGTAACAGTGAGAAACACTTCTGGGTTGAGATAAGAACAGTTTAATAGTTGAAATAAAACAAAGTAAAATAATAATAATAACAACAATATAATAATAATAATAATAATATACAAAGCAAGTGATGCACAATGCAATTGCTCACCACCCGCCGACCGATACCCAGACAGTTCCCGAGCAGCGACTGCTGCTCCCCGGCCAACCCCACCCAGTTTGTATAATGAGCATGACGTCGGGTGGTATGGAATAGCCCTTTGGTCAGTTTGGATCAACTATTCTGGCCGTGCCCCCTCCCAGTTTCTTGTGTACCTGGCAGAGCATGGGAAGCTGAAAAGGCTTTGACTAGCATAAGCAGTACTCGGCAACAACTAAAAACATCAGCGTGTTATCAACATTCTTCTCCTAAAAACACAGCCAAACACAGCCAAAACACAGCACTGTGCCTGCTACTAGGAAGAAAATTAACTCTATCCCAGCCGAAACCAGGACAATATGTTGAACAGAAAATGCACCTGTTTCAAATCTTGCAGTGTTCTTCCTATTTTGTTGATGACACCCTAACAAGCCTAAGCTTCACACTAGAAAAGAATCATTGTCAGGCTGAGAAAATGAGGCTGGATGGTGTTGGTAGACAGCCGGCTGAACGTGAGCCAGCAGTGTGCCCAGGTGGCCAAGAAGGCCAACAGCATCCTGGCTTGTATCAGGAACAGTGTGGCGAGGAGCAGCAGGGAGGTTACTGTTCCCCCGTACTCGGCGCTGGTGAGGCCGCACCTGGAATACTGTGTCCAGTTTTGGGCCCCCTCAATACAAGAAAGACATTGAGGTGCTGGAGCGTGTTCAGAGAAGGGCAACAAAGCTGGTGAAGGGTCTGGAGCACGAGTCTTATGAGGAGCGGCTGAGGGAGCTGGGACTGTTTAGCCTAGAGAAGAGGAGGCTGAGGGGAGACCTTATCGCTCTCTGCGACTACCTGAAAGGAGGTTGTAGTGAGGTGGGTGCTGGTCTCTTCCTCCCACATAGTTAGCGATAGGACGAGAGGAAATGGGCTGAAGCTGCACCAGGGGAGGTTTAGGTAGGATATTAGGAAAAAATTCTTCACGGAAAGGGTGGTCAAGCATTGGAACAGGCTGCCCAGAGAGGTGGTGGAGTCACCATCCCTGGAAGTGTTCAAAAAACGGGTAGACGTGGCACTTCGGGACACGGTTTAGTCTAGTCTACCCTTGATGGGTTTAGTGTGGCCTTGGTAGTGTAGGTTAAGGGTCGGACTGGATGATCTTAAAGGTCTTTTCCAACCTAAGCGATTCTATGATTCTATGAAAGGGAAAAGTGATGTTTCGCATGGACTGAGTAGAAGAGCAAGGAGAAGAGGACGAAGCGTAAGGGTGATATGGATTTCAGCTGGCAAACTAACAAGAAAGGTATCTGTATCTCAGAACTACGTAGTTGTCTCTCCCTGACAGCAGCAGAGTTAGAAAGACCTGGTCAAAAGATACAGGCAGCCTTTAATTCCTTACTCTCTTACCACAGAGAGAAAAAAACATGCAAGCATTTATATTCTCACATTATCACTACGTTCCTCACTTCTGACTTTATACATACTTCCTATGTAATACAAATACTTCATGTACTATTATTAGCACTTAAGACGGAAACAATAAAAGACTATTTGTTACATTGCCATCCATGTATTACAGCAAAATAAGCCAAATGCAGAGTGAATAGGTATCTCCTCCACTAACAGCCGAGTAGGTGGGAACAAGTTAGAAACCAACAGTCCTGATTTTCACATTTGCAAGGCATCTAGCTTTAATCTACCCAGAAAATCTGCAACCAGAAATGCTTAGAGACATGTTTTAGACATCCCAGCATAACTGTCATAAGCCACTTGCCCCCAGAAGCAGCATGTTCATATAGCAGCACTGTCTGGTAATTGCACTCAGTACTGAAATGCACCGGGAAAATGAACAGATTTCCAAATCTGTAACAGTCTCTGCACTGTGCTCAGTTTTGATAGATCTTCAGTTTCCAGCTCTGACCGATGCAGGAGGCTCTTCTCTTCTAAGAAGCCTAAGAGAAATGTTGAAATTTTTCATCCACATTACAGGCTACTGTGCATTTCTATGGGGTGGTTGAGTATACTTAAATTTCTTCTATTCAAAGCCTCTTGACATATATTCCAGCAGTGATGTTTACTACCGAGTATGAAAACTGGACTAGCAGCCACCCTCATACGGTGAAAATGTTAACTGCACCACCATAAACAAACCTGGCAAGAAAGGGAAGTATTCTGTCAAAGACAGATCAGAACCTGCATAAAAATATGCTGTAAACTTCCATCAGAGGGGAGGGCAAATGTAGTTCTGAGGTAGGAAGTGTGTCTTTACTGAAAGAATGCTATAAAGTGAGTACTATAAAATAGGACCCTTCTGTTTAATTTGCACTCTCTGTAGTAGATGTTTTATAGCTTGATTTTATATTATGAACTAACAATTCCAGCCAATAAATTTGAAAAGGTTGTGACTATTCTTTTTGTCATGCTCATACACCTGCTTCACTTCCTTCTTCCACATACAGCCATGATTATATTCTGCTGTACTTCTAAGTCCTAGCTCTCACGTGGATAGTTGTACAAGGAAGGGAATGATTCCCAAATGGCTAATGATTCCCAAATTATTAAACTGATCAGACACCCAACCATTGCCTTCCAAAGGAAATTATTCATTAAGCGCATAATTAGAGTCAATGACACAGGTGGTTGTGAGTTCCTTTTTCCTGGACATTTTAACATCTGTTATTATGAGCAAGAGTGGGACACTGACACATTAAGGAGAAACTAGCAGTGCTGCATTTTATATCAAATAAGATTCCCTAACTTAGTACTCACTGTAAGTTCTGATTTCATCCTTTCAAAATCCAAGACAAAATACGCAAACCCTGATTCGGGATGGAGTTTCCGAATACGCCCACTGAACAGTCTAATAAAGTTGCCCTGTAGGTAAAAGAGGACGTTCACTTAATTTAAGAGGGTTTGATCTCAACAGTTATGACATGAACCTGGTTTTATTTGTGTCACTGCACAACTGAGGGCAGAGGCCAGTGTACTGGGTCGGGCTGGGACAGAGTTAACTTCTTTCCTAGCAGCCTACATTGTGCGGTACTCTGCACTGGTGAACAAAACAGTGTTGATAACACACCAGTGTTTTGGCTATTGCTGATCAACACTTCAACTGAGTTGAGGCCCTCTCTCCCTTCTCCCCCACCCCCTTACCCATCCACAGACTTGGGGGTGGGCAAGATATTGGGAGGGAACATAGCTGGGACAGCTGACCCCAACTGACCAAAGGGCCATTCCATACCATATGACGTCATGCTCAGCAATAAAAGCTCAGGAAAAGGAAGAGGAAGAGAGGACTTTCATGGTTATGGCGTTTGTCTTTCCAAGAAACCATTATGCTTGCTGAAGCACTATGTTCCAGGAAGTGGCTCTGGTCATATGCCAGTCAACTGAAGTAGTGAATTAATTTCTCTCCTTCTTGTGCTTGCCTGCATAGCTTTTGCTTTCCTTATTAAACCGTAATTTTCTCAATCCACACACCTTTTCACCTTCCTTCTATTTTCTCCCCATTCCTTGGGAGAGGGGAGCGAGCAAAGACGTAGGGTGCGTGGTTGGCTTCTAACCGGTGTCAGTCCACCACAGTCAGATATCAAGTTTTTATCTAGCACAGAGTTTAACCTGTTTGAATATCAGTGTGGATTATAACTGAACCAGAACTTCTGACAGTCTTCAAATGCTTCCTCACCTGGAAGGCAATGGAACCGCAGGCTAGGAGTTCTTCTGAGGAATGCCTAACATTCCTTTCAACACACGGGCATGCACGCTCTTCTATTCCATGGACTCACCTCGTCAGATGAAAGTTTTACTTAGTATTTAAATGACCTACCTCAAGAAGTTTGCTCCCAGTGTTTACTGCAGCCAACAGCTGAGAGGAAAAAAAAGGCTTAAGGACATCTCAAGTAGTGTAACTTGTTATCTGGAATACAAATGCATGCCGCTGGGTTTCGTGTGGTGAAACTTGTAAATTACCGGTATTGCAAGGAGATAGCCTCAGCCTATTTCCTTGCAAAACACTTTAGTCCCTTTCAGTAGATTGATTTAAGTAATGAGAAAGAAGGGACAGAGAACGAATGACCTAAACAAATCTTCCATGTAACTTCCCAGAACCAAGTATCATATCAAGTATGTCACACACTTTTCATCTCAGGTGTTCCTGGATAAAGGAAATATATCAAGTTTATACCTCTTCCATAAAAGGTCAGATTCATTGGAATTTAATTTCTCCCAAGGCTTAAAAAACCCAAACAACTCGATCCAGACAAAGTTTAGCAGCACCTGTATATTACATACAAACACCCTGCCCCATTCCCACACACACACATTTTACAAATCAACTTGCCAATTACTATCCTCAATAATTTCTTTGACAGATGAGGCTTATCTCCTTATGTTTAGCGCTGGCTGAAGTAACAAGCACGTGCCTTTTGCAAGCACATGTTTAAATTACAGTTATCCATGGAGAGTTTATATAGCATACATCTAAATATTTAATAGAGGTAAAGGGAAAGACTTATTTGAGAGCAAGATATGGGTAACGATCCCTTAATAGAGTTTCAATCTTCACAGAATTTCACATAATTTATGATTCATATAGATTTTTTTTTCCTGGTTTTATAACATATAATGTTAAGGGTGGAATAAGTTTGCACTGAAAAACTAAGTTTGCTTCCAATTTGACCTAAAAGTAGTCTGTCAACCCAGGACACTCCTCTACTGCTCTTCCCTATGGATTTTGGTTTCTTTTGCTCCAAATAAGGCAAAGCCAAATTTTAGTGCCCTAAAAGTGTATACAAAATGGAACTTCAATCCTTAGCACAGCTGCCTTTGTCACCCAAATCTGTAGGTACTTCATTACAAGCCACAGCATCAATGCAAAGCCTTGAGTACAAAGAGTATAATTTGTATCTGCTGCAAAGTGAGCAACAGAAAATGAAAATCAGTTCGGTAAGAGTACAGCAGCATCTGCCTGGCTGTAGTGTTGTTCTAAAAATCTTTTTATTACTGCCGAAACCAATGCAGTATATGCTTTAACATTGTGGGTTTTTGTTTTTTGTTTTTTTTTTATTTCATACACCATTGCCTCCAAATCTGCTAAAACATTTGAGGAATTGTGAAATACAGTGGCAGGCACACTAGGCAGTACAACATTGTACTGAAAACTTTCTCAGACAGCAATTTGCACAAGGAATAACAGTGCATTGCAAAGTGCGGAGCGCTCCAAAAAATGCACCTGGATATTGCAGTCTCTTCAAGGACCCAAGGATCGAGGCACAAGAAGAGCGGTCTCTTGGCAGAAAGATCAAATTTAAGGAGCAAGGGGATTAGTTTTTTGATCTTATCAGAGGTTTATGTGCCCCATCTGAACCAAGACCTGTTGGATGCTGTAGAAAGACTTCTTTTGATTTCCACAGGTTGTCAATGCTTTGCCTGAAGCCTTTGACTGCCTGAGGTGCAGCCTGATTCTGTCTTTGTTGCCAGCGTGTGAGCCTGAACAGAAAAAGTAAGGGACATCAAATCAGAGCGATAAACTCGCTGATTTCTAGAACACAAGATGCAGAATACCAGTAATGCACTGACCATGCTCCTCAGCTGAGCTGTATCCCACAGGTACACAGCAGAGAAGTGGGAGGGCAGCATACTGTGGAAGTGCTTATTTCTCCCATTTGCCTCCATTTTTTTTACGTTTACACCATGCATAAAATAAAAGCAATGCTGCCTCTCTAAGCACCATCACTGTGACACAGGTGAGGAGCAGCGAGAGCTCTCCGTGCTGGCACCTTTGCTGTGGGAGAATTCGCTGGACGTTTGGCAGTGTCGGAGCAGGGCTCTGCCAATCACGACAGGGACACAGAGTGTCGGTACTGCTAGTAGGAGGTGGGCAAGCACGGAGCGCCAGTGTGGTTTTGGCTGTGAAAACGGTGGCAAATCGGAAGGTGAGGGGCGTAAGGAGCAGTGAGCCCTTGGAGCTAGGGTGTGGGAGACGTCGCTGCGCGTTTGCGCTTTGGCAGCGTTTGCTCTGTGCCGAGAGTGAGAGGGAGCTTGGAGGGTGTGTGCTCCAGCGTGCCTGGAGGAAAGGCAAGTGCAGTTCACCGCCGTGTGTTTCGCTGCCGAAGTGCTGGCAAGGGAAGGAGAGGAGGAACGGGAGCTCTGCGTGCGGGCACCTTTGCTCATTATTCTTCTAGCTATGCCGTCACAGGCTAAACATTTTAGGTTAGACTAGACAAATGTTTCCTATTAAACCTGATTTACATCCTGACAGATGATAACAGCATCTGTCTTCCAATTTGTGACTGACAATACGATAGTGCATGTTCATAGATTATATCAATTTGTAAAGTAATCGAGGACATGTTGTTGTCGTTTGTTGTTTTTCCCCTCAGAAATGTTCTCTAGCGTTTTAGTAAACTGCTGCACTCACTGTTTCTTACACTTTGAAACAACACGATTGTAATATATTCAGGTCTTTACTTAACTTTGGGATTAATCTAAAAGTTTGACTTATTTAAGGTTCATCTACAGTTTCTCTCTTCAGTACAGGCGGTGTCAACACAAATTATCCTCTCTGCCGCTCCCCAGGCAGCTGCAAGTAGCACATATGACTTATTCGCATGTTTCTTGATTCACTTTACAATAGAGTTTATTTCTATTGCACGGCTCACAACAGTTCAATACTCTTTGTTAACCACCTTTTCATTATGTCAATCCAATGTTTCAGAACAGCTACCGGGCACCTCCAGGTATCAGAGTGTTTCTGATACTTAAATTAACCTGACCTCTGATTGTCTTCTTCCCAATTCACTTTCATCAGAGGTAAAAAAAAGGATTGGTAATAGTGGAGATTGGACAAACTGTTCTGACTAAAAGCTCTCAAGTGGCCAGTAAGTGTTCTTTACTCACATGCTTAAAACAGTTCCAGAGGTGGATGAACAAGTCTGAACTTTCCAAACAGGTAAGACTGGCAAAGGAGCCAGAAGATTTTCGTTCCTCTAGGCATGAAGTATGGTCTACTGCCTCAGATCTTCTGAGCATTTCCACCAAGTAATTTCCCTTCCATTAAGAATTTAAGGTGTTGGCGATGGCCTGACATTTTCTTCTTTATTCCTGAAGACCAGTACAGTTGTGGCTATAAGTCTTTTATTCCACATCCAAAATTGCTTGTAAGGTGTCAGAATTGCTTTGTGATCTACCGTGTATGCAGATATACAAATCAGGTGTTCTGTGAACTCCCTTATGTTAAACAACTACTGCGTAAGTAACTTGTAGACACTGCAGAACTCCGTTCAGTGGCATCTAATTCTAGTTTGTTCAAACATTATCGTTAAGACTCCAGAGGTTACAATTTTTTTTTTTTTCCAGATTTTTCAAGACCCTTCCTTGTTGTGATTTAATAAATAGCATCACTTTCTTTGTCAACGTTGCAGCATACCAGCTTTTGTTCTACTGTACACATAAACAGTGCAACAGCTTAGACAGGAAAAGAAATTACAACTTTCAAAGTTGCTTCTTTATATAAAACAAAGAAGTGAGATGAGGATAATTGAGTTATGAGTGACTTTCAGCCTGGGTCTCAGGTAATGTAAAAGGCAACTCTTCCTTTATTATGAAGATGCAGCCTTGCATTCCAAATGTCTTTTTTTTCAACATTTGTCATCCAGCACTGATTTTGCATCATCAAAATTATGCTCTAAGTATTATTTTGATATAGTAATCCCAACATGCTCAATAGAAATTATTTGTAGAATGTCCAGATCCCACACCTTTTGTTTCAGTTGCTACAAAGCACGTAATAAGCAGTACGTAATATAATTACTCTTCCAACCTCAGCCATTCCGTAATGCTATGAACTGAGCTGGGACAGTGGACGAGAAGGCCTGTGTGCCTGGATGCCAGTGACTGGAGTGAGTGAAACGAAGCTGTCACGAACGCAGATTTGTGAATCCCGCTGTCTATGTTAATTCGTTGTGAATGAGTGACTTTACACAGTTTGATTTAGTAGCAGTTTAGAATTTACTTGTGGCAAATTGCAGGATTTTATTGTGGTGTTTTAGTAGCACTCAATCATCAGTCAATTAACAAAGTGACTAGACAAAATTAGTCAAAATAGCAACTCCATTAAAGATTCGAAGATGGCAAGGTCCACTCTATTACTACATGGAAGACGTGCACAAAGGAGAATGAAGTTACGCTCGAGTTAGAATGATTCACAGAGAGATCATGGATGCATGGGATAAGCAGGACCCTCCCATTGAGTCACGAGGTTCAGAATAGGCCCCCTTGCTTTCTAAACTCCTTTTCAGAGAGAAGTCTAGGTGCGGCTAAGTCCAATCTTTGCCTCAGACTTGGTCAACGGTCCATGTGAATAAGGATAACCCGTATGTGTATATCTAGCAGCAGTATAAGACTCACTTTTTGTCACTAAATCATACATCTACAGACTACTTAAATTGATATACACATGCATACACACAGACATGAATATATATCTCTCTTCATACACATCGACATATGTAAAGGTATGCCTGTTAAAAATTCCCCTCAAGTTCAGTGAAATATTCACATTGGCTGTCTTCGCATTTCTCAACGGGCAAGGGCTGAGCCTCAAGGAGTGAAGGGTTTCAGGCCAGGCTCCACTGCCAGTCTTCGGCGATGGACTTCCAATTTTAGCAAACTTCAAAAGTTTTCTAGCTCTCAGAGGCATCCCACTCAGCAGGAGATGCTGGTCACAGCCTGCTACGGTCCAGGACAGCTCAAAGGGCCTCAGGACTCTTGTTTTATAGGTTCATGAGATGATTGGCTTTAGTCATCAGTGAATTTCCATCCAAGCCACGATCCAGGTCAATAACTACTGGAATTCCAGTAATGATGGTACCACTCCACTTGGTTACAATCCAGGTAAGGTACGTTTCAAGGCTGTCAGGGGATAACAGAGCGGAGCTGCAGCCTCAGAGGCTTATATGACCAGGTGCCAGGAACTGGGGATACCCGGGTCCAGGGCCAAGCGGGGGGTATTGAGTGTTATAGCCCAGCTGCTGGAGGGATCTGCACTGCATATAGATATTCTCACTGGCGGACCTCCATTGTGCTCAACCAGAGAGAGGAACAGGATGAGGCTGGTGATGCTGTCTGTGTTTAAACGAGTGCTCTGTGTGCCTGTCTGTGATCTGCGTCGCTGGCAATGTGTATATGTAGCGTATATGTTTTCCCTGTGCACATGCCTACTGAGAATACATCTCTAGCCTCACTACTGGTTTTATCTGGGGTATGGAGATGTAGCAGCTTTGCCTTCTTTCTGGGTTGCTAGATTTGGCATGATAACACTCCCCTTTTTTGTGCTGCTTCTTTGATGTGAAAATAATAACCTCCTGTACTGTTGTCTTCTTCAGGTATATACTGACATACCACATGATACGTTTGCATGTGCGTGCACTTACTACATACGCACATTTGAAAGAAAAATAATCCCAAACAGGAATAATTTGTTCTAGATGTAACTGGTAATTGCTTTGCTTTGTATAAAGCCTGATCTTCTTTGGGAAGTAGTTCAGGCTGCACTTTTTCATTACTTCCTTTTTCACTAGCAGAAACTGACTTACGACAAAATTACTATGCATTTAAGACTTCTCAGCCCCCTCTACAATACTGCATTATCCTTTCCAAGCTTTCAAGTCAACGTTTCACTGAGCAACAGTAGCAGGCTAGGGTTACTCTGTGTGGATACAGATTATGCTGAATTGCATTCATAGGCAGCCAGTGCTAAAGGAATTATGCTGAATTCACTCTGCTTTTTTTTTTTTAATTCCTATAAAACTGTCTACACAAAAGTAGTTCTGTTAACCCCCGTCTTTCTTGCTACCTTTAAATGTTCTTTGGGAAACAGCTGTAGTTCTGTTCATCCTGTACAACTGGCTGCTGAACCTGCAATTTTTATTGATTCTGAAATGGTCTTTTTTCAAGATCACCTCACAGGATCAAGTAAAGCTATATTCATTTCTTTGAAAAAATATTAGCAAAAAACATTCACTGTAACTGTCATCATAATTTTAAAAAATAAGGCAATCATGAGAAAAGTAACACTAAAAATTAAAAAAAAAAAAAAAAAAAAAAAAAGGAAAAATTAATAAAATTGCCGGAATTCAGGAGACCCAGCTCTTCTGGATCCAGACATAAGAAAACTCAACATGCTTCTCTATACCACAGCATATATCTTAATGGCACTCTTCGACAGATCGCCAAATATTTGCTGGGATGCATTTGCTTGCAAACACTGGGGGTCTGCCATTACCTTCCCCGTAATGGTCCCAACTTTCTCTCACTCACTCTTGGCAGAGCAGTCCTCCAGAATTGAAAACGTCCAGCACTTTCTCCCACACAATAGCTGGAAGGGCTTAATGCTTTTGCTGGTGGTCACCTTCCTTTGGCGGTGGTTTGTTTTTGGTTTGGTTTTTTTTTGTTTCCCCACGGCCACACAGTCGGGCTCTACCATTGCCTTGCCTCCTAACGGTCCCAACACGGTGTGTTTCTCTCTCTCTCTTCTTCTCTTGGCCAGAGCCCTGCTCCAAAATTCCAAATGTGCAGCGATTTCTCCCACAGTGTAGATGTAAGTCTTATGCTGTTACTGGTCCTCCCCTTCCCTTCCCTGAGCTTTCACAGGCACACAAACAGTAGGGTTCTATCATTGTCGTGCCTCCTAATGGTCCAAGACGGTATGTGTCTCTGCCTGACTCTCAGCGTCCGCAGAGACGTGCTCCAATTGAGCAACATTTCGGCTATTTCTCCCAAACCATAGGTGTAAGGGCTTAATACTAGTCCTCACCTTCCTTTGGCTGACATTTCAGAGACACACAAACACTCGGGCTCTGACATTGCCTTGCCTCCTATACGCTCCCAAAACAATGTGTGTCTCTTTATCTCTGTCTCACTCTTGGAAGAGCCCTGCTACACTACTCCAAACGTTTACCATTTTCTCCCACACCGTAAGCGTAAGGGCTCAATGCTCTTGCTGGTCCTCAGCTCCCCTTGCCTAAGCGTTCACAGCCCCACGAACTCTTGGGCTCTGCCATTGCCTTGCCCCCTCTAGGCTCCCACTTCTCTCTCTCTCTCAGGCTTGATGATGTCTGCTACTGTATTGCAAGCACCGAGCAATTCTTCCCACAACATAGTTACAAGGCCTAAATACTATAACTTGTCCTCCCATTGCCTTGGCTGAAGCATTAACAACCCCACAAAAATTGAGCATTTATGATTGCCTTGCTGCCTAACAGTCCCAACTCTCTCTCTCTCTCACTCTTAGCAGAGCTCTGGTCCAAAATAGCATATGTCAAGCGATTTCTCGCACACCATAGGCCAAAGGGCTTAGTGCAGTTGCTGCTCCTCAACGTCCCTTTGCAGTGTTTTCACAGCCACACACGCACCCGGGATGTGCGCTTGCTTTCCCTCCCAGCACTCCCAATACACATTCTCAAGCTCACTTTCGCTCTTGGCAGAGATCATCTCCCAAGGTGCTAAACGTCCAGTGACTTCTCCCACACCATAGGTATAACGGCTTACTGCTGTTTCTCGTCCTCACATTCCCTTGCCAGCGCTTTCACAGCCAAATACACACTGGGGATCTTGCCTTGCCTCCCAGCACTCCAAATATACATTCAAAAACTCACCTTCATACTTGGCACAGACCAGCTCGCAAACTGCAAACGTCCAGTGACTTCTCCCACAAAATAGATCTAAGAGCTTAGTGCTCTTGCTGCTCTACATCTTCCCTTGCCAGCACTTTCACAGCCAAACACGCACTGGGAATCTGAACTTCCCTTGCTTCCAACCACTACCATTACACATTCTCAAGCTCACTCTCACTGTCGCAATACATCAGCTCTCAAAGGGCTAAATGTAGAGCGATTTATAACACACCATAGGTTGAAGGGCTTAGTGCTCTTGCTGGTTCTCACGTTCCCTTGACAGCGCTTTCAAAGCCAAACACACAGGGGCACCTGTCCATGCCTTACTTCTCAGCACTCCAACTGGACATTCTAAAGTTCACTTTCACTCTTGGCAGAGATCATCTCCCAAAGTGCAAACGTCCAGCCATTACTCCCTCACCATAGCTCTCAGGGCTTAGTACACTCGCTAATCGTCACCTTCCCTTGCAAGCGTTTTCGCAGCAGAACAACCACTGCTGACATCTCCTTGCGTTCCCCCCCACCACTCCCAATACACACTCAAAATCTCACTCTCACTTTCGGCAGAGAGCAGCTCCCAAAGTGCAAACGTCCAGCCATTTCTCCCACACCATACCTCTAAGGGCTGAGAGCTGTTGCTGCTCCTCACCTTCCCTTACCGGCGCTTTCACAGCCAAGCACCCTCTGGGCACCTGCCCTTGGCCTTGCCTCACAGCACTCCAAATAAAACGCACATTCACACAACGGTGAGCTGCACTTGCTTGTCCTCCAGGCACTCCCAATGCACGTTCTCAAGCTCACGCTCACTCTCGGCACAGCCCAGCTCCCAAACCGCAAGCGTCCACAGTGGGTTTGCCTGTGAAAGCGCTGTCAAGGCGAGGTGAAGACCCGCAAGAGCTCTCAGCCCGGAGAGCTCTGTACGGTGCGGGAGAGATAGCTGGACGCTTGCCGTTTGGGAGCTGCTCTGTGCCGAGAGCGAGCGTGAGCTTGAGAATGTCTGTGCGCTGGCAAGGCAAGGTGAGCATCAGCGAGAGCTCTCAGCCCTGAGAGCTATGTACGGGGTGGGAGAAATCGCTGGGCATTTGCACTTTGGGAGCTGGTCATCTCTCCCACAGCTCTCTCCTCGCACAGTTAGGAGCTAAGCCAGCCCGGAGCGCCGCTCTGTGCGGTCGGCACCAACCCAGCTCCGGTACAACAAAGCTCCAGCCATTTCTCCCACAGCAAATGTGCCCGCACGCACAGCTCCCGTTCCTCCTCTCCTTCCCTTGCCAGCACTTCGGCAGCGAAACACACGGCGGTGAACTGCACTTGCCTTTCCTCCAGGCACGCTGGAGCACACACCCTCCAAGCTCCCTCTCACTCTCGGCACAGAGCAAACGCTGCCAAAGCGCAAACGCGCAGCGACGTCTCCCACACCCTAGCTCCAAGGGCTCACTGCTCCTTACGCCCCTCACCTTCCGATTTGCCACCGTTTTCACAGCCAAAACCACACTGGCGCTCCGTGCTTGCCCACCTCCTACTAGCAGTACCGACACTCTGTGTCCCTGTCGTGATTGGCAGAGCCCTGCTCCGACACTGCCAAACGTCCAGCGAATTCTCCCACAGCAAAGGTGCCAGCACGGAGAGCTCTCGCTGCTCCTCACCTTCCTTTGTCAGCGCGTTCACAGCCAAACACACGGCGGTGAACTGCACTTGCTAGAAGAATAATCAGCACAACTCGAACATTTTATTAGAAACATACCATGAAATTGACAAATTGTTCAGTAAGTGGGATTGCACTAGCCGTTTTAAATGCTGTCATGAACTTGCTTTTTTAATTTGAGCCCTTCTGTCCTTTCTCCGTGTTTGCCTACATCCTCAGAAAAAATGTTTTTCTATCAGCTCCTGGATACATTGTTCTGCCAGACATTTCAGCAACGTAATGTGAATGCAAGATTTCCAGGCTGAATGCAACACAAAGTACAAGCGGGCCATAGAAATCTAAGAAACACTGATTTGAAGAATGAGGGCAAGACAGAAAGATAAGGCCTTGAGAATGAATGTCCGTGGGAAGACAGAGAAGATGGAAATGAAGATAGAAATCATAGAAGTGTCCGGACCTTCTGTACATTTTACTAGAACAAATAAAAAAACCCACATGCAAAACACTACAAAACCGTCGAAGAATAAGTGTTTGTTGCAGAACATCTGGTCATCATCATGTTCTTTCCTTCCCGTCACTAACACACCTAAGGCTTGGATACAGATGGAAAAGGCACCTGGATAAAAAGATATCTGTCGTGGTTTAGCCCCAGCCAGCAACTAAGCACCACGCAGCCGCTCGCTCACTCCCCCTACCCCGATGGGATGGGGGAGAGAATCGGAGGAGTAACAGTGAGAAACACTTCTGGGTTGAGATAAGAACAGTTTAATAGTTGAAATAAAACAAAGTAAAATAATAATAATAACAACAATATAATAATAATAATAATAATATACAAAGCAAGTGATGCACAATGCAATTGCTCACCACCCGCCGACCGATACCCAGACAGTTCCCGAGCAGCGACTGCTGCTCCCCGGCCAACCCCACCCAGTTTGTATAATGAGCATGACGTCGGGTGGTATGGAATAGCCCTTTGGTCAGTTTGGATCAACTATTCTGGCCGTGCCCCCTCCCAGTTTCTTGTGTACCTGGCAGAGCATGGGAAGCTGAAAAGGCTTTGACTAGCATAAGCAGTACTCGGCAACAACTAAAAACATCAGCGTGTTATCAACATTCTTCTCCTAAAAACACAGCCAAACACAGCCAAAACACAGCACTGTGCCTGCTACTAGGAAGAAAATTAACTCTATCCCAGCCGAAACCAGGACAATATGTTGAACAGAAAATGCACCTGTTTCAAATCTTGCAGTGTTCTTCCTATTTTGTTGATGACACCCTAACAAGCCTAAGCTTCACACTAGAAAAGAATCATTGTCAGGCTGAGAAAATGAGGCTGGATGGTGTTGGTAGACAGCCGGCTGAACGTGAGCCAGCAGTGTGCCCAGGTGGCCAAGAAGGCCAACAGCATCCTGGCTTGTATCAGGAACAGTGTGGCGAGGAGCAGCAGGGAGGTTACTGTTCCCCCGTACTCGGCGCTGGTGAGGCCGCACCTGGAATACTGTGTCCAGTTTTGGGCCCCCTCAATACAAGAAAGACATTGAGGTGCTGGAGCGTGTTCAGAGAAGGGCAACAAAGCTGGTGAAGGGTCTGGAGCACGAGTCTTATGAGGAGCGGCTGAGGGAGCTGGGACTGTTTAGCCTAGAGAAGAGGAGGCTGAGGGGAGACCTTATCGCTCTCTGCGACTACCTGAAAGGAGGTTGTAGTGAGGTGGGTGCTGGTCTCTTCCTCCCACATAGTTAGCGATAGGACGAGAGGAAATGGGCTGAAGCTGCACCAGGGGAGGTTTAGGTAGGATATTAGGAAAAAATTCTTCACGGAAAGGGTGGTCAAGCATTGGAACAGGCTGCCCAGAGAGGTGGTGGAGTCACCATCCCTGGAAGTGTTCAAAAAACGGGTAGACGTGGCACTTCGGGACACGGTTTAGTCTAGTCTACCCTTGATGGGTTTAGTGTGGCCTTGGTAGTGTAGGTTAATGGTCGGACTGGATGATCTTAAAGGTCTTTTCCAACCTAAGCGATTCTATGATTCTATGAAAGGGAAAAGTGATGTTTCGCATGGACTGAGTAGAAGAGCAAGGAGAAGAGGACGAAGCGTAAGGGTGATATGGATTTCAGCTGGCAAACTAACAAGAAAGGTATCTGTATCTCAGAACTACGTAGTTGTCTCTCCCTGACAGCAGCAGAGTTAGAAAGACCTGGTCAAAAGATACAGGCAGCCTTTAATTCCTTACTCTCTTACCACAGAGAGAAAAAAACATGCAAGCATTTATATTCTCACATTATCACTACGTTCCTCACTTCTGACTTTATACATACTTCCTATGTAATACAAATACTTCATGTACTATTATTAGCACTTAAGACGGAAACAATAAAAGACTATTTGTTACATTGCCATCCATGTATTACAGCAAAATAAGCCAAATGCAGAGTGAATAGGTATCTCCTCCACTAACAGCCGAGTAGGTGGGAACAAGTTAGAAACCAACAGTCCTGATTTTCACATTTGCAAGGCATCTAGCTTTAATCTACCCAGAAAATCTGCAACCAGAAATGCTTAGAGACATGTTTTAGACATCCCAGCATAACTGTCATAAGCCACTTGCCCCCAGAAGCAGCATGTTCATATAGCAGCACTGTCTGGTAATTGCACTCAGTACTGAAATGCACCGGGAAAATGAACAGATTTCCAAATCTGTAACAGTCTCTGCACTGTGCTCAGTTTTGATAGATCTTCAGTTTCCAGCTCTGACCGATGCAGGAGGCTCTTCTCTTCTAAGAAGCCTAAGAGAAATGTTGAAATTTTTCATCCACATTACAGGCTACTGTGCATTTCTATGGGGTGGTTGAGTATACTTAAATTTCTTCTATTCAAAGCCTCTTGACATATATTCCAGCAGTGATGTTTACTACCGAGTATGAAAACTGGACTAGCAGCCACCCTCATACGGTGAAAATGTTAACTGCACCACCATAAACAAACCTGGCAAGAAAGGGAAGTATTCTGTCAAAGACAGATCAGAACCTGCATAAAAATATGCTGTAAACTTCCATCAGAGGGGAGGGCAAATGTAGTTCTGAGGTAGGAAGTGTGTCTTTACTGAAAGAATGCTATAAAGTGAGTACTATAAAATAGGACCCTTCTGTTTAATTTGCACTCTCTGTAGTAGATGTTTTATAGCTTGATTTTATATTATGAACTAACAATTCCAGCCAATAAATTTGAAAAGGTTGTGACTATTCTTTTTGTCATGCTCATACACCTGCTTCACTTCCTTCTTCCACATACAGCCATGATTATATTCTGCTGTACTTCTAAGTCCTAGCTCTCACGTGGATAGTTGTACAAGGAAGGGAATGATTCCCAAATGGCTAATGATTCCCAAATTATTAAACTGATCAGACACCCAACCATTGCCTTCCAAAGGAAATTATTCATTAAGCGCATAATTAGAGTCAATGACACAGGTGGTTGTGAGTTCCTTTTTCCTGGACATTTTAACATCTGTTATTATGAGCAAGAGTGGGACACTGACACATTAAGGAGAAACTAGCAGTGCTGCATTTTATATCAAATAAGATTCCCTAACTTAGTACTCACTGTAAGTTCTGATTTCATCCTTTCAAAATCCAAGACAAAATACGCAAACCCTGATTCGGGATGGAGTTTCCGAATACGCCCACTGAACAGTCTAATAAAGTTGCCCTGTAGGTAAAAGAGGACGTTCACTTAATTTAAGAGGGTTTGATCTCAACAGTTATGACATGAACCTGGTTTTATTTGTGTCACTGCACAACTGAGGGCAGAGGCCAGTGTACTGGGTCGGGCTGGGACAGAGTTAACTTCTTTCCTAGCAGCCTACATTGTGCGGTACTCTGCACTGGTGAACAAAACAGTGTTGATAACACACCAGTGTTTTGGCTATTGCTGATCAACACTTCAACTGAGTTGAGGCCCTCTCTCCCTTCTCCCCCACCCCCTTACCCATCCACAGACTTGGGGGTGGGCAAGATATTGGGAGGGAACATAGCTGGGACAGCTGACCCCAACTGACCAAAGGGCCATTCCATACCATATGACGTCATGCTCAGCAATAAAAGCTCAGGAAAAGGAAGAGGAAGAGAGGACTTTCATGGTTATGGCGTTTGTCTTTCCAAGAAACCATTATGCTTGCTGAAGCACTATGTTCCAGGAAGTGGCTCTGGTCATATGCCAGTCAACTGAAGTAGTGAATTAATTTCTCTCCTTCTTGTGCTTGCCTGCATAGCTTTTGCTTTCCTTATTAAACCGTAATTTTCTCAATCCACACACCTTTTCACCTTCCTTCTATTTTCTCCCCATTCCTTGGGAGAGGGGAGCGAGCAAAGACGTAGGGTGCGTGGTTGGCTTCTAACCGGTGTCAGTCCACCACAGTCAGATATCAAGTTTTTATCTAGCACAGAGTTTAACCTGTTTGAATATCAGTGTGGATTATAACTGAACCAGAACTTCTGACAGTCTTCAAATGCTTCCTCACCTGGAAGGCAATGGAACCGCAGGCTAGGAGTTCTTCTGAGGAATGCCTAACATTCCTTTCAACACACGGGCATGCACGCTCTTCTATTCCATGGACTCACCTCGTCAGATGAAAGTTTTACTTAGTATTTAAATGACCTACCTCAAGAAGTTTGCTCCCAGTGTTTACTGCAGCCAACAGCTGAGAGGAAAAAAAAGGCTTAAGGACATCTCAAGTAGTGTAACTTGTTATCTGGAATACAAATGCATGCCGCTGGGTTTCGTGTGGTGAAACTTGTAAATTACCGGTATTGCAAGGAGATAGCCTCAGCCTATTTCCTTGCAAAACACTTTAGTCCCTTTCAGTAGATTGATTTAAGTAATGAGAAAGAAGGGACAGAGAACGAATGACCTAAACAAATCTTCCATGTAACTTCCCAGAACCAAGTATCATATCAAGTATGTCACACACTTTTCATCTCAGGTGTTCCTGGATAAAGGAAATATATCAAGTTTATACCTCTTCCATAAAAGGTCAGATTCATTGGAATTTAATTTCTCCCAAGGCTTAAAAAACCCAAACAACTCGATCCAGACAAAGTTTAGCAGCACCTGTATATTACATACAAACACCCTGCCCCATTCCCACACACACACATTTTACAAATCAACTTGCCAATTACTATCCTCAATAATTTCTTTGACAGATGAGGCTTATCTCCTTATGTTTAGCGCTGGCTGAAGTAACAAGCACGTGCCTTTTGCAAGCACATGTTTAAATTACAGTTATCCATGGAGAGTTTATATAGCATACATCTAAATATTTAATAGAGGTAAAGGGAAAGACTTATTTGAGAGCAAGATATGGGTAACGATCCCTTAATAGAGTTTCAATCTTCACAGAATTTCACATAATTTATGATTCATATAGATTTTTTTTTCCTGGTTTTATAACATATAATGTTAAGGGTGGAATAAGTTTGCACTGAAAAACTAAGTTTGCTTCCAATTTGACCTAAAAGTAGTCTGTCAACCCAGGACACTCCTCTACTGCTCTTCCCTATGGATTTTGGTTTCTTTTGCTCCAAATAAGGCAAAGCCAAATTTTAGTGCCCTAAAAGTGTATACAAAATGGAACTTCAATCCTTAGCACAGCTGCCTTTGTCACCCAAATCTGTAGGTACTTCATTACAAGCCACAGCATCAATGCAAAGCCTTGAGTACAAAGAGTATAATTTGTATCTGCTGCAAAGTGAGCAACAGAAAATGAAAATCAGTTCGGTAAGAGTACAGCAGCATCTGCCTGGCTGTAGTGTTGTTCTAAAAATCTTTTTATTACTGCCGAAACCAATGCAGTATATGCTTTAACATTGTGGGTTTTTGTTTTTTGTTTTTTTTTTATTTCATACACCATTGCCTCCAAATCTGCTAAAACATTTGAGGAATTGTGAAATACAGTGGCAGGCACACTAGGCAGTACAACATTGTACTGAAAACTTTCTCAGACAGCAATTTGCACAAGGAATAACAGTGCATTGCAAAGTGCGGAGCGCTCCAAAAAATGCACCTGGATATTGCAGTCTCTTCAAGGACCCAAGGATCGAGGCACAAGAAGAGCGGTCTCTTGGCAGAAAGATCAAATTTAAGGAGCAAGGGGATTAGTTTTTTGATCTTATCAGAGGTTTATGTGCCCCATCTGAACCAAGACCTGTTGGATGCTGTAGAAAGACTTCTTTTGATTTCCACAGGTTGTCAATGCTTTGCCTGAAGCCTTTGACTGCCTGAGGTGCAGCCTGATTCTGTCTTTGTTGCCAGCGTGTGAGCCTGAACAGAAAAAGTAAGGGACATCAAATCAGAGCGATAAACTCGCTGATTTCTAGAACACAAGATGCAGAATACTAGTAATGCACTGACCATGCTCCTCAGCTGAGCTGTATCCCACAGGTACACAGCAGAGAAGTGGGAGGGCAGCATACTGTGGAAGTGCTTATTTCTCCCATTTGCCTCCATTTTTTTTACGTTTACACCATGCATAAAATAAAAGCAATGCTGCCTCTCTAAGCACCATCACTGTGACACAGGTGAGGAGCAGCGAGAGCTCTCCGTGCTGGCACCTTTGCTGTGGGAGAATTCGCTGGACGTTTGGCAGTGTCGGAGCAGGGCTCTGCCAATCACGACAGGGACACAGAGTGTCGGTACTGCTAGTAGGAGGTGGGCAAGCACGGAGCGCCAGTGTGGTTTTGGCTGTGAAAACGGTGGCAAATCGGAAGGTGAGGGGCGTAAGGAGCAGTGAGCCCTTGGAGCTAGGGTGTGGGAGACGTCGCTGCGCGTTTGCGCTTTGGCAGCGTTTGCTCTGTGCCGAGAGTGAGAGGGAGCTTGGAGGGTGTGTGCTCCAGCGTGCCTGGAGGAAAGGCAAGTGCAGTTCACCGCCGTGTGTTTCGCTGCCGAAGTGCTGGCAAGGGAAGGAGAGGAGGAACGGGAGCTCTGCGTGCGGGCACCTTTGCTCATTATTCTTCTAGCTATGCCGTCACAGGCTAAACATTTTAGGTTAGACTAGACAAATGTTTCCTATTAAACCTGATTTACATCCTGACAGATGATAACAGCATCTGTCTTCCAATTTGTGACTGACAATACGATAGTGCATGTTCATAGATTATATCAATTTGTAAAGTAATCGAGGACATGTTGTTGTCGTTTGTTGTTTTTCCCCTCAGAAATGTTCTCTAGCGTTTTAGTAAACTGCTGCACTCACTGTTTCTTACACTTTGAAACAACACGATTGTAATATATTCAGGTCTTTACTTAACTTTGGGATTAATCTAAAAGTTTGACTTATTTAAGGTTCATCTACAGTTTCTCTCTTCAGTACAGGCGGTGTCAACACAAATTATCCTCTCTGCCGCTCCCCAGGCAGCTGCAAGTAGCACATATGACTTATTCGCATGTTTCTTGATTCACTTTACAATAGAGTTTATTTCTATTGCACGGCTCACAACAGTTCAATACTCTTTGTTAACCACCTTTTCATTATGTCAATCCAATGTTTCAGAACAGCTACCGGGCACCTCCAGGTATCAGAGTGTTTCTGATACTTAAATTAACCTGACCTCTGATTGTCTTCTTCCCAATTCACTTTCATCAGAGGTAAAAAAAAGGATTGGTAATAGTGGAGATTGGACAAACTGTTCTGACTAAAAGCTCTCAAGTGGCCAGTAAGTGTTCTTTACTCACATGCTTAAAACAGTTCCAGAGGTGGATGAACAAGTCTGAACTTTCCAAACAGGTAAGACTGGCAAAGGAGCCAGAAGATTTTCGTTCCTCTAGGCATGAAGTATGGTCTACTGCCTCAGATCTTCTGAGCATTTCCACCAAGTAATTTCCCTTCCATTAAGAATTTAAGGTGTTGGCGATGGCCTGACATTTTCTTCTTTATTCCTGAAGACCAGTACAGTTGTGGCTATAAGTCTTTTATTCCACATCCAAAATTGCTTGTAAGGTGTCAGAATTGCTTTGTGATCTACCGTGTATGCAGATATACAAATCAGGTGTTCTGTGAACTCCCTTATGTTAAACAACTACTGCGTAAGTAACTTGTAGACACTGCAGAACTCCGTTCAGTGGCATCTAATTCTAGTTTGTTCAAACATTATCGTTAAGACTCCAGAGGTTACAATTTTTTTTTTTTTCCAGATTTTTCAAGACCCTTCCTTGTTGTGATTTAATAAATAGCATCACTTTCTTTGTCAACGTTGCAGCATACCAGCTTTTGTTCTACTGTACACATAAACAGTGCAACAGCTTAGACAGGAAAAGAAATTACAACTTTCAAAGTTGCTTCTTTATATAAAACAAAGAAGTGAGATGAGGATAATTGAGTTATGAGTGACTTTCAGCCTGGGTCTCAGGTAATGTAAAAGGCAACTCTTCCTTTATTATGAAGATGCAGCCTTGCATTCCAAATGTCTTTTTTTTCAACATTTGTCATCCAGCACTGATTTTGCATCATCAAAATTATGCTCTAAGTATTATTTTGATATAGTAATCCCAACATGCTCAATAGAAATTATTTGTAGAATGTCCAGATCCCACACCTTTTGTTTCAGTTGCTACAAAGCACGTAATAAGCAGTACGTAATATAATTACTCTTCCAACCTCAGCCATTCCGTAATGCTATGAACTGAGCTGGGACAGTGGACGAGAAGGCCTGTGTGCCTGGATGCCAGTGACTGGAGTGAGTGAAACGAAGCTGTCACGAACGCAGATTTGTGAATCCCGCTGTCTATGTTAATTCGTTGTGAATGAGTGACTTTACACAGTTTGATTTAGTAGCAGTTTAGAATTTACTTGTGGCAAATTGCAGGATTTTATTGTGGTGTTTTAGTAGCACTCAATCATCAGTCAATTAACAAAGTGACTAGACAAAATTAGTCAAAATAGCAACTCCATTAAAGATTCGAAGATGGCAAGGTCCACTCTATTACTACATGGAAGACGTGCACAAAGGAGAATGAAGTTACGCTCGAGTTAGAATGATTCACAGAGAGATCATGGATGCATGGGATAAGGAGGACCCTCCCATTGAGTCACGAGGTTCAGAATAGGCCCCCTTGCTTTCTAAACTCCTTTTCAGAGAGAAGTCTAGGTGCGGCTAAGTCCAATCTTTGCCTCAGACTTGGTCAACGGTCCATGTGAATAAGGATAACCCGTATGTGTATATCTAGCAGCAGTATAAGACTCACTTTTTGTCACTAAATCATACATCTACAGACTACTTAAATTGATATACACATGCATACACACAGACATGAATATATATCTCTCTTCATACACATCGACATATGTAAAGGTATGCCTGTTAAAAATTCCCCTCAAGTTCAGTGAAATATTCACATTGGCTGTCTTCGCATTTCTCAACGGGCAAGGGCTGAGCCTCAAGGAGTGAAGGGTTTCAGGCCAGGCTCCACTGCCAGTCTTCGGCGATGGACTTCCAATTTTAGCAAACTTCAAAAGTTTTCTAGCTCTCAGAGGCATCCCACTCAGCAGGAGATGCTGGTCACAGCCTGCTACGGTCCAGGACAGCTCAAAGGGCCTCAGGACTCTTGTTTTATAGGTTCATGAGATGATTGGCTTTAGTCATCAGTGAATTTCCATCCAAGCCACGATCCAGGTCAATAACTACTGGAATTCCAGTAATGATGGTACCACTCCACTTGGTTACAATCCAGGTAAGGTACGTTTCAAGGCTGTCAGGGGATAACAGAGCGGAGCTGCAGCCTCAGAGGCTTATATGACCAGGTGCCAGGAACTGGGGATACCCGGGTCCAGGGCCAAGCGGGGGGTATTGAGTGTTATAGCCCAGCTGCTGGAGGGATCTGCACTGCATATAGATATTCTCACTGGCGGACCTCCATTGTGCTCAACCAGAGAGAGGAACAGGATGAGGCTGGTGATGCTGTCTGTGTTTAAACGAGTGCTCTGTGTGCCTGTCTGTGATCTGCGTCGCTGGCAATGTGTATATGTAGCGTATATGTTTTCCCTGTGCACATGCCTACTGAGAATACATCTCTAGCCTCACTACTGGTTTTATCTGGGGTATGGAGATGTAGCAGCTTTGCCTTCTTTCTGGGTTGCTAGATTTGGCATGATAACACTCCCCTTTTTTGTGCTGCTTCTTTGATGTGAAAATAATAACCTCCTGTACTGTTGTCTTCTTCAGGTATATACTGACATACCACATGATACGTTTGCATGTGCGTGCACTTACTACATACGCACATTTGAAAGAAAAATAATCCCAAACAGGAATAATTTGTTCTAGATGTAACTGGTAATTGCTTTGCTTTGTATAAAGCCTGATCTTCTTTGGGAAGTAGTTCAGGCTGCACTTTTTCATTACTTCCTTTTTCACTAGCAGAAACTGACTTACGACAAAATTACTATGCATTTAAGACTTCTCAGCCCCCTCTACAATACTGCATTATCCTTTCCAAGCTTTCAAGTCAACGTTTCACTGAGCAACAGTAGCAGGCTAGGGTTACTCTGTGTGGATACAGATTATGCTGAATTGCATTCATAGGCAGCCAGTGCTAAAGGAATTATGCTGAATTCACTCTGCTTTTTTTTTTTTAATTCCTATAAAACTGTCTACACAAAAGTAGTTCTGTTAACCCCCGTCTTTCTTGCTACCTTTAAATGTTCTTTGGGAAACAGCTGTAGTTCTGTTCATCCTGTACAACTGGCTGCTGAACCTGCAATTTTTATTGATTCTGAAATGGTCTTTTTTCAAGATCACCTCACAGGATCAAGTAAAGCTATATTCATTTCTTTGAAAAAATATTAGCAAAAAACATTCACTGTAACTGTCATCATAATTTTAAAAAATAAGGCAATCATGAGAAAAGTAACACTAAAAATTAAAAAAAAAAAAAAAAAAAAAAAAGGAAAAATTAATAAAATTGCCGGAATTCAGGAGACCCAGCTCTTCTGGATCCAGACATAAGAAAACTCAACATGCTTCTCTATACCACAGCATATATCTTAATGGCACTCTTCGACAGATCGCCAAATATTTGCTGGGATGCATTTGCTTGCAAACACTGGGGGTCTGCCATTACCTTCCCCGTAATGGTCCCAACTTTCTCTCACTCACTCTTGGCAGAGCAGTCCTCCAGAATTGAAAACGTCCAGCACTTTCTCCCACACAATAGCTGGAAGGGCTTAATGCTTTTGCTGGTGGTCACCTTCCTTTGGCGGTGGTTTGTTTTTGGTTTGGTTTTTTTTTGTTTCCCCACGGCCACACAGTCGGGCTCTACCATTGCCTTGCCTCCTAACGGTCCCAACACGGTGTGTTTCTCTCTCTCTCTTCTTCTCTTGGCCAGAGCCCTGCTCCAAAATTCCAAATGTGCAGCGATTTCTCCCACAGTGTAGATGTAAGTCTTATGCTGTTACTGGTCCTCCCCTTCCCTTCCCTGAGCTTTCACAGGCACACAAACAGTAGGGTTCTATCATTGTCGTGCCTCCTAATGGTCCAAGACGGTATGTGTCTCTGCCTGACTCTCAGCGTCCGCAGAGACGTGCTCCAATTGAGCAACATTTCGGCTATTTCTCCCAAACCATAGGTGTAAGGGCTTAATACTAGTCCTCACCTTCCTTTGGCTGACATTTCAGAGACACACAAACACTCGGGCTCTGACATTGCCTTGCCTCCTATACGCTCCCAAAACAATGTGTGTCTCTTTATCTCTGTCTCACTCTTGGAAGAGCCCTGCTACACTACTCCAAACGTTTACCATTTTCTCCCACACCGTAAGCGTAAGGGCTCAATGCTCTTGCTGGTCCTCAGCTCCCCTTGCCTAAGCGTTCACAGCCCCACGAACTCTTGGGCTCTGCCATTGCCTTGCCCCCTCTAGGCTCCCACTTCTCTCTCTCTCTCAGGCTTGATGATGTCTGCTACTGTATTGCAAGCACCGAGCAATTCTTCCCACAACATAGTTACAAGGCCTAAATACTATAACTTGTCCTCCCATTGCCTTGGCTGAAGCATTAACAACCCCACAAAAATTGAGCATTTATGATTGCCTTGCTGCCTAACAGTCCCAACTCTCTCTCTCTCTCACTCTTAGCAGAGCTCTGGTCCAAAATAGCATATGTCAAGCGATTTCTCGCACACCATAGGCCAAAGGGCTTAGTGCAGTTGCTGCTCCTCAACGTCCCTTTGCAGTGTTTTCACAGCCACACACGCACCCGGGATGTGCGCTTGCTTTCCCTCCCAGCACTCCCAATACACATTCTCAAGCTCACTTTCGCTCTTGGCAGAGATCATCTCCCAAGGTGCTAAACGTCCAGTGACTTCTCCCACACCATAGGTATAACGGCTTACTGCTGTTTCTCGTCCTCACATTCCCTTGCCAGCGCTTTCACAGCCAAATACACACTGGGGATCTTGCCTTGCCTCCCAGCACTCCAAATATACATTCAAAAACTCACCTTCATACTTGGCACAGACCAGCTCGCAAACTGCAAACGTCCAGTGACTTCTCCCACAAAATAGATCTAAGAGCTTAGTGCTCTTGCTGCTCTACATCTTCCCTTGCCAGCACTTTCACAGCCAAACACGCACTGGGAATCTGAACTTCCCTTGCTTCCAACCACTACCATTACACATTCTCAAGCTCACTCTCACTGTCGCAATACATCAGCTCTCAAAGGGCTAAATGTAGAGCGATTTATAACACACCATAGGTTGAAGGGCTTAGTGCTCTTGCTGGTTCTCACGTTCCCTTGACAGCGCTTTCAAAGCCAAACACACAGGGGCACCTGTCCATGCCTTACTTCTCAGCACTCCAACTGGACATTCTAAAGTTCACTTTCACTCTTGGCAGAGATCATCTCCCAAAGTGCAAACGTCCAGCCATTACTCCCTCACCATAGCTCTCAGGGCTTAGTACACTCGCTAATCGTCACCTTCCCTTGCAAGCGTTTTCGCAGCAGAACAACCACTGCTGACATCTCCTTGCGTTCCCCCCCACCACTCCCAATACACACTCAAAATCTCACTCTCACTTTCGGCAGAGAGCAGCTCCCAAAGTGCAAACGTCCAGCCATTTCTCCCACACCATACCTCTAAGGGCTGAGAGCTGTTGCTGCTCCTCACCTTCCCTTACCGGCGCTTTCACAGCCAAGCACCCTCTGGGCACCTGCCCTTGGCCTTGCCTCACAGCACTCCAAATAAAACGCACATTCACACAACGGTGAGCTGCACTTGCTTGTCCTCCAGGCACTCCCAATGCACGTTCTCAAGCTCACGCTCACTCTCGGCACAGCCCAGCTCCCAAACCGCAAGCGTCCACAGTGGGTTTGCCTGTGAAAGCGCTGTCAAGGCGAGGTGAAGACCCGCAAGAGCTCTCAGCCCGGAGAGCTCTGTACGGTGCGGGAGAGATAGCTGGACGCTTGCCGTTTGGGAGCTGCTCTGTGCCGAGAGCGAGCGTGAGCTTGAGAATGTCTGTGCGCTGGCAAGGCAAGGTGAGGATCAGCGAGAGCTCTCAGCCCTGAGAGCTATGTACGGGGTGGGAGAAATCGCTGGGCATTTGCACTTTGGGAGCTGGTCATCTCTCCCACAGCTCTCTCCTCGCACAGTTAGGAGCTAAGCCAGCCCGGAGCGCCGCTCTGTGCGGTCGGCACGAACCCAGCTCCGGTACAACAAAGCTCCAGCCATTTCTCCCACAGCAAATGTGCCCGCACGCAGAGCTCCCGTTCCTCCTCTCCTTCCCTTGCCAGCACTTCGGCAGCGAAACACACGGCGGTGAACTGCACTTGCCTTTCCTCCAGGCACGCTGGAGCACACACCCTCCAAGCTCCCTCTCACTCTCGGCACAGAGCAAACGCTGCCAAAGCGCAAACGCGCAGCGACGTCTCCCACACCCTAGCTCCAAGGGCTCACTGCTCCTTACGCCCCTCACCTTCCGATTTGCCACCGTTTTCACAGCCAAAACCACACTGGCGCTCCGTGCTTGCCCACCTCCAACTAGCAGTACCGACACTCTGTGTCCCTGTCGTGATTGGCAGAGCCCTGCTCCGACACTGCCAAACGTCCAGCGAATTCTCCCACAGCAAAGGTGCCAGCACGGAGAGCTCTCGCTGCTCCTCACCTTCCTTTGTCAGCGCGTTCACAGCCAAACACACGGCGGTGAACTGCACTTGCTAGAAGAATAATCAGCACAACTCGAACATTTTATTAGAAACATACCATGAAATTGACAAATTGTTCAGTAAGTGGGATTGCACTAGCCGTTTTAAATGCTGTCATGAACTTGCTTTTTTAATTTGAGCCCTTCTGTCCTTTCTCCGTGTTTGCCTACATCCTCAGAAAAAATGTTTTTCTATCAGCTCCTGGATACATTGTTCTGCCAGACATTTCAGCAACGTAATGTGAATGCAAGATTTCCAGGCTGAATGCAACACAAAGTACAAGCGGGCCATAGAAATCTAAGAAACACTGATTTGAAGAATGAGGGCAAGACAGAAAGATAAGGCCTTGAGAATGAATGTCCGTGGGAAGACAGAGAAGATGGAAATGAAGATAGAAATCATAGAAGTGTCCGGACCTTCTGTACATTTTACTAGAACAAATAAAAAAACCCACATGCAAAACACTACAAAACCGTCGAAGAATAAGTGTTTGTTGCAGAACATCTGGTCATCATCATGTTCTTTCCTTCCCGTCACTAACACACCTAAGGCTTGGATACAGATGGAAAAGGCACCTGGATAAAAAGATATCTGTCGTGGTTTAGCCCCAGCCAGCAACTAAGCACCACGCAGCCGCTCGCTCACTCCCCCTACCCCGATGGGATGGGGGAGAGAATCGGAGGAGTAACAGTGAGAAACACTTCTGGGTTGAGATAAGAACAGTTTAATAGTTGAAATAAAACAAAGTAAAATAATAATAATAACAACAATATAATAATAATAATAATAATATACAAAGCAAGTGATGCACAATGCAATTGCTCACCACCCGCCGACCGATACCCAGACAGTTCCCGAGCAGCGACTGCTGCTCCCCGGCCAACCCCACCCAGTTTGTATAATGAGCATGACGTCGGGTGGTATGGAATAGCCCTTTGGTCAGTTTGGATCAACTATTCTGGCCGTGCCCCCTCCCAGTTTCTTGTGTACCTAGCAGAGCATGGGAAGCTGAAAAGGCTTTGACTAGCATAAGCAGTACTCGGCAACAACTAAAAACATCAGCGTGTTATCAACATTCTTCTCCTAAAAACACAGCCAAACACAGCCAAAACACAGCACTGTGCCTGCTACTAGGAAGAAAATTAACTCTATCCCAGCCGAAACCAGGACAATATGTTGAACAGAAAATGCACCTGTTTCAAATCTTGCAGTGTTCTTCCTATTTTGTTGATGACACCCTAACAAGCCTAAGCTTCACACTAGAAAAGAATCATTGTCAGGCTGAGAAAATGAGGCTGGATGGTGTTGGTAGACAGCCGGCTGAACGTGAGCCAGCAGTGTGCCCAGGTGGCCAAGAAGGCCAACAGCATCCTGGCTTGTATCAGGAACAGTGTGGCGAGGAGCAGCAGGGAGGTTACTGTTCCCCCGTACTCGGCGCTGGTGAGGCCGCACCTGGAATACTGTGTCCAGTTTTGGGCCCCCTCAATACAAGAAAGACATTGAGGTGCTGGAGCGTGTTCAGAGAAGGGCAACAAAGCTGGTGAAGGGTCTGGAGCACGAGTCTTATGAGGAGCGGCTGAGGGAGCTGGGACTGTTTAGCCTAGAGAAGAGGAGGCTGAGGGGAGACCTTATCGCTCTCTGCGACTACCTGAAAGGAGGTTGTAGTGAGGTGGGTGCTGGTCTCTTCCTCCCACATAGTTAGCGATAGGACGAGAGGAAATGGGCTGAAGCTGCACCAGGGGAGGTTTAGGTAGGATATTAGGAAAAAATTCTTCACGGAAAGGGTGGTCAAGCATTGGAACAGGCTGCCCAGAGAGGTGGTGGAGTCACCATCCCTGGAAGTGTTCAAAAAACGGGTAGACGTGGCACTTCGGGACACGGTTTAGTCTAGTCTACCCTTGATGGGTTTAGTGTGGCCTTGGTAGTGTAGGTTAATGGTCGGACTGGATGATCTTAAAGGTCTTTTCCAACCTAAGCGATTCTATGATTCTATGAAAGGGAAAAGTGATGTTTCGCATGGACTGAGTAGAAGAGCAAGGAGAAGAGGACGAAGCGTAAGGGTGATATGGATTTCAGCTGGCAAACTAACAAGAAAGGTATCTGTATCTCAGAACTACGTAGTTGTCTCTCCCTGACAGCAGCAGAGTTAGAAAGACCTGGTCAAAAGATACAGGCAGCCTTTAATTCCTTACTCTCTTACCACAGAGAGAAAAAAACATGCAAGCATTTATATTCTCACATTATCACTACGTTCCTCACTTCTGACTTTATACATACTTCCTATGTAATACAAATACTTCATGTACTATTATTAGCACTTAAGACGGAAACAATAAAAGACTATTTGTTACATTGCCATCCATGTATTACAGCAAAATAAGCCAAATGCAGAGTGAATAGGTATCTCCTCCACTAACAGCCGAGTAGGTGGGAACAAGTTAGAAACCAACAGTCCTGATTTTCACATTTGCAAGGCATCTAGCTTTAATCTACCCAGAAAATCTGCAACCAGAAATGCTTAGAGACATGTTTTAGACATCCCAGCATAACTGTCATAAGCCACTTGCCCCCAGAAGCAGCATGTTCATATAGCAGCACTGTCTGGTAATTGCACTCAGTACTGAAATGCACCGGGAAAATGAACAGATTTCCAAATCTGTAACAGTCTCTGCACTGTGCTCAGTTTTGATAGATCTTCAGTTTCCAGCTCTGACCGATGCAGGAGGCTCTTCTCTTCTAAGAAGCCTAAGAGAAATGTTGAAATTTTTCATCCACATTACAGGCTACTGTGCATTTCTATGGGGTGGTTGAGTATACTTAAATTTCTTCTATTCAAAGCCTCTTGACATATATTCCAGCAGTGATGTTTACTACCGAGTATGAAAACTGGACTAGCAGCCACCCTCATACGGTGAAAATGTTAACTGCACCACCATAAACAAACCTGGCAAGAAAGGGAAGTATTCTGTCAAAGACAGATCAGAACCTGCATAAAAATATGCTGTAAACTTCCATCAGAGGGGAGGGCAAATGTAGTTCTGAGGTAGGAAGTGTGTCTTTACTGAAAGAATGCTATAAAGTGAGTACTATAAAATAGGACCCTTCTGTTTAATTTGCACTCTCTGTAGTAGATGTTTTATAGCTTGATTTTATATTATGAACTAACAATTCCAGCCAATAAATTTGAAAAGGTTGTGACTATTCTTTTTGTCATGCTCATACACCTGCTTCACTTCCTTCTTCCACATACAGCCATGATTATATTCTGCTGTACTTCTAAGTCCTAGCTCTCACGTGGATAGTTGTACAAGGAAGGGAATGATTCCCAAATGGCTAATGATTCCCAAATTATTAAACTGATCAGACACCCAACCATTGCCTTCCAAAGGAAATTATTCATTAAGCGCATAATTAGAGTCAATGACACAGGTGGTTGTGAGTTCCTTTTTCCTGGACATTTTAACATCTGTTATTATGAGCAAGAGTGGGACACTGACACATTAAGGAGAAACTAGCAGTGCTGCATTTTATATCAAATAAGATTCCCTAACTTAGTACTCACTGTAAGTTCTGATTTCATCCTTTCAAAATCCAAGACAAAATACGCAAACCCTGATTCGGGATGGAGTTTCCGAATACGCCCACTGAACAGTCTAATAAAGTTGCCCTGTAGGTAAAAGAGGACGTTCACTTAATTTAAGAGGGTTTGATCTCAACAGTTATGACATGAACCTGGTTTTATTTGTGTCACTGCACAACTGAGGGCAGAGGCCAGTGTACTGGGTCGGGCTGGGACAGAGTTAACTTCTTTCCTAGCAGCCTACATTGTGCGGTACTCTGCACTGGTGAACAAAACAGTGTTGATAACACACCAGTGTTTTGGCTATTGCTGATCAACACTTCAACTGAGTTGAGGCCCTCTCTCCCTTCTCCCCCACCCCCTTACCCATCCACAGACTTGGGGGTGGGCAAGATATTGGGAGGGAACATAGCTGGGACAGCTGACCCCAACTGACCAAAGGGCCATTCCATACCATATGACGTCATGCTCAGCAATAAAAGCTCAGGAAAAGGAAGAGGAAGAGAGGACTTTCATGGTTATGGCGTTTGTCTTTCCAAGAAACCATTATGCTTGCTGAAGCACTATGTTCCAGGAAGTGGCTCTGGTCATATGCCAGTCAACTGAAGTAGTGAATTAATTTCTCTCCTTCTTGTGCTTGCCTGCATAGCTTTTGCTTTCCTTATTAAACCGTAATTTTCTCAATCCACACACCTTTTCACCTTCCTTCTATTTTCTCCCCATTCCTTGGGAGAGGGGAGCGAGCAAAGACGTAGGGTGCGTGGTTGGCTTCTAACCGGTGTCAGTCCACCACAGTCAGATATCAAGTTTTTATCTAGCACAGAGTTTAACCTGTTTGAATATCAGTGTGGATTATAACTGAACCAGAACTTCTGACAGTCTTCAAATGCTTCCTCACCTGGAAGGCAATGGAACCGCAGGCTAGGAGTTCTTCTGAGGAATGCCTAACATTCCTTTCAACACACGGGCATGCACGCTCTTCTATTCCATGGACTCACCTCGTCAGATGAAAGTTTTACTTAGTATTTAAATGACCTACCTCAAGAAGTTTGCTCCCAGTGTTTACTGCAGCCAACAGCTGAGAGGAAAAAAAAGGCTTAAGGACATCTCAAGTAGTGTAACTTGTTATCTGGAATACAAATGCATGCCGCTGGGTTTCGTGTGGTGAAACTTGTAAATTACCGGTATTGCAAGGAGATAGCCTCAGCCTATTTCCTTGCAAAACACTTTAGTCCCTTTCAGTAGATTGATTTAAGTAATGAGAAAGAAGGGACAGAGAACGAATGACCTAAACAAATCTTCCATGTAACTTCCCAGAACCAAGTATCATATCAAGTATGTCACACACTTTTCATCTCAGGTGTTCCTGGATAAAGGAAATATATCAAGTTTATACCTCTTCCATAAAAGGTCAGATTCATTGGAATTTAATTTCTCCCAAGGCTTAAAAAACCCAAACAACTCGATCCAGACAAAGTTTAGCAGCACCTGTATATTACATACAAACACCCTGCCCCATTCCCACACACACACATTTTACAAATCAACTTGCCAATTACTATCCTCAATAATTTCTTTGACAGATGAGGCTTATCTCCTTATGTTTAGCGCTGGCTGAAGTAACAAGCACGTGCCTTTTGCAAGCACATGTTTAAATTACAGTTATCCATGGAGAGTTTATATAGCATACATCTAAATATTTAATAGAGGTAAAGGGAAAGACTTATTTGAGAGCAAGATATGGGTAACGATCCCTTAATAGAGTTTCAATCTTCACAGAATTTCACATAATTTATGATTCATATAGATTTTTTTTTCCTGGTTTTATAACATATAATGTTAAGGGTGGAATAAGTTTGCACTGAAAAACTAAGTTTGCTTCCAATTTGACCTAAAAGTAGTCTGTCAACCCAGGACACTCCTCTACTGCTCTTCCCTATGGATTTTGGTTTCTTTTGCTCCAAATAAGGCAAAGCCAAATTTTAGTGCCCTAAAAGTGTATACAAAATGGAACTTCAATCCTTAGCACAGCTGCCTTTGTCACCCAAATCTGTAGGTACTTCATTACAAGCCACAGCATCAATGCAAAGCCTTGAGTACAAAGAGTATAATTTGTATCTGCTGCAAAGTGAGCAACAGAAAATGAAAATCAGTTCGGTAAGAGTACAGCAGCATCTGCCTGGCTGTAGTGTTGTTCTAAAAATCTTTTTATTACTGCCGAAACCAATGCAGTATATGCTTTAACATTGTGGGTTTTTGTTTTTTGTTTTTTTTTTATTTCATACACCATTGCCTCCAAATCTGCTAAAACATTTGAGGAATTGTGAAATACAGTGGCAGGCACACTAGGCAGTACAACATTGTACTGAAAACTTTCTCAGACAGCAATTTGCACAAGGAATAACAGTGCATTGCAAAGTGCGGAGCGCTCCAAAAAATGCACCTGGATATTGCAGTCTCTTCAAGGACCCAAGGATCGAGGCACAAGAAGAGCGGTCTCTTGGCAGAAAGATCAAATTTAAGGAGCAAGGGGATTAGTTTTTTGATCTTATCAGAGGTTTATGTGCCCCATCTGAACCAAGACCTGTTGGATGCTGTAGAAAGACTTCTTTTGATTTCCACAGGTTGTCAATGCTTTGCCTGAAGCCTTTGACTGCCTGAGGTGCAGCCTGATTCTGTCTTTGTTGCCAGCGTGTGAGCCTGAACAGAAAAAGTAAGGGACATCAAATCAGAGCGATAAACTCGCTGATTTCTAGAACACAAGATGCAGAATACCAGTAATGCACTGACCATGCTCCTCAGCTGAGCTGTATCCCACAGGTACACAGCAGAGAAGTGGGAGGGCAGCATACTGTGGAAGTGCTTATTTCTCCCATTTGCCTCCATTTTTTTTACGTTTACACCATGCATAAAATAAAAGCAATGCTGCCTCTCTAAGCACCATCACTGTGACACAGGTGAGGAGCAGCGAGAGCTCTCCGTGCTGGCACCTTTGCTGTGGGAGAATTCGCTGGACGTTTGGCAGTGTCGGAGCAGGGCTCTGCCAATCACGACAGGGACACAGAGTGTCGGTACTGCTAGTAGGAGGTGGGCAAGCACGGAGCGCCAGTGTGGTTTTGGCTGTGAAAACGGTGGCAAATCGGAAGGTGAGGGGCGTAAGGAGCAGTGAGCCCTTGGAGCTAGGGTGTGGGAGACGTCGCTGCGCGTTTGCGCTTTGGCAGCGTTTGCTCTGTGCCGAGAGTGAGAGGGAGCTTGGAGGGTGTGTGCTCCAGCGTGCCTGGAGGAAAGGCAAGTGCAGTTCACCGCCGTGTGTTTCGCTGCCGAAGTGCTGGCAAGGGAAGGAGAGGAGGAACGGGAGCTCTGCGTGCGGGCACCTTTGCTCATTATTCTTCTAGCTATGCCGTCACAGGCTAAACATTTTAGGTTAGACTAGACAAATGTTTCCTATTAAACCTGATTTACATCCTGACAGATGATAACAGCATCTGTCTTCCAATTTGTGACTGACAATACGATAGTGCATGTTCATAGATTATATCAATTTGTAAAGTAATCGAGGACATGTTGTTGTCGTTTGTTGTTTTTCCCCTCAGAAATGTTCTCTAGCGTTTTAGTAAACTGCTGCACTCACTGTTTCTTACACTTTGAAACAACACGATTGTAATATATTCAGGTCTTTACTTAACTTTGGGATTAATCTAAAAGTTTGACTTATTTAAGGTTCATCTACAGTTTCTCTCTTCAGTACAGGCGGTGTCAACACAAATTATCCTCTCTGCCGCTCCCCAGGCAGCTGCAAGTAGCACATATGACTTATTCGCATGTTTCTTGATTCACTTTACAATAGAGTTTATTTCTATTGCACGGCTCACAACAGTTCAATACTCTTTGTTAACCACCTTTTCATTATGTCAATCCAATGTTTCAGAACAGCTACCGGGCACCTCCAGGTATCAGAGTGTTTCTGATACTTAAATTAACCTGACCTCTGATTGTCTTCTTCCCAATTCACTTTCATCAGAGGTAAAAAAAAGGATTGGTAATAGTGGAGATTGGACAAACTGTTCTGACTAAAAGCTCTCAAGTGGCCAGTAAGTGTTCTTTACTCACATGCTTAAAACAGTTCCAGAGGTGGATGAACAAGTCTGAACTTTCCAAACAGGTAAGACTGGCAAAGGAGCCAGAAGATTTTCGTTCCTCTAGGCATGAAGTATGGTCTACTGCCTCAGATCTTCTGAGCATTTCCACCAAGTAATTTCCCTTCCATTAAGAATTTAAGGTGTTGGCGATGGCCTGACATTTTCTTCTTTATTCCTGAAGACCAGTACAGTTGTGGCTATAAGTCTTTTATTCCACATCCAAAATTGCTTGTAAGGTGTCAGAATTGCTTTGTGATCTACCGTGTATGCAGATATACAAATCAGGTGTTCTGTGAACTCCCTTATGTTAAACAACTACTGCGTAAGTAACTTGTAGACACTGCAGAACTCCGTTCAGTGGCATCTAATTCTAGTTTGTTCAAACATTATCGTTAAG
Organism: Pelecanus crispus; assembly: GCF_030463565.1. NCBI lineage: Eukaryota > Metazoa > Chordata > Aves > Pelecaniformes > Pelecanidae > Pelecanus > Pelecanus crispus. Next base: position 58,358,705 of record NC_134676.1, read on the forward strand.
ACTCCAGAGGTTACAATTTTTTTTTTTTTCCAGATTTTTCAAGACCCTTCCTTGTTGTGATTTAATAAATAGCATCACTTTCTTTGTCAACGTTGCAGCATACCAGCTTTTGTTCTACTGTACACATAAACAGTGCAACAGCTTAGACAGGAAAAGAAATTACAACTTTCAAAGTTGCTTCTTTATATAAAACAAAGAAGTGAGATGAGGATAATTGAGTTATGAGTGACTTTCAGCCTGGGTCTCAGGTAATGTAAAAGGCAACTCTTCCTTTATTATGAAGATGCAGCCTTGCATTCCAAATGTCTTTTTTTTCAACATTTGTCATCCAGCACTGATTTTGCATCATCAAAATTATGCTCTAAGTATTATTTTGATATAGTAATCCCAACATGCTCAATAGAAATTATTTGTAGAATGTCCAGATCCCACACCTTTTGTTTCAGTTGCTACAAAGCACGTAATAAGCAGTACGTAATATAATTACTCTTCCAACCTCAGCCATTCCGTAATGCTATGAACTGAGCTGGGACAGTGGACGAGAAGGCCTGTGTGCCTGGATGCCAGTGACTGGAGTGAGTGAAACGAAGCTGTCACGAACGCAGATTTGTGAATCCCGCTGTCTATGTTAATTCGTTGTGAATGAGTGACTTTACACAGTTTGATTTAGTAGCAGTTTAGAATTTACTTGTGGCAAATTGCAGGATTTTATTGTGGTGTTTTAGTAGCACTCAATCATCAGTCAATTAACAAAGTGACTAGACAAAATTAGTCAAAATAGCAACTCCATTAAAGATTCGAAGATGGCAAGGTCCACTCTATTACTACATGGAAGACGTGCACAAAGGAGAATGAAGTTACGCTCGAGTTAGAATGATTCACAGAGAGATCATGGATGCATGGGATAAGCAGGACCCTCCCATTGAGTCACGAGGTTCAGAATAGGCCCCCTTGCTTTCTAAACTCCTTTTCAGAGAGAAGTCTAGGTGCGGCTAAGTCCAATCTTTGCCTCAGACTTGGTCAACGGTCCATGTGAATAAGGATAACCCGTATGTGTATATCTAGCAGCAGTATAAGACTCACTTTTTGTCACTAAATCATACATCTACAGACTACTTAAATTGATATACACATGCATACACACAGACATGAATATATATCTCTCTTCATACACATCGACATATGTAAAGGTATGCCTGTTAAAAATTCCCCTCAAGTTCAGTGAAATATTCACATTGGCTGTCTTCGCATTTCTCAACGGGCAAGGGCTGAGCCTCAAGGAGTGAAGGGTTTCAGGCCAGGCTCCACTGCCAGTCTTCGGCGATGGACTTCCAATTTTAGCAAACTTCAAAAGTTTTCTAGCTCTCAGAGGCATCCCACTCAGCAGGAGATGCTGGTCACAGCCTGCTACGGTCCAGGACAGCTCAAAGGGCCTCAGGACTCTTGTTTTATAGGTTCATGAGATGATTGGCTTTAGTCATCAGTGAATTTCCATCCAAGCCACGATCCAGGTCAATAACTACTGGAATTCCAGTAATGATGGTACCACTCCACTTGGTTACAATCCAGGTAAGGTACGTTTCAAGGCTGTCAGGGGATAACAGAGCGGAGCTGCAGCCTCAGAGGCTTATATGACCAGGTGCCAGGAACTGGGGATACCCGGGTCCAGGGCCAAGCGGGGGGTATTGAGTGTTATAGCCCAGCTGCTGGAGGGATCTGCACTGCATATAGATATTCTCACTGGCGGACCTCCATTGTGCTCAACCAGAGAGAGGAACAGGATGAGGCTGGTGATGCTGTCTGTGTTTAAACGAGTGCTCTGTGTGCCTGTCTGTGATCTGCGTCGCTGGCAATGTGTATATGTAGCGTATATGTTTTCCCTGTGCACATGCCTACTGAGAATACATCTCTAGCCTCACTACTGGTTTTATCTGGGGTATGGAGATGTAGCAGCTTTGCCTTCTTTCTGGGTTGCTAGATTTGGCATGATAACACTCCCCTTTTTTGTGCTGCTTCTTTGATGTGAAAATAATAACCTCCTGTACTGTTGTCTTCTTCAGGTATATACTGACATACCACATGATACGTTTGCATGTGCGTGCACTTACTACATACGCACATTTGAAAGAAAAATAATCCCAAACAGGAATAATTTGTTCTAGATGTAACTGGTAATTGCTTTGCTTTGTATAAAGCCTGATCTTCTTTGGGAAGTAGTTCAGGCTGCACTTTTTCATTACTTCCTTTTTCACTAGCAGAAACTGACTTACGACAAAATTACTATGCATTTAAGACTTCTCAGCCCCCTCTACAATACTGCATTATCCTTTCCAAGCTTTCAAGTCAACGTTTCACTGAGCAACAGTAGCAGGCTAGGGTTACTCTGTGTGGATACAGATTATGCTGAATTGCATTCATAGGCAGCCAGTGCTAAAGGAATTATGCTGAATTCACTCTGCTTTTTTTTTTTTAATTCCTATAAAACTGTCTACACAAAAGTAGTTCTGTTAACCCCCGTCTTTCTTGCTACCTTTAAATGTTCTTTGGGAAACAGCTGTAGTTCTGTTCATCCTGTACAACTGGCTGCTGAACCTGCAATTTTTATTGATTCTGAAATGGTCTTTTTTCAAGATCACCTCACAGGATCAAGTAAAGCTATATTCATTTCTTTGAAAAAATATTAGCAAAAAACATTCACTGTAACTGTCATCATAATTTTAAAAAATAAGGCAATCATGAGAAAAGTAACACTAAAAATTAAAAAAAAAAAAAAAAAAAAAAAAAGGAAAAATTAATAAAATTGCCGGAATTCAGGAGACCCAGCTCTTCTGGATCCAGACATAAGAAAACTCAACATGCTTCTCTATACCACAGCATATATCTTAATGGCACTCTTCGACAGATCGCCAAATATTTGCTGGGATGCATTTGCTTGCAAACACTGGGGGTCTGCCATTACCTTCCCCGTAATGGTCCCAACTTTCTCTCACTCACTCTTGGCAGAGCAGTCCTCCAGAATTGAAAACGTCCAGCACTTTCTCCCACACAATAGCTGGAAGGGCTTAATGCTTTTGCTGGTGGTCACCTTCCTTTGGCGGTGGTTTGTTTTTGGTTTGGTTTTTTTTTGTTTCCCCACGGCCACACAGTCGGGCTCTACCATTGCCTTGCCTCCTAACGGTCCCAACACGGTGTGTTTCTCTCTCTCTCTTCTTCTCTTGGCCAGAGCCCTGCTCCAAAATTCCAAATGTGCAGCGATTTCTCCCACAGTGTAGATGTAAGTCTTATGCTGTTACTGGTCCTCCCCTTCCCTTCCCTGAGCTTTCACAGGCACACAAACAGTAGGGTTCTATCATTGTCGTGCCTCCTAATGGTCCAAGACGGTATGTGTCTCTGCCTGACTCTCAGCGTCCGCAGAGACGTGCTCCAATTGAGCAACATTTCGGCTATTTCTCCCAAACCATAGGTGTAAGGGCTTAATACTAGTCCTCACCTTCCTTTGGCTGACATTTCAGAGACACACAAACACTCGGGCTCTGACATTGCCTTGCCTCCTATACGCTCCCAAAACAATGTGTGTCTCTTTATCTCTGTCTCACTCTTGGAAGAGCCCTGCTACACTACTCCAAACGTTTACCATTTTCTCCCACACCGTAAGCGTAAGGGCTCAATGCTCTTGCTGGTCCTCAGCTCCCCTTGCCTAAGCGTTCACAGCCCCACGAACTCTTGGGCTCTGCCATTGCCTTGCCCCCTCTAGGCTCCCACTTCTCTCTCTCTCTCAGGCTTGATGATGTCTGCTACTGTATTGCAAGCACCGAGCAATTCTTCCCACAACATAGTTACAAGGCCTAAATACTATAACTTGTCCTCCCATTGCCTTGGCTGAAGCATTAACAACCCCACAAAAATTGAGCATTTATGATTGCCTTGCTGCCTAACAGTCCCAACTCTCTCTCTCTCTCACTCTTAGCAGAGCTCTGGTCCAAAATAGCATATGTCAAGCGATTTCTCGCACACCATAGGCCAAAGGGCTTAGTGCAGTTGCTGCTCCTCAACGTCCCTTTGCAGTGTTTTCACAGCCACACACGCACCCGGGATGTGCGCTTGCTTTCCCTCCCAGCACTCCCAATACACATTCTCAAGCTCACTTTCGCTCTTGGCAGAGATCATCTCCCAAGGTGCTAAACGTCCAGTGACTTCTCCCACACCATAGGTATAACGGCTTACTGCTGTTTCTCGTCCTCACATTCCCTTGCCAGCGCTTTCACAGCCAAATACACACTGGGGATCTTGCCTTGCCTCCCAGCACTCCAAATATACATTCAAAAACTCACCTTCATACTTGGCACAGACCAGCTCGCAAACTGCAAACGTCCAGTGACTTCTCCCACAAAATAGATCTAAGAGCTTAGTGCTCTTGCTGCTCTACATCTTCCCTTGCCAGCACTTTCACAGCCAAACACGCACTGGGAATCTGAACTTCCCTTGCTTCCAACCACTACCATTACACATTCTCAAGCTCACTCTCACTGTCGCAATACATCAGCTCTCAAAGGGCTAAATGTAGAGCGATTTATAACACACCATAGGTTGAAGGGCTTAGTGCTCTTGCTGGTTCTCACGTTCCCTTGACAGCGCTTTCAAAGCCAAACACACAGGGGCACCTGTCCATGCCTTACTTCTCAGCACTCCAACTGGACATTCTAAAGTTCACTTTCACTCTTGGCAGAGATCATCTCCCAAAGTGCAAACGTCCAGCCATTACTCCCTCACCATAGCTCTCAGGGCTTAGTACACTCGCTAATCGTCACCTTCCCTTGCAAGCGTTTTCGCAGCAGAACAACCACTGCTGACATCTCCTTGCGTTCCCCCCCACCACTCCCAATACACACTCAAAATCTCACTCTCACTTTCGGCAGAGAGCAGCTCCCAAAGTGCAAACGTCCAGCCATTTCTCCCACACCATACCTCTAAGGGCTGAGAGCTGTTGCTGCTCCTCACCTTCCCTTACCGGCGCTTTCACAGCCAAGCACCCTCTGGGCACCTGCCCTTGGCCTTGCCTCACAGCACTCCAAATAAAACGCACATTCACACAACGGTGAGCTGCACTTGCTTGTCCTCCAGGCACTCCCAATGCACGTTCTCAAGCTCACGCTCACTCTCGGCACAGCCCAGCTCCCAAACCGCAAGCGTCCACAGTGGGTTTGCCTGTGAAAGCGCTGTCAAGGCGAGGTGAAGACCCGCAAGAGCTCTCAGCCCGGAGAGCTCTGTACGGTGCGGGAGAGATAGCTGGACGCTTGCCGTTTGGGAGCTGCTCTGTGCCGAGAGCGAGCGTGAGCTTGAGAATGTCTGTGCGCTGGCAAGGCAAGGTGAGGATCAGCGAGAGCTCTCAGCCCTGAGAGCTATGTACGGGGTGGGAGAAATCGCTGGGCATTTGCACTTTGGGAGCTGGTCATCTCTCCCACAGCTCTCTCCTCGCACAGTTAGGAGCTAAGCCAGCCCGGAGCGCCGCTCTGTGCGGTCGGCACCAACCCAGCTCCGGTACAACAAAGCTCCAGCCATTTCTCCCACAGCAAATGTGCCCGCACGCACAGCTCCCGTTCCTCCTCTCCTTCCCTTGCCAGCACTTCGGCAGCGAAACACACGGCGGTGAACTGCACTTGCCTTTCCTCCAGGCACGCTGGAGCACACACCCTCCAAGCTCCCTCTCACTCTCGGCACAGAGCAAACGCTGCCAAAGCGCAAACGCGCAGCGACGTCTCCCACACCCTAGCTCCAAGGGCTCACTGCTCCTTACGCCCCTCACCTTCCGATTTGCCACCGTTTTCACAGCCAAAACCACACTGGCGCTCCGTGCTTGCCCACCTCCTACTAGCAGTACCGACACTCTGTGTCCCTGTCGTGATTGGCAGAGCCCTGCTCCGACACTGCCAAACGTCCAGCGAATTCTCCCACAGCAAAGGTGCCAGCACGGAGAGCTCTCGCTGCTCCTCACCTTCCTTTGTCAGCGCGTTCACAGCCAAACACACGGCGGTGAACTGCACTTGCTAGAAGAATAATCAGCACAACTCGAACATTTTATTAGAAACATACCATGAAATTGACAAATTGTTCAGTAAGTGGGATTGCACTAGCCGTTTTAAATGCTGTCATGAACTTGCTTTTTTAATTTGAGCCCTTCTGTCCTTTCTCCGTGTTTGCCTACATCCTCAGAAAAAATGTTTTTCTATCAGCTCCTGGATACATTGTTCTGCCAGACATTTCAGCAACGTAATGTGAATGCAAGATTTCCAGGCTGAATGCAACACAAAGTACAAGCGGGCCATAGAAATCTAAGAAACACTGATTTGAAGAATGAGGGCAAGACAGAAAGATAAGGCCTTGAGAATGAATGTCCGTGGGAAGACAGAGAAGATGGAAATGAAGATAGAAATCATAGAAGTGTCCGGACCTTCTGTACATTTTACTAGAACAAATAAAAAAACCCACATGCAAAACACTACAAAACCGTCGAAGAATAAGTGTTTGTTGCAGAACATCTGGTCATCATCATGTTCTTTCCTTCCCGTCACTAACACACCTAAGGCTTGGATACAGATGGAAAAGGCACCTGGATAAAAAGATATCTGTCGTGGTTTAGCCCCAGCCAGCAACTAAGCACCACGCAGCCGCTCGCTCACTCCCCCTACCCCGATGGGATGGGGGAGAGAATCGGAGGAGTAACAGTGAGAAACACTTCTGGGTTGAGATAAGAACAGTTTAATAGTTGAAATAAAACAAAGTAAAATAATAATAATAACAACAATATAATAATAATAATAATAATATACAAAGCAAGTGATGCACAATGCAATTGCTCACCACCCGCCGACCGATACCCAGACAGTTCCCGAGCAGCGACTGCTGCTCCCCGGCCAACCCCACCCAGTTTGTATAATGAGCATGACGTCGGGTGGTATGGAATAGCCCTTTGGTCAGTTTGGATCAACTATTCTGGCCGTGCCCCCTCCCAGTTTCTTGTGTACCTGGCAGAGCATGGGAAGCTGAAAAGGCTTTGACTAGCATAAGCAGTACTCGGCAACAACTAAAAACATCAGCGTGTTATCAACATTCTTCTCCTAAAAACACAGCCAAACACAGCCAAAACACAGCACTGTGCCTGCTACTAGGAAGAAAATTAACTCTATCCCAGCCGAAACCAGGACAATATGTTGAACAGAAAATGCACCTGTTTCAAATCTTGCAGTGTTCTTCCTATTTTGTTGATGACACCCTAACAAGCCTAAGCTTCACACTAGAAAAGAATCATTGTCAGGCTGAGAAAATGAGGCTGGATGGTGTTGGTAGACAGCCGGCTGAACGTGAGCCAGCAGTGTGCCCAGGTGGCCAAGAAGGCCAACAGCATCCTGGCTTGTATCAGGAACAGTGTGGCGAGGAGCAGCAGGGAGGTTACTGTTCCCCCGTACTCGGCGCTGGTGAGGCCGCACCTGGAATACTGTGTCCAGTTTTGGGCCCCCTCAATACAAGAAAGACATTGAGGTGCTGGAGCGTGTTCAGAGAAGGGCAACAAAGCTGGTGAAGGGTCTGGAGCACGAGTCTTATGAGGAGCGGCTGAGGGAGCTGGGACTGTTTAGCCTAGAGAAGAGGAGGCTGAGGGGAGACCTTATCGCTCTCTGCGACTACCTGAAAGGAGGTTGTAGTGAGGTGGGTGCTGGTCTCTTCCTCCCACATAGTTAGCGATAGGACGAGAGGAAATGGGCTGAAGCTGCACCAGGGGAGGTTTAGGTAGGATATTAGGAAAAAATTCTTCACGGAAAGGGTGGTCAAGCATTGGAACAGGCTGCCCAGAGAGGTGGTGGAGTCACCATCCCTGGAAGTGTTCAAAAAACGGGTAGACGTGGCACTTCGGGACACGGTTTAGTCTAGTCTACCCTTGATGGGTTTAGTGTGGCCTTGGTAGTGTAGGTTAATGGTCGGACTGGATGATCTTAAAGGTCTTTTCCAACCTAAGCGATTCTATGATTCTATGAAAGGGAAAAGTGATGTTTCGCATGGACTGAGTAGAAGAGCAAGGAGAAGAGGACGAAGCGTAAGGGTGATATGGATTTCAGCTGGCAAACTAACAAGAAAGGTATCTGTATCTCAGAACTACGTAGTTGTCTCTCCCTGACAGCAGCAGAGTTAGAAAGACCTGGTCAAAAGATACAGGCAGCCTTTAATTCCTTACTCTCTTACCACAGAGAGAAAAAAACATGCAAGCATTTATATTCTCACATTATCACTACGTTCCTCACTTCTGACTTTATACATACTTCCTATGTAATACAAATACTTCATGTACTATTATTAGCACTTAAGACGGAAACAATAAAAGACTATTTGTTACATTGCCATCCATGTATTACAGCAAAATAAGCCAAATGCAGAGTGAATAGGTATCTCCTCCACTAACAGCCGAGTAGGTGGGAACAAGTTAGAAACCAACAGTCCTGATTTTCACATTTGCAAGGCATCTAGCTTTAATCTACCCAGAAAATCTGCAACCAGAAATGCTTAGAGACATGTTTTAGACATCCCAGCATAACTGTCATAAGCCACTTGCCCCCAGAAGCAGCATGTTCATATAGCAGCACTGTCTGGTAATTGCACTCAGTACTGAAATGCACCGGGAAAATGAACAGATTTCCAAATCTGTAACAGTCTCTGCACTGTGCTCAGTTTTGATAGATCTTCAGTTTCCAGCTCTGACCGATGCAGGAGGCTCTTCTCTTCTAAGAAGCCTAAGAGAAATGTTGAAATTTTTCATCCACATTACAGGCTACTGTGCATTTCTATGGGGTGGTTGAGTATACTTAAATTTCTTCTATTCAAAGCCTCTTGACATATATTCCAGCAGTGATGTTTACTACCGAGTATGAAAACTGGACTAGCAGCCACCCTCATACGGTGAAAATGTTAACTGCACCACCATAAACAAACCTGGCAAGAAAGGGAAGTATTCTGTCAAAGACAGATCAGAACCTGCATAAAAATATGCTGTAAACTTCCATCAGAGGGGAGGGCAAATGTAGTTCTGAGGTAGGAAGTGTGTCTTTACTGAAAGAATGCTATAAAGTGAGTACTATAAAATAGGACCCTTCTGTTTAATTTGCACTCTCTGTAGTAGATGTTTTATAGCTTGATTTTATATTATGAACTAACAATTCCAGCCAATAAATTTGAAAAGGTTGTGACTATTCTTTTTGTCATGCTCATACACCTGCTTCACTTCCTTCTTCCACATACAGCCATGATTATATTCTGCTGTACTTCTAAGTCCTAGCTCTCACGTGGATAGTTGTACAAGGAAGGGAATGATTCCCAAATGGCTAATGATTCCCAAATTATTAAACTGATCAGACACCCAACCATTGCCTTCCAAAGGAAATTATTCATTAAGCGCATAATTAGAGTCAATGACACAGGTGGTTGTGAGTTCCTTTTTCCTGGACATTTTAACATCTGTTATTATGAGCAAGAGTGGGACACTGACACATTAAGGAGAAACTAGCAGTGCTGCATTTTATATCAAATAAGATTCCCTAACTTAGTACTCACTGTAAGTTCTGATTTCATCCTTTCAAAATCCAAGACAAAATACGCAAACCCTGATTCGGGATGGAGTTTCCGAATACGCCCACTGAACAGTCTAATAAAGTTGCCCTGTAGGTAAAAGAGGACGTTCACTTAATTTAAGAGGGTTTGATCTCAACAGTTATGACATGAACCTGGTTTTATTTGTGTCACTGCACAACTGAGGGCAGAGGCCAGTGTACTGGGTCGGGCTGGGACAGAGTTAACTTCTTTCCTAGCAGCCTACATTGTGCGGTACTCTGCACTGGTGAACAAAACAGTGTTGATAACACACCAGTGTTTTGGCTATTGCTGATCAACACTTCAACTGAGTTGAGGCCCTCTCTCCCTTCTCCCCCACCCCCTTACCCATCCACAGACTTGGGGGTGGGCAAGATATTGGGAGGGAACATAGCTGGGACAGCTGACCCCAACTGACCAAAGGGCCATTCCATACCATATGACGTCATGCTCAGCAATAAAAGCTCAGGAAAAGGAAGAGGAAGAGAGGACTTTCATGGTTATGGCGTTTGTCTTTCCAAGAAACCATTATGCTTGCTGAAGCACTATGTTCCAGGAAGTGGCTCTGGTCATATGCCAGTCAACTGAAGTAGTGAATTAATTTCTCTCCTTCTTGTGCTTGCCTGCATAGCTTTTGCTTTCCTTATTAAACCGTAATTTTCTCAATCCACACACCTTTTCACCTTCCTTCTATTTTCTCCCCATTCCTTGGGAGAGGGGAGCGAGCAAAGACGTAGGGTGCGTGGTTGGCTTCTAACCGGTGTCAGTCCACCACAGTCAGATATCAAGTTTTTATCTAGCACAGAGTTTAACCTGTTTGAATATCAGTGTGGATTATAACTGAACCAGAACTTCTGACAGTCTTCAAATGCTTCCTCACCTGGAAGGCAATGGAACCGCAGGCTAGGAGTTCTTCTGAGGAATGCCTAACATTCCTTTCAACACACGGGCATGCACGCTCTTCTATTCCATGGACTCACCTCGTCAGATGAAAGTTTTACTTAGTATTTAAATGACCTACCTCAAGAAGTTTGCTCCCAGTGTTTACTGCAGCCAACAGCTGAGAGGAAAAAAAAGGCTTAAGGACATCTCAAGTAGTGTAACTTGTTATCTGGAATACAAATGCATGCCGCTGGGTTTCGTGTGGTGAAACTTGTAAATTACCGGTATTGCAAGGAGATAGCCTCAGCCTATTTCCTTGCAAAACACTTTAGTCCCTTTCAGTAGATTGATTTAAGTAATGAGAAAGAAGGGACAGAGAACGAATGACCTAAACAAATCTTCCATGTAACTTCCCAGAACCAAGTATCATATCAAGTATGTCACACACTTTTCATCTCAGGTGTTCCTGGATAAAGGAAATATATCAAGTTTATACCTCTTCCATAAAAGGTCAGATTCATTGGAATTTAATTTCTCCCAAGGCTTAAAAAACCCAAACAACTCGATCCAGACAAAGTTTAGCAGCACCTGTATATTACATACAAACACCCTGCCCCATTCCCACACACACACATTTTACAAATCAACTTGCCAATTACTATCCTCAATAATTTCTTTGACAGATGAGGCTTATCTCCTTATGTTTAGCGCTGGCTGAAGTAACAAGCACGTGCCTTTTGCAAGCACATGTTTAAATTACAGTTATCCATGGAGAGTTTATATAGCATACATCTAAATATTTAATAGAGGTAAAGGGAAAGACTTATTTGAGAGCAAGATATGGGTAACGATCCCTTAATAGAGTTTCAATCTTCACAGAATTTCACATAATTTATGATTCATATAGATTTTTTTTTCCTGGTTTTATAACATATAATGTTAAGGGTGGAATAAGTTTGCACTGAAAAACTAAGTTTGCTTCCAATTTGACCTAAAAGTAGTCTGTCAACCCAGGACACTCCTCTACTGCTCTTCCCTATGGATTTTGGTTTCTTTTGCTCCAAATAAGGCAAAGCCAAATTTTAGTGCCCTAAAAGTGTATACAAAATGGAACTTCAATCCTTAGCACAGCTGCCTTTGTCACCCAAATCTGTAGGTACTTCATTACAAGCCACAGCATCAATGCAAAGCCTTGAGTACAAAGAGTATAATTTGTATCTGCTGCAAAGTGAGCAACAGAAAATGAAAATCAGTTCGGTAAGAGTACAGCAGCATCTGCCTGGCTGTAGTGTTGTTCTAAAAATCTTTTTATTACTGCCGAAACCAATGCAGTATATGCTTTAACATTGTGGGTTTTTGTTTTTTGTTTTTTTTTTATTTCATACACCATTGCCTCCAAATCTGCTAAAACATTTGAGGAATTGTGAAATACAGTGGCAGGCACACTAGGCAGTACAACATTGTACTGAAAACTTTCTCAGACAGCAATTTGCACAAGGAATAACAGTGCATTGCAAAGTGCGGAGCGCTCCAAAAAATGCACCTGGATATTGCAGTCTCTTCAAGGACCCAAGGATCGAGGCACAAGAAGAGCGGTCTCTTGGCAGAAAGATCAAATTTAAGGAGCAAGGGGATTAGTTTTTTGATCTTATCAGAGGTTTATGTGCCCCATCTGAACCAAGACCTGTTGGATGCTGTAGAAAGACTTCTTTTGATTTCCACAGGTTGTCAATGCTTTGCCTGAAGCCTTTGACTGCCTGAGGTGCAGCCTGATTCTGTCTTTGTTGCCAGCGTGTGAGCCTGAACAGAAAAAGTAAGGGACATCAAATCAGAGCGATAAACTCGCTGATTTCTAGAACACAAGATGCAGAATACCAGTAATGCACTGACCATGCTCCTCAGCTGAGCTGTATCCCACAGGTACACAGCAGAGAAGTGGGAGGGCAGCATACTGTGGAAGTGCTTATTTCTCCCATTTGCCTCCATTTTTTTTACGTTTACACCATGCATAAAATAAAAGCAATGCTGCCTCTCTAAGCACCATCACTGTGACACAGGTGAGGAGCAGCGAGAGCTCTCCGTGCTGGCACCTTTGCTGTGGGAGAATTCGCTGGACGTTTGGCAGTGTCGGAGCAGGGCTCTGCCAATCACGACAGGGACACAGAGTGTCGGTACTGCTAGTAGGAGGTGGGCAAGCACGGAGCGCCAGTGTGGTTTTGGCTGTGAAAACGGTGGCAAATCGGAAGGTGAGGGGCGTAAGGAGCAGTGAGCCCTTGGAGCTAGGGTGTGGGAGACGTCGCTGCGCGTTTGCGCTTTGGCAGCGTTTGCTCTGTGCCGAGAGTGAGAGGGAGCTTGGAGGGTGTGTGCTCCAGCGTGCCTGGAGGAAAGGCAAGTGCAGTTCACCGCCGTGTGTTTCGCTGCCGAAGTGCTGGCAAGGGAAGGAGAGGAGGAACGGGAGCTCTGCGTGCGGGCACCTTTGCTCATTATTCTTCTAGCTATGCCGTCACAGGCTAAACATTTTAGGTTAGACTAGACAAATGTTTCCTATTAAACCTGATTTACATCCTGACAGATGATAACAGCATCTGTCTTCCAATTTGTGACTGACAATACGATAGTGCATGTTCATAGATTATATCAATTTGTAAAGTAATCGAGGACATGTTGTTGTCGTTTGTTGTTTTTCCCCTCAGAAATGTTCTCTAGCGTTTTAGTAAACTGCTGCACTCACTGTTTCTTACACTTTGAAACAACACGATTGTAATATATTCAGGTCTTTACTTAACTTTGGGATTAATCTAAAAGTTTGACTTATTTAAGGTTCATCTACAGTTTCTCTCTTCAGTACAGGCGGTGTCAACACAAATTATCCTCTCTGCCGCTCCCCAGGCAGCTGCAAGTAGCACATATGACTTATTCGCATGTTTCTTGATTCACTTTACAATAGAGTTTATTTCTATTGCACGGCTCACAACAGTTCAATACTCTTTGTTAACCACCTTTTCATTATGTCAATCCAATGTTTCAGAACAGCTACCGGGCACCTCCAGGTATCAGAGTGTTTCTGATACTTAAATTAACCTGACCTCTGATTGTCTTCTTCCCAATTCACTTTCATCAGAGGTAAAAAAAAGGATTGGTAATAGTGGAGATTGGACAAACTGTTCTGACTAAAAGCTCTCAAGTGGCCAGTAAGTGTTCTTTACTCACATGCTTAAAACAGTTCCAGAGGTGGATGAACAAGTCTGAACTTTCCAAACAGGTAAGACTGGCAAAGGAGCCAGAAGATTTTCGTTCCTCTAGGCATGAAGTATGGTCTACTGCCTCAGATCTTCTGAGCATTTCCACCAAGTAATTTCCCTTCCATTAAGAATTTAAGGTGTTGGCGATGGCCTGACATTTTCTTCTTTATTCCTGAAGACCAGTACAGTTGTGGCTATAAGTCTTTTATTCCACATCCAAAATTGCTTGTAAGGTGTCAGAATTGCTTTGTGATCTACCGTGTATGCAGATATACAAATCAGGTGTTCTGTGAACTCCCTTATGTTAAACAACTACTGCGTAAGTAACTTGTAGACACTGCAGAACTCCGTTCAGTGGCATCTAATTCTAGTTTGTTCAAACATTATCGTTAAGACTCCAGAGGTTACAATTTTTTTTTTTTTCCAGATTTTTCAAGACCCTTCCTTGTTGTGATTTAATAAATAGCATCACTTTCTTTGTCAACGTTGCAGCATACCAGCTTTTGTTCTACTGTACACATAAACAGTGCAACAGCTTAGACAGGAAAAGAAATTACAACTTTCAAAGTTGCTTCTTTATATAAAACAAAGAAGTGAGATGAGGATAATTGAGTTATGAGTGACTTTCAGCCTGGGTCTCAGGTAATGTAAAAGGCAACTCTTCCTTTATTATGAAGATGCAGCCTTGCATTCCAAATGTCTTTTTTTTCAACATTTGTCATCCAGCACTGATTTTGCATCATCAAAATTATGCTCTAAGTATTATTTTGATATAGTAATCCCAACATGCTCAATAGAAATTATTTGTAGAATGTCCAGATCCCACACCTTTTGTTTCAGTTGCTACAAAGCACGTAATAAGCAGTACGTAATATAATTACTCTTCCAACCTCAGCCATTCCGTAATGCTATGAACTGAGCTGGGACAGTGGACGAGAAGGCCTGTGTGCCTGGATGCCAGTGACTGGAGTGAGTGAAACGAAGCTGTCACGAACGCAGATTTGTGAATCCCGCTGTCTATGTTAATTCGTTGTGAATGAGTGACTTTACACAGTTTGATTTAGTAGCAGTTTAGAATTTACTTGTGGCAAATTGCAGGATTTTATTGTGGTGTTTTAGTAGCACTCAATCATCAGTCAATTAACAAAGTGACTAGACAAAATTAGTCAAAATAGCAACTCCATTAAAGATTCGAAGATGGCAAGGTCCACTCTATTACTACATGGAAGACGTGCACAAAGGAGAATGAAGTTACGCTCGAGTTAGAATGATTCACAGAGAGATCATGGATGCATGGGATAAGCAGGACCCTCCCATTGAGTCACGAGGTTCAGAATAGGCCCCCTTGCTTTCTAAACTCCTTTTCAGAGAGAAGTCTAGGTGCGGCTAAGTCCAATCTTTGCCTCAGACTTGGTCAACGGTCCATGTGAATAAGGATAACCCGTATGTGTATATCTAGCAGCAGTATAAGACTCACTTTTTGTCACTAAATCATACATCTCCAGACTACTTAAATTGATATACACATGCATACACACAGACATGAATATATATCTCTCTTCATACACATCGACATATGTAAAGGTATGCCTGTTAAAAATTCCCCTCAAGTTCAGTGAAATATTCACATTGGCTGTCTTCGCATTTCTCAACGGGCAAGGGCTGAGCCTCAAGGAGTGAAGGGTTTCAGGCCAGGCTCCACTGCCAGTCTTCGGCGATGGACTTCCAATTTTAGCAAACTTCAAAAGTTTTCTAGCTCTCAGAGGCATCCCACTCAGCAGGAGATGCTGGTCACAGCCTGCTACGGTCCAGGACAGCTCAAAGGGCCTCAGGACTCTTGTTTTATAGGTTCATGAGATGATTGGCTTTAGTCATCAGTGAATTTCCATCCAAGCCACGATCCAGGTCAATAATTACTGGAATTCCAGTAATGATGGTACCACTCCACTTGGTTACAATCCAGGTAAGGTACGTTTCAAGGCTGTCAGGGGATAACAGAGCGGAGCTGCAGCCTCAGAGGCTTATATGACCAGGTGCCAGGAACTGGGGATACCCGGGTCCAGGGCCAAGCGGGGGGTATTGAGTGTTATAGCCCAGCTGCTGGAGGGATCTGCACTGCATATAGATATTCTCACTGGCGGACCTCCATTGTGCTCAACCAGAGAGAGGAACAGGATGAGGCTGGTGATGCTGTCTGTGTTTAAACGAGTGCTCTGTGTGCCTGTCTGTGATCTGCGTCGCTGGCAATGTGTATATGTAGCGTATATGTTTTCCCTGTGCACATGCCTACTGAGAATACATCTCTAGCCTCACTACTGGTTTTATCTGGGGTATGGAGATGTAGCAGCTTTGCCTTCTTTCTGGGTTGCTAGATTTGGCATGATAACACTCCCCTTTTTTGTGCTGCTTCTTTGATGTGAAAATAATAACCTCCTGTACTGTTGTCTTCTTCAGGTATATACTGACATACCACATGATACGTTTGCATGTGCGTGCACTTACTACATACGCACATTTGAAAGAAAAATAATCCCAAACAGGAATAATTTGTTCTAGATGTAACTGGTAATTGCTTTGCTTTGTATAAAGCCTGATCTTCTTTGGGAAGTAGTTCAGGCTGCACTTTTTCATTACTTCCTTTTTCACTAGCAGAAACTGACTTACGACAAAATTACTATGCATTTAAGACTTCTCAGCCCCCTCTACAATACTGCATTATCCTTTCCAAGCTTTCAAGTCAACGTTTCACTGAGCAACAGTAGCAGGCTAGGGTTACTCTGTGTGGATACAGATTATGCTGAATTGCATTCATAGGCAGCCAGTGCTAAAGGAATTATGCTGAATTCACTCTGCTTTTTTTTTTTTAATTCCTATAAAACTGTCTACACAAAAGTAGTTCTGTTAACCCCCGTCTTTCTTGCTACCTTTAAATGTTCTTTGGGAAACAGCTGTAGTTCTGTTCATCCTGTACAACTGGCTGCTGAACCTGCAATTTTTATTGATTCTGAAATGGTCTTTTTTCAAGATCACCTCACAGGATCAAGTAAAGCTATATTCATTTCTTTGAAAAAATATTAGCAAAAAACATTCACTGTAACTGTCATCATAATTTTAAAAAATAAGGCAATCATGAGAAAAGTAACACTAAAAATTAAAAAAAAAAAAAAAAAAAAAAGGAAAAATTAATAAAATTGCCGGAATTCAGGAGACCCAGCTCTTCTGGATCCAGACATAAGAAAACTCAACATGCTTCTCTATACCACAGCATATATCTTAATGGCACTCTTCGACAGATCGCCAAATATTTGCTGGGATGCATTTGCTTGCAAACACTGGGGGTCTGCCATTACCTTCCCCGTAATGGTCCCAACTTTCTCTCACTCACTCTTGGCAGAGCAGTCCTCCAGAATTGAAAACGTCCAGCACTTTCTCCCACACAATAGCTGGAAGGGCTTAATGCTTTTGCTGGTGGTCACCTTCCTTTGGCGGTGGTTTGTTTTTGGTTTGGTTTTTTTTTGTTTCCCCACGGCCACACAGTCGGGCTCTACCATTGCCTTGCCTCCTAACGGTCCCAACACGGTGTGTTTCTCTCTCTCTCTTCTTCTCTTGGCCAGAGCCCTGCTCCAAAATTCCAAATGTGCAGCGATTTCTCCCACAGTGTAGATGTAAGTCTTATGCTGTTACTGGTCCTCCCCTTCCCTTCCCTGAGCTTTCACAGGCACACAAACAGTAGGGTTCTATCATTGTCGTGCCTCCTAATGGTCCAAGACGGTATGTGTCTCTGCCTGACTCTCAGCGTCCGCAGAGACGTGCTCCAATTGAGCAACATTTCGGCTATTTCTCCCAAACCATAGGTGTAAGGGCTTAATACTAGTCCTCACCTTCCTTTGGCTGACATTTCAGAGACACACAAACACTCGGGCTCTGACATTGCCTTGCCTCCTATACGCTCCCAAAACAATGTGTGTCTCTTTATCTCTGTCTCACTCTTGGAAGAGCCCTGCTACACTACTCCAAACGTTTACCATTTTCTCCCACACCGTAAGCGTAAGGACTCAATGCTCTTGCTGGTCCTCAGCTCCCCTTGCCTAAGCGTTCACAGCCCCACGAACTCTTGGGCTCTGCCATTGCCTTGCCCCCTCTAGGCTCCCACTTCTCTCTCTCTCTCAGGCTTGATGATGTCTGCTACTGTATTGCAAGCACCGAGCAATTCTTCCCACAACATAGTTACAAGGCCTAAATACTATAACTTGTCCTCCCATTGCCTTGGCTGAAGCATTAACAACCCCACAAAAATTGAGCATTTATGATTGCCTTGCTGCCTAACAGTCCCAACTCTCTCTCTCTCTCACTCTTAGCAGAGCTCTGGTCCAAAATAGCATATGTCAAGCGATTTCTCGCACACCATAGGCCAAAGGGCTTAGTGCAGTTGCTGCTCCTCAACGTCCCTTTGCAGTGTTTTCACAGCCACACACGCACCCGGGATGTGCGCTTGCTTTCCCTCCCAGCACTCCCAATACACATTCTCAAGCTCACTTTCGCTCTTGGCAGAGATCATCTCCCAAGGTGCTAAACGTCCAGTGACTTCTCCCACACCATAGGTATAACGGCTTACTGCTGTTTCTCGTCCTCACATTCCCTTGCCAGCGCTTTCACAGCCAAATACACACTGGGGATCTTGCCTTGCCTCCCAGCACTCCAAATATACATTCAAAAACTCACCTTCATACTTGGCACAGACCAGCTCGCAAACTGCAAACGTCCAGTGACTTCTCCCACAAAATAGATCTAAGAGCTTAGTGCTCTTGCTGCTCTACATCTTCCCTTGCCAGCACTTTCACAGCCAAACACGCACTGGGAATCTGAACTTCCCTTGCTTCCAACCACTACCATTACACATTCTCAAGCTCACTCTCACTGTCGCAATACATCAGCTCTCAAAGGGCTAAATGTAGAGCGATTTATAACACACCATAGGTTGAAGGGCTTAGTGCTCTTGCTGGTTCTCACGTTCCCTTGACAGCGCTTTCAAAGCCAAACACACAGGGGCACCTGTCCATGCCTTACTTCTCAGCACTCCAACTGGACATTCTAAAGTTCACTTTCACTCTTGGCAGAGATCATCTCCCAAAGTGCAAACGTCCAGCCATTACTCCCTCACCATAGCTCTCAGGGCTTAGTACACTCGCTAATCGTCACCTTCCCTTGCAAGCGTTTTCGCAGCAGAACAACCACTGCTGACATCTCCTTGCGTTCCCCCCCACCACTCCCAATACACACTCAAAATCTCACTCTCACTTTCGGCAGAGAGCAGCTCCCAAAGTGCAAACGTCCAGCCATTTCTCCCACACCATACCTCTAAGGGCTGAGAGCTGTTGCTGCTCCTCACCTTCCCTTACCGGCGCTTTCACAGCCAAGCACCCTCTGGGCACCTGCCCTTGGCCTTGCCTCACAGCACTCCAAATAAAACGCACATTCACACAACGGTGAGCTGCACTTGCTTGTCCTCCAGGCACTCCCAATGCACGTTCTCAAGCTCACGCTCACTCTCGGCACAGCCCAGCTCCCAAACCGCAAGCGTCCACAGTGGGTTTGCCTGTGAAAGCGCTGTCAAGGCGAGGTGAAGACCCGCAAGAGCTCTCAGCCCGGAGAGCTCTGTACGGTGCGGGAGAGATAGCTGGACGCTTGCCGTTTGGGAGCTGCTCTGTGCCGAGAGCGAGCGTGAGCTTGAGAATGTCTGTGCGCTGGCAAGGCAAGGTGAGGATCAGCGAGAGCTCTCAGCCCTGAGAGCTATGTACGGGGTGGGAGAAATCGCTGGGCATTTGCACTTTGGGAGCTGGTCATCTCTCCCACAGCTCTCTCCTCGCACAGTTAGGAGCTAAGCCAGCCCGGAGCGCCGCTCTGTGCGGTCGGCACCAACCCAGCTCCGGTACAACAAAGCTCCAGCCATTTCTCCCACAGCAAATGTGCCCGCACGCACAGCTCCCGTTCCTCCTCTCCTTCCCTTGCCAGCACTTCGGCAGCGAAACACACGGCGGTGAACTGCACTTGCCTTTCCTCCAGGCACGCTGGAGCACACACCCTCCAAGCTCCCTCTCACTCTCGGCACAGAGCAAACGCTGCCAAAGCGCAAACGCGCAGCGACGTCTCCCACACCCTAGCTCCAAGGGCTCACTGCTCCTTACGCCCCTCACCTTCCGATTTGCCACCGTTTTCACAGCCAAAACCACACTGGCGCTCCGTGCTTGCCCACCTCCTACTAGCAGTACCGACACTCTGTGTCCCTGTCGTGATTGGCAGAGCCCTGCTCCG
Source organism: Pelecanus crispus (assembly GCF_030463565.1). Lineage (NCBI taxonomy): Eukaryota > Metazoa > Chordata > Aves > Pelecaniformes > Pelecanidae > Pelecanus > Pelecanus crispus. The sequence continues at coordinate 58,378,771 of NC_134676.1, forward strand.
ACACTGCCAAACGTCCAGCGAATTCTCCCACAGCAAAGGTGCCAGCACGGAGAGCTCTCGCTGCTCCTCACCTTCCTTTGTCAGCGCGTTCACAGCCAAACACACGGCGGTGAACTGCACTTGCTAGAAGAATAATCAGCACAACTCGAACATTTTATTAGAAACATACCATGAAATTGACAAATTGTTCAGTAAGTGGGATTGCACTAGCCGTTTTAAATGCTGTCATGAACTTGCTTTTTTAATTTGAGCCCTTCTGTCCTTTCTCCGTGTTTGCCTACATCCTCAGAAAAAATGTTTTTCTATCAGCTCCTGGATACATTGTTCTGCCAGACATTTCAGCAACGTAATGTGAATGCAAGATTTCCAGGCTGAATGCAACACAAAGTACAAGCGGGCCATAGAAATCTAAGAAACACTGATTTGAAGAATGAGGGCAAGACAGAAAGATAAGGCCTTGAGAATGAATGTCCGTGGGAAGACAGAGAAGATGGAAATGAAGATAGAAATCATAGAAGTGTCCGGACCTTCTGTACATTTTACTAGAACAAATAAAAAAACCCACATGCAAAACACTACAAAACCGTCGAAGAATAAGTGTTTGTTGCAGAACATCTGGTCATCATCATGTTCTTTCCTTCCCGTCACTAACACACCTAAGGCTTGGATACAGATGGAAAAGGCACCTGGATAAAAAGATATCTGTCGTGGTTTAGCCCCAGCCAGCAACTAAGCACCACGCAGCCGCTCGCTCACTCCCCCTACCCCGATGGGATGGGGGAGAGAATCGGAGGAGTAACAGTGAGAAACACTTCTGGGTTGAGATAAGAACAGTTTAATAGTTGAAATAAAACAAAGTAAAATAATAATAATAACAACAATATAATAATAATAATAATAATATACAAAGCAAGTGATGCACAATGCAATTGCTCACCACCCGCCGACCGATACCCAGACAGTTCCCGAGCAGCGACTGCTGCTCCCCGGCCAACCCCACCCAGTTTGTATAATGAGCATGACGTCGGGTGGTATGGAATAGCCCTTTGGTCAGTTTGGATCAACTATTCTGGCCGTGCCCCCTCCCAGTTTCTTGTGTACCTGGCAGAGCATGGGAAGCTGAAAAGGCTTTGACTAGCATAAGCAGTACTCGGCAACAACTAAAAACATCAGCGTGTTATCAACATTCTTCTCCTAAAAACACAGCCAAACACAGCCAAAACACAGCACTGTGCCTGCTACTAGGAAGAAAATTAACTCTATCCCAGCCGAAACCAGGACAATATGTTGAACAGAAAATGCACCTGTTTCAAATCTTGCAGTGTTCTTCCTATTTTGTTGATGACACCCTAACAAGCCTAAGCTTCACACTAGAAAAGAATCATTGTCAGGCTGAGAAAATGAGGCTGGATGGTGTTGGTAGACAGCCGGCTGAACGTGAGCCAGCAGTGTGCCCAGGTGGCCAAGAAGGCCAACAGCATCCTGGCTTGTATCAGGAACAGTGTGGCGAGGAGCAGCAGGGAGGTTACTGTTCCCCCGTACTCGGCGCTGGTGAGGCCGCACCTGGAATACTGTGTCCAGTTTTGGGCCCCCTCAATACAAGAAAGACATTGAGGTGCTGGAGCGTGTTCAGAGAAGGGCAACAAAGCTGGTGAAGGGTCTGGAGCACGAGTCTTATGAGGAGCGGCTGAGGGAGCTGGGACTGTTTAGCCTAGAGAAGAGGAGGCTGAGGGGAGACCTTATCGCTCTCTGCGACTACCTGAAAGGAGGTTGTAGTGAGGTGGGTGCTGGTCTCTTCCTCCCACATAGTTAGCGATAGGACGAGAGGAAATGGGCTGAAGCTGCACCAGGGGAGGTTTAGGTAGGATATTAGGAAAAAATTCTTCACGGAAAGGGTGGTCAAGCATTGGAACAGGCTGCCCAGAGAGGTGGTGGAGTCACCATCCCTGGAAGTGTTCAAAAAACGGGTAGACGTGGCACTTCGGGACACGGTTTAGTCTAGTCTACCCTTGATGGGTTTAGTGTGGCCTTGGTAGTGTAGGTTAATGGTCGGACTGGATGATCTTAAAGGTCTTTTCCAACCTAAGCGATTCTATGATTCTATGAAAGGGAAAAGTGATGTTTCGCATGGACTGAGTAGAAGAGCAAGGAGAAGAGGACGAAGCGTAAGGGTGATATGGATTTCAGCTGGCAAACTAACAAGAAAGGTATCTGTATCTCAGAACTACGTAGTTGTCTCTCCCTGACAGCAGCAGAGTTAGAAAGACCTGGTCAAAAGATACAGGCAGCCTTTAATTCCTTACTCTCTTACCACAGAGAGAAAAAAACATGCAAGCATTTATATTCTCACATTATCACTACGTTCCTCACTTCTGACTTTATACATACTTCCTATGTAATACAAATACTTCATGTACTATTATTAGCACTTAAGACGGAAACAATAAAAGACTATTTGTTACATTGCCATCCATGTATTACAGCAAAATAAGCCAAATGCAGAGTGAATAGGTATCTCCTCCACTAACAGCCGAGTAGGTGGGAACAAGTTAGAAACCAACAGTCCTGATTTTCACATTTGCAAGGCATCTAGCTTTAATCTACCCAGAAAATCTGCAACCAGAAATGCTTAGAGACATGTTTTAGACATCCCAGCATAACTGTCATAAGCCACTTGCCCCCAGAAGCAGCATGTTCATATAGCAGCACTGTCTGGTAATTGCACTCAGTACTGAAATGCACCGGGAAAATGAACAGATTTCCAAATCTGTAACAGTCTCTGCACTGTGCTCAGTTTTGATAGATCTTCAGTTTCCAGCTCTGACCGATGCAGGAGGCTCTTCTCTTCTAAGAAGCCTAAGAGAAATGTTGAAATTTTTCATCCACATTACAGGCTACTGTGCATTTCTATGGGGTGGTTGAGTATACTTAAATTTCTTCTATTCAAAGCCTCTTGACATATATTCCAGCAGTGATGTTTACTACCGAGTATGAAAACTGGACTAGCAGCCACCCTCATACGGTGAAAATGTTAACTGCACCACCATAAACAAACCTGGCAAGAAAGGGAAGTATTCTGTCAAAGACAGATCAGAACCTGCATAAAAATATGCTGTAAACTTCCATCAGAGGGGAGGGCAAATGTAGTTCTGAGGTAGGAAGTGTGTCTTTACTGAAAGAATGCTATAAAGTGAGTACTATAAAATAGGACCCTTCTGTTTAATTTGCACTCTCTGTAGTAGATGTTTTATAGCTTGATTTTATATTATGAACTAACAATTCCAGCCAATAAATTTGAAAAGGTTGTGACTATTCTTTTTGTCATGCTCATACACCTGCTTCACTTCCTTCTTCCACATACAGCCATGATTATATTCTGCTGTACTTCTAAGTCCTAGCTCTCACGTGGATAGTTGTACAAGGAAGGGAATGATTCCCAAATGGCTAATGATTCCCAAATTATTAAACTGATCAGACACCCAACCATTGCCTTCCAAAGGAAATTATTCATTAAGCGCATAATTAGAGTCAATGACACAGGTGGTTGTGAGTTCCTTTTTCCTGGACATTTTAACATCTGTTATTATGAGCAAGAGTGGGACACTGACACATTAAGGAGAAACTAGCAGTGCTGCATTTTATATCAAATAAGATTCCCTAACTTAGTACTCACTGTAAGTTCTGATTTCATCCTTTCAAAATCCAAGACAAAATACGCAAACCCTGATTCGGGATGGAGTTTCCGAATACGCCCACTGAACAGTCTAATAAAGTTGCCCTGTAGGTAAAAGAGGACGTTCACTTAATTTAAGAGGGTTTGATCTCAACAGTTATGACATGAACCTGGTTTTATTTGTGTCACTGCACAACTGAGGGCAGAGGCCAGTGTACTGGGTCGGGCTGGGACAGAGTTAACTTCTTTCCTAGCAGCCTACATTGTGCGGTACTCTGCACTGGTGAACAAAACAGTGTTGATAACACACCAGTGTTTTGGCTATTGCTGATCAACACTTCAACTGAGTTGAGGCCCTCTCTCCCTTCTCCCCCACCCCCTTACCCATCCACAGACTTGGGGGTGGGCAAGATATTGGGAGGGAACATAGCTGGGACAGCTGACCCCAACTGACCAAAGGGCCATTCCATACCATATGACGTCATGCTCAGCAATAAAAGCTCAGGAAAAGGAAGAGGAAGAGAGGACTTTCATGGTTATGGCGTTTGTCTTTCCAAGAAACCATTATGCTTGCTGAAGCACTATGTTCCAGGAAGTGGCTCTGGTCATATGCCAGTCAACTGAAGTAGTGAATTAATTTCTCTCCTTCTTGTGCTTGCCTGCATAGCTTTTGCTTTCCTTATTAAACCGTAATTTTCTCAATCCACACACCTTTTCACCTTCCTTCTATTTTCTCCCCATTCCTTGGGAGAGGGGAGCGAGCAAAGACGTAGGGTGCGTGGTTGGCTTCTAACCGGTGTCAGTCCACCACAGTCAGATATCAAGTTTTTATCTAGCACAGAGTTTAACCTGTTTGAATATCAGTGTGGATTATAACTGAACCAGAACTTCTGACAGTCTTCAAATGCTTCCTCACCTGGAAGGCAATGGAACCGCAGGCTAGGAGTTCTTCTGAGGAATGCCTAACATTCCTTTCAACACACGGGCATGCACGCTCTTCTATTCCATGGACTCACCTCGTCAGATGAAAGTTTTACTTAGTATTTAAATGACCTACCTCAAGAAGTTTGCTCCCAGTGTTTACTGCAGCCAACAGCTGAGAGGAAAAAAAAGGCTTAAGGACATCTCAAGTAGTGTAACTTGTTATCTGGAATACAAATGCATGCCGCTGGGTTTCGTGTGGTGAAACTTGTAAATTACCGGTATTGCAAGGAGATAGCCTCAGCCTATTTCCTTGCAAAACACTTTAGTCCCTTTCAGTAGATTGATTTAAGTAATGAGAAAGAAGGGACAGAGAACGAATGACCTAAACAAATCTTCCATGTAACTTCCCAGAACCAAGTATCATATCAAGTATGTCACACACTTTTCATCTCAGGTGTTCCTGGATAAAGGAAATATATCAAGTTTATACCTCTTCCATAAAAGGTCAGATTCATTGGAATTTAATTTCTCCCAAGGCTTAAAAAACCCAAACAACTCGATCCAGACAAAGTTTAGCAGCACCTGTATATTACATACAAACACCCTGCCCCATTCCCACACACACACATTTTACAAATCAACTTGCCAATTACTATCCTCAATAATTTCTTTGACAGATGAGGCTTATCTCCTTATGTTTAGCGCTGGCTGAAGTAACAAGCACGTGCCTTTTGCAAGCACATGTTTAAATTACAGTTATCCATGGAGAGTTTATATAGCATACATCTAAATATTTAATAGAGGTAAAGGGAAAGACTTATTTGAGAGCAAGATATGGGTAACGATCCCTTAATAGAGTTTCAATCTTCACAGAATTTCACATAATTTATGATTCATATAGATTTTTTTTTCCTGGTTTTATAACATATAATGTTAAGGGTGGAATAAGTTTGCACTGAAAAACTAAGTTTGCTTCCAATTTGACCTAAAAGTAGTCTGTCAACCCAGGACACTCCTCTACTGCTCTTCCCTATGGATTTTGGTTTCTTTTGCTCCAAATAAGGCAAAGCCAAATTTTAGTGCCCTAAAAGTGTATACAAAATGGAACTTCAATCCTTAGCACAGCTGCCTTTGTCACCCAAATCTGTAGGTACTTCATTACAAGCCACAGCATCAATGCAAAGCCTTGAGTACAAAGAGTATAATTTGTATCTGCTGCAAAGTGAGCAACAGAAAATGAAAATCAGTTCGGTAAGAGTACAGCAGCATCTGCCTGGCTGTAGTGTTGTTCTAAAAATCTTTTTATTACTGCCGAAACCAATGCAGTATATGCTTTAACATTGTGGGTTTTTGTTTTTTGTTTTTTTTTTATTTCATACACCATTGCCTCCAAATCTGCTAAAACATTTGAGGAATTGTGAAATACAGTGGCAGGCACACTAGGCAGTACAACATTGTACTGAAAACTTTCTCAGACAGCAATTTGCACAAGGAATAACAGTGCATTGCAAAGTGCGGAGCGCTCCAAAAAATGCACCTGGATATTGCAGTCTCTTCAAGGACCCAAGGATCGAGGCACAAGAAGAGCGGTCTCTTGGCAGAAAGATCAAATTTAAGGAGCAAGGGGATTAGTTTTTTGATCTTATCAGAGGTTTATGTGCCCCATCTGAACCAAGACCTGTTGGATGCTGTAGAAAGACTTCTTTTGATTTCCACAGGTTGTCAATGCTTTGCCTGAAGCCTTTGACTGCCTGAGGTGCAGCCTGATTCTGTCTTTGTTGCCAGCGTGTGAGCCTGAACAGAAAAAGTAAGGGACATCAAATCAGAGCGATAAACTCGCTGATTTCTAGAACACAAGATGCAGAATACCAGTAATGCACTGACCATGCTCCTCAGCTGAGCTGTATCCCACAGGTACACAGCAGAGAAGTGGGAGGGCAGCATACTGTGGAAGTGCTTATTTCTCCCATTTGCCTCCATTTTTTTTACGTTTACACCATGCATAAAATAAAAGCAATGCTGCCTCTCTAAGCACCATCACTGTGACACAGGTGAGGAGCAGCGAGAGCTCTCCGTGCTGGCACCTTTGCTGTGGGAGAATTCGCTGGACGTTTGGCAGTGTCGGAGCAGGGCTCTGCCAATCACGACAGGGACACAGAGTGTCGGTACTGCTAGTAGGAGGTGGGCAAGCACGGAGCGCCAGTGTGGTTTTGGCTGTGAAAACGGTGGCAAATCGGAAGGTGAGGGGCGTAAGGAGCAGTGAGCCCTTGGAGCTAGGGTGTGGGAGACGTCGCTGCGCGTTTGCGCTTTGGCAGCGTTTGCTCTGTGCCGAGAGTGAGAGGGAGCTTGGAGGGTGTGTGCTCCAGCGTGCCTGGAGGAAAGGCAAGTGCAGTTCACCGCCGTGTGTTTCGCTGCCGAAGTGCTGGCAAGGGAAGGAGAGGAGGAACGGGAGCTCTGCGTGCGGGCACCTTTGCTCATTATTCTTCTAGCTATGCCGTCACAGGCTAAACATTTTAGGTTAGACTAGACAAATGTTTCCTATTAAACCTGATTTACATCCTGACAGATGATAACAGCATCTGTCTTCCAATTTGTGACTGACAATACGATAGTGCATGTTCATAGATTATATCAATTTGTAAAGTAATCGAGGACATGTTGTTGTCGTTTGTTGTTTTTCCCCTCAGAAATGTTCTCTAGCGTTTTAGTAAACTGCTGCACTCACTGTTTCTTACACTTTGAAACAACACGATTGTAATATATTCAGGTCTTTACTTAACTTTGGGATTAATCTAAAAGTTTGACTTATTTAAGGTTCATCTACAGTTTCTCTCTTCAGTACAGGCGGTGTCAACACAAATTATCCTCTCTGCCGCTCCCCAGGCAGCTGCAAGTAGCACATATGACTTATTCGCATGTTTCTTGATTCACTTTACAATAGAGTTTATTTCTATTGCACGGCTCACAACAGTTCAATACTCTTTGTTAACCACCTTTTCATTATGTCAATCCAATGTTTCAGAACAGCTACCGGGCACCTCCAGGTATCAGAGTGTTTCTGATACTTAAATTAACCTGACCTCTGATTGTCTTCTTCCCAATTCACTTTCATCAGAGGTAAAAAAAAGGATTGGTAATAGTGGAGATTGGACAAACTGTTCTGACTAAAAGCTCTCAAGTGGCCAGTAAGTGTTCTTTACTCACATGCTTAAAACAGTTCCAGAGGTGGATGAACAAGTCTGAACTTTCCAAACAGGTAAGACTGGCAAAGGAGCCAGAAGATTTTCGTTCCTCTAGGCATGAAGTATGGTCTACTGCCTCAGATCTTCTGAGCATTTCCACCAAGTAATTTCCCTTCCATTAAGAATTTAAGGTGTTGGCGATGGCCTGACATTTTCTTCTTTATTCCTGAAGACCAGTACAGTTGTGGCTATAAGTCTTTTATTCCACATCCAAAATTGCTTGTAAGGTGTCAGAATTGCTTTGTGATCTACCGTGTATGCAGATATACAAATCAGGTGTTCTGTGAACTCCCTTATGTTAAACAACTACTGCGTAAGTAACTTGTAGACACTGCAGAACTCCGTTCAGTGGCATCTAATTCTAGTTTGTTCAAACATTATCGTTAAGACTCCAGAGGTTACAATTTTTTTTTTTTTCCAGATTTTTCAAGACCCTTCCTTGTTGTGATTTAATAAATAGCATCACTTTCTTTGTCAACGTTGCAGCATACCAGCTTTTGTTCTACTGTACACATAAACAGTGCAACAGCTTAGACAGGAAAAGAAATTACAACTTTCAAAGTTGCTTCTTTATATAAAACAAAGAAGTGAGATGAGGATAATTGAGTTATGAGTGACTTTCAGCCTGGGTCTCAGGTAATGTAAAAGGCAACTCTTCCTTTATTATGAAGATGCAGCCTTGCATTCCAAATGTCTTTTTTTTCAACATTTGTCATCCAGCACTGATTTTGCATCATCAAAATTATGCTCTAAGTATTATTTTGATATAGTAATCCCAACATGCTCAATAGAAATTATTTGTAGAATGTCCAGATCCCACACCTTTTGTTTCAGTTGCTACAAAGCACGTAATAAGCAGTACGTAATATAATTACTCTTCCAACCTCAGCCATTCCGTAATGCTATGAACTGAGCTGGGACAGTGGACGAGAAGGCCTGTGTGCCTGGATGCCAGTGACTGGAGTGAGTGAAACGAAGCTGTCACGAACGCAGATTTGTGAATCCCGCTGTCTATGTTAATTCGTTGTGAATGAGTGACTTTACACAGTTTGATTTAGTAGCAGTTTAGAATTTACTTGTGGCAAATTGCAGGATTTTATTGTGGTGTTTTAGTAGCACTCAATCATCAGTCAATTAACAAAGTGACTAGACAAAATTAGTCAAAATAGCAACTCCATTAAAGATTCGAAGATGGCAAGGTCCACTCTATTACTACATGGAAGACGTGCACAAAGGAGAATGAAGTTACGCTCGAGTTAGAATGATTCACAGAGAGATCATGGATGCATGGGATAAGCAGGACCCTCCCATTGAGTCACGAGGTTCAGAATAGGCCCCCTTGCTTTCTAAACTCCTTTTCAGAGAGAAGTCTAGGTGCGGCTAAGTCCAATCTTTGCCTCAGACTTGGTCAACGGTCCATGTGAATAAGGATAACCCGTATGTGTATATCTAGCAGCAGTATAAGACTCACTTTTTGTCACTAAATCATACATCTCCAGACTACTTAAATTGATATACACATGCATACACACAGACATGAATATATATATCTCTCTTCATACACATCGACATATGTAAAGGTATGCCTGTTAAAAATTCCCCTCAAGTTCAGTGAAATATTCACATTGGCTGTCTTCGCATTTCTCAACGGGCAAGGGCTGAGCCTCAAGGAGTGAAGGGTTTCAGGCCAGGCTCCACTGCCAGTCTTCGGCGATGGACTTCCAATTTTAGCAAACTTCAAAAGTTTTCTAGCTCTCAGAGGCATCCCACTCAGCAGGAGATGCTGGTCACAGCCTGCTACGGTCCAGGACAGCTCAAAGGGCCTCAGGACTCTTGTTTTATAGGTTCATGAGATGATTGGCTTTAGTCATCAGTGAATTTCCATCCAAGCCACGATCCAGGTCAATAATTACTGGAATTCCAGTAATGATGGTACCACTCCACTTGGTTACAATCCAGGTAAGGTACGTTTCAAGGCTGTCAGGGGATAACAGAGCGGAGCTGCAGCCTCAGAGGCTTATATGACCAGGTGCCAGGAACTGGGGATACCCGGGTCCAGGGCCAAGCGGGGGGTATTGAGTGTTATAGCCCAGCTGCTGGAGGGATCTGCACTGCATATAGATATTCTCACTGGCGGACCTCCATTGTGCTCAACCAGAGAGAGGAACAGGATGAGGCTGGTGATGCTGTCTGTGTTTAAACGAGTGCTCTGTGTGCCTGTCTGTGATCTGCGTCGCTGGCAATGTGTATATGTAGCGTATATGTTTTCCCTGTGCACATGCCTACTGAGAATACATCTCTAGCCTCACTACTGGTTTTATCTGGGGTATGGAGATGTAGCAGCTTTGCCTTCTTTCTGGGTTGCTAGATTTGGCATGATAACACTCCCCTTTTTTGTGCTGCTTCTTTGATGTGAAAATAATAACCTCCTGTACTGTTGTCTTCTTCAGGTATATACTGACATACCACATGATACGTTTGCATGTGCGTGCACTTACTACATACGCACATTTGAAAGAAAAATAATCCCAAACAGGAATAATTTGTTCTAGATGTAACTGGTAATTGCTTTGCTTTGTATAAAGCCTGATCTTCTTTGGGAAGTAGTTCAGGCTGCACTTTTTCATTACTTCCTTTTTCACTAGCAGAAACTGACTTACGACAAAATTACTATGCATTTAAGACTTCTCAGCCCCCTCTACAATACTGCATTATCCTTTCCAAGCTTTCAAGTCAACGTTTCACTGAGCAACAGTAGCAGGCTAGGGTTACTCTGTGTGGATACAGATTATGCTGAATTGCATTCATAGGCAGCCAGTGCTAAAGGAATTATGCTGAATTCACTCTGCTTTTTTTTTTTTAATTCCTATAAAACTGTCTACACAAAAGTAGTTCTGTTAACCCCCGTCTTTCTTGCTACCTTTAAATGTTCTTTGGGAAACAGCTGTAGTTCTGTTCATCCTGTACAACTGGCTGCTGAACCTGCAATTTTTATTGATTCTGAAATGGTCTTTTTTCAAGATCACCTCACAGGATCAAGTAAAGCTATATTCATTTCTTTGAAAAAATATTAGCAAAAAACATTCACTGTAACTGTCATCATAATTTTAAAAAATAAGGCAATCATGAGAAAAGTAACACTAAAAATTAAAAAAAAAAAAAAAAAAAAAAGGAAAAATTAATAAAATTGCCGGAATTCAGGAGACCCAGCTCTTCTGGATCCAGACATAAGAAAACTCAACATGCTTCTCTATACCACAGCATATATCTTAATGGCACTCTTCGACAGATCGCCAAATATTTGCTGGGATGCATTTGCTTGCAAACACTGGGGGTCTGCCATTACCTTCCCCGTAATGGTCCCAACTTTCTCTCACTCACTCTTGGCAGAGCAGTCCTCCAGAATTGAAAACGTCCAGCACTTTCTCCCACACAATAGCTGGAAGGGCTTAATGCTTTTGCTGGTGGTCACCTTCCTTTGGCGGTGGTTTGTTTTTGGTTTGGTTTTTTTTTGTTTCCCCACGGCCACACAGTCGGGCTCTACCATTGCCTTGCCTCCTAACGGTCCCAACACGGTGTGTTTCTCTCTCTCTCTTCTTCTCTTGGCCAGAGCCCTGCTCCAAAATTCCAAATGTGCAGCGATTTCTCCCACAGTGTAGATGTAAGTCTTATGCTGTTACTGGTCCTCCCCTTCCCTTCCCTGAGCTTTCACAGGCACACAAACAGTAGGGTTCTATCATTGTCGTGCCTCCTAATGGTCCAAGACGGTATGTGTCTCTGCCTGACTCTCAGCGTCCGCAGAGACGTGCTCCAATTGAGCAACATTTCGGCTATTTCTCCCAAACCATAGGTGTAAGGGCTTAATACTAGTCCTCACCTTCCTTTGGCTGACATTTCAGAGACACACAAACACTCGGGCTCTGACATTGCCTTGCCTCCTATACGCTCCCAAAACAATGTGTGTCTCTTTATCTCTGTCTCACTCTTGGAAGAGCCCTGCTACACTACTCCAAACGTTTACCATTTTCTCCCACACCGTAAGCGTAAGGACTCAATGCTCTTGCTGGTCCTCAGCTCCCCTTGCCTAAGCGTTCACAGCCCCACGAACTCTTGGGCTCTGCCATTGCCTTGCCCCCTCTAGGCTCCCACTTCTCTCTCTCTCTCAGGCTTGATGATGTCTGCTACTGTATTGCAAGCACCGAGCAATTCTTCCCACAACATAGTTACAAGGCCTAAATACTATAACTTGTCCTCCCATTGCCTTGGCTGAAGCATTAACAACCCCACAAAAATTGAGCATTTATGATTGCCTTGCTGCCTAACAGTCCCAACTCTCTCTCTCTCTCACTCTTAGCAGAGCTCTGGTCCAAAATAGCATATGTCAAGCGATTTCTCGCACACCATAGGCCAAAGGGCTTAGTGCAGTTGCTGCTCCTCAACGTCCCTTTGCAGTGTTTTCACAGCCACACACGCACCCGGGATGTGCGCTTGCTTTCCCTCCCAGCACTCCCAATACACATTCTCAAGCTCACTTTCGCTCTTGGCAGAGATCATCTCCCAAGGTGCTAAACGTCCAGTGACTTCTCCCACACCATAGGTATAACGGCTTACTGCTGTTTCTCGTCCTCACATTCCCTTGCCAGCGCTTTCACAGCCAAATACACACTGGGGATCTTGCCTTGCCTCCCAGCACTCCAAATATACATTCAAAAACTCACCTTCATACTTGGCACAGACCAGCTCGCAAACTGCAAACGTCCAGTGACTTCTCCCACAAAATAGATCTAAGAGCTTAGTGCTCTTGCTGCTCTACATCTTCCCTTGCCAGCACTTTCACAGCCAAACACGCACTGGGAATCTGAACTTCCCTTGCTTCCAACCACTACCATTACACATTCTCAAGCTCACTCTCACTGTCGCAATATATCAGCTCTCAAAGGGCTAAATGTAGAGCGATTTATAACACACCATAGGTTGAAGGGCTTAGTGCTCTTGCTGGTTCTCACGTTCCCTTGACAGCGCTTTCAAAGCCAAACACACAGGGGCACCTGTCCATGCCTTACTTCTCAGCACTCCAACTGGACATTCTAAAGTTCACTTTCACTCTTGGCAGAGATCATCTCCCAAAGTGCAAACGTCCAGCCATTACTCCCTCACCATAGCTCTCAGGGCTTAGTACACTCGCTAATCGTCACCTTCCCTTGCAAGCGTTTTCGCAGCAGAACAACCACTGCTGACATCTCCTTGCGTTCCCCCCCACCACTCCCAATACACACTCAAAATCTCACTCTCACTTTCGGCAGAGAGCAGCTCCCAAAGTGCAAACGTCCAGCCATTTCTCCCACACCATACCTCTAAGGGCTGAGAGCTGTTGCTGCTCCTCACCTTCCCTTACCGGCGCTTTCACAGCCAAACACACTCTGGGCACCTGACCTTGCCTCGCATCCCAGCACTCCCAATACACACGTTATCAAGCTCACTCTAACTCTCGGCACACACCAGCTGCCAAACTGCAAACGCGCAGCCATTTCTCACGAAACATACGTATCTCTCAGATCTGAGAGCTCTTGCTGATCCTCACCTTGCCTTGCCAGCGCTTTCACAGGCAAACACCCTCTGGGCACCTGCCCTTGGCCTTGCCTCACAGCACTCCAAATAAAACGCACATTCACACAACGGTGAGCTGCACTTGCTTGTCCTCCAGGCACTCCCAATGCACGTTCTCAAGCTCACGCTCACTCTCGGCACAGCCCAGCTCCCAAACCGCAAGCGTCCACAGTGGGTTTGCCTGTGAAAGCGCTGTCAAGGCGAGGTGAAGACCCGCAAGAGCTCTCAGCCCGGAGAGCTCTGTACGGTGCGGGAGAGATAGCTGGACGCTTGCCGTTTGGGAGCTGCTCTGTGCCGAGAGCGAGCGTGAGCTTGAGAATTTTTGTGGATTGGGAGTGCTGGGAGGCAAGGCAAGGGCAATCCCCTGTGTGTCTGTGGCTGTTAAGGTGCTGGTAAGGGAATTTGAGGAGTAGCAAGAGCTCTAAGGAATTAGACGTCTGGTGTGTGAGAAATGGCTGAACTTTTGGACTTTGGGAGCTGGTTTGTGCTGACAGTGAGTTTGAGAATGGGTATTGGGAGTGCTGGCAAGCAAAGCAATGGCACACCCCCAGTGTGCGTTTGGTTGTGAAAGCGCTGGCAAGGGAAGGTCAGAACCAGCAAGAGCACTGAAGCCTTAGAGTTCTGGTGTATGAGAAATGGCTGGACGTTTGGAGTTTGGGAGCTGCTCTGTGCTGAGAGTGAGAGTGAGCTTGAGAGTCGGTATTGGGAGTGCTGGGAGGCAAGGCAGGGGCAGATACCCCCTCTGTGTGTGGCTCTTAAAGCACTGGCAAGGAAAGGTGAGGAGCAGCAACACGTCTAAGCAATTAGTGCTATAGTGTGGGAGAAATTGCTGGACGTTTGCACTTTGGGAGCTGGTCTGTGGCAAGATTGAGAGTGAGCTTGAGAATGTGCGTGTATTGGCAGTGCTGGGACGCAAGGCTAGAGCAGATCAACTGTGTGTGTTTGGCTGTGAACAAACCTGCAAGGGAAGGTGAGTAGCAGCAAGAGCAATCAAGCCTTAGATCTCTGGTGTGGGAGAAGTGGCTGGACATTTGCACTTTGGGACCTGGTCTGTGGCGAGAGTGAGCTTGACAACGTGTATTGGCAGTGCTCATAGGGAAGGCAAGGGCAGATGCCCAGAGGGTGTTTGGCTGTGAAAGCCCTGGCAAAGTAAAGTGAGGTCCAGGAACAGCTCTAAGGAATTAGCCACTATAGTGTGGGAGAAATGGCTGGACGTTTGCACTTTGGGAGCTGGTCTGTGCCAAGAGTGAGAGTGAGCTTGAGAACGTGTATTGGGAGTGCTGGGAGTCAAGGCAAGGGCAGATCCCCATGTGTGTTTGGCTCTGAAAGCTCTGGCAAGGAAAGGTGAGGAGCATTGAGAGGTCTAAACAATTGGTGCTATACTGTGGGAGAAATGGCTGGACGTTTGCACTTTGGGAGCCGGTCTGTGGCGAGAGTGAGGGTGAGCTTGAGAATGTGTATTGGCAGTGCTGGGAAGCATGGCATGGGTACATCCTGAGGGTGCGTTTGTCTATGAAAGCACTGGGAAGGAAAGGTGACGAGCAGCAACAGCACTCAAGCCCTAGAAATGTGGTGTGGAAGAAATGGCTGGACGTTTGCACTTCGGGAGCTGGTCTATGCCGAGAGTGAGAGTGAGCTTGAGAATGGGTATTGGGAGTGCTGGGAGGCAAGGCTAGGGCAGATCAACTGTGTGCTTTTGGCTATGAAAGCGCTGGCAAGGGAAGACGAGCATCAGCAAGAGTAATCAAGCCTCAGAGCTCTGGTGTGGGAGAAATGGCTGGATGTTTGGACTTTGGGAGTTGATCTGTGCCAGTGAGAGTGAGCTTGAGAATGTGTATGCGGACTCATCGGAGTGAAGGCAAGGGCAGATACCCCGTCTGTGTTTGGCTGCCAAAGCACTGGTTAAGGAAGGTATCAGGAACATGAACGTGAGGAGCAGGAAGAGCACTCACTCTCGGCACAGACCAGCTCTCAAAATGCAAAGGTCCTGCCATTCCTCCCACACCGTAGGTCTACTTAGTGATCTTGCTTCTGCTCACCTTCCCTTGACAGCGCTCTCACAGCCAAACACACAGCGGGGATCTGCCCTTGCCTTGTCTCCCACAACTCGCAATACACATTCTCAAGCTCACTCTCACAATCGCCACAGACTGGCTGCCAAAATGCAAATGTCCAGCTATTTCTCCAAAACCATAGCTCTAAAGTCTTAGTGCTCTTGGTTGTCCTCACCTTCCCCTGCCAGTGCTTTCACAGCCATGCACACACTCAGGATCTACCCTTGCATTGCCTCCCAGTACTCCCAATACACATTCTCAAGCTCAGTCTCACTCTTACCACAGACCAGCTCCCAAAGTGCAAGTGTCTAGCCATTTCTCCTACACCAGCACTCTAAGGCTTGAGTGCTGTAGCTGGTCCTCACCTTCCCTTGACAGCGCTTTCACAGCCGAAAACTCACAGCATTTGCCATTGCCTTGCCTCCCAGTATGCCCAATAAACCTTCCCAAGCTCACTCTCACTCCTGGCACAGACCAGCTCCCACAGTGCACACATAAAGTGTATTGACACATTCTATAGCTCATTCTCAGTCTCGGCACAGACCAGCTCCCAGACTGCAAATGTGCAGCAATTTCTCCCACACCATAGATCTAATTGCTTTGAGCTCTTGCTGCTCCTCATCTTCCCTTGACTGTGCTTTCACAGCCAGAGATACACTGGGGATCTGCCCTTGCCTCCCAGCTCTCCCAATACCCATTCTCAAGCTTACTCTTACTCTAGGCACAGACCATCTCCCAAAATGCAAACGTCCAGCCATTTCTCCCACACCATAGCGCTAACTGCTTAGAGGTGTTGCTTGTCCTCACCTTCCCTTGACAGCGCTTTCACAGCCAAACACCCTCTGGGGATGTCCCCTTGCCTTGCCTCCCAGCACTCCCAATACATGCACATTCTGAAGCTCACTCTCACTCTTGGCACAGACCAGCTCCCAAACTGCAAACGTCCAGCTATTTCTCCCACACCAGAGCTCTAAGGCTTGAGTGCTATTGCTGGTCCTCACCTTCCCTTCACAGCGCTTTCACAGAGTAACCCACAATGGGATCTGCCCTTGCCTTGCCTCCCAGCACTCCCAATACCCATTCTCAAGCTTACTCTTACTCTAGGCACAGACCATCTCCCAAAATGCAAACGTCCAGCCATTTCTCCCACACCATATAGTTCTGAAGGCTTAATGCTCTTGCTGCTCCTCACCTTCCCTTGACAGCGCTTTTACAGCCAAAAACACTTAGAGCATTTGCCCTTGCCTTGCCTCCAGCACTCCCAATACCCATTCTCAACCTCACTCTCACTCGCGGCACAAAGCAGCTCCCAAAGTCCAAACGTCCATTATTCCCCTACCATAGGCCTAAGGGCTGAGAGCTGTTGCCGCTCCTCACCTTCCCTTCACAGCGCTTTCACAGCCAAACATACACTGGGGATCTGCCCTTGCTTTGCCTCCCAGCACTCCCAATACTCACACATTCTCAAGCTCACTCTCACTCCTGCCACAGACCAGCTCCCAAAGTGCAAACATCAAGTGATTTCTCCCACACCATAGGTCCCAATACACATTCTATAGGTCATTCTCACTCTCGGCACAGACCAGCTCCCAAACTGCAAACGTGCAGCGATTTCTCCCACACCATAGTTCTGAAGGCTTAATGCTCTTGCTGCTCCTCACCTTCCCTTGACAGTGCTTTCACAGCAAAAAAACACTTACAGCATTTGCCCTTGCCTTCCCTCCCCGCACTCCCAATACACTTTCTCAAGCTCACTGTCACTCTCGACACTGACCAGCTCCCAAACTGCAAACATCCACCATTTCTCACACACCATTGGCCTAAGGGCTGAGAGCTGTTGCTGCTCCTCAGCTTCCATTCACAGCGCTTTCACATCCAAACACACTCTAGGGATCTACCTGTGCCTTCCCTCCCAGCACTCCCACTACACACACATTCTCAAGCTCACTCTCACTGTCAGCACAGACCAGCTCTCAAAGTGCAAACATCCAGCCATTTCTCCCACACCAGAGCTCTAATTGCTTAGAGCTGTAGCTGGTCCGCACCTTCCCTTGCCAGCACTTTCACAGCCAAACACACATGATGTGGGTCATCCGGTTTCAAAGCAGGGAGGGAGGCTTCCATGAGTGGTTTTTGTTCATGGGAAGTTCCACCACGTACCAGATATTAACTACTAGATGTTTCATACTGAAGAGCATAGATATAATTTCTTCCTAAACAGTCATATTCTACTTTTGCTCTCTTCTTTCCCTACTTTCATGCCTTTCTGCAGTCCCATCTACTCTCTCTTTCTCATTTGCTCCTCTTTTATTTTAACAGCCTTCGAGCACAATTTGTCTGTGCTTGGACAGGAACTTTTTGGAGACAAAGCAGTACAAGCAGGAAAAACTTTTAATAGCATATTTTTTTCAATAACCCTGTTAACTGCAATAGTTAACACATCCAGATTTTACTTATCTACTTAAATGGCTGTGTCTCCAAGAATGCTAGTTCAACCATTTTTGGATAAAACTGGCATTACTGAAAATACCTCATTTGGCCAAACAGGGACACAAAGACAAGAAACAGCAGCAGTAGCAGGAGCACTCAAAAGTTTTTTGAATACAACTATGTGATTTCTGTCTCCTGGCCCATCTTAGACTTTTCTGTCCCTGAGGCAATGATCTAAAATGTTGTTGCTCATTTTTGCTTGAAAGATTAGCCAATATCTGTGCCCTCGCAGGTCGTTTCTCTAAAGAGGAGATGGGGATCAGTCACTTCTTTGATGCAGTCTTTTTTATACAGAAGGAACATACACAAGGATGCCTGCTTCTGTAACCATGGTAGGCTCAAACAAGACGAGAATTTGAAGGCTGTCATTCCAGTTCAGAGGCCTCCTGACAGCTCACTTTCATTCATTGCCAAACTGCTGGAAACACAGTTGGCTGTGAAAAGGACCACTCTCCCTCCAGGCCTCCCATTCAAAATCTCTGCAACTAGGACAAACTGACAATCAGACTGTGGAGTTTCTAGATTTGCCTGCAGGAGTCCTTTGTTGGTTGGAAAGCCTTCATCACACCCCTAACGTTGACTCTGGAACTTGCTCTTTGCTTTATGAACAACAAAATTATTATAATGAATCATGGAATGAGATCATTCTTCTTATCCCAGAGGGCTTTTGGCCACAGAACTTATCCTTCCAGTGTCTCTCTTGCAACAATTCATCCTCATGCTCTAAGAATGCTCTGGTGATGAATCTGAGAAGTCATCTGTCATCATGTCTCAGAGAACTGTGATTCACAGAACACTGCAAAGTCATGATTACACTTGCTTCCTAAAATGCCTCTGATAGCTGATCATATTAACACTGGAGTTGATGCTCTCAGATGCTCATATTTCAGGATATGTTCCTTTGATACCAGACTCAGTAATCCAAGATGAAGAGATTATCTTATAACTTTAACTTAGCTTCCTTCACACCTCTTTTGTCAGCCCTACAGAAATAATGTTTCTCTGCCATTCAGATAATTTTATTCCATTTTGGAAGGGATTGTCTTAGATAAATCTAAGTATTTACATACTGTCGATAGATAACAATTTAAAAGTCAGGACATTATTTCTCTCTTGGTGTCTCACAGATATCTATCATTTTGGCCTACTGTCAAAAAATTTTTGGCTTTGGATTTTTTTCTGCCAAACTCCATCTGGTTATCCTTTCTCTGCCTCTAATCATCCTACTGAAATTCACTCAGTCTTTTCCCATCCACTGTCATCTAATTCCAAAAAAGCTTTTGTCATGTTTCTTCCCTCACTGCAAGAACAATCCTTGTATAGTTCAAGACCTAAATATGACTGGCTGTGTTACTGGGTCCCCATTCAAATTCCATGCAATCTGCAAAATCTGTTCTGCTTTCATGAAAAATGGCAGCCACTCAGGAAACAGGACAGATACCCACAACAGCAGATACCCACAGCCTCCAATGTCAGCACCTTTAAGGGCCACATTCCAGCCAGTTAAAACAGCTCTTGAGCCACACCCCATATTCCTATCTGAAGCAGCCGCAAGCTTACTTCTAAATTAAACACCTGTCAAAAGTTTTTATCACATCTACATTCATATCTAAGAACATTGCAAGCCTTGGATGTTGCAGGATCCAAACATTTAATGGCAAGAAACCCAAACCCTTCCCAGGAGCATCTCCTGAAAAAGTGAATCAACCAGATTCTATTAAAGCAAGGACTGGTACTTTAGAGCTTGTTCTGAGCTCACTGGAGGTTGGCACTCCCCCTTTAACTTTCCAGCTTTGCCCTGCAGGTTCAGTCTTCTGCCATGCATACCAGCTTTTTCTCTAAGAGCTGCCAAGCACTTTGTACCAGATGTTGGGAGACCATCTTTTGGCACTTCCTTTGTCAGAATTGTGCTGCTGTTTCCATAAGTGAGCTCCATTCATTCATCTTCTCACACCAAAAGATTGTCTGAAAGTCTCCAAAAATAAGCCATGGAAGTAGATGCACTCAAAATAATTTTTTCTTATCTGACAGTAGCTGATGTTCAGACATGCCTTACCTGCCTCCATTTTATAGCCTATGCCTAGGTGTCAATGTCACCTCTGGATTCTCTGGTGGCAATGGGACCTTGATCACCATTACATATATGTCTGTAGCCTGCTAGCAGAAGGAAACTCAGCATATGTGCCTGCAGAGATACCAGCTCTGCTACACTGTCACTTTAGTGACAATAATTAACCACTTTCTTCAGGAGTAATTATCTTGGGTTCACCTCCACAGGAGGTGACTACACTGCTTCTGGTTGTCAAACTGGCCCACCTCCCACTAGCTTGTCCCTTTCAGGTTCGTGCCTGGCCTCAGAAGACTCCAATCACCAAACTATCTGGCTTCACATGCATCAGCTGCCAGACTTATAGATAAACCAACTATTTAAGAGCCCTTACATTAGTAAAGAAGCTCCTTAGTTTTAAGACTTCTGTTAACCTTTCTCCTTTTATTTATTACCAGAGGGCATTGGGAGTAGCTCTAATGCAAGTATATCAGTGTAATTGAGGAGGAAATTAAGCTCTTCAAGGAAAAATGTGTGTTGCCTAGGTCTATGTGCAATAAGAAAGTCCTAAATTTTAAAACCACTGAGCCCTTAGCAGCTGCCACACCAGACACTGAGCAGTGGGATTTCTGTAAAGAAGAATGTGGGTAAACCAGTAACATTACTTAGGACAGTGGCTGTACTAGTAATGTAGGGATGAAGGATGCTCACCTTCCATCTTTGACTGTAACGTCACCCTTTCTTTTGCATTTCCTGTAATTTTTTCCTGTCTTTTTTTTTCTTTCAGTGGTATTTAGGAATGCATAAAATGGCATTCTACCAAAATCTTTTCTATAAACTTTGATTTCTTTGAAGTGTGTTGTGCCTCCCTTTTCTATCCCCTTTACTGAGAGAATGTGTGTCACAGAATGCTAAGGTTCCAGTCTTGCTATCCCAATAACTGTTACTTGCTTAGAGATACTGGGCTGAGAGGAATGAGGTTATGTGAAACAGTTGGCACGCATGTTGTTGGCAAAACCCCTTTCTCTTAAGACCTCCTCTGCAAAATAAAAAGGAACTTACTGGATTAAATTAATTTTCTAGGTGCCAAAAAAAAAAAAAAAGGGAAAACTAAGTTAAATAGATTTTTTTCTGCACAGAATCATTAGACAGATGGATCTGGGTCTTCTGTATGTAGCATTTCTGTCACAGCAAAGAAATGAGTATCAGAGCAGAAGGTAGTTGTGATGTTTAATTTGAATTTTTTAAGATGGCATATAGCCTTTTTACATTAAAATATAAAGTTTCATCATAAAAGTTTTAAAATTTTGACAGACTTAACAGAATCTTAAGAGTGCTTTCTTTCTCTCTCTAGTATTTGACCTCTCTCTTTTACCTTCCCCTCCATTTTTGCCTTTTAAAAAAGAGAACTATAATCTTCTGTATGCCGGGACAGTGTTGGCATGACAGTGCTTCTGTACAGATAAAATGTGTAGGGGCCATGTCTCAGGGGAATATTCCAAACATCAATTCCTGCTTAGAATGCACTTTAAATATCTGTGATACAGATGTGAAACATCACTTCTGCTAAAGTCAGAGTGATACCAGAGGTACATTTCAACCTGCTAATAATGAACATCACTATAAAAGTACAGAGATACCAGATTGCTAGGTAAATGATAAAAGACAGCTCATCTGTAAAAGGTAACAAAAGAGAAGAGTTGTCTATTCTTTGTGCTTTTTTTTTACTTTTTTTTTCTTTTTTTTTTTTGGTCCCACCCCCTCAGTTATTCACCACTTGAAAAAAATGGTTTGGAAGTAATTTGGAAGTAATAATGCTTCTTGATGTCAAACAGCTCAGGAATCTGACAAGAGTCAGAGGTGAAGAGACATTTCCCTTACCAGGCCCCTTGCCTTGATAACAGAGGAAAGCTCTGTTTCAGACCCTATTCAAGCTGTTTATTTAATTACTGCATTTCTTAAAGACTGGACAACCTAACTTCTAAGACACATTGACTAATGTTTTTGGAAGCTTTGCCTTGCTAAATTACATTTGTAGTGTTGGCACTTACTCGACAAGAAGAACGGTAAAGAGCTAGAATTGTATTAGAAAACAACCTCTAAGGCCATATTTCTGGGATTGCTTTGAACCCTCACTCATCATTATTTTATGCACCCAATCTCCTTTGTGCTTATACAAGGAGGGTAAGAAACAACATGAGTCTTCCCTTTAGGATTTTTAATCAAAGCTGCAACTTTCCTGATTGCAACAGTGGATTTTCAAGCTCCAAAGCAATTGTGTAAATTAAAATCCCATGTTCCTATGGGCTATGAATGGAGCTGTTTGAAATGTTCTTAACAAGAAGAGCCTGCTTCTGCTGCCAGAAAGGGGAAGGAAGTTTCAGGACCTTTGGGCTCCCATTGCCCCACACAGTGATCTATGACTGATAGACCACTGCAGGCTGTGGTTGAAGACTTGTGAACAAGCTGAAGTGTCATGGTTTAAGCCCAGCTGGCAACTAAGCACCACACAGCCGCTCGCTCATCCTTCCCCCCTGGTCGGATGGGGGAGAGAATTGGAAGGGTAAAAGTAAAAAAACTCATGGGTTGAGATAAGAACAGTTTAATAATAATAATAATAATAATAATAATAATAATAATAATAATAATAATAATAATAATAATAATAATAATATTGTGAAAAGGAAAACAACAAGAAGAGGAACAAAACCCCAGAAAAAAGGTGATGCAACCGCTCACCACCCGCCAAACAATGCCCAGCCAGTCCCTGAGCAGTGATCACTGCCCCCTGGCCAACGCCCCCCAGTTTATATACTAAGGA